>NC_046184.1:23533676-24165509 GCF_011004875.1 Balearica regulorum gibbericeps
CAATTCAGTTGAGACTTGAAGTATAAATATGAAAACAGTTCTGTTATGTGCCACTAGCCTTACAAAATTAAATATATAAAAAAAATCCCCGGGGAAAAAAGATCAACAGAAGTAAATATAAATTCTGATAGAGTGATTGAGGAGGTACCAAATCCACAGCATAGCTCTTTCTTGAAGCTGCACTGGCTCCCTTCTGGGAAGCTCATGTCAAAGATAATGGAATTCCATCCTAAGAGACTGCTGTGCCGATGCTCTCTGTCTCCTGCTTTAGCCAGGGTCCTCACATGCATTTACAGATTCAGATGATACAGAAAAACAGGGAGATAAGCCTCCGGGGAAACAAAGGGAGCAACAGCCTATAGTTCTGTTGACATTATTTCATTGCTTGCTTTAAATACTTGCATTTATTATACAATTAAATTTGGTACCTGATCCTGTTTAAGAAATATATATTATTATGTTCTGCTTGTTTTTTTCCAGGTCTGCTAAATTGTTGGTGTAGAATACGTGTTCATCTAGGATGCTGTAATAATTTAAGACCTAATTATGTAGTTACACTCCTACAATCAGAGTTCAATAAAGTGATTAATTTCATAGCCCTTTTTTATAAAGATGACTTGCAATGTGGAAAAATCTCATAAAATTATTTGGCAATCAGACTTTCCAGCTAAATCAATGTCAGTAGTGCCTGGCTGGTGTAATATCTCTTATATCAATTAATGAAACATACTTCCCTTACTCACTTGTGCTTAGCCTATGTTTCAGACCAATTTCTTTGTGTTTGTACACACCCACCCACCATATTTTATAAACACATATATTTATAATAATTTATTATATATATTTATAACATGATAGTTCACATGCTTGTGATTTCAAAGCTGTAGCAAATAATTGTCTTTCATTTCTGATTCCCATTAACTAGCCTTGAAACTCTTACCTTTAGATTATTTTTTAAAGTTCTGAAATTTTGTGAGAATATCACCCAGATCTTTTTTCTTAGACACGCAACAAGGAAAAGTATCCTGGCAGTCTGCTGACTGGCAGCTCTGAGGTTTGCTTTTAAAACAGATCAGAACACATGCACTCCTGAAATACTGTGATGTAAGCTTGCTTAAAAGCAGCCTGGGAACAAACCTTTGCCTGGATCCTAATGGAATTAAAATGCTGTGCCTTCTTAATAAGTTGTTACAAATGTTTAAGTTACTGCCTTCTTAGGGGAAGACATTTTCAGTACATCTGGAGAAAGCAGATAAAATGAGACTCTATTAGAGCAGTATCCCAGTCCTGACTTGCATGTTCAGTGCGTCTGACTTACTTATATTTATTACTGCTTTTTATCCAGGAAAGCTGTAATTCTTAACACAGTAAGAAACAATATATAAAAAAAAAAAAAAAAAAAAAAAAAAAGGGAGAAGTGCAACTTGGCATTTTAATTAATGATGGGCTAAAATAGAATTTGCACATATAATCTCAAAGCGACACCTGATTTTAATCTACGGATGTGTACAGTAGAAATACACGGGCATTGCAAAATGCACCTGTGACCACTGGTCCGGTTGGCTGAAACAAAACTAGGAAAGTTGAGTGAAGCAGCTGCTGTTGGCTATCACTTCAACTGTTGATTATATTGGCAATAACAACTGGCTGGCCACGTGCTGGCAGAGCTGCATTGCCCAGATAATATATTTCCCATACAAAATGAAATAACATAAGGAAGTCTGGACATGCAGTGCTACATTCATTGGAATAGCCTGTTCCTGTTCCTTTTAGCATCTGCAACTTTTGCATATGCACACTGAAAAACGCAGCACCAAGTATTTTTAGCTTTGTCATCTAGAAAGTTTGCCTTTTGATACGAAAATATGTTCTTAGGCCCCAAATGTCCCTTCTTACCTTGAAAAATAGCTTTGGTTTTCAGAGGCAAAGTAAATATCAGATGAGAATTCATTAAACTGAAAAAGAAAAATGGGTAGGAACCATGACATTGGGATTTTCCATTAATGATTACCGAGACCTGAATTTTTCACATTGTAATAGCTATTGCTATAGATGATGAAGGAAAGTCTCTAACTGATAAGGAAGATCAGTACATTTGCTCAATTCAAAATGCATCTTGAAATTAAATCCTCTAACAAGAAATCAGAAGATATCATAATATGTTTGAACCTTATGTTCCTGAATGGAAGATCTTTTCGTCATCTGCAGAAAAGAAAATGACTTTTAATAATTCAGATTAGCTGTTTATTTCAAAAGTACTTTATGATTAATTTTTATAATTTTCAGTTGGTTTTGTTTTGTCTAGAAAAAAAAAATACCCATGATGTAGATCTAAAGATCTTTTTTTTTATTGTTTTTCATTACATACCCTAAACATTTAAGGTGTCAGTTTTGTTTCACCTAACCTTAAGTGTGCAAACCCAGGCATTTAGTTTAATTTAGTAATGTAGGCTCCTCATAAAAAATCTAAGACTCTTCAGGGAGGTGATTCACCCACTTGTATTAAAAACCAACTTCAGAATAAGATGAATCATGCTATCTCTTTCCACTTATTATCTAATAATTTAAAATAGCTAAGTGAAATGTGATGAATCCTACCCATGCTGACTGAGTCCATGCTCTTAGTTAATTCATCACATACTATACAATTAAAGCTGCCTCTTCTAGAGCTGAGCAGACACATATGTGAGGCAGGTTTCTTCAAAGTGGGCTTTTCTTTGCTATTTCTGACCTAGGCTGTAACGTATGTGACCCTTTTAATCAATGATCATTAATGACTGATCCATTTCACTTTTTCTGGATAACTTTCAAATGAATCAGTAAATTATATTTCACGTTTCCTACTACTTTAATTTTCTTTCAATTTAATATTCTTCACTGACTTTAATTAAACTTGCCGTAGGCTTGGGAACCTACAAAACTTTTTAATGAGCTGACTTCTGAACTTGTCATGATATACTAATAACCTAATAATATGGCTATATGGTACACTATATATTTAATGATCTAAAATGTGACTTTGAATGATATGAACATTATGTTATCTGGTTAAAGAAAATGTTTTATTATAGTGACACTTCCCTATTGCAAGTACAGATAAAGCATTTAAAGCAAAGTTAGTTTGTATTGCACAGGAAAATCAAAAAATGAGGGCAAATCTAATGATGCTTGAGGCAATTATTGGTTATGCTCTAACAGAATCAAAAGTATCTAAGCAGTCACTTTGGGCATTGAACCGGCATATCTTTATTTGCTCCCTTTCAGTTTTTGCTCTTATATTATGCATCAGTGGAACCATTACACTGTGTTGGTATTGTTAATAGTACTTCTCAAGCAAGCAAATGAATGACTCTATCAATATTTTTGCAGTATGCTTCTACATCTTTTGTTATAAAAAGCTCCATTTTTCTCATTTTACCAGGACATTAATTAATTAGTAATTTTACTTAGCTGCTAACATTGCTTAATGATTTATCATCTTTTGTAGGCTTAAGAAAAAAAATACAAAAAATTAGCAAATGACACCAAATTCATTGATGTTTCAATGTGTGAGCTTATATTCTGGATCCTACCTTTTTTTTTTTTTTTTTTAAAAAAAACCAAAAAGTCGTGCACTTAATGGACATTGAATTGTGTCCTAATGAGTGGGGACTGAGAAAATAATTTAGGACTCAGGGTAAATAATGAGTTGAACCTCAGTGTATGGGGAGAATTTTGCTAAAGAAACAAATGTGATTCTGAGTCTATAAACAGCAGAATGGAAAGTGTAATTAAAATCACTGTCTTTGGCATTTGTGGAATTATCAGTGAAAGTCATTATCCATTTCTAGTATTCATTGTTTTAAAATGGTGCTTGCATATTGCAGAGACTAAAAAGAAGTGTTAGAAGACTTTAACAAGCATTTTTTTTGCAATGAGAAACTTGAGAATCTTTATGCAATGAAAGGTTAAGAGTTCTTTTGATTTCTTTCTTGTCTTATGGAGGAATATACTCCAATGAAGGAGAACTTAATTTTATTTTGATTTTACAAGCATGGCATGGTTTGAAAGCTGAAGTTAGACAAACTGAAACTAGAAATACTGTAATATTTTTAGACTATGAGGTTGCTTCTGTGTGCCTAATGGCAAGAAACTACTTAACTTGGGAAGCAATCAGATCGAAGCTGAAAATGTGATCTCCTGCAGGGAATCATAGAAGCATAGAATGGTGTAGGTTGGAAGGCACGTTTAAAGACCATCTTGCCCAACCCCCCTGCCATGTGCAGGGACAGCGTCCACTCAGGTGGCTCAAAGCTCCATCCAACCTGACCTTGAACACTTCCAGAACTTCTCTGGGCAACCTGTTCCAGTGTCTCACCACTCTCACTGTAAAAAATTTCTTCCTTATAGCCAATCGAAACCTACCCTCTTTCAGTTTAAAACAATTACCCCTTGTTCTGTGACCATGGGCCTTGGTAAAAAGTCTCTCTCTGTCTCTCTTATAAGCCCCCTATATAGATTGAAAGGCCACCATAAGGTCTGCTTGGAGCCTTCTCTTCTCCAGGCTGAACAACCCCAACTCTCTCAGCCTGTCTTTTAGGTGAGGTGCTCCAGCCCTCTGATGATTTTTGTGGTCTTCCTCTGGACATGTTCCAACAGGTCCATGTCTTTCTTCTACTGCGGACCCCAGAACTGGATGCAGTACTCCAGGTGGAATCTCAAGAGAGTGGAGTAGAGGGGGCGAATCACCTCCATGGTTGGCTTTCTGGGCTGCAAGTGCACATTGCTGGCTTGTATGCAATTTTCCATCCAAGTATCCCCAAGTCCTTCTCTACAGATCTGTTCTCATCCATTCATTCCCCTGTATGAACTGATATTGGGGATTTTCCTGAGCTAAGTGCAGGACCTTGCACTTGGCCTTCATGAGGTTCACATGTTTCCACTTCTCCAAACTGTCAAGGCTGAAAGAACAGAAAAAGAAAATGTCTCTACAGGTAAGCAAATGTGGAGAGAAGCTGATCTTCAGGAGACATCAGCAGAGCTTGCCAGAAACTGGTAGATAAGACACCTGGAGACAGGATGGGTGGACTGTGAAGGACTGCTTGCTCAACGGGATAGAAGGTGCACCTTGCTGCGCTTGGTTGGACAAGGCTGGGAGAACTGGTGCCTTTCTCCACCACTTGAATTCCTTAACCAAGATCAGACTTCCACCTAAGGCAAAAGCTGCAATCCATGACTATAGATTTGAGGCAGAACTCACATGATCAAATACTCTGGTATTTGTCAGGCAGAACATCACCTTTCTTTTGGTACTTGGTACTCTTACCGTGTTCTGTGTTGTTATGCATTTCTTAAGGAATTTTTGTTTCACATGCTTACAAAATGTTCCCCAGTGGCTTGTACTTTCAGCAGAAAGTTGCTCCAGTGGGAGACAATGATATTTTAAATTGGTAGGATTTCATTGCTTTTGTTTTTAGACATGTTTTCAGCAGGATATCTTTAGCTAAAAGAGAAGAATGGAGTGCATCCTGTGACATTACATCTCAAGCCCTGTAGATCATTTCAATAGATGCACCCCAGCTAGCAAAATATGCTGCCATTGTTATAAATTAAAAGTGAATTAACTTAACTAGATTAACTCAATTATGAGCAGATTAAGAAAGGCTTAGCCATCCGTTTGCTCATTTCCATTCATCAGCAGTTGACATAAGTTCACAGGACATTTGCTGTGTATAAGATAAATGCATGACCATTTTACTCATTTGTTCTTCAATCTATCTCATTTGTTTTTTTAAGGCAAACAAAGGCAAATCAAAGTTTGAGCTTGGAAGTGACTTCCATGTAGCACAAATGTGAGCACAATGAACTATCTTCCTGCATCTTGCCTTGAGACTCCAGAGAGTGTAATTTAAGGAGTCTTTAGTGTTTGAAATGAGTCAGGCAAACCCAGTCTCTCCTTTCAGTGGGCTTACATTTTTTCACCTGAATCCTTTCTGAAAATGATATTTCAGATTCTGAAATATTCAGCCTGAAATGTGAGGTATAGGTTCTGTACCTGCAGCATGGCCAGAGAGATGACAGAAATGTGGGAAGTGGGCATTTACCTGACTTCCTTGGGTAGAAATCTAGTTATGTTAAAAACTTACCAGTTTTCATGGGAAAACCTGTGGGCCATCTGTTTTAATATAATACATAAAATGAAATCAAACTACCACATCATGGTATGACTGAGATATACAGATACACATGTTCAGCAATAACAAGGGAAACTTTATAATAGTGTCTCTCCTGCTATTTTCTCTCTGTCTGATTTATAGGTATTTTCGGGGGAAAAAATAATTTCCAATAATATTTTAAATCACCACAGTTAAATGTCTTGTACTGTTGAAATTATACTATATGTAGCATGTGAACATGTCATGGTTTAAGCCTAGCCAGCAGCTAAGCACCACACAGCCGCTCGCTCACTCCACTCGCAGTGGGATGGGGGAGAGAATCAGAAGTGTAACAGAGAGAAAACTCATGGGTTGACATAAAGACAGTTCAATAGGTAAAGAAAAAGCCATGCACACAAGCAAAGCAAACCAAGAAATTAATTCACCAGTTCCCATGGGCAGGCAGGTGTTCAGCCATTCCCAGGAAAGCAGGGCTCCATTACATGTAACGGTGACTTGGGAAGACAAACACCATCACTCCGAAAGTGTCCCCCCTCTTGCTTATTTTTCCCCCAGCTTTATATGCTAAGCATGACGCCATATGGTATGGAATATCCCTTGGGTCAGTTGGGCTCAGCTGTCCCGGCTGTGTCCCCTCCCAACTCCCTGTGCCCCCCCAGCCTCCTCGCTGGTGGGGTGGTGTGAGAGGCAGAAAAGGCCTTGGCTCTGTGTAAGCACTGCTCAGCAGGAACGAAACCATCCCTGGGTTATATCAACACTGTTTTCAGCACAAATCCAAACCACAGCCCTATACTAGCTACTATGAAGAAAATTAACTCTACCCCAGCCAAAACCAGCACAGAACAGAAAAGAAAGTAGAGGGTAAGCATCAGTAAGAAAACCCACAAAACAATGGATATTCCTTTTGGGGGCCTAACAGGAGGAAGGTTTAACATGAATTTATTGGTTAACATTTTGTATGTTAGTGATTTGTCAGGTTAGTATCTGATGTGTACTTTGAATTATGTCAACAACAGTCCTGTACAGCAGATTACACTTTATTATAAATGTAAAATTTATTTATGGCCAAGATAGTTGACTGTTTCTAAAATATAGTCATGATAAATAGAAAGAAAATTAGGTTGTGTTGACTTCAAGATTATTGAAAGCCTTTTAGGTTAATAAAATGATTCATATGATGAATATGCATTGTGGATACAGATGAGAAACTTGGGACTTAAAGAAATTCCTTACTATAAAAATGTCATGAGTTTCAGGGTTTATAAATAAAAATAAAATCATGACACTCATTATCCTGAACTGCCTGATATTGAGCAAGATTTCTTCATGAACAACTGCATCTTCTATCTGTTCAATATGTAGGAGAATTGTTTTGATATATTAGCTAAACTTTAAACAGTTTTAGCTAATCTTATGTACAAGAGAGAAAATGTTTGAATAACTGTTCTCAATTTTCCGTTATAAATAACTTAGTACTTAAAATTTCTTGTTAAAAATTATAATTTATGCATATTTTAATGTGGTGATGAAACAGCAACTTTCCTGTTTTCAAAATTAGTTGCAAAAAAGTCATGAATTAATTACACTGAAGTAAGAATTTTGATACTATAGATGTGTAAACATCCAGATGCCAGGATAAAATTTAACATGAGAGAGAAAATAAAATAATGAAAGACTTTAAAAGCCTACCAGAATAATTTTCTTAGCAATATTCTACAGTCTTCTCTTCTCCCTTCCCTCTCACTCAAAGACTTTTGGCTTTGGCCTCATGATTTGTTATTTACAACATAAATACTGGTACAGGAGGCATTAAAGATGGAAAAAGACATTAGGTCACTCTGTTCTCTTCTCTGCAAATTTCCCTTTAAGAATTGAGATAATTGGTTTATGAGGGATTAAAGTCAATGTGAATCCAAAATGACTACAAAAAATTATTGAGATGTCCAGTATAACTTGACATATTTGGGGTTTAATCCTTTTTTTCCCAGGAATTACTATTTCCCTAAAAGCATAGTGAAATTTTCTACCCTTCTACTTGTCCTTCCTTTTATAATTACTTCAAATTTTATGGTCTAACAGAAAGTGTTTATTAACTTGTTGTTATTCAATCTCTAGCAGACATTTTTTTCTTTGCCTTCCCTCAAAAGCATGCAAAAAAATGCTCACAAAAAATCATGGCTTTCATTTTTAAATTGCAGTCATTGCATGGTTTCTAGAGAGCAAATGCCAGTAACAAAAGGAACAATCTTTTTGCCTAGATAAGCTTCTTCTGATGGCAGATTCAATATGGACTGCTGTATTTGACATTCCTGTTTCACGAGCTTGACACTGTCCACAGACTGGAGTTGGTGTACAACAATCGTGGTTTGCTATTCTGTGATAGTCGACATTGCCAAATGAACAAAAGTTCCTTATTAGAAACTGATTCATCACAATTTCTGTATTCAGACAAACTTCTGATAGAAGATAATGGCTTTATCGGTTTCATTTATCCATTATGATAATGATTGAGAAATTACTACTATTCAAAAATCTACTATATGTGTTGTATCATAGGGTTATAAAGCATCCCTGGAGGTATTTAAAAGATGTGTATATGTGGTACTTAGGGACATGGTTTAGTGGTGGACTTTGCAGTGTTAGATTTATGGTTGGACTTGATGATCTCAAAAGTCTTTTCCAACCTAAATGATTCTCTGATTCCATGATGTTATAGTAAAATTTTTGATATTTTTGTCTAGTCCTTTTGTTGTTTTCAATGCATTCAGTTCAGCTATGATCTAGAGCAATCTTTTTTCTGTCAAAATATGTGCAGATCAATGAACAGGGCTGTTAATCAGCATGCTATAGACTGCACATAAGTCTCAGTTATTTCCTTGTATGTATCTATATGGATTCATTTTCCTCTTCTCTGCATTGAAACTGAAGTGCATCCTAGTCCCAATATAAAGCTCTTTGTCTTTCAAAGCTCCAGGCAAACGTGTTTGTTCTTTTCCCAGCTATTGATGTTACAAGAAAAAATCATTAGCTTATTTGGTAAGCCCTGGAAAGCACAGTCTAAGGAATGTCAGTGTGTCCCTTATTACACCTACAGATAAAGTCCACAGGAAGTCTTTGTACTCAATAACCAAAAGGATGCCTTTGTACTGCTATGGCTGCAGAATCCCTTTGCAAACAGGAAATATGCAGTAAAGTTTAACAAACCACCATTTTGAATTTCGAAGCCTATCTAACTAGGATATTCAGCCTGGAAAAGAGAAGGCTCTGGGGAGACCTTACTGAGGACTTAAAGGGGGCTTGATGAGAAAGATGGTGAGAGACTTTTTAGCAGGAACTGTAGTGATAGGACAAGGGGTAATGGTTTTAAACTAAAAGAGGGTAGATTTAGGTTAGATACAAGGAAGAAACTCTTCACTGTGAGGGTGGTGAGGCACTGGAACAGGTTGCCCAGAGAGGTTGTGGATGCCCCATCCCTGGAAGTGTTCAAGGCCAGGTTGGATGGGGCTTTGGGCAACGTGGTCTAGTGGAGGGTGTCCCTGCCCATGGCAGGGGGATTGGAACTAGATGGGCTTTGAGGTCTCTTCCAACCCAACCCATTCTAGGATTCTGTGATTTAATAAGAATAAAATTATGAATTTATGGTTTTCTTAAGCTGAAACACAATTTGTTTGAAGCACTTCTAATATCTTGCACAACACCAGGAGAGTAAAAATCGCTTCATCTCTTTTATTTCTTGCAGAAATGTGGTACGTATGACATGCTTATTAATATGAAGTGGGTTAATGTAATAGGTCATAACAAGCAGCTTTAATGGTTCATTAATACATTCCTTGGGGGCAGTTAGGAGGCCAGATAAATGGAGTTTCATGCCTTTGAACACCAAAGGTGTATACTAATGTTCTGATAAAATTTCACACATAGTGTTTAATGGTGCTAAAATTGGTATTAATTAAATAGCTGAAGGTTTAGATATTACGTGTAGCTTAAGAAAGCTTCCAAAGTTTATTCTGCTTACTGCAAGGTTAGCTCAACCTTTTACACTGTGGTTTGGTCTAGAAATCTAGAGAGTATGTGAAGATGTGGTTTGTTTGCTTGTTTTCCGAGGTTTTCAATAATTCTGCTTTGTTGTGAAGAAAGCCTTACAGTGAAATCTTTTGCTGTGGTAGGATGGAATATGTAGGTCTCTTTTTTTTTCTTTTTCTTCCTCTTTTTTTTCTTTTTCTTTTTCTTTTTTTTTTTTTTTTTAATGTATTGCATCCAGCCTTAATTCAATTTCTTTGTCTGTAAATGTATACAGTTTTATATTAATTGATGTTATCTTAATGTAACACTTTAAAAAAAAAATTCAGAAGCCTTTAGATTTTTCACTGAAGAAAAAAATCTATGAAAATTTTCAATGAAAAGCCACAAAAATATTTTCACTGAAAAAGATTTTTAGTTGATAGTTTTCATAATAAAAATATTTTTGCTTAACTCTTATTTTTAAGTTCTGACATGAAGAGTTTTTTGATAAGCGTTTCATTATCTTTAAAAATATTTACTACAGGAGTTTTTTTTTTTTAAATATAAGAAATATTAGAAAATATGAATTTAGCAATAACATATCCTAAGTTCAAATCTGGTTACGTTATTTATATTGTGCTATGAGACTCAGAGAGCTTTACAGTTAAAATATATTGCTAAATAATATTATTTTCTCACCATGATATCATGCAATTCTGAAGAACATTTGATTTTGTACATTTACATGTAGACTCCATGACAATTTAAAGATAAACAGTGAAATTTATTCATCAGAACTAAATGCCAAAAATTCCTTAGTTGTCAGTTTTTGACCTAGAAGAAAGAAACATTCTACATGAACACTGGGAGAATATTTCGATAAGCAGAATGTGATTAATTATACAGGACTTGGACTCTAATGCCTGCAGCATAGCACAGGTGAGATGTATTGCTGCAGGTGGTAGAGACTGTGTTTTCATATATTACTATGCTTCACTGATTAGATTTAAGTCACTGTATTAGGAAATTATCGTTATAGACTTAGATGGATAGCCTGATGCTTTCCTTGTGGTGTTTTGAATCATTATCCTGCTCTTCTAAATGCTGTTCATTACTTCACATTCTTATTCCTGGAATGGATGGTGTACAGGTGGATTTTAGCTCCCATGCATGGCTTGACTGGAGCAAATTAGGATCTTCCTTTATGGAGCTTATTGTAGCTGTAGGGAGCCTGTATAAAAAGTCTGAAGCCTTTTTAATGTCAAATTATATCTGTAAAGAAAAATCTTCTCAATGACCTGGCAAATATAAGTGCATTTTTGCAAAACACAAGAAGAGGGGGTTTTGTTTTGGTTTTTGTTTTCAACTTTGCTTTAATAGTTTAACATCTGGACACAAGTTGTAAATATGATGCTGTCAATAAGCTGTTTTCTGGACAGATTTTTGAAAGGGTCATGAGTGATCAATCCGAAATTATTAGCTTTACTTTGCTTAGTGAAACATCTTTCCTCATTCATTTAAATGAGTCCATCAGATTATCAGCTAGTGGAAATCAGTTTATATTTGGATGAATTTCAGGAGAACGTTTCTCAAGAAACCAACTCATGCTTTTGGTGATTACCTGTATTTACACCTGTATTTATTCAACAACTGTTTACGAAGCTGAACTCTACCCCATGATGTGATTTTGTTCTTCTGATAGAGAGCCATCCTAAAGAAAAAAGCAAGAAGAAATTAAAGCAGAGCACAAAAGGAATGTGATGATCAGAACAGGATTTTATAATCTTAATATAAAAAATGTCGCAGTCAGAAAGAGTGAACGAAGAGCAACAGGAGCAAAATGTGAAATATCATCTGACAGGTATGAGGGACAATCTTGCATAACCATCAGGTGAGACCACTCCAGCTGAACGCTGGCATGTGAATGCATATACTCTGATTGCAAGAAGAGAGGTGAAAATTCTCAGTCTGGCACCTGTACACCTGGAGAATTCACACTGATTGCAAGAAAACCTGTAAACCCCGCAGAACTGCATATAATGCTTTCAGCTATTAGAGTGTAGGTGAGAATGCACCACGAGCTTTAGAATTTTGTTGAATACAAACTGGCAGATAGCTGGAGGTAAGAAGCAATATCTGTCGTATTATCAGTTGCAGGAGCAGAAAGACTAACTGACTGGTTAACTCGTGTGGTGTGCACAGAATACCTTTCCCTATTGGCAACAGGCACCAGTTTTTGTTTACTTACTGGGAGTAGCTATGACCGTGGTACCCCAGCCAGAGGTCTTGCTGGATGATTAAATCCTTGCCTTAGAGTTGAATTGTAAAAATTTGACAAAGCTGGCAGGGGCCCAACTACTTTAAAGTCTTTCAGGTAACCAAACAGGAAATTTTAGCAGGCCCAGGGTCAATGGTGGTAAGGATGCTGGGAACAAGCCCCACCCCACCCCCAGCAAGCCACGAGAGGGAAAGGGACCAGGTTGTGCTCTTCTGCTACGCTGCACATACTGCACACAACCAGTTGAATATCAAAGGAGGACAGTGCACAGCTGTGACCACCAAACAATATTTTATTTGGAAAGTTTAATCCTTGCTAAGGCTAGATATACAAGTTGCAGCTGTGAATAACATCTTTAATGTCCAAGTGAGAAGGCAGTCATGAACAGCTAGCAAGGTGTCATGTGCTGCTCCACTGAGGTTAACTCCGGTGCTGGAGAGGCCTGTCAGGACTCCTAGACATCCTTTTCTAAAAAACCCCCTTGTATAGACAACTCTTCAAAGGCATACTTTTTAGGAGCCATATCCTTTCCCACCTAGGTTCAGGTACTTGATTTGAGGAGTTGGGGAAATAGTGAAGATACTGCATATCTCATATCTGACTTTTTTGGGGGAAAAAATATATACACATACACTCTCTTTTATTTCATTTGGCCTCTGCTTTTCTACAGTTAATTCCTTTAATGAGAGATAATGATGGGCTTTGAGAGTATATTTTCAGCCAGGGATGTGAGGGGAGAAAAGAAGTCAGCAGCTTTTACAATAGCATAGAGTATTATTACAAGATGTTTTCAACCAAATCAACCAGTCAAGAACTAGTTAAAACTGTTTTACTAGACTTTTTTCTTCTTCAACAAATGTAAATGTCAGTAAAGCCCCTTTAAAGAGTGGAATTTCTGTAAATACTGAGAGACATAGTTCCAAGTAAAGATGTATGCAGCCATAGCGGATCAGGTGATACACAGTGTATGGTGAAGGTCTTGGCTTGCACTCGCAGGTTTCGTGAGCTGGACAGGGGAGTTGTGTAGGTGGTTTGTAAAGAAAACAAAGAGTAAAAAGGCTGTAAGGATGTATCACAGGCTGCACAGTGGAAAGCAGTTATGAGGGGATGTTTTAGTTCACTGTGACTACTTTGAGCACCAGTGCTGAGGTGTGGAGCTTGCTGAACCTGACCCATCACGGTACTAACAAAGCTGTGCTGGTTGTGGATGTTGTGCTGCTATACAATGCACTATGCTATGTGGGAGTGCTGGCTTCTCTGAAGTAGCTCAGGGGATACCTTCCTGCAGTCTTTCCTGCCTAGATGTGTTGGGAGAATCAGCTATAAATATGACCTAAGACTTCCTTGGGCTATAGAAATAGCAAAAAGTCCAGATGCGTTTCATGAAAACAGGATTTTGTGTGCGTTACTGATTTAACTTACTAAGATTGCAACTGCATGCTTCATATGATCAAGTTTATCCTTAAAAGGAACAAATCTGAAAAGGCTCCAGATAACTGCAGAGGTAATATGAGTTTAAGAATATGAAAAGGCTTTGTAATATTTTCCTGAATAGGAAATCACCTTTTTGTTTCTCTTATCAGGATTTTGTTGGGTGATAAAGCCATTGTTCTAAAGGTATGTGATATGGGCATGGAAAGCAGCAATACTTGAGTGGGCTGAACTGATGGAGTTTTCACTGTAAGAGAAAGCAGCTGAAATCTGACAGACTGTGGTAAAAGCACAGTATCCTTTCTGTGTAGTAGGATCTTTCCTAGAAGCAATTTTTGAAACTCATTGGCAGTTTTTGCAAGATCAGCATCTAGAATCTTGTCCTTGTAAGGATTTGAGAGGGAATTAGTCTGTAAATCACCTTTTTATGAAATCGGTCAGTGTGAGTAAAAGCCTCAAATACTGGTCATGTACAGTGTTAGTTGAAGTTTACAGAATGGGATGAATAAATCATAAATCTTCAGCTCTTTGGACTTAACACTGCCTACAGATACATGGGTGCCATCGTGACTGTAGCTTGTGCAAGTCATAATAATTAGCACAGGCTGTGTCCCATCGCACTTGCTCAGATTATGATAGGCAGAGATGCCCACTACTACAATTTGGTTTTATTGCCTTTTAAATCACACTAAAATTTGGACAAAAAAATTTGCGCCTTTTTTTTTTTTTAAGGGGATTTGGTCTACTGTGAAGGTTGCCAAAGTATATATTGATTTTTACCTTTACAGGGTACAGAACTCCAACTTTCTAACAGGGAAACAGCAAAAGGAAATGAGAATCTGTACAAGACCTTTTCCAGTTTATGTCTGCCAGGTATCCGTTGCACTTACCTACTGCAATAACAAAATAGTACAACATTTCCTCTAACCACCTGCAGGAATTATCGAATTATTTTAAGCAGGTAGAGCTACAATTGGCAAATTAGTCTTTTTATGTGGTCTTTGAAATACTTCATAGTAGCAGTTAATCTTTATATTGCATTAGAGTTATCTGGAAAAACACTAGATTTACTAACATATTTAAAATAACAAAATTGGGCATGATGATAAGTAAGCACACAATGCTGTAATCTGTGGCTATTAGAGACTTCAGAAGACGTCAAACAGCTGGGAAGACTCTGCTTACATTAAATACCCGAGCTAACCCATGGCTATATGAATTTCAATAACTGCATTGAATCTAGGTATTTTGTTATGAATTGCTTTTAAATGTTGTAATCTTAGATTTTGGACATCTGGGCGTAATCAGTTGATAATCCAACCGACACTTTCTTCAAGTCATTCCTAAAAACTTATTTTCGCATATGCTGAATAGCACAAGGAACAAGATGGTCATATTTTTGTCTTGTTTGTGGTGGGGTTTTTCTGAGGTTTGTTTTTGTTTTGTTTTGGTGTGGTTTTGTGTGTGTGTGTGTCTCTTTTCAACCTATATTTCTGGGTTCAGCCTTCTCGCCAGGTATGCCTTTTGCCAACTCAAGATGTGTGACAATGTCTAGGCAATTCAGCAGGTCCCTTCACTCCATAAGCTTCCAATAGGCCTACTGACATTTAAATCAGATCAAAAATACCCTTTGTGATAAGCAAGTAGTCAGGTCAGTGTCATTACTATGGTTGAATATGAGCTGAAAGAAGAATGGCATCTGTTTTGCTTTCCCAACTGTGAAAATAATATGTTTTTTTAGGATTTAAACCCAACCCAGCATCATAAATGTTAAAAACCTCGATAACTGTGGCAAAAGAAAAAGATGTGGATTTATGTTTTCGTGTGACTCTCATTGCACACTGATAAAGATGTATTTTAGAAATTTTGAGCCAAACACATTTATAAAATCTCTCTCTTGTTTTTGCAATTTTTTAAACTTTTATCTTGTTTCTACAGAGCAAATTAGTTGCAAACATGTTTTAAGTAACTAGTTAAACAGAGATTATGTCTTCCTTACGATACTGAAGGAAGAAGTCAGCATTGTTTGATGAGTATGTTTTTTAGTCATTACATATTTTAGTTATGTAGGGAAGATAATGCCAAGATTTGAAGGATGTCTAATGTTAACATTTTCCATTATATCACTTACTACAACTAAGTATTCCAATACCATGAGCTCAGATGTCTTGAGTCAGGCCCCCAAAGAAGCCTTTAAATTCTAAGATTAAAAATACTCTTGGAGCAATTCTTTTGCACCATCTCTTTTTTGAATAGCAGTTTGGCTGCATATGAAAATTTTTCTCTGTGGCCCTGAGGATTCAGAACTTTTTAAAGAAAGCTGAAAAGATTCTCCAACATTTACATGAACTTACTATCTGAAAAGAAGTTTTGTAAGACTAGCCATAAAATTTCAGTAATACTAAAAATGTTAGTGGTCTATATTTCTACTTATAATTTTTGGAATGTGAATTTCTCATAGCAGTAGACAAGATTGAGATGTACAGTCTCAAGCTTTACTGCATTAGCAATATGCCCTGTGTTATTCACTAACATTAATATAGAACTGTACCTGTAAAATGTGTTAATGAAGTATACTCATCATCAGTTTCCTTGAATGGAGATATTAGCCATTCAGAGAATATATTTTCCTTCTCATATAGATTTGTTATGTTGTTAAAAAAATTGTGCTCATTTGTCTTTAATGAAAGTAAATTACTTCCCTGGATATCAACAGCTTCTAATATGCTCCATGTAAACAGGTGAATAATCTTTTATCCTAGGGAAGAATCAGTGAAAAAAAAAAAATCAGTTATACTCTTTCAAAATAACCATAAAGGTATAAAATTAATATAAACATTGCTATAAGTTTCTGAAAAGTTAGTACTGAAAGATTCCATGGACGGACCTCCTGGAAGCTCAGTATGATCTCTGAAGTAGGATCTTTAAAAAGTGGGAAGTGTGGGAGTGAGTGTATAGGTTATAGGTGTATTAAATGACTTCACTTCCAAATTTAAGTCAGTTCTTCAATAAGGCTGTGACCCTTAAACTGCTTGTAAAATATTGCAAATTAAAATTACTTCTTAAATGTTTTATAGATAGAGCATTAATATTATTCTATGTCTTTGGAGATTAATAGCTCTACAATTACCCAAAATAACCATGGCAACAGAGTAAATTTTCACTGGGCACCAGTTACTCACTAATGGTTGCTGTAGTTACAAAGAACCAAGAAAATAAAAACCCAGAGATTATTTGTTGTCCTTTGACTTCAACACATTAATTATTGCCGTGAAGAGTTGAAGGACTCCAGAATTTCAAGCATTTTTTCCTTGCTGCAGCACATCAGTCTTCTCAGTAACTGCTCTGTAGTCTGCCTCCTCTTTCTGGCACAAGGTAATACTTTAATGAATAACGTAGTATTTGTTGTGAATTGTATTTGACTGTTTTGTATTCTAGAAACATCAAACGATAAGACATGACAAGGTCATGAGGCCAAAATAACATTACCTTGGATATGTTGGAAAATCTAAAGCTGTGATTTTGACAGGGATGTCTCTTCTTGATGCCTCTCTCCAAATTTTTTGTGATAATTGAAGCGTGACCTGAAGGTCTATGTGTGCGTATGTGTGCATGCTTGTGTGAGTTAGTTCGTTTTCGACGCAGACCGTACGAAAGAAATCTCGCTACAAAATGGGTTATTGATATTTAACAGTTCCTCTTTGGAGCTGTGTCCTCTCTAAACATCAGAGTTTGAGCCCCAGCTGAAGCACTGGAAGCAGGCCTTTTGTGATCCCTGTCAACTGATAAAAATCAATATTAGGAAATTCCTAATACTTTTAACCCGCTTAATTATTTTAATTATCACACAGCTTATTGCACTCAAGAAACAACAGGAAACAGATCAACGTGAAATAGGATCTTGTTCAGCAAGATGAACTAGTCTTCTTGATGACTGATAGTACATTGGTCATATTAAACTGCATGTGAAGGGAAATGTTAAGTGGAGTTGGATTAGACAGAGAAGAAAATGACATTTATGTTTCAGGTGTCTGTTAACTAAACGTTAATGGACTGATGTCTGTCTCATAATGACAATCCCAATGAGACAGAGTTAAAGATGCAGATGTGTCTTGCTTGAGAAATCTTAAATTATCTGTGTGCTTTCAGCATATCCTCATAGTTCCTGACTTTTGGCTGTGGGTTTGTATGTTGAGTGGGTTTTTCTTTACATGGGAAATTGTTTAGTTCTTTCATTTTCTTTGTGATCCATTGTTTCACTATGATTATGTGACAATGTTTTTATTTTTTGCTTGCTTTCAGAACATTTTTATTTTAGTAATATATAATTTCTGGAAAAAAGAACGGAGGCTTAGACATGAAATACCACAATCATTACATGTCAGTATTAACATGATGAACCACATTTTGGTGGTTGGTGAGAACCATGGCCATAGTCTAGGTTAGCTAAGGGAGTTACTATTACCCTTCTCCTCTGATTCCAAACTTTCTCTTTATGTTTAAAAATATTACAGTGAAAAAGCAGCTGATGACAGAAGCTGTGTCAAAGTCCAGCCATCAGCTTCAGAACAGGTAGTGTCCTTAGTGCAGAGTAACTCCATACACAGCCCTACTTTGCTGAACAGAGAGCTCATCAGGTGAAGACTTCAAGAGAAGAGCCTGGAGACAGAAGAGCAGAATCTCAAATAAAAGCTCTGCTGGAGTTGGGATAGAAGTCCCTGTACTGGGGATGATGTCTGTCAGCAGGACCATTTACCCCCTTTCCCATTTTGATGCCATTTCAACAATTACTTTGAAGACGGTAGCTACTTTTCCTCACCAGGATGCTGCCTGGCTCCCCAGGCAACTGTCACCTGTGGCAAAGCACTTTTATTTGCCTCCGATCACTATTAGTACAGAAGAGCTGCTTGAGGAGCTGAACAAACTCCCCAAACTTCTGTCCAACAGCAGCTGGAAGTATAGATGGCTTCAGATACTCCCTTTTTTTGCAGGTGTCCCTTGCAGGTTAACTAGTTCCTGAACCTCACAGCTTCTGTGTTGATTCCTGTAGCAATGTGTGGCTCTCTTCGGTCCACTTCCTTATATCAGCCCCACCTCTATTCAGGCAGGGCTTTCACTTAGCTCCACATCTCCTTTCTCTCACATGGTTCAGTACCAGAGGAATTGTTCTGGAGTGGAAAGGGAAGAAATCTTTCTTTCTCATACTGTACAGGCACTTACAATTTACTGATACTCACTAAAGTTGTTTCTTTACCTGAAACACTTTATCTTAGCATCTTTTGACTTCCGAAGTCCACAGAGGTTTGTAAGTGTCTGCTTGGCACGTTTTCATCCTGGCCTGAAGTAAATGCTCAGATTGGAGTTTGAAGTGGGAGAGCTATAACTCATCTCTGCCTTCCCATATTCAGTAAGTGCAAGCTGATGAGAGAAGTCTGGTAACATCTGAAAACCACTCTGTCAATTGTCAGCTTGATAGGCTCTTAGCTGAAAAGTTTCAGAGGGTCAAAAGTGAGATGCAGAGTAGAAATTATGCTGCAAGCATACCATTTAGTAGAACTGAGCAGAAGCGCTTATTCCAGAGGAAATAAGCTAATTACCAAAACAAAAAAAGAGGACCCTTAAGAAGCAGAATTTCACTCAAAACTTCAGCCAGAAGTCTTTAAAAAATTAAAATAATAGAGAGAGAGAAAAAGAAATATTTATAAATGTATCGATTTTAATAGGACCACTGCTGTAGAATGATGTATGAACCTTAATCTAGGAATAGAACAGGTGTTTTTTTTCTCATATAATGCACAGTTAGGACCTACCTAGACAGGACCTGATGAACATGGCAGGTGACCCCAGTGGAAGCACTGTGTATTCAGTGACAGAGGTCAGTAGTGCTGAAATAAGTACATTTTTCTGTACAAAACCAAACAAACAAAAAAAGGGGGTGGGGGGTCTTGAAGCACCACATCATCCCCCCCAAATAATGTCAGAAAGCAGGAAAAATGGAAGAAGTGGAATAAGGAGGATCCTCAGTATGTCATTTGTCATGATTTAACCCAGCAGGCAACTAAAACAACCACACAGCGGTTGGCTCACTCCACCCCTGCAGTGAGATGGGGGAGAGAATTAAAAAAAAAAAAAAAAGAAAAGGTAAAACTCGTGGGTGGAGATAAAGACAGTTTAATAGCACAGAAAAGGGAGATGATGATAATGATAATGATAATAATAATAATAATAATGAATATACAAAACAAGCATGATTTCTTACCACCTGGAACAAATGCTCAGCTAGTTCCTGAGCTGCGCTGCTTCCTGGCCAACTTCCCCAGCTATATCTGGAGCACAATGACATATGGTATGGAATATCCCTTTGGCCAGTTTGGGTCAGCTGTCCTGGCTGTGTCCCCTCCTAGCTTTTTGTGCACCCCCAGCCTCCTTGTTGGCAGGGCAGTATGAGAAGCTGAAAAGTCCTTGACTGCTTGGCAATAACTAAAACATCAGTGTGTCATCAACATTATTCTCATCCTAAATCCAAACCACAGCACTATACCAGCTGCTAGAAGAAAAATCAACTCTATCCCTGCCTAAACCAGAATATCAGGAAGCATTGGAGACTGGCTACTGCTGAAGACAGATCCAGGCAAGGTGCACCAAAGGTCTTTGTGATACATAGTTCTCACATATGTCTTGGTATCTCCTACTCGTATACCCTGAGATAAGTTGATGGCCAGATTCATGGTCAGGTGAGAATTGTTCTGTGCTTCCTAGGAACATGTTAATTCAAGTTTTAAGTAACAAAAAAATGCTAATGCAGAAGTTCTTGGACACTCTTGGATGTCCTCAATCTCTTTTGCTCTCTTCCAATGACACTATATAGCTACAGCTTCTTGGAAGAGTTTTTTTTTTGTCTGTAAAATCATAAGAATGGAAATAAATGATATGAAGAACTTTTTAAACTAGGTATCTATTGTATGGGTGTGTTGCTGGGGTCTGGAGGTGATTGTGATACATCTACTTGAAGTGTATTCATTTAGGCACTACTGAAACAGATGACTTGCAGTTATATTTGTGGTAAAGATTCCTCACACTTTCACTCCCACTTACTTCCCAGCATATGTGTAAGCTACCTTATTTTCTTTTTTTTTTTTTTTCCTCTTGTGGAAAATCATAACCATGACTTTTTCTCAGAAGGATTACATGAAATGTGCTTGCTATTACTGGTGCTACAAGATACATTTAAAAAGAAAAAAATACCCAACAACAACATTTTCAAAAAATATGAACATGTATGTGATAACATTAAAATGAACATTTTCCACCCAAGAACATTTGATACTATCCAGTCTATAATATCATGCAAACAAAACTTTATGCATTTATTAACGTTTATAGAGTTGTTACCCCCCAAACCTAGCCACCCTCTTATAACTTCCCCTTCCGGTACAAGCTATTAGCTTGTACTAGATAATGTCATACCACCTTGCTACTATTTTAGTATGTTACTAGAGTAGTATTTATCTTGCAGTTGAATTTTTTTTCATGTGTTGATGTTTAAGGGATTGAGTTATGTGTCCCCATCGCATACAATATCTGTTCCCAGAGCCTGTTGGCTTTTTTTGACTTACTGGCTTCTTCAACTGCAGAACTGAACCAATCTTCTCTGGCACACAATGTATGCTGCAGATTTTAAGATGAAATCTGTCTCTATGGATTTTCTGAGTACAGAATGAAAACGGCTGCATTCTTCCAAGTATGCTGGTAGCACTGAGCTTTTTGGCTACATATGGGGAACAGCAAGCTTCTTCTCTCTCTCTTTCTCCTTTCTTCTCCCCAGATGCCCCTCCCTATCTACTCTGATGTCATTGTGTGGACAGGGCTGCCCCTTTTCCAGAGGTGAAAGGAATAAAGCAAAGGTGGCAGAGGAGGTCCAAAGGGGCTAATTTTCTGTTCCTTAACAGTTCCTACCTCATCAGAACCTCCTTCTTCACACTTCTTTCCTAGGACTGACAGATGTTTCTGCCAATGCCACAGTGCTAATGCCTTGCTTTACCACCTACCCGTGAAGAAGCTCATCTACAGCTCATAGAATCATAGAATGGTTTGGGTTGGAAGGGACCTCAAAGACCATCTAGTTCCAAGCCCCCTGCTGTGGGCAGGGACACTCTCTAGACCACGTTGCCCAAAGCCCCATCCAACCTGGTCTTAAACACTTCCAGGGATGGGGTATCCACAACCTCTCTGGGAAACCTGTTCCAGTGCCTCACCACCCTCACAGTAAAGAATTTCTTTCTAACATCTAATCTCCTACCCCTCCAAGTTAGCCCTGGAGCAGGGAAAGGCATTCACATAGCATTGCCCCATCTTTGGGAGGAGAGGTGAAGGTAGAGGCATAGCCTTGCTGTGCAGAGAAGAACACGATCAGCCCTGGCTGCGAAATACAAAACTGCCTTCATAATACTATGTCACCACTGGTGTCTAGCAATTTTAATTCTTTATCTGGCCTGATATGAAGTTTAATCTGTGATGCAGTTATATTACAAGTATACTTATCAGCTATCAAGGTGCTATAAGAAGAGGAGCTAGAGTTCTGTCCTTTTATACTCTGGAGTCAGTATTACTTGTCAGAGGATATAAACACAAATTTCACTAGTGTAGTACGTTTGCTGAGAGTGGCCAATAGCAGATGCTTGGGGAAAGAATGTAGGGAGCAAAGAAATTTTTCTCCTGTATATTCTTCTTGCACTTAGTAGCTGAAGGACTGCATGAATCAGAGTTGCATCTAGATCACTGCTTTTAATAGCTACTGATAGATGTACTAATGAATGATGTGACAAATTGTTTTTTAATATACCTATACTGTTGGCTGCAAAAGCTCTGTCTCATCTTCAAATTTTACTCATTTTAGGTTAAGTTTTATGAGACATTGTGTCTCTGTGCTTGCTGTGGCAAGAAGTTCTAATACATTCTGGAAGAAAAAAACTACTACTTGTTATTTGTTATTTTAAATACCATGTGCTCGTGATACCTGCCCTGACTGATGTTCTCACGCAGGGGTGGAGTGAGCTGTTCCTGTCACAGAAGTACACATTTCTAATCATCTACTGTGCTGAGGACCAAGACATCAAATAAATTATACTCATCTCTATAGAATTACAGCTAAAGTTCTTGTCCATCAGCTTCAATAATATAAAGTTGTACCGCCTGACCTGGAATTGATTTATATTAGTTTATTTTAATACCAAATTCTTTACTTTCTCTGTGAGCCTTGTAGTGGGTACCATTATAATTTATATCACATATGCCCTAAATCTGTATATAATTCATTTCCTGTAGCACTCTCAGTTTCCCTGTAGTTCTGTTTTGTGCATTCATACATGAACAGCCAGGATCTGCTCAGTGGTAAGTAAGATAAATTGCCTGAACATGGGCATCGAACGCCATTTCAGATACCCCAGGGTATCCATCTGGCCTCCAGCTGCTGCCTTGAAAAGGCACAGGTTCTCTGTCATAGGCATATTCTGCATATCTGTATGGATATCTCCAATATCTTAGGATATTTAAAAGGTCAATAAGTGCCTATGTTTACAGCAACTGGATGCAAACCTGTTTTATTGTCCCAATCTTGAACTGAGACATTTAGGGTAAGCATAAAGAGAAGTCTATTCAGATTTTGAATAGGTGTAAGACAATCATCATTTGTTATTTTAGTACCCACATTGCTCATTGTTTGCAAATGTCTGCTGTATGGAGATTGAGCAAATAATGGCTTCATTTATCACAAACCTTACATAGTTTGATACAGTGTGTGTTCCTACTCTGTCTGCCAGCCTAACATTCACAAATTAACTTTTCTTAGTTATGATTAGTTGTTTATAATTCTCTGGTATTCCCCCCCCCCCCCCCCCCCCCCCCAAGTATCAAATGTTTTAACAGCTTGTATTTACTCTTTCCATTGATTCCATTTCAAACTTCTATTTCATTTGTCTCATTGAAATACTTATCCGTGACTAATTTCTTGTTTAATTTCATGGATGCATTCTTCTTCTCTGGGAACTCTCCGTACTGAAAGTTCAAATGGTTACTCTCCCTCTTTCTACTTTATTGAGAACAATTTAATTCATGTACATCTCTGTAGTACTTTTTTGTTTTAACAGCTAATTGAAATGAAATGCTAATTAAAAAAAAAAAATCTGAACACTCATTTCTAGCATTTGAAGCTAATTGTATAAATTAATGAAATAAAAGTTGGTCCTATAAATCTGAGGAGGCTTCCAGTAAAGCCAAATCCTAACAGATGGTGCATGCTGAAGTTTTTGATATGCAACAGTTAACTGTATTATAGTATACAATAAATGACTTCAGTTTACCTAAAGATACCCTTGAATCCATGCTGAATGCTTTAGGATTCATAACAGATAAAACAGCCTCTGCGGAGCAGCTCAAAGGATGAAGACTTAGCTTAAGTAATTTTCATTTCACTTTAAAAAATGAAATTATTATAAAAATCACTGAAATCTGGTGAAATACCAGATCTGGTATCAAGCTTTGTCATGGAATCAGCTCCTCTAGAGCTGGAATATTCTGTAAATGGTAGTTGTGAGACTTATCACCACAACCACTTTTCTACACTTTTATCAAGGCACTGAAATAGTAGTGCCTCATAATAAGTAAATTTTTATTAAAGGTTCATATAAGAAAAATCCAAGACTGCTGATTTAATTTAAAAGAATTATTATATTTTTTTTTATAAATCTTCAAGGGCTCATAATTATTCTTAATTTAGGATCCATTATAGATTAACCATTCTAATATGCAGTTGGCCACTACTACACATGAACTTGTGGTTTTCCAGTTATTCTGCTTTGATTCTGAATTAAAAACTTCATGCATTTTACTTTTTTTCTTCTCTAAATAACATTTCCGGCTAGTTTAAGCTGCATTTTGAAAAGCTCATAAACAGCTGAGGTCACAGACACATTGCTTCTGTAATGTTTAGCTAATGTGCTAGTTTAACACCCAGAGTTGTTCAATGCTGCTGGCTGTAAACTGGGAAGGAGGAGGGAGAATTTCTTTCAGTACCAGATTATTACTTTATATCTAGAATAAGTAAATGTGTCCTTAGGCTTAGTAAAATGTAACTTATTCTTTTATGCCATGGATATAGATTGTCTTCAACTGAATGTTAACAGAACTATTCTACAAAGCATCCTTCTATAGGGTTTATAGAAGATTTTTTTTTTTTTTTAGTTTGATTTTGGAGTTATTTTGAAGCTGGATCTATTTATCAGCCATTCAGTATTTCAAAAAATCTAAGGGACTTGGTATGCAATACAGCTAAGACTTTGAAGTTTCTAGGTGATCACATCATACTTAGAGTATATACGGCTGTTAAAAGAATGTCCAATAGTGTTTATGACACCAGTTCAGGTGCCCAACCCCGTATTTCTTTGTCTGTCTTTTGAACCACATCATTGGATGTGGCCACAGCTCTGCTGTCAGGACAGTGTCATCGCTTTGTGCTGTGATGTCTTAGGAGCAGAACGGTTGGAGCTCTGTTTCCACATGTTTCTCACTGTATCTCATTCCTTTTGCCCCTTTTTCTTCAGTAGATCCTGTAAAGGGAAATGAACACTGTCACTCTACACTAACCATGACACTGAACTGCTGGTCTTTCCTTTGCAGACTAAGGATATTTAATAAGCTGCATTTTGCTCTTTCATTTACCTTTTTAACTGCAATAGAATTTGATTTCAAAACAAGCCTGTAAACTTGTTGAACAATGTTTTTTTATGAAATTTGAAAATTTCCTTCCACTTATCCTTCTACAGCTATAAGAAAAAAAAAAAAGAAAAAAAAAAAAAAAGACTTTCTAAAAGTATTCTGGACTTGCTCAGCAAAGAGAGACTTCAGAAATAGATCTCAAAATCTAGTAACTTGTAAGTTACTAACTTAAGTACAAGTTAGTTTATATATTAAAAAAACAAAAAAAGATTAAGATGAAGCTTCACATATGATTTTCCATGGTTAGCCAAGCTTATTAATATATTCTTGAAATTCTACCATGTACTTCTATTTTAGGCATCCAGAATATTTTAAAAACTTAGTTAAGCTGGCGACAGATTGAATATAATTACCTGAGTCAATCATGGGTTAAAATTATGCATGGCAACATAACCACACAGAGAATAATAAAGACTCAAAGACATTGTTCCTTCACTGCTCTTTAACTGCCCTGTTAAATGATTGCTGACAAATTATGAAAAGAAATTAGTGAAATTAGTGAAATTATTGTTAAAAATGTGGGCTGCTTTGTATTCCCTGAGGTGGTCTACACTAGCATTACAGGGACATTTTTCCTAAGCAAAAGCATCATTTTTCCTATGATGGTGCCCAATAAATATGGTTCCTGGATGAGGATATCCAAGTTCATTCTCCAAGATAACTATCCTATTGAAGAACTATTTAGTGTAGTTTCCCAAAATCATTTTGTCTAAACTGGAATTTATATAGCCTGGGCTCACTACCTCAGGTCAGTGGTATATTGTATATTACTTGCTCTCCACAGTGTGTTGCATTTGGATTAGATTTAGCAGCCAGTCCTCAATGACCATTAAGTGGAGCAATTAAACAGTCAATGTCTTAAACTTTTTCTAAGATGCAATTCCCTGTAAGGGTACTGGTACAGTATAAGCCTACATGGCAACACAGTACAGAATATCAAGAGTGCTCAATTCTGCATATATGGTTGTCAAATAAAGAGGCATTTGCACAATTCAATGGTATTTGTTATATTCGTTATATATATGTATATATGTATATTCGTTATAGACCGAATCTAGATGTGTTTCCACCTATGCTATTATTCATGGTCAGCTACAATGTTTCTCCACACAGTTTAATAATCTGATCTTTATACAGTGTTAATCAGTTTCTCCACAGAAGTATTCACTTTAATTTGATGGACTATCCAACAAAGTATATTTTCTTAGCAAACCTTTTCATTTTGTGGGCTATCCATTCTCAGGCAAACTGTTAATCTAGATCATCAGGGTGTATTTTTCTTCAGATGAGATTAACATTCTTTTAAGAGCACTAATTAACTGTTGATGATTTGTTTATATCCTTGAGGCCTCTAGTTTCAATCTGTCCTTACACTTTCAAGGCTTCTGCTACCATATTGCATTCATAAATTTGGGAACACTTGCTAAAATCCCCAGTTTCTCTTCAAATGCCTTTAAGCTTTGCTTTCCTGGGTATGTGGTTAATGGTTTATTAGCACAATCCAGCCATGCATGCCTCCTTGTTTTAGGTCCATTAAATGTTTCATTCCACAAAGCAACAATGAACTGAAAGACATATATAAATCATAAGATATAGGTGAAAATAATGGTCTCTTACTGCTTGCTCACAGTATCTACTAGTTATGGCAGCATTGCTAGCACATTATCAAATTTACTTTACAGCAGGCACTGTGACTGTAACTGTACTTTCTAAAAATGTGTTACTCAACAGAGATATAGTACATTCTTCCCAGGGTTTGGGGGACTGATTCTTCTGTGGCTTATTCCCGGTTTTAACAAGCTTAACTTTATTAACTTGGCAAAGGTTGTTTTAACTTCTGCTATATGAGAAAGACCTTGTTGGATTCGGAGTGGCAGCTGCATTCAGCAGGATGCTGCATCCCTGTCAACTGAGGTGCATAGCATGAGATGCTGTTATGCTCTAGCTGAGAACACGACTGCATCAAAGAGAAAGATGTTTCTGGCCTGTACTATAGTCTGTCTCTTTGTACAATGGCATTTCTAAAACCAGCAATAGATTATAAGCTCACACTGGTATTGCTGGGCATAAGAGTGTCTGAAGTTCCCATTGGTCTTAGGGGATACAAAGGACATTTCGTATCTGTTGGTAAAATATAGCTATTCTTTCCATGAGCTCTTTAAATGCTGTTGAGTGGAAAGATGAATTCCACCATTACTTGAGAATAATATTTTGAAGGTTACCTACATACCTCCATACCAACAACAATTGAGTATGTGTTTATTGGGTGGAAGAAATTTATTGGATCAACCTGCTATTTGAGCAGTGAAGAATAATTTTATTGCTTGGAAGATTGTAAACTGGCATTTTTCTTGCCCTCCATTCTGTCAAAGGAATTGGGAGCAAAGCACGAAGAGCTTTCAAAAATTTTATGTTGAGTCTCTTGTATCTTCATGAGGTCTTAAGTATTTATCACACACAATTTTTTGATATTCCTCTTCCATGGTTACTTACATCTAATTTTTGCAGCCAGAGTTTTGCTGGCAGAACTGTGAAACTGGCACAGTAGTTAATGTGTCACTTGTGACTCTCAAAGTACTGTTTATTTCACTGGATTTCAGTTCTGTATGAAAGCTGCTATACGAAACAAGAGAACAAATTACTTTACAGGAGACAGACAGACATACAAGAAAAAGTATTTATGCTGAAATTCTGGGGTATATAGATTGATGTTCCCACTTCTAATGGCTACCTTCTGCTTGATATGTACCCAGAATTTCAAGCTTTTTTTTTCTGGAAACCACTCACAGTGGACTTAGTGCCTCTAGGCGCTACATTAACAAGTCATACTGTAGGAATTTACTATGAACTGCATATTCTCCTTTTCTTGGTTGTTCATATGGAGAAATGTGAAAACATTGGGGAGTGGGGTGTGTGGTGGTTTGTTTTTTTCCCCCAGTAAAAATAGATTTCATTCTCCAGTAACTGAAATAGAACTTTAACATACTTGAATTTGTCGTCAATAGACCTTGACTATAAGCATGATTCATGTATACATCTGAATTTGGGGAATGGGTGAAAAGGACATTCTTTTTGTATGACTTTGAAAAGTCTCTGCAGGAGTGCAGATCCTTCATGTGACCTTGAGGGAATTCATCAAAATATGTTCTAATTTGGCTGGACTAGTTGCCAGGGTAGACGTGTAGTTTTCAATCTTTGAACATTTTGTTGATCGAAGTAAGAACAGAGTGTCAATTTATAACTTTTGACAGCTTCAGAAATGGCCCTTTCTGTCAGACAGTGTCATGTATAGACGAGAGAGCAACAAGCACAGCTGCGATCCTTAATTTCTTTTGATAAAACACTTTTACACAGGTGGTCAGTGCTAGAAACTGATCACGTTAACTGTGACCAGATTTAGACACTTGCATCTCAAGGTCTTTTATGAGCATTGGCTCCTAAGTTGATGATATTAATTTTTGTTTTCATACTTAACAGGAAAATTCTTTATGAAGTTCATTAGAAGTCTGATGTTTTGTGCCTACTGCGCTGTATTCACATCCTAAAGTGAAATTGTGTCCTTCTGCCAGTCAAAGGGAGTTTCTCCACTTCTGTTTTATGACAGAATTTCCTAATGTTCTGTAATATACATACCCAAAAAACCCCATACAACCAACCAACCAAAAAGATTACAAAAGATTATATTTTAAAATTGTTTTAGTTAACTCATAGGGTAGATTTTGTGATGATGATAATAACACACATTTTCTCTTTGTGAGGTTTTTGGGTTTATTACCATACTAGCCTTGCATTACGAAGAACCTGCTCAATCTCTAATTAGTATTTTTCCTCCAAAATATATTTTCTGGAAAATTGCTTTAAAGGTATTTATCCTAATTGCTTTTTAATTTTTTTTCAGGGAGTGCTGGAACACCTGTTATCTTCAATGAAAATGGAGATGCTCCTGGACGCTATGATATTTTTCAGTATCAAATCACCAACAAGAGTACAGAATACAAAGTAATTGGTCAGTGGACTAACCAACTTCATTTAAATGTAAGTACTGGTTTGATTATGATGCTAACATTAGAGAATACTCGTTTGAATATTAAATTATTTCAAAACACTTCAAAAATGTTGATGATTTCTTCTCTGTCAGCTGGCAAAAGAAAGCTCTGCTATTCTCTTCTTGAGAAGTCAGTAAAAGATATAGCACAATAATCTGACCCAAATTCTTTATATTTTAAAGTAGGTTGGTTTGTATATTTACCTGCTCCTTTAAATGATATTTTAGAATCATTATGTATCTGATGTTCCTCAGACTGATTATGAAGTTAGGCAGGGAAATAGTAACCCATCCTTCAAAAGAATGTGTCAGACAAAATGATGGGTACATATATATTGCCCAGGTATTTCAAATAACATAAGGGGATGGAAACATATTTAGTAAAAGAGAAGTTTGGCTGATGTAGTTGAAACACTGGGATGATGAACTACTGCAATAAAAATATTTCTTGAAAATAAAGGGAGAATTTGGATTTTTTTCTATATCGTTAACTATGATTAGTATAGTCCCTTATTACTTAATAGCAGAAGAAACAAAAGACACAACAACTTGCCCATCCTTAGGAGGTGTTTCTAATTGCTGCCTTAATATGTTCTGCAAGTTTTGTGGTAGTTAAGCCCCAACTGTGCATAGAACTATGTTTTTGAAAATTGCCATCCCAATAAGATTGAGAGATAGAATATGCAATATTTGTATGACAGCTAAGCATCAAGCCACAGCTGTAACTTGAGTAGTTGTTGGGTCCAAGGCACTTCTGTCTGCAAAAGATGGCTCCATGTGAGGAGAGTTACAGTCATGAGAAAAGCAAAATGAAGTTAAACTGTTTCCTTGTTAGCTGTGCAATATTTACAGGGTTTACTTGAGATATGTTAGGCATTTGGGTAGCTCTGCAAATGTGAAATATCAAGTGGTTTTTTTGCTAATAGCTGATGAGAAGGGTAACTGTGATTTGATGACCAGGTTCACCAAAGGGATTTTATTCAGTGACTTTAATCAAACTACAAAAAGCAGGTTTCAAACTTCTCTGGTTTTCCATGTGAGAGGTTCCTGAAGAAGAGTAACAAGGACAGTGTAGTAAATATTTACAAATAATTCTCCTGTTGAGACTACTTCGCAATAATTATCTGAGGGCAACCCACAGTAACACATATGATAGCTCCCCATTTTCAGCCACAGCTGTTAAACCACTTTACCATATCTACTGTTTAATTTATATAACTACTTGGCAAGGAGTAATTTATTTAATTCTCTACCCAACTAGAAAAAAAAACAAAAACAACAACCCACTAGAAAAAAGCCCACCAACAGAAACTGTGTGTAGCAGATTGTGTGGCAGTGTTACCTCCCTCCACAAACCTGATATCTGCCTGTTGAAAGGCACGAAAGGGGGAAAAAAAAAAAAAAGTGGTTAAACAAGTTTAAAGATTAATACTAAATTGTAATTTCTGGAACACACTAGAGTTAGACCCTTATCATAACTATTCTGGCATACATTCCAGATCTTCATAATTGCTACAGTTTTCTGAAAAGTTAGTATTTGTTAAGTGAGCTGAAAAACTGATACACACATTTTGCACAAATGTTAGTACTAACATAGCAGTTACATAGTAGAAGCTAAAAACTACCTTAGAATTTGCTTCAATTCAATATGCCTTTTTCTAACACCACACCCCCCTCCCCCCCGCAGCTGCTAAATTTTTCATCATCAAGCCTGTAGCTTTTCAGTCCCATTATTTCTCCCTGATGTATGTGTACTCCAGGGAGTTCTCTGAAATATGGTTAAGTTGGCTGCTACTCAGACTACTGAAACCACACCATGCTAACCACATTGACCACAAAGCTAACAGGAAAGGATTTATGTAAGGACACCCCTTGTTAACTCGTATTAAGAATGGATGTGTTAGGATGTTCTTTGTCTCTTTTTTCACCACTTTTTTTCACCTCCTTATACTGGACACAACTGGTTGTCCAAATTCGCGGGCAAGCTCTGTCATGGAGATGCAAACGGGCCAGCACACAGCTCCACAGTTGGTGTTTCTGCTCCCAGCCTCGTGCCATGGCCCTGTTCCCATTCTCCCACCCCTGCTCTGCTGCACAGCCCCTGCTCACAGCCCAGGGTGCGAGCAGGCACGCGGGGCTCCATCCCCCCATGCACGGTGCCCCTGAATTGATTCGGCAAGGAGGTGTACTCTTGTTTCTTGACTTTCTCAACTTTAGATAAAGCCTGGAGTATTTCTAAAGGGAAGATTGGGTTATATTTCTTAAAGTTTGTCAGGGCTTGAGATGCTGGTCTCCATTGGTGTCTGCAGGTATTGGTATAGCAACAATGAAGAAGGAAGTCTTAATAGGGGTTCTACAGTTCGTTTCCATCTGTTTACAGATTCATTAAACTTACTTAGCATGGTTCAATGGTTGTTATGCCACATGATGATCTGCTGTGGCAAAGCTGTTGCCTCCTCTCACTAGACAAAATGTACTAAACCCAAGTAATCTTTGTGAATGATTGTAAATTCTCCAAGGCATCATATTGCAAATTAGGTAGTGCCTTTGATTGCCAATGGGAGGAACGCGATGGATGTTTTCATTGGTTTCAGTGAAACATCTATATTTATTGAAGGTCAAGCACTCTTAAGACGACAGAGCACTTTTTTGCTGTTCTATAAAGGAGATACTTTTTAAATATAATACTTTTCCCACTGTATCCTTCTTTCTCCTGCAGTTTCCTCCTAATGAAGGCACACGTAATTATGATTTTTAATGGATTTCTGCCAGCTAGATATCCTTTATAGATACTTCTACTCCTGTTTTTACAGATATTTCTACTTCAAATTGTGTGGTAACATGTTGTAGCTATGACTGTGTTTAAGATTGTATTCATCTATACAGCTGGTACTGTGCTTCAGAAGATGTATAGCTTTTATTAATTTATTTATTTTCTATGCCTGAAAAAAAAAAAATTCATGAAAGTACTGGGTTTGCAGTACAGTTCAACTTTTGGAACAATTACTGTAACTAAGACTAGAACACATCTTGCATCTAAATAATTGAACCAGAGGGTTTCCTTTCTTCTTTCTGATATTTTTTTTTCCTCCCTTTTTGTTTTCTTTTTCCTTAGGATGCTCTTTGATATTTTTTCCTTTGGGTTTTGCTGTGAGTCTCTGTTGTGTGGGCTATGGCTCCTCACCTGGTGGCCTGCCCTGGTCCTGTCTCTGACCCTGATCCTCAGGACTGAGTATTCCTTTGCTGGTGTCTCTGATTCCTCAAAGTTTTCACTGATTCTGCGGGGTCCTTGTGGTCAAGCTTCAGAGTTGTTTCTTTCCTGGTGCAGTGCTAGCTTTTCCTTTAGGCAGAAAGTGCTGATGCTGGCTGGATAAAGAGTCTGTATCATGCTCACTGAGGGGCTCTTTGTCAGCAGGCTTCACCAGCTCCAGAGACCCTTCTAGCTGTGATGCTGGTTTCTCCCTGTAGTCCTCAGTAACGTCAATGCTCTCCTTTAGGCAACTTCTTATTTCCTCTGAAGCAGCTATAGCTTCCAGATATAGGAACTTCATGATTACTGATCAGTACTACTCTTGCAATTCTTGCAAAACAAACACACGCGTGACAATGCTGAGAGATACAGTATAGAAGCTAAAAAAGAAACATAATCTTCAAAGTTTAAACTTTCGTGTGATTCTTGAGTTTGAATAAGGTACCTCAGTCTTTCACAGATGCAAGGCAACTCTGAAAGCAGACATTTAGAAACATTGAACTATAATCTCAAAGAACCTGATTGCCTTTTATACAATTATCACTTTACCTGACTCTGACAATGTAAATTTACACCCCTTTTAAGTCCTTTTATGCTCTAAGGTTGCCTGACTTTAAATGATCTTAATGTACTGGAAATAACCAGACCCTAAAAAATTTTAGTATCACTTTGAAGGAAAATATAATTGCCTTAGAACTTCTGATCATTTATTATATATTTACTGTCAGGGTTTTCTGTGGTTTGCTTTCCTCATTTTCTTTTCTTTATCAAAAGAAAAAGAGAACTTTTTTTTCAGGAAACTCTGATAGTTAAAATCCTTTCTTCTGAAAGATATTCTGGTTTTCATAATGAATAAAAGTCCAGGAAGAGGCAGTTGTTTCTGCAGAAGTTATGTTTTATTCATATTGCAACAGTATTTTGCATACCAGGTCACACGTAAAAGTTCCCTATAAATGTGTGGGTTTAGCAAATTTGATCTCTCAACCATGTAATCTCTGTAGGAGGAAAGTTGTTAAAAACAAGCTTGCTTTTTCTGGCACTTATGATTTCAAATCAACTTCCTTTTATGATTAATAATGAATTCCCTCATAGAAACTCTGTTCTGTATTACATGTGTTGTAATAAGGGCTAGATTGAGATGTTGACTGATGGCTTTTGTTGGTGGCAGCAAGTGGAAATAGTTCCAGTCCTAAAGATTTAATAACAAGTTTCTCAGTTTCCTTTCCTTAGGAACCCATTCAGTTTGTTCTGGTTCATTTCTGAGGGACTTTTTTCCCCTCTTTAAAAATGTTCTATTGTGGAACCTAAATAACAGCTGGAAAAAGAAAAGTGGAAATGTTTAAGAATTTTAAAATTTAATATGTTGACTTTTTTAAAAAAAATCTGTTTTAATATACTTTAAAGCATCTTCAGATTTCATTTCAAGCTTATACATTGTTTTGGTCTACCCAAATTGTGTCTAAAGGTCCTAATCTGAAAAAAATATGTAGATCTAAATCCATACTCTTCCAAGTTAGCAATTTTGCTTGATGGGACAATTGTGGGTAGACACAATTATTGGTGTTTTCACAATCAGATATTTGAATGATGCAGTTAAAAAGCTTGAGTGGATATCCATTTATGTGATATTCCTTAAGAAAAAACCAAAGCATATCAAACACTGTATATTTCAAGTGGATTTTTTAAGACAGAATTCACTTTTGTGTGGTTTTTTTTGGTTTTGTTTCTTTGTTTGGTTTTGGGTTTGGGGTTTGGTTTTGTTTGTTTGTTTGTTTGGGTTTTTTTTTGTTTGGGTTTTTTTTTCACCAGAGCACAAGAGTTCTGCAGAAAGGTAAGAGAAATTTCACAATAACAGATTTTTAACTTTCTCTTGGAAATAATAGGATGCATAAGCATTCAGATTTATGGAGTGTATGCACTGAGGATATCAATGACTCAAGGGCATCCATTTTTCTGTAATGGTCTTGATTTATGACTAAGAAAATCATAAATTAAAATTACACTGATGTGATGAACTATCAGAGAGACAGCCATAATCATCATCAGCCTTAAGCACAGTGTTTGGTGAACTAGTAAAAATTGGGAACCCCACATTGACAATGAGCTTCCCTTCAGGCAGCCGTATCACAAGAAGATTTGAATCAGTATTTGATTCAGTCTTTTCTAGGACTCTTGTAAATTATGTATCTAATCCTGAAGCAACCTATCAACACTGACATTAGTCAATTCTTTTTGGAAGGAATGGATTCAAAATGCATTAATTCCCTTTCTTGTGACATGGTAAAAGAAAATGATTCAAGAAGCTTCTGATATTTTCTCTAACTGCAGCAAATAAGTTTGAAGCTTTGCTGTGGGCCACTGTATTTCATTAAAGATGCCAGAGAGACATTTTTCCCATGGTAGCTGTTGTATAATTGATAGATGTTTTCAAATTGCTGAACCTAAGCCCTGTGTTTAACAAAAAAACACACTATAGTGAAATACACAACAGGAGCACTTAGTGCAGTATATGATTATATCTATAAACAAAATATGACAATCATACTGTCTGCAGGGTATTCTTCTGCCTATATGTAACAGGGCAGTACGGTTCAATCTTAGACTCCATCCATGTTATCTGCCTGAAAAGTGTTGATGCTGGGATAAAAATAAAACTCAATGAGACAAGCAAAAATGTTTTAGGTTCCTCTATTCTTCTCAAAATTGTACTGCTGTCTTCCTTTATTCTACACAGGGCTGAAAGTAGAAAAAGACTATTTTGTGGTGGGCTGACCTTGGCTGGACCACAGGTGTCCACCAAGCTGCTCTATTGCTCCCCTCCTCAGCAGGACAGGGAGGGGAGAAAATAAGATGGAAAAAAACCTTGTGGGTCAAGATAAAGGCAGTTTAATAAAGCGAAAGAAAAGGTCACACACAGAAGCAAAGGAAAACCAAAAGATTTATTCTCTACTTCCCAGCATCAGGCAATGTCAGGCCACTTCCAGGGAAGCAGGGCTTCAGTGCACGTAGCAGTTCTCCAGAAGACAAACATTGTAAATAATGAATGCCCCCCCTTCCTCCTCCTTTCTCTTAGCTTTTATTGCTGAGCAGATGTCATACGGTATGGAATATCCCTTTGGTCAGTTTGGGTCAGCTGTCCTGGCTGTGTCCCCTCCCAAGACCTTGCCCATCCCCAGTCTATGGGTGAGGGGGGGGATGTTGGAGAGACAGCCCTGGTGCTGTGCCAGCGCTGCTCAGCAGTAGCCCAAACCCTGGTGTGTTACCAACACCTTGCTGGCTGCCAATGAGCAGCACAGCACTGTGGGGGCTGCTGTGGGGAAAATTAACTCCAGCTCAGCCAGATCCAACACAGGTTTTTAGAAGACTACTTAGGTTTTACAAAGCTAGTCCTGATCTTAGCCACTGGTCTCTGGTTTAACCCCAGCTGGTAACCCACAGCTGCTTGCTCACTCCTCTCTATGGTGAGATAGGGGAGAGAACTGGAAGACTAAAAGTGAGAAAACTCGTGGGTTGACATAAAGAGAGTTTAATAGGGAAAGCAAGAGCTGGATGCACAAGCAAAGCAAAACAAGGAATTCATTTACCACTTCCCACTGCCAGGCAGGTGTTCAGCCATCTCCAGGAAAGCAGGGCTCCATTATACATAATGGTTACTTGGGAAGACAAACACCATCACTGCAAACATCCCCCCACTTCCTTCTTCTTCCCCCAGCTTTATATGCTAAGCATGACACCATATAGTATGGAATATCCCCTTGGTCAGTTGGGCTCAGCTGTCCCAGCTGTGTCCCCTCCCAACTCCTTGTTCACCCCCAGCCTCCTCGCTGGTGGAATGGTGTGAGAGGCAGAAGAGGCCTTGGCTCTGTGTAAGCACTGCTCAGCAGGAACGAAACCATCCCTGGGTTATCAACACTGTTTTCAGCACAAATCCAAACCACAGCCCTATACTAGCTACTGTGAAGAAAATTAACTCTACCCCAGCCAAAACCAGTACAACTGGTCAATAAGTATCACTCAGGATTTATTCTTCTCTACTGTCAGAGTCTGAAGTCAATATGAAACTTGTAGTCACAAAGGACAAATACTAGACTGAAGAGATCAGTTAACAGTAGGCCACAGTGGATGCAGACTGTAGACAAGACAACAAAATACACAAAACATGGAAAAAAATTGGGACTTTATGATTTTGAAAGGTTGCAGATTTTATTTTTCATTAAAAAATTACATTGAGGTAGGATGGAAATAAGTTGAATACAGATGCTGAAAAAGCATTAAATGATTTTTAGATATGCCTGTAGTAGAACAGATGCTATTTCAGACATGACTGAAAATCAGAACAGCACTTGGATTCAAGAACCAATGACCTTCAAAGAACTCGAGAAGAATGACAACTTTTCTTGCCTCTGAAGGTTTTTACTTTGTTGGTCCTAATAGTCTTTTTTTTTTTTTTTTTTCCCCTTATTGAACCAGACATCTTGGCTGATTCTCTAGAGAAAAAAACAAAATAGAAAGAAGAGAGCTGCTAAAAATATCCTGAATTTGGATACACATTTGTTCTTCATTAGAATGATATCAGATTGCCAATGCTTGAGAGTTAGGATGAATAGGGATTTTTTTTCCCACCTTGTCAGGGTGAGTGAAAGTCAGGTTTCTCAAATGAAGCATGGGGTTGCAGTTGCACGCTTGGCTGTGAATTTGTCACAGGATTCTTGAGTAGATGGTAGCTATTTTATAGTTTTTTGTGATCATGCTTTGCAAGAAGTGTTATGATTAGAATGAACTGTTCTTTAAATAGCCATAGCCAACAGGACCGTGGAGTATTTTTGGGTTTTTGGTTGTTTTTTTGTTTGTTTGTTTGTTTTTTGTTTTGGGTTTTTTTTCCCCCCAAAAAAAACAGAAAGGAGGCCTTGCCATGCATCACAAATAAAATAAATAATTTGTGTTTAAAATAATATTTTTTCTCTTTCACAATAGAAACAAGTGTGCAGTGATAGAACAATTAAAAATTAGGAGCATTTATATGTATTCCTGGAAAGTTCTGCATTCGTATATAGGACTTCAGAGCAGGGTTATCTGCTCCCCTGGTACCAGCTAATGTTGTGACTTCTAGCATAGACAAACAGCTTCTGGGCATAGCAGGTAGTTTGGATTATGCATGGCTTGCAGCAAGTCTGAAGTGAATTGCTTTGTGAGGTACCGGTGTGAAACATGGAGTATCAGCATGTTTGTTCCCCAGTCTCTTCCGTCTTTCTACTCTCCCACACAGAAATTTATATATGTATTATAATTTAAAGATTGAGTTGCCCTTTAAACCTAGAAGCAAAATATTCGTGCTTAAAAGCAAAAATGGTAGATTAAATGACTTTAATTATTGTTCATTTGTGTTACATAATGGCAGTCTATTACTAAATTAAAAATCATTAAATGGAGAACGAAAGAGACATTCAGTGCTTATGATATGAGAAATAACCAGCAGTTAGCAGTACATTACTATATGATTATTTTTTTCTGTTTGCTTTGCTGTAATTTCATTTCATCTTGCAGTAGTATTAATTTCATTTATTTAGGACAGTCATCTAATATTTACCCAGGACTTTTCATCCTGATAAATCCCCAAACACTTTTTTAAAAAAATTATTTAAAGACGGGTAGTGAATTATTTTCCCCATTTCCAAAATGGTATCACTGGTTTTAGTGGTGATATTGTGATAGTACAGCTTAAGGCAGGGAATGAAGAATGCATAGCTAATCTCATTGTAACTTCAGCTCACAATAAACAGATCTGGCATTGAGTGGAACAATAGGATGTGCTCGGAATGACTGGATCAACTAGGGAGAGTTGCAGTAATGTTTCCAGTAACTCCATGAATTGAAGCGAGACCCTCTTTATGGAAAGCATAGGCATATAGCTAAGCAATGGCTTTGGAGTGCTTAACTGAGAAGATTTGCATCACCAGAGGCCATTGCAGTAAGGCACTCCTAGATTTGTGATGTAATCCATATTGGCTCTTTCCCAGTGCTATGACCTCGTGAGCAGAACTGTGACTTCACTTCAAAAAGTAGAGTAGCTGGAGAGAGTCCAGCTGCAAGCAATGATTATGATCAGCTATCTAAAAGTATGCCTGTAGGGAAAGGTTGAGCAAACTAGGATTGTTTAGTCTGGAGAAGACTGAACTGAGGGGAGTTATGTTAATCTCTTTCAATACAGAAAAGATTATTCAGGAAAAGAACAAACTGTTATTCATAGTTAATTTGGCTATTAGGAGAAGTAGTGGATTACAGTAAGAGAGATTTAATGCAGACATGCTGGAAGATTCTAATGAGGATAATTAAGCACTGAGCTGCATTGCCTGGGAGGCTGGGCAGTCTCCAGTGCTATGGGCTGGTTGGAGCAGGTGAGCTGTACAGACTGATTTGCATAGTCGATTCAGAGATGGGGCCAGAGGAGTACTCCCAAGATCTCCTTCAGCCATCATTCCTTAAGTTTTCTGGCTTTTGTTAGTTTGTTTTGTTTGATTTGCTAGTAATCCTCTCAAAGGTAGGCTTCCTGTATGCCTTGAGCAAATGCTGGGAGCGAGACAAGCAACTGAACTCCTACACTCTAAGTTTCCTACGTGAATGCAAGACTGTGAGTCTTTAGCAACAGCTCTAGAAGAATGCCATGACAGATTTATTAGTTAATAAACTTATTAGTTACTATTTAGGATCTTCTGCTGCTTCAGGTTGTGCATCACATTAGTGGGTAAGGACAGCTTTACAATGAATCCTTGGAGAGCTTTACATTCACATGTAAGACTTCAGATTGGACTTTTTTTTACATAACAGCTGCTTAATACTTCCCAAACTGATTTATAATCCTTTATGTCTATGTGGAAAACAGTTTACTATTGTGACAGTGGTGATTTCTTTTACTTAGACCTTCTTTCCCTACCATTTCTCAGAGAAGTATTTTCCCTGTAACCAAAAGCAATACAGGAGGTTTACCCATAACAATATTTAAAATGCACCAGTAATTAGCCATGAAGTAGGAAAAGTATGATCATCAGCATTTCTTATTTACTTTATTCTTACAAATATAAAATATTGGTTTCTCAAATAGGTATTCTGTAAAACCGCAAAAGGCAGTCTAAAGAATTTAGCTGTCATGAGAATACACTGAAATTTTTCTATTTATCTGGCCTAGTTATGATCTTAGTTTTTTATTTGTGCTCAAAATAGTTAACACCTGAAATCTGCCCTAGCACTATAGAAGACAGCTACAGGGATCTCAAGAAACTATCTAGCCCTTGTATAAAGTTAGCATCTTTGATACTTATATTACTCCAAGGATGAAGGCTTTACAGGCCTCCGAAGGCGTTTTCTTCCATTTTTTAACTACCCTTATCACTCTGAAGTGTCTTATAAATACGTAACTTTACTCCCCATTGCTATAATTTAAGCCCGTTACTTCTTATTTTATTCAGTATACATTGAGCACATCCTCATCCTTTTCATGTATTCAAAGACTGTTGTTTTACCCCCTAGGCTGTGCTATTTCTTCAGGCTATGCAACCTGAATTTCTTCAATTTAGTCACATAGGTCATGTTTTCTAGACACACTTCTGATCTTTGCTGATTTCCTCTGGACTCTCCATTTGATTCTCCTTCAAACTGAAACACAATAATCCAGCCTTCACAAAGTGCTCTGGCTTAAGGCTTACTGGTGCAGGAGAAACATCATTTCATGTACTCATGAGTGCAGAGTAGAGGGGAAAGATTATCTATCTGTATTCCTCAGGATAGCATTTGCCCCTTTTGCAACAGTGTGACATTGGTTCACCATTCTATAATCCACTAGAGCCCTGAGATCTCTTTTTTTCTGAAGAGCTGCTATCTTTCTGTCCCTCGTGACCCATAATGTGTTACCTGTTAGCTGTCCCTGGTAAACTGCATGCTCCTTTTCTTCAGACTTTCTGCAGTACCATTTGGAATAAGTGTCCTGACCTTCAGCATAACTTCAACCTTTCCCAGTGTTATTGCCCAAATTTGATCACCATATACTCTATTTTATCATCCAAACTGCATTGAGTGGTTATTACAAGTATTGAATAATAGCAGACTAAGAATAGACCTCTCCAGGCCCCACCCTGTACCATCCCTTTCATTCTGACAGTGAATCAATGATAAATTTTATCTTCCCACAGCTTTCTGATATAATTTGCACCTAGCCCTTAGGGGCTAGATCTGTTTCAATAGGGTGCTTATGACTGAGAGTGTAATTTGAGATGGTGTCAAAAATCTTTCTAATATTAAGATAAATGACACCTAGCTGCTTGCCTCTCATCCACGATGCCTGTTACCTTCTCACTGAAGGAAATGTGACAGCTCATTGTTGACAGATCCCTTTTGGCTGTTATTTGTCTAGTTTGTTTTCTCTGTTTGTTTTTGAAATATGATTATTTATTTCTTTCAGGATCTTTCTGGGAATTCAAGTTAAACTGAATGATTGATAATTCCCTGGCTGCTTCTTTCCCCTCCTTTTCTGAGCATAAGCACTAGGTTTCCCATTTGCAAGTTTTCCATACTTCCCCTGAAGTCTCAAGAGCTTTCTATCTCCTCAGCCAGTTCTTTAGTATTGTAGAATAAATCTCAATAAGTTCATTCCATATGAAACCTCCTGACTTCCTGAAGTACTCTCATTTTGAATGTGTTCATCTTTCTTTCCTTAGTAATAAGGATTCCCTCCCCCCCTCCCCTCCCTTTTCTGATTAAATGCACTGTGTGGTATTTTTCCTAGCCTAAACTTCTTCCACATGTTTGTTTTTTGCACACCAGATCACTAAGTCTCTCCACAGAATTTTCAGTTTAATTATTGACTCTTCATTCTAAGCAGCAGCATAGACTTGGCAGAGAGAGCTCTTCCCCTGCTGCTGAAAACCTCAGTGTAAAACACAGGCTATTTTCTGCCAGTTCTGAACTACTTCAGATTTTCAGGCTTTTTATATGTCATTTTGTTACCTGGCTGGCACTATGTTTAAAGGGCCAGTGTGATTTTTCTTTTGTTTATGTAGTGCTGAAAATTCAAAATTATTATCATGGATAGATCTCACTGTTCACTAAGAGGAGCTGGCAAAGAAGATATGAACTATTATAGTGGAAAACCACCTTAAAGGAATGTCAAAATATACATCCCAGTGTTTAGGATTTTGCAGTGCTTCAGGGTAGAATGTACTACACATATTAACAGCTTTTTTTCCTAAAAACTGGTTGGACAAATATGTCAGGAATGGTTTAGGTATAGTGCCTCTTTTCTTGAGACAGGGAAATAAATTTGATCCCTACGTTTCAAGAGAGCTTGTCTGTTCCTCTGTCACAGCCAATTAAGGTACGAGGCTGCTGAGAGGAGGGCAACTTTGCTCAAAATTTCAAGTGCTTCACTTTACTGAAACACTGTTTAGAAACCGAGAAGCACAGGGTCACAGGATATTCCAGCTCTGTTTTCTGTTATTCTTTGAGACATCGGTGGTGAAGTTACTGCATTTGTGCTCTCTCTCTTGCTGCCGCTTATGCTTGGATGGAAAGCTCAGGAAATAGATGCAAAATTGCCCTGCTCTCTTCATTCAGTTCCTTCATGTCGTGGTTTAACCCCGGCCGGCAATTGAGCACCACACAGCTACTCGCTCACCTCCTCTTCCCAGCAGGATGGCAGGGGGAAGAGAATTAGAAGGGTAAAGGGAGAAAATTCCTAGGCTGAGATAAGAACAGTTTAATAATTGAAAAATAATAATAATAATGAAAAGGAAAAAAAACAAAGAGAGGAAAAGACAAGTGATGCAAACGAAAAACAATTCCTCACCACCAACTGACCAATGCCCACTCAGTCCCCCAGCCAACTTTCCCCCAGCTTTATATGCTGAGCATGACACCATATGGTATGGAATATCCCTTGGGTCAGTTGGGGTCAGCTGTCCCGGCTGTGTCCCCTCCCAACTCCTTGTGCCCCCCCAGCCTCCTCGCTGGTGGGGTGGTGTGAGAGGCAGAAAAGGCCTTGGCTCTGTGTAAGCACTGCTCAGCAGGAACGAAACCATCCCTGGGTTATATCAACACTGTTTTCAGCACAAACCCAAACCACAGCCCCATACTAGCTACTATGAAGAAAATTAACCCTGTCCCAGCCAAAAACAGCACAGAGGGAAATATGGAGCACTGGACTTGGGACAGGCCTGAGTCAAACTAACTTAGGTAACTGTAAATAAAAGCAACAGATTTGAGAGGGAGGATGTTTGTTATGGGTATTAAAAGCTTCATCAAGAAATGCAACTAGTCCATTAAACCAGTGGTGGCGTGGATCTTGGGCAGAACTGAGAAGATTCCCCAAGCACAAAGAAAGTGACGTTAAAAAACTCTTTGCCAGATCTAGGCTCATTTTCTTTTCTCAGAGCACTAAGTTTTTTGAAGTATACTTGCAGGCTATTTCTGCATGATCAACTGCAGGAAGAAAAAAGTACTTTCAAGCCTTATGGTTCAAATGGTCTCAGTACTAGATCTGGTTGAAACCTATCATTTGACAAAAAAGGGCAATGGTGGAACATTTCCTCTGAAAACAGCATTTTCTTAAAGAAGAATCTAACTCTGACAAGTTGTTTGGGGTTTTTTTGTTTTGTTTTGTTTGGTCTGTGGGTTGTTTTTTTTTAATTTGAGGCTTTTAAAACATGCTTAATTATAAGCAAAGTTATAGCACAGTCTGCTTTTAGTGGCATATAATGACTTCAATCCCTGTGTGTACATCATAAATTATATGTACAAATGCTCATTAAAATGTCTCCAAGTGCATGTCAGCTACATGTAAGGGCAGTGAGGACATCTAGGTAAGGATATGTGATAGAGATTGTCTATGTGAAAATGGTCTACATAAAGAATAACTTTGGAAATCTAATTTGCAGTCTGATCCATTGATAGTAATTATATATTTTCAAACTATGGACAATAGACCATGTAAAGCACTTCCAAAAAACCTGAAGTCTACTGATGTAATCGGGAATAGGATATTTCTATGTTATAAAATTACTAAGGAAATAATTGTTGTGGGGTTTTTTTTTCTGTTTGGATTTTTTGGTTTGGTTTGGTTTTTTCGTCTCATTTGTAAATAAAGCAACTAACTCCAGAAACAGGCACTTAAAAATTGTGATTCATGATTCCAAGAAAGAAAAAAAAATAATCTAGCTTATATTGAATAGAAGTACTTACTAGATTGCTGTAGAATTCCATCTCGTAGTTACACAGTGCAGTTAGAGTAGCTGTTTACTTGATGACCTGCTAATCACTGCACTTTGTGCTAGTCTGCTCCCCAAGGCATCTGAGAATAAAATGTTGTTTTCCAGGTATTCCATGCACATTAATAATTTGTTGTTTGGCAAATTGAAGAAAGGAACACATTGCAGTTCCTCCTACTCTCGTACCAATAGTCTGATAGGGTCAGCACTTCTGTAGCCCATCAGGACCAACCAAACCACAGGTAGAGAAAAGTAAAAGTAAAAAAAAAAAAAAAAAAAAAAGGTAAAATAAACAGATCCCAAACCATTCAAAGATCCAAAGGCTAGTATTTTAAGACTGGGGTTTAAAGTCTGTACAGCACTAATAAAAACTCTCTGTCAAATATGACACAGTGGTACCACGATTCCCTGTTTAAGGTTTCCACAGTATGCTCCTCTGTGCAAGTATTCAGCAGTCATGAATTACCTGACTTCACTAGTGAGGTTGGTTTCTTTGAGGTAAAATTACAGTCTCAGCACACTAAATAATATACTTCCATTGATAAAGCAAGGCTAGTATTTAACCTTTTCTGTTTATGAGCATAAGAAACATTATATTTTTTTATACCATTCCTTTCTGTTTATATGTATTACCTCAGAGCATCCTTCCCTTTAATTATTTTGCCTTAGCTGAGAATGACCAGCTGAATGTGGCCAGAACATTAAAATTACAATGTCTTAGCTTTAGTAATTCCAGAGATTGGTGATATTGTAGTTCTGGGAAACTGAACATGATAAGAAAGATTTTGACATGCTGAGGAAACACAGGATTGTTATGATGTTTCTGCTATTAATTCTCTGAAAAAAAATATTGCTCAGTTTTAATAGTAAAAATTGTTTTAATCAAGCTTCCTAAAATATAAGTACTTGCTGGGCAAAACACCTTCCAGACCTGAGAGGTGGAGATCAGTTATATCCTTAATTAACTTCTTACCCACATCTTAAACTCAAGTGTTTCCACTGCTCCTGTCTGCATGACAATTTCCCTCCAGCCAATTGCAAAGTTGAGATTCAAGGAGGTTAAATAATTTGTCCAAGGTCACCAAGAAAGTCAGACTGTATCAGAGCCCTATAGGCTATTTCTAAGCTTAAAGACCAGAGTTGTTTAACCGTTCTGTAGCACTGCTTTCAAATAATATAAATATCACCTTCCTTCCTGTAGTCCAGGACATTTTAAATCCTACATGCATAGAAATAATTACACATACAAGCATGTAAATAGGTATTCAAATTTAAATGTCAGTAAGTTTAACTGTCTTTGTTTTCCTTTAGGGAAGCTGTGAGACAGAGGTGGTAAGTGGTGTGTCTAGGCAGGTGGATTCACAGTTAGGAGAAATCAGCTTCCATCTGGGTTGTAACAACCACCAGTGCTTCTGTTCCTAAAGAAAAAGAGAAAGACTTGTATTTCAGACTGGTCCTTTAATGGTCATTGCATCTGATCAAGCTTCTCAGACTACTCTTCAAACTGATTATTCGATTGCATTAATTTTCAGCCCATGTGAATTTCAGCCAAACAAGATATGATCCCATGTTCTTTGCAAACCTCTAGGAATGTCTGTCATGGTTTAAGCTCAGACAGCAACTAAGCACCACACAGCTGCTCGCTCACTCTCTCCCAGTTGGGATGGGGGAGAGAATCAGAAGAGTAAAAGTGAGAAAACTCGTGGATTGAGAGAAAGACAGTTTAATAGGTAAAGCAAAAGACACACATGCAAGCAAAACAAAACAAGGAATTCATTCACCACTTCCCACTGCCAGGCAGGTGTTCAGCCATCTCCAGGAAAGCAGGGCTCCATCATGCATAATGGCCACTTGAGAAGACAAACACCACCACTCCGAACATCCGTCCCCCCTCTCTTCCTCCTTCCCCCAGCTTTATATACTGCATATGACATCATATGGTATGGAATATCCCTTTGGTCAGTTGGAGTCAACTCTCCTGGCTGTGCCCCCTCCCAGGTTCCTGTGCATCTCCAACCTTCCCAGTCAGTAAAGCATATCTATGTCTGAAATTCCAGAAAATGATGTCTCAGTTAGTTAGGAAAACATCTGTATGGGTTTTACAGCAATTATGGCAAATTCGGTAATCATAGTGATTTTCTAGTGCCATTGACAATCTGGATTCATTCTGTTTTGTTTTTTGTTTGTTTTTTTTTTTTTTTAATTTAAAACTCTATTTTTTGTCCTTGACTTATTTCCCTTCTGCACATGCCTGCTTAAATATTTGTAAATTTAGTCTGTAAGTGTACCCAGCTTTTCTCTAGAGGGATAAAATCTGTCTGACAGACTGAATGCAATGATCATTATATTTAGGCTCATAATGAATTCGCTTTAGTTGAACCAGTTTGAGTTTAATTTTGGGTTTTGATGGTTCAGCTGACTTGATTGGACAAGGTACATGAGAGACTTGAACTTTTACTGTGAGAATAGATGCATTAGACAATTTAAAAAGCTAAATATTAGGCTAAATTGCCTTAATTCACTCACTTGCTATGCTCCTCTGATGAACCTTTTTGTCAGAAGAGAAATACTTCCAGAAACTCAAGACAAAAATAGGACAACTCTTAGTGACAGCTGGAGATGATATTTCAGCTCTTTGTCATTTTTATAATTAAGAATTTGAATATCTATTAAAAGCCATGTGAAGTTATATGAGAGCGCCTTGATGCTTCTGAAAGTCTTGGCTAACTGACTACTACAAAATAAGATGTTTGCCTGCTCCCACAACTCTGGTAGAACGCACTACTTGCACTACTACTTTGTCTGGATCTTGTATAATTCCATTCATTACACTAGTATCCTCAGCACATATTTTTCATTATTTTTAATAAATATCTAGCTCTAAGATGTCAAAAATGAAAATTCCTGCAAGCAATAATATATCATAATTGGAAACATCAAAATATTATCCACTGATGTCCTTGATATAAACTCTCTGAAGGCTGTCCAAGTGCCTTTATATTGCCACTGGTCGCTGAACGATGTGAGCAAGTGATAGATTTTTCCATGATCATTGAGAATGGAACACAGAGTAGTTTTGTACACATAAATGGTTCAGAAATGATATGTGGCCTACTCATAGCATTTTTGATCAGTCTCCTCCAGTTGCTGAGGGCATTGTTAAATGAACGAGTTGCTTGATTATTGGAAGAACATAGGTGCCAGGAATGTGAATGTGCTACTTGTACTATATCATGTAAATCTCAGCTTGTTTTAGCCCAGTTCTCACATCATTAATTTTTAGCTTTATTATTAGATATTAGAGGAAATTGTATTTGTAATTTTCATGAAGGATAGAGGTGTTTACTCGATTTTTATATGAAATGGCATTTTGTCTGTATTGTAATGGTTTAGTGAACTGTGAATCTTAGTGCTTCAAATTAAAGCAAATTGCAGCTCTGTCTGGCAGATATCTCATATAGAGATGATTTTTATGTCTATTTAAATAGCAGTGAAGCCATTCTCTTTTTGTATCATGATGCATTTAATAGAAAATGAGTACGTGTCTTACAGACATGCTGTCATACTCTTTCTGATGTTTTCACTCTGGTAAGTATTGGAATAGTAGAAAATGGAACCTCATCTTAGGGGAATGTGAAGTACTTCATGGTAGCACAGCAACCTATCAGACACTTTCCAAATTCAGAGAAGCTATTCAAATAAAATTAATAGTAATGTTTAAACTATTATTAATAATAAATACAGAGCTAGGCTACTCCAGTCCATCTGACCTAGATGATGAATTCAGATACTTTTAACAATGAACTTTGCCTTGTCATGTATCATACTGTAGTGAACAGCAGCTAGAAGATGTCACATGAAAATGAAGGTGACAAGTCTTCTAGAAACTAAGTTTACCTACGGTTACTTAATAATCTGAGCCTCACCCAGCCTTAGCAGAGTCTGAGCAGTATAAAGAGCACTGCAGACCCAGATATTTTGATCAGTAAGGCTGAAGCGATGCAGAACTTTTTCATTCTTTTTCAATGTCACAAATCCCCTTCTTTTCTGTCTGTCTTTTGTCTGGCTTTGGCTTCTTTGTCAGTTTCTTTCCCCCGTGAGAATTTTGTTTAAAAATGTGTGCCTAAAGTTAAGTTCCCCTGAAGTTAGTTTTGTAACATTTGAACTTCTAGATCACTTTGGGGCAGGTTTTCCAAAGTATTTAGATTATGAAAACTGCAGATGGAAGCATAGTGGGATTTTCAAAAGCACTTAAACAGATAAGGCACTTAGCTGCCATTTAAATTAATTAGCTGGATTGAACAAGTTCCCCTTGGCACTTTTGAAAGTTCCACTGCTAAGTGTTTATGTCTACATTAAAAAATCTGATTTTCAAAAGAGGCTGAGCATCCAGCAACTCCCTTTAAAGTTTATGACTATTACATGTTTTCAGTGATTCTGAAAATTATACAGTGTCCCTGGCTCTATATTCCCAAATGATCCTCCTTTGCTTTCTTGTTTCTTAACAGTTTCTACTATCATTTATTTTCTAAAGTTAGTCTCAGAGAAGTGAGATCAATAGTACTACAACCTAAGGATAGAAAAATAATGACACGGGTGAATCTTCTGCAAGGGTTCGAGAAGCTGGGTTCTTTGGTACATACATTCAGTGACTGAAAAAACTGATAGGGCTTTAAGACCATCATTGTAATTATTCCTTGTACTGGATTTCCTTAATACATTCATATTAAGCAAAATAATAGCTCAAAAATACATTACAGGGAAAGACTGCTGCAGGTTATGGATAGCTGGGAATGAACCAGATGACCAGAAGTAGCATGACTTTTCAGTCCTTAATTGCTTCTCTACAGAAATCCTTAGCAGACCTGTTTGGATGTAATAAAAGCAAGCAGTGCTCGCTCTGAGGTATATTTTTCCCTGCCCTTTACTCTGCCTCTATTACAGTAGTGTCTAAGTAGCAGTCTGAGGGCGTACACAAATTAGCATTTTGGTTTCAATCAAGAGTCTGCTTTTGAAATGAATCTGCTAATTATTCCCACTTAGCACACTTGCTCATTGTGGAGTGGGTCTCAGGCTATGTGAACTGGATTGCTTTTGGCTGAAATGAAAACAGAAGATGCTTTCCAGAAGGACATCTAATCTTCTTTGATCATTACTGGGTGTTCCGTCCACTGAACTATATTAAACTTTCCTTCCCAGACTCTAATTTCAAATACTGACCAATGTGAACATGAAGTCCTAAGAGCCCACATCTTTGCTCCACAGATTGGCTCTTACTATGCCGCATTGCTTGTTAATGTAGCTATACACCGAGTTGTCAGGACAGTGGGGTTCATGGGAGAATCCCATCTTTGCACCCACTTCTGGAGTTAATATCCTACAATGCCAGAATTTTCTCAGATCTGCAAGTGTCTTAAAGGGGATCTCTCATTTCAGACACTGGCCAATGTTTCTTGAGAATATATTGTCTCTTTCCTGTTAGACAGAAAATGAAATAAAAAACTCATGAGCAAGAACTCATAACATTTTTGTTAAGAACTTTTTTCAGAAATGTAGGTCAACCTAAATGTAACTGTAGGCTTTGCCTAAAAAAAGTAATCCAGACAAGACAGATTGTAAGACATAACTTGTATACCTTGTTGTCATGGTTTAGCTCCAGCCAGCAGCTGAGCACCACGAAGCCGCTCACTCCCTCCCCCCCCTCCTCCTTACCCCTCGCCCCCAGTGGGATGGGGAGAAGAATGGGAAGGAAAGGGCAAGACCTGGTGGGCTGGTATAAGGACAGTTTACTAGGATAGCAAAGGGAGAAGGGAAGACAAAACAAAACAAAGCAGTACTTAACAGAGTATATGAAACTGGTGATACAGAATGCAGTTTCTCACCCAAGGACCGTACAACTCAGACCACATGCTCAGACCTGTCCCGAAACCGGACTGTCCCCGAGCCACGCGTCCTGGAGCTGCTGCCGCCCCTCCCCGGCTAGCCCCCCTTTTATGCTGAGCATGACATCATATGGTATGGAATATCCCTTTGGTCAGTTTGGGTCACCTGTCCTGTCTGTGTCTCCTCCCAACTTCTTGTGCACCCCCAGCCATCCCGCTGGCAGGGCAGTGCGAGAAAGAGAAAAGGCCTTGGCCCCGTGTAAACACTGCTCAACAATAGGTCCATAGAACAAAAACATCTCTATATTATCAATGCTGTCTCCAGCACAAATCCAAAACATAGCCCCATACTAGCTACTGTGAAGAAAATGAACCCTCTCAGCTGAAACCAGGACACTTGTAAAATGCACCATTCATTCTGGTTATTGATATAGAATTTTTTTATGCTTTAAGAGTCCATTCTTGTTTGAATTGTTCCATCGCTAACAGCTAATAGTGCTTATATTCATAATTAATTTTTAAAAAAAATACTCAAATTTGTTTAGCCGCTGAGTTTTCCAACATTCATAACCCTGTATTGCCATGCTGTAATTTATATCTTCTGTAGTTTATGTGTCAGATGTAGTAGAATGAAAAACATAATATGAATCTTCACCAATGACCTTCAGAAATAGGAATTTATTGTCCGTTGTTGCCAGTGGGATGTGTAACCTGAGGCACTTTAATGTATTACCAACTAGGAAGAGTTTTTAAGCATCTTTTTTAGTCAATTAAAACACTGTAGAGACAAAAGTATGTGAAATCATCAGTAGTTGTACAAAATAAAAGGATATTTTTTTTTCTTTTATTAAGGTAGAAACTCTGAAAGACACAAAGGAATTCTGCGTACCTCTATATGCCGTGGATTCACAATACAGTAAATGTGGCTTTAGGATGCTTAATGCCAGATAAGAAACACTGTAGCCTCATGGTATTAAATGCTGATCTGGTATAAATTCACTTTGCTAGTTCAAATGTGTTAAAAAAATTGGACACCTTAGCTTTATCCTGTCAGGCTTTCTGCCAGATTAGATATTGCCTGTCTATGCCATTCTGAGTTTATGCTGGATCAGGCATTGTGTACTCTCCTGGTGATTCTGTATTGTGTGCTTTAATCGGGCAAATATGCAGTACTGTTCTTTTCTGAGTCATCCCAAACTTATCTACACATCTGGGTTAATGACCACGGCCTTCTGTTGCCCCCATTACCATAGTATCTGACTAAATCACAAGCTTTGATGTATTTATTCTCCTAACAACACTGTGAAGGAGAATATGTCTTTGCTATCATCACACTGATTTCATCGTAACATGTTTTCTCTCTTGTCTAGTAGATGAAACAGTAGGGGTTATGCAGGCTTGGAGAATTTCGGTGATTAAAACTAGGAGATTGCAACAGAGGTGAATATTTTCTTAGAGTGTCAAGTGCTCTGCTAGGGCTCTATCAAATCTGTTTCATGCAACTGGATTATTCTTACGGTTTTTAGGAAGCTAATTACTTAAATGATTTCCTTTTAGATAGTCACCAGATGCTGCATTTTGTGTAATTAGCACAGTACTTGATATAAAGTACGGTTAAATTCTGTATGTTCAGGACCAATCCAAACCTCACTGAAGTCCTTGAGTGCCCGTGGGGATTCATGGAGCTGGCTGTAGGAGTGAGTTTCTTGTCTCCTCGTTACTGTGTGGTCCCTTGCTTGCCCCTTCGAGTGGCGAGTAACAGCGAAGTCCTACACTGAGAGGAGACAAAGAGCCTGGCTGCTTGCTTCTGCTTTACTCACCCTGCGTGGTGCTGGAACCGGTGCTCCGCTTCTCTGAGGAAGGCAAATGGGGCAGGCGATGTTACATTGTGGTGTGCTCTTAAATCGGTTGAAAAATTGCTGGAAAAATGAACCGTTAAGGCCAAAATTATCCCTCTTGATAAGCCGTCCTCATTCTGTCCTCCTCCAGAAGGAACTGAAAACATTCCTGACACGTGAAGTTTTGCTACTGCTGTTTCACTTATAAATAAAGCCTCCAAATTAAACAAAAGTGCTAAGCACTTAATAGGCAAGAACAAGGCAAGTCCTTTGTCCTTGAGTGTTTACCACCTAACAAAGGAATGAAAGGTGGAGCATGGGAGCACCACAGAGGGATTCTGGTGCCTACAAGTAGCTCTCTGCTCCAGGCGCTGCTCTGGTTCGTTCAGTGTGGCTGCTTGCAGAACACGGTTTTGCTAAGGGTGGGCTAAGGAGAGCTGGGACCAAATTGAGTGATGATTTTAAGCAGGAGATGCTTTAAATCCATGAATTGTCTATTTAGATTTTATTTGGGAGGGCATACAGGAAGAGCAGATAAGTGGATGAAAAAAAAAAAGTATATTTTGTTAATGTGCTGCTATGGAGAAGTCTGGGATTTCCAAAACAAAACTGCATGGCGTGCATTTGTTCTTGGACTTTTTAAATCAGGAGGAGTAAAGCAGTAGCCATGACATCTTTTTCTATTATTATTCAGAAAGCAGTATATACTCATTTTTATCTTCTAGAAATGTAAACAAAATACTCTTGTGCATTTCAAGGCTTAGAAAATGGAAAAGTGTAAAATATCCACCTTTGTGGAAGAGGTGGCATTATGGATCTTTTTTCTGGCACTCTTTGTTCTGCCAGAGCTGATGCAAGGAGATTTTAATCTATTTCTTTACTGTACCAGAAACTCATCTGAAACTCACATAGCCTTATTTTGTAATTAAATGTTTGAGAACTACTGGTATTTATATTTGCATGTGATTAACTTTTAAAACACTTTGTACAGGGCTTTTTGCTTTGAAACTAGCCTGGAGTCAATAAATATCTTTACAGACATCAATTTGGTCAGCAATAAAGAGGTAAATAGAAACTAATGACACTCATCAAGCCTGTGGCACGAATGATTTATTGGACACAATCATTTAACACTTTCATAAAGTCAATACAAGGGAAAGAAACAGGTTTTTTATTATGGTAAACTGTATTTGTACTGTCAGCATGCAGTGATTTATGACAAACCTGTGGCCAGGATTAGGATATTATAAATGGGGAAAAATAGAAGGCTCATTAATTTTTTATACCCACAGGTAGAAGACATGCAGTGGGCTAATAGAGAACGCACTCATCCAGCATCGGTCTGCAGCCTGCCCTGTAAAGCCGGGGAAAGAAAGAAAACCGTGAAGGGAGTGCCCTGCTGCTGGCACTGCGAACGCTGTGAGGGGTACCACTACCAGGTGGATGAGTTCAACTGTGAACTGTGCCCGATTAACAAGAGACCAAATGCCAACCGTACAGATTGCCAGCTTATCCCAATAATCAAACTGGAGTGGCATTCTCCTTGGGCCATCGTGCCCGTCTTCGTAGCTATTCTCGGTATAATTGCCACCACCTTTGTGATTGTGACGTTTGTGCGGTACAATGACACACCGATTGTCAGGGCCTCTGGACGGGAGCTCAGTTATGTGCTCTTGACTGGGATTTTTCTCTGTTACTCCATTACTTTTCTAATGATTGCGACTCCTGATACTGTGGTCTGCTCGTTTCGAAGGATCTTTTTGGGACTTGGCATGTGTTTCAGCTATGCTGCCTTGCTTACCAAAACAAACAGGATTCACAGAATATTTGAACAAGGTAAAAAATCTGTCACAGCTCCCAAATTTATTAGTCCAGCTTCCCAGCTGGTGATCACTTTCAGCCTCATATCCATGCAGCTTATTGGAGTCTTCATCTGGTTTGCTATCGATCCACCACATATCATCGTGGACTATGGAGAGCAGAGGACACTTGAACCAGAAAATGCCAGGGGAGTTCTCAAATGTGACATTTCAGATCTTTCTCTCATTTGTTCCCTTGGATACAGTATTCTCTTGATGGTCACATGCACTGTTTATGCTATTAAAACAAGAGGGGTTCCAGAGACCTTCAACGAAGCAAAACCCATTGGATTTACTATGTACACAACCTGCATAATTTGGTTAGCTTTTATTCCAATCTTTTTTGGTACAGCCCAATCAGCAGAGAAGGTAAGTGGTGATAAGTTTACAAATCAAATACTATCTTCTTTTTATTTTTGTCTTGCAATACTTGTAATGCTACAATATTTTCACTCTTACAAACGAGTAATTCTGAGTGCTAATTGCAAACAAACTCTCAGAATTCACAGATAATAAAATATATGATTCAAAAGGTAGGTTTCCTGTATTTTAATACAAGAAACTGAATGTGATTGTGGTGTGGCTGGCATAATAATGTTGACATTTTCTCAATATATCCTTAAATGACTGTTTCTTCTGAGGTTTATTATCACCCTTCAGTGATGTTCTATCCTGTTACATGAAGCACTATAAATCTTTGTTATCATCCACGGATCTGATAGAAATGGTTACATTTCAAAAGTCTAAGAAGATCAACGTACATTTGTCAAAAATAATGAAGAAGAATGCCTGGGCAGAATGGAAAGAATTACTTTTCTATCTGGTTGACACATATACTTAAAAAAAAAAAAAAAAAGGAGTGAATGAAGTGTGTGTAAAATCATATATAGCATAATTCACTAATTATTATCTCAGAGCAAAAAGAAAACATTTTCCTGATCTTTAATGAGAAAATAAATGTTGCATACTTGGATATCTGTTATTCCTTGTTGAATTGGCTTGGATCTTTCCTGATATCAGTCATGGTGAGCAGTACAAAACATATCAGACATTGAAGTCTCCTTCTCTCAGTTCTAATGGGAAGGCAGAGGTAAATGTCGACTGTGTGAGTTTTTATCCAGCTGATAATGGTGAAAAGGACGAGTTAGGTAGGAAAGAGCAATAATACCAGCATCACTCTTCAAAACTGCAACTCTGTGAGATTGGGAACATCTTAAAAATAAGAAATTGAAGTCTTCAGTTTTTACATAAACTCTTTCCCCTTATCTTCTAGCACGTGATTTTTATAAAAATCTTAAATATACATTTTTATTTAATTAATTTAATTGGAAAAGTCAACATGTGTCCACTTATAATTTTGCAAAAGTTTGACATGTCCCTGGTTTAGATGGCACTCTTACCTGTGGAATTAAAGAATAGGTCTGTATAGCTTGATAAAATACCTGTTAATTCAAGCAGAGGAATTGTATGGGGGAGACAGTGTGGTAGAAGAACATTTTCCTCACTAAAAATTGAAGTAAGCAGGCTTGCTGAAGTGGATCGGGCTTGATTTCCACGGTCTTTTTGGATTAAACAGGGGTAGTGAGTACCAAGGTAATGGCATATCATAGATACAGTAAGTAAAGATAAAAAATCCTATTTGATATAAAAAAAACATGTTTAGGTAAACTGTATTCCAATTCTGACTTTTTTGTATGTGTAGGTTTAAGTCAAAAAAATACTTTGATATATAAATGTGTGGTACTTTTTGTTTTAACAGCTTGGGCCAGTCAGTTTTATGGCAAGTACCGATAACAAAAGAAATGTATTACTTGGCTGGCAACTACTGGTGGTTTGATTTACACCATTGGTTCACCTTAGCTTGTAGTAAAGGATGAATTGGTTTTGACCTCTAAAGAATTAGAGATTAATGAACACCTCTTTTGCATTTCTTTTATGAAACCCAAGACTGAGCACACAAATTAAACTAAATTGCTGTTTCTAACACTGAATTTTGTTTGTTAGTTGCCTTTTTTTCCTAAATGATTTTTTATTTTTCAGATAACAATTTTCAGGAGGAAAAAACCCAAATTAATATGCAACTACAGTAGCGCTGTAATTCAAATAATTCTTTTCACAGTGCTTCTGCTTTTTGCTGCATATAAAAACATGTTTCCACACAGAGTCTTATGGACATCATCATAATAGCTTGTGCATTCATACAATTAAATTGCTTGTCTGAATAGGAGAAAAATGTAATATCTTAGTGCACACATATGCACAGTGTCTGAATATACTCAAAAGTTACTTGTAGGTTTCTCAGTTAAGCACAGCAGCAAAAGAAGTATTTTAAAAACTAATACATTATAGAAATATATCTTATTTAAGATTCAGTATTATGATATTTTTTTGAAGATGAAAGAAATAAAATAAATGAAAGAGAAAATAAACTTAAACAGACTTCTGTTAGGTGCTTACTCACTTTGCAGTTGATTTTAGAATCCCCAAATTATTTTTTTTTTATGGGTTGAGTTTGTTCAGAGAGAGTGGAGCAATAAGCTGGGGAACTTAAAGTATTCTTTAAAAGCAGTGGTTCATTTATTGAAATGTTGACAGGAATAAAATTTAACATAGCATTCATTACAAGCCAAGTGTACTTCCAACTAGCAATTTATTGAACTTCTAGCTTTAGACACACTTCTGTTTGAATATGGAGTATTTAAAACTTCTCAAAAATGTTTTGAGGAACTTTTCCTGAACGTTAGTGGTGCTTACAACAATAGCAGAAGTCATTATGCATTTTTTGAAAGAGAGGTTATATTTACTTAATTAACTATTCCATGAGCACAGATTAAGTAGAAAGTGTATTGAGAAACTTTTATTTTTATTTCACTGTCAAAATATTTCCAGTGCCAAACAAAAAAATAAGACCATTAATGCTAAAAACAAGTGTCTCGATCCAAACCTCATAGATCATCACGGAAAGGTTACCTTTACATTTAGTGGCCTTGGGATCAATTTCCAAAAGTGTAAATTTGCTAAGAGATTCTGGATAGAAACTAGAAGATTATAAACCTCTACAGTCAGCACAAGTCCATAAATTGAATGTTAATGTCCGTCAAACTTCAAATATGGGTGACGAAGGCCATGTAAATAAGCATAAGTACATTTCTGCAGACAGACTGTGGATCTTGCTCATATGTTCTTGCTGCAAAGCACAGGATGGGAAACTCTTCTCTCTGCACTGTGCAGATGTGGAATCTTGGGTCTCTAGCTGATTAATACAACTGAGTTAAATCCCTGAATTTACATGGTGTGACACATCCATAAGAGAAAACATGGTAAAAGTTAAGGTAACTTGACAAGACTCAGTGGGAATGTAGTCTTGACATTTGTAACATTTTTAACAGCCGTTTATAACAGATGATGTTTCTACTCACATATATATTATCTCAGTTTACATATAAGTATAACACTAATACAAAATTGAGAAAAATACTATATAATATTCAAGAAGTTAAAAGTTATATAGTTCTATGGCCAATTATGTAAAAAAATGAATCCAAAATAATCTTGCATAACCTAAGCTTGGTGGTTTTTATGCAAGTCCATGTTTATTGTTTGTTCTTAATCTCAAGCAGTAGAATTTAAAACCCCTGTGCTATTAAACACACCATTTTTAGACTGACATTTCTACAGATGTTTTCCAGAGAACAATAAGAGCATTGATTTTAAGTCCTGTGTGATTTTTTTGGGTCTAATTCATGATTTTGTGTATTTGTGATCAAGCCTGTTTTGACAGCTGCTGCTTTACGAAAGGAACTCATAACAAATAGTTAAATTATTCCAGTGTGTCATTGAACCGAATGAAAAATGTAACCCTAAGACATGAAATACCAACTTTCTAACACTTGCGTAAATGTCAGTGAGGTCCTTTAGAGGAAAAGGAGTGAAATTCTGTGAGAAAGCATTCTGTGAATATAGCCTTCATCTACGTCATGCATGTGTACACGGCAAAACTCTGCAAGTACTGGGATCATCTGGAATAGATATCTAAAATGTCAAGATAACTGGAATGCCACAGAAAAAAAGAGTGAAATTAGCTTAGTGATTAAACCAGATGTTTAATGAACCTCTGGGTAAAATTAAGTTACAACAGCAGACTGCACAAAAACCAGCTGAGGATAGATGGCTGTCTAAAGTACATCCCTATTTGACAAACTGAACTTTAAAAATTTTCTTCCTTTTACTGGTTTTGACAGGTGGATGAATCATGTTCATTCACAGATAATAAACACATCATTTATTATATTAACCTGGCAATACTCTGTTTTGAATGAGAAGATGAATACTTGTTTCCCATACTGTGAAAGAACAGAGGTTGCACTTTCTGCTAAGGAAAGAGGACCACAGAAAATGCTGAATAATTTCTTCCTTTCCTTCCCATTGGAAGAAATTGCAAGGTGTAATCTAACAAGGCAGATAAATTTTAAGGTATTTTCCAATTATTCTGACAAGTTCGAGCTCTCTTTTTATAACTGTAGTAAAGGCAAAACAAGCTGTAAAGTATGGTAGAGATCTTCCCATAAATTATTATCCTTATGATCTTACTATTCCAGCTGTTTTCATCCTGGATTTGCTGATCATGTGGATCTTATGCTTACATCTGGCTGTTAGTAATACTAAAAGAAGCTAGGAACACTTCCAAGAGTATCTCAATATTAATTTGACTTGTAAGCTACTTTTGTAGTTGTCAAGAGGAAGATACTCAGTTATCAGTGGGAGGGAAAGGTAATTCCATCAGTCTAGTAAGATATGTTCTTTAGCTTAAAAACAAAACAAAAAAACAAACAAAAAAACCCCACAAAAAACCTACTAGTGACAATTCAGGTAGAGACCTTTTACTCTCTCCACATTTCTACAAAATTTAGAGAAATAATCTTTTTTTGCTGCTTATGTTATGAAGTCTTTTCTAAACGTATTCCTGTGACTGTAAGAAAACAAAGCATCTTAATGATGCCCCAGACTGTGTTAATGAAGCAGACTGCACTCAGCCTTTCCTTCACCTCAAAGCATTCTCTTCTAATTCTGATCAGATTCAGAGATTTAGCTCTGCAGGTAGTCCGTGCAGTACACATCACAGGAGAAAGTAAAGAAAGACAATTTATCATGTTAGTAATTCTTCCATTTTATGAATAATATTTGGCTTGACTAAACCAGAATCTTTAGTGTCAACACTGTGCATAGCATGAGGATTAATCTGAAGGATATTTGGAACAGTTTCTAGTTTTGATTATTACAGGATCCAAAGCTAGAAGAGTGCTGAAGTGATACTTGCCACAGTTTATCATTGTTAAAAACTCAATATCTGTGCTCTTGCTATTTTTTTTTTTTTTTTGAATCCTTAGAATATGGTATGACCAGCAGGATTAAAACAAATTTATCAGTAATTGAATTTTTGCATGTTTAAGAACATAGAAAATTAGATAAAATTCACCAGATTATCTGATAGAAATATCCCTCCCGCTTACTGGCAAGCGTATGTTAAGAAAGGAGATGCTTTTTTGTAATGTTTTATCGTTTCCTGTTTTTCCAAATGTAAATATTTCATGAGCTAAATTATTTCTAAATTGGATAATTTCTTAGGATTTGTGACCTAATCCTCAGCAGAAATTAGGATTTGGTGTTCTGCTGTAGAAGCAGAGTGGGAACAATGATGTGAACAAGACTATGACTGAGTTACAATTTATCGCCCAATCTTACTCTTCTCACTTTCCCTCTGTGAGGGAAGTGCCTTGCTCCTTGCTTATCCCTGAGACAGCATATTTCCCTCCAGCTGGTGAAGATACAACCCACAAGTTGTTTCTTAGGGAAAGCGGCCCTGTTCCCACTAGAATCACAAGTGAAAATTACAGAAAAAGTTTAATAGCTAATAATTGAGACAAAAATGATGGATTGGGCAATTTAAAGTATTGTGGGCACGTAGAAAGCTTTTTTTTCAGTTTCAACCTTTTCTGTCTTTTCAAGTTTAAAATTAATTTTGGAAGCAGAGTAGTTTTGAAATTGAAACAGGATAATTTCACAATTTTTAAACTGTTCTCATTTTCTTAAAGTGAAAAATGTCTGAACTGACTGTTAACTGTAGTGCTAGACTTGCATTTAAAGAAACATTTATCAAAACATTTCTGACTGCTTTTAGGACAAGTACTGACTTTCTTAGAAATTAAACTATACTCTACTGTAATTATCTAAACGGCATTAGATTAACTAAGAAATCAGAAGGGATTACTGTAGTCAGCCAAGTCAATCTCTCGTGCAAAAAGATATCTTGAGCTCTGTTCACCTAGATACTGTTCAGGCTCATTTTGATAATTTAAGATCATAACATTCCTTGTGGGGTAGTCATCTGTTCCCTTGTTTAGCTGCTTTGTTCCAGAAGTGAATGATTAGAGGGAAAAGAGGTAAAAATCCCAAGTTCTTTCAAGGTGTTTTGAGGTGAAATTCATCTGCAAAATTTTGCTGAAGCCCTCTTAGACTGAAGGAAAAAGGTCCCTTTGCTTCTGCCAGCTCATAACATGTAGGTGTGCCCTGCCTGCTTAAAGTGCATGAAAGCTAGCGGGGAGGTTTCTTTCAGACTGTGCTACCCAGACAATGAAAATTGTGGAGGTCTGAATGCAGCTACTTTTTAAAATTCTAGCCCGTTTGTATTTTTTGTTATTCAGCATAGTGTGCACACGCAGGTTTCAGGAAGTGTTCTTGCTGGATGAAGGACTTTGTGCAAAGCTAACACATACGTAATTTTAAAGACTCAACTTTATTATTTTAAGTTATGCCTACAGTTTTTAGGTTGTAACTTCATTTCTCTGTTTAATATTAATTAAGCCATTAGCATTTAAAGTATGTACATAAGCCATTAGCATTTAAAGTATGTACACTGAACACTGATTTTAATTATGAAGTTATTAGGAGGTATCAGGAAGAAAGAAAATGCCAGCTTCTCTAAGGAAGAAGTGGATTATTTCTTAAAATATAAAGCCATTTTTTTCAGTTCAGTGGCATTCATGTGTGCACCTGACAGTTGTATACCCAGTTCTTTTCTGCATGGTCGCATATCTGTTCCGGTATGAGCATTGGGCTGGCGTACCTAGTTGTGTACATTGAAGAGATGTGCACCTGTCACATAGTGGAAAACACCAGCGTTTTGCTTGTCTGACATGTTTGCTTCTGGCCCCATGACGAACGATAGCTTCAGGGTCTTTGGGAAAGGAGGAGACAGGAAAGAACTGCCAGAAAAATTAACCTAGCCTCTGATCTGCTTCCTGCCCTATCCTGGGGAATGTCAGACAGTTGGTAACAGGTATACAAAGAGAGTATACCTGTTCTCTGTTTGCCAGACAACTTTAAATAGACCTTTTTGACTACTTGCTGGCTTCTGTGATAAGTACCTAATTCTAACTGAAAAGCAGAAACAATTTTGTGAAGCACATGTAGCTGAATAAATCTGTCATCTTCACCTATTTTAGAAAAGAACAGTCAGTAATCACAGAGGCTTGTGAAAGACCACAAATGTTTTACAGAGATAATCTGGGAAAAAACCCAAATAAACCTTATCTACTGTATTTGTAGAAATCAGGTTCACCTGATAAAAATGTTGATCTTTTGGCTTTGATTTGTTCAATGCCAAAAATCTCATCGTCTTCAACGCATGCAGGTAAAGAGAAATCCTTCCAGTTGCATTAGATGATCTTTGCACAGTAAGAAAGAGAGCAAGAGATTGGTATTAAGATGCTATAAACTGTCACAACTGTGTTGCATCTACGAATGTAACTGTGAGATGGGGTCCTCTGTATCATGATTATGCACAGGACAGCATCAGAGTCACTGATGGGTTTGCATAAAAAGAAAAAGCAGATAATATATCTTAGAATTTAATCATCCTCTCAACTGCTTCATGCCCTGATGGTCAAGCACTGACAACTGGTGCCCAGCCACACTGCATCTGAAGATGACCACAGGCAGTATAACGTTTCCTTAAAAGCAAGCATATTTTTTTTGACCAATTGCAAGCCTCTCTGTATGTGACAAGGATGGACTGGGGATTCAAGGGATTCACACAAAATGTTACATCACGGTACCTTATAAAAAAAATAAAAATGAATTGAGGCAAATGCAGCTCCTGCATCATGTCCGATATTCTGCATTCAAAATGAAGGGATATGTAGCAATTTTTGGACTCGGTTGCATAATAAAAAGTTCATCTTCACAGAAGTATATGTGCTTACAAACTCATTCAGTTTTCCATTTCAGACTGAAATCTGGTCTAAGATTGAGACCAGAGCAGGCCGATGTGTTACTGACCAATGAATAGCTCCAGTGCTGCCCTGTAGCGTGACAGGACCCCATTCCTTTCAGTCATCACTGCAAAACAGTGAAGGGACTTGCACTTCATAAATTCTTAAGTTCCTGGGGCATTGGAAGGCCTGGTGAAATTTGAATAAAGCAAAACTAGTGATAACACAAACTGTAGAAAATATCTTTAGGCAAATTTATCACTTACTGAAAAATGCAATTTCTCAATTAAGAATGATACGATAAAACCATATAGTGGGAAAAAATATATCTATGGGTAATAGAAAGTTAATTGTGACTATCTTTTACACTTTTACTCTTGTTAAGAAAAACAGAAAATCTTTAAATAGAACACTGTTTAGAAATTGGGTTGGAACTGTTTCTGGGATGGTCTTGTGAGACTTCTTGTACTTGCTAGCTTCTGCCAGGCTGGAAGCAGTACAAAAATAGCCTTTGTGGCAGCTTTAACAGTGCTTTTACCTTACTGAAAACAAGTGAACACATGTATGAAAGACAGAAGAAACAAATTAAAAAGGCTTTTAGCTTAGCTTTGAGTAGATAATCAGCTTCACATCTTTCTTATCTCCTACTACAATAATTCCGATCTTGCATAGATTTCATAACACTATCAAGATTTTGATCTTGCAAACATAGTAAAGTGCTGTAGACTGGTAAATTGCTGTGCATATGCTGAGCATCAATAACAGCGCACGTACAAGCTCATCACATACCACATCTGGATCTTGACTCATGTTCAGCACCTAATCAAAGCCACATTACTCTATATTTCCTTTAGACTAATAGAATTTTCAAGGACAATTACAGTAAGTCAACTAAAGCGTTAGTTATGTAAAGCACAGCAAGTTGATTTGTGTTTCAGCCCTTTGTTACCATTCTGTTGTCTAAGAATTATCATAGTTTGTGCAGCTGAGAATATGCCAATAAGTTGGACATCCAATAAAAATACAAGATCCAGCAAAAATTTAATTAGATATAAGCCCAGTAAAATTTGTAACAGATTTGATAAATACAATAAAAGTCTAAAATTTCATGTAGGGGACAGTGAATGTTAAATTCATGTCTTATAAAAATGGAAATTATAGGAACCAGAAAATAATGGAAGTCTGATTTTACACAGACTAGTAAGCTTTATGCTTACTCTTAAAAAGAAAAACTAAATCTATTACTGGACTAAATCTTTAATTAGATTGTTAACACTGAATATGCATGTAAGTGCATGTGTGGCAATATTTCATTTTACATAACTGTAAGCTATTTCTTGCATGAAACCAGAATAATTAGTTTAAAAGGCCAAGCAAAGGCAATAATTTCGATAAATATATGACCACCTTCTAGAAAGCAAAGACATTAATATCATATACATCTATTTTTTTGAAAGCCTATTTTTCTTTCAGTTTACAATGAAGCTTCTTAACAAAGGATAAAATGACAATAGAGAGATCCATATGAGCTAGGCCAAAAGGGTCAGAATTTAACAGTAGCAGAATGTTATCTTTTTTCCTAGTAATCCAGCTAAAAATGGATTAATTATGAAATATCCTCTTAGCTTTAGACATAATTTTCAGTTTGTACATACAGTTTGAATTTTTCTTTTCCTAAAATGGTGCTTTCCAGGCTTGAGAGTGATTTCATAATCAGTCAGTTTACCAAAAACATGACCCTAGTAGAATGGTCAAATGATTGTTTTCATGGTGATTATCAAGGTCATGTTTACTTGATAGTTTGAAACGTATGAATGGGATTACAGTGATGTTATCAGGCTCATTGATAGAACTGATGACACAGCACCTGCATAAATCTGTTTTTTACAGAAAACGTCCTCCTCTCTACCACAGTACAATAAGAACAGCTGAACAATGAAGGGAAGAAAGGCACAGGACTTGATTGTCCTTTTTTTGACTCTGCTGAACTCAGATGGAATAACAGCAGGTATTCACAGGTATTGTGAATGCCATTCAAACAGGTACTGCACAAAATTTCCCAATTATAAAATGGCAAGGTCAGAAGGAGATTAGAACAGAAGCAGGAAACTACTTAAAAGACAATGCTTGATAGCAAATATAGGACAAGATTTTTAGCTCTGAAGCTGACATTTCACAAGTGTCTTTTCTAGTAAGCTAGCACTTGTAATTGAGTGAGGTATAGCAGAAGAGCTCACAGCAGGCAAAGCATCTATCTCCTAATCTAGTCATCAAAAAGACACAGGCAAACCAATGTGGCATGATACAGAAATTGGTCCCAAAGCCCAAAACTGTTTTTCAAACGGTCTCTGTAAGGGAATTGTTTGCACCATATGTTTTCCTTAAGAGCTGATCTACTGAAATGGTGCTTTAGGAGAAGTCCTACATATACAATGAAAATTATGATACAGTCTGAAGCAGCTTACTCCACAACACATCACCTTCTATCCCTCTGAGCCATCACACTGCATAAAATTTTATTGACCTACAAAGATCACATATCTCCATCAAGGCTTCCAGATTTCTAAGTTGGAAATTTCTCTGCTGTTCCCTCTGCCCTATTTGCCTTGTCAATGAGGCTTGTAATTTCTTTGTTTCCAACCACCACCAAAGCCATAACCTTTGTCCTTATCAACCTTCATTTTTTGCTTCAGCTTATATCCTCGTCTCTCGTTTCTCTGTTTACTTTATAATTTGTCCAGGATAGAACAGTCATTCCAGACAGTGCCACTTTTTTCCATGATATCCAAAATCCTAGTTCTTTTCTGTCTGACTTGCTGTTTAGACCCTGTGCTTATCCCTGTGTCTCTTCCTCCTCTCCCTCACTGACACTGATGTTGGCTTTTTGTTATTGGTGTTTGTTACTTTTACATTTAGCAGAAATTTTATTCTGACTTCTGTATACAAAACTCTTCCTCCCTTCCTCCCTTCTCTCCTTCCTTCTTCTCTAGCATTCTCAAATTTATCCAAGTTTTAGTTCCTTTGTTTAGTGCTCCATTTCTGAAAGATTCAGATAAAGCCACAATCCAGTTCAGCTGAGTGGGAATTTTGACAATGATGTCAAGAAACCTTTGATGTTACTGCCCCAACTGCTGTTAACTCTTCCTTTAATCCTTTGTATATATCCCACCTATTTTCCAAGCTGTTAGATGCTTTTCTAAAGGGATCTGTGTAAGTTACAATTTTGCACATTTGTGTTATACAAGAACATAACTGGGGAGTCTGACACTGTATTTTTCATTGTTTATTTTAAAAAGTCCTGTATGACTTGACTTTATCTTGAGCTGACTATCCTGTACTTTTGTGTAGTTTTAATAAACAGCCCTATGTGTTTGAATTCTCTTGCACACCACGAGAATGGTATAAAAATACACTGCAGGCAGGTCTGGTTTTTTAAACATCCAAACCAGGAAAAAATTCAAAATACATTATATCCTTAAACAGTGTCATATATTGCTTTACTGCTACAGTAGAAGTTTGTAAGCATGAAGGAGGTGGAGGTGTAGGAAAAAGAAATATGTGGTGTGCTTCCTCCTGTCTCCTAGGCAGGGATGTGAGACGCAGATCTCGTGGACTGACTGTTCCCTTCACCGGCCTTTCTCTTTGTACTGATGTAGCTCTGCGTGGTACATGGGCAGGTTTCACGCTAGGCTGTGGGGTAGAGGGAAGCACTGTCAGCTGGCATTGCTCCAGCTGCGTTTGCTTTGAGAAGGTGGTTCAGAGGTTTAGTATCACAGCCAGGTGTTTTAGAATTTGACTATATCCATTTTCTCTCAAGGTCACCAGAATATACAAGTAAATGGCAAAACTGCTGTTGAACAGGCCTCTTTTGTATGACATAAGTTAATGCGGTTTCTATACCTGTGTGATGTAAAACAGTTTTTGTATTTCAGAACACTGACAGTAGGCTGAAGATCTACTCAGGATAGATTTTTTTTTTAATTGCAACAAAGAGATTTTTAAGTGCTGTCGGTTTCACATTACTGAATGTACTAGTACCTTGCAGAACACTATTCTGACTATAGACCTAATTAATAATTTCTGTCTCCTATCCATGACTGAAATAAAAGCTTTTGTAAAATTATGCTAGACTTTTTATCTACAGAATGAGGAGGATTAAACCTGATTTTAATTGTGTCATCTGAATACTAACACAAGCTCTTTGGGCCCCTTTCCCCGTGGATGAACACACATATTCCTCTTAATGTTAAAGAAGTTGTGCACACACGTTTACAAAAGACTAGACCCCTATGGTTGCAAAATGAAACTGTGGGCACCTCTCCAACACATGTAATGCCTCAGAGTCAATGCCAAGACCTATTTTTACTGCAGTTAGCACTACCATGCTGTTTTAAATGACAGAGTATAAGCAAGTAACTTAGATCTAACTTGTCAGATTAGCCAGCAGTGATGTGTTTCAGAGCCCCAGTGTGCTTATTTTCTCTCTGATTTTTTTTTTTTTTTATTCTAGCTTTTCAGCTCTGGTAAACAATATTCTCCTCCTCCTACAAAGCCTTTCACTTGGGTGAAGGATATTTCACAGAGGCCCCTCACTCTATGCCTTATGACTGCTTGTTGAAATCACTTTTTCAATACATTTACAATTCATCTCTCTTTTTTCCCTTAACCAAGGCCTCTTTCACTTATTTTGAAGAATCACACACTCTTTCCTTAGAGGTTTTAATGTACCTGTTTTCTTATTCAGATGATGATTGCATTTTGCTCACAATTTAATTAAAGTGTGTGAGCAATATCTGTGTTAAAAAAGAAAGAGAAAAAGAAAAGAAAAACTTCTGTTGCTTCCTAAAAGCTTAAAGTATCTAGATTTGTCCAAGAACATTAAGAGACCTAGACTACAAGTAATTTTCAAAGACAGGTCTTGTTGTCCCATTTTTTCACTTACACAGTTCAGCCCTGTTGCAGTCTGTTAAAAATCCACAGGTCTGCAGTTTCAGAGATCATGTCTGCTTATTTCAGATGAATAAATACCCAGCTACTAGGAGATGTAGGCATTTCACAGATACAGAACAAATGATGAGGAAATGTTTTAACAAACAGTGGGTTGGCTGGGTTTAGGGAGCTGTTCTGGAGAGCGGGCTGGAGAGAAGCTAAGAAAAGGAGTTGGTGATTTGGAAAGGCTAGAAGTCTAAAATTTGAATATGCCTAAAATATTCTTCTGTAAATCCAGCCATGTAGCACTTGGTTTCCTCATGCTGACAATTTTCTATCTAGTAGGTATATACAGTTCATGCAACGTCCAGTCCCTTAATACTGTGTTTGTCTTTTGACTCGATATGCACAAGATATCCTTCCTTGCCTTTGTTACAAATATTCAGTTGTCCTCTAAGATTACTGAAAAACTTTGAGAAGAAACAAAACATCCAGCAGTTGTCCTGGAAAGTTTATGGAGGCAGCAAGTTTCTATTTTCACTGAACAACCTTCCTGGATTTTCTTTCTGTGTCATGAGAATGAATGACTATAGCTAGAGATTGTCGTAAGAGGTCTTCTAGGACTGTGTACAGGGAGAAGGTTTTAGTAATGGCTTACCTTTTTAATTCCATGCTCTCCTTTGAATATGTAGATGAGGAGAAACTGGCTGTCAGTAGATGGAAAATTATATTTGGGAATGTTGAATAAAATCTCAGCAAATGACATTTGGGTTACTTATAATGTTGATTAAGCTGGGTAGGACATTTGGTGGAATCATTGTCCTGAAAGTTTACCATTTGGACATGATCACCATTTCACATGATCACTGTACAGAAAATGTTGCTGCTTTATACATAGATCCTGATTACTTTTCACAGTATGACAGAGTGCCAGGTCTGTAGTCTTCAGCTCTGTTGCCAGTATTCCTACAAGTTCAAGCCTGAAGGTCTACTTTCAAATTTCAGTTTAATTAAAACTTTTATGTGTGGATTTAAGGTATGTTATGCTACTTTCTCGAGTTCAAGGGTGCGTTAATCCATGTATTTGAAGACATACTTGCATACCGAAGGCATGCAAGGGAGTTATATAGCAAACATTATTTAAAGCTATGTTTGATTCCATCATCTGACCAGCTATTACTGCATGGTCATCATGAGTACTGTACATCAAGAGCTGGAATGGAATGGAATGGAATGGAATGGAATGGAATGGAATGGAATGGAATGGAATGGAATGGAATGGAACAGAATAGGATAGAGTAGAATAGAATAGAGCAGAACAGAACAGAATAATTTCAATTGGAAGGGACCTACAGCGGTCCAGCTGCCTGACCCCTTCAGGGTCAAATTCAAATGTACACTTCTGGAGATTGAGAAATAATTGTTTTGGTACCATGAAGTCCAGTGGAACAGGTCAGCACATAAACTAAAAAAAGATTTAATTAATTAATAAGAAGTGTGGAGTTGCTTTTGGTTATGTACTATTTCATATCACAGAGGACATTTCAAAGGAGGCAAAGAGCCACATCTGCTATACTGAATTATTTGATGAAGCCACATCAGATACTTTGTCTGATTTTCCTATTTCTGCCTGCAGTTAATTTTTATAGTAAATGAATTTCCATTTTCCTCAGAATAAAGTCTATGCAAGTTGACAAAGAAACAAAAGAAATCCCTCTGTAAATGTGGTGTTTTCATAATTGAAGCTTTTGTGCGAGCATGATTTTGGCATTCTGGGACACATAGATTCTGTAGTTCCCAAAGTAGCTTTCTCTTCTTTTCAGTTGTGCCAAAAAGTGCAAGAGAAAGAGCAGAAAGCAGCTGTTTGTGTCCTTTCTTGAGTATACACACTTTCAAGCTAACATTTTGGATATGAAAAAAACACCAAAAATAGAACACAACAGGAGAAGAGAAAGGATTGACTAGCTGCAGAGAGATCATATACTGTAAATTCTAAAAGGAGTAATGCATACATGATCTCCTATGACACAATGATGACAGAAACATCTGGTAAGCTTATTATGGCTTTGGAAGATACTTTTTCCTAAGAGAAAAGATTATCTTATGCTGTAGGAGATTGCCATGTCCCAGTGAATTCATATGAGAAGTATGGCTACTTGCAAAACAAGACAGAATATATAACTCAGGCTGATCAGAGGAACTACTTCTATGCAGCACTTTGAGCAGCTTGAAGTACTTTTGAGAGGAGCACTCAAGGAAAAGATCAGGAGACATTACTTCTGAGAGTAGACCTCAGTGTGTCCCTACAGCACGGTCAGTCACTGCCATGTATCTCTGCAGTTGCAGCACTGTTAGGTGACCAATGAAGCCTTCATACAGCTATGTTGCTTACTGCAAGGTCAGGTGGAATTTAATTTTCTGAGATTGCTCTACTTTTTACAGAAACATGGATGTCTGATGATGAACTATAGATCTCCCGCCACTGATAATGTGGAAGAGCAAATCTAAATTAGCAAGAATAGCAGGCCTGTCCTACCATCTCTTTTTAAGATCAGTATATAACTGTCCACATTAGGACTCAAAGGTGGTGAACAACCTTTCTGGGGAATGTTGTGTCCTCTGGGGTTCAGAGTACTATGAAATGGTTGATCACTTGAGTTAGATAGCTGAACTTTGTATAAGACATTGCCCAACTATTAGTGGGAAATTTTTGTAGAAAAGGGAAATATTCTTCATAAAAAATGGGAAAAAATAATTAAAAAAAAAATATAATGGAAGATCTCCAATATACAACACTTATTAGCTATGTATTTAGTGTTGAACAAAGTAGGAATAGAAACCACAATGGCTACATCCATACAACAGGGCACTTAAAAATATATCTCTTCTGATTCCCATGTGGGGCACCTGTGGACCTGAGACATAATTGTTACTTTTTTTGTGCATATTTTTTTCATTTCAAAATGACTGAAATAATTTGAGGGCATATAGCATATGAGATAACTTTTTGTAACAGAAATCTCACCCTCTAATATGGGTCCTTTACCATGAGAACATGTAGAATTTGTTAATTCATTTCCTGTATAGAATGGAGAAAGGCATATTTGTCAAAGTTTTGTCCATACTGCCTTTGGAAATTATCATTGGTTTTATCCTCGAACTACTCCTGAGCATTGTCTCTGAGAACAATACTCTATAAAGCAGCTAACTGTGCCAAGGAACCTAGTAGCAAGAGACCGATTAGGAAGAGAAAGCTGGGATTCTAGCTTCAGTGAATCTTTAATTGTTCATTAAAAAGAAATTAAAAGAAAAGTTCCATTTGAAAGTATGGCAAAATATAATTCCGGGATGCTCTGTAGCAAGGTTATGAAGCTACTATTCTGGGAAATATAAACCAAAGTCCATCCATCCTCAAGAACAGTTACAAGGTAAACCAACAATATTTAACAACAGTTATGAGGTAAAAGAATGCCACCAACTGTTCCATCTCTGATATCTTTGTTTGATTTAATTTGCTTTTCTTTCAAGGGCCTGAAAAGGAAATATACGATTCAGTGATAAATAGAATATTCATTAATAAAAAATGGTGTACATTATTGACTTCATTTTTTCTATGAGCAAAAAACAAAATAAGTGCATTTGGTTCAATCCCAACCAATTTTTAAATGATGGCTTATTTGCCAAACCAGAAGAAAAAATATATCATTGATTTAACTTCACTATCTTATGCCCTTCCTTCATTGGCAGTGCTCTACACAATATTCTACAATAGCCCTAGGGGAAACACAGCCTTAGGCTACAATTACTTGTAAATGGAAACTGATGACTAACACAGAAAAAATGCACAGCTCTTTTCCCCAGGAGATAAAGGATATCTCAGGATATCTCCACTGAAATTATTGTTGTCCTTGAATCTGTTAGTGATATTAAAAAGTATGACAATAGTCTTTATTATCAGCAATTCTGTGCAGAATTCAGTGCAGTCCTCCTAAAATACACTGGCAGCCAAGGCAGCTACCTGTTGGCCCAGAACTCTGCCTGCTGGTTGCAAGCAGTTATACACCTACATTCCCAGTTAGATATAGCTTCATGATCAAAAGTCCAGATGTACCTGAATATAAAAATACAGAATAGGTCCTCAGCTGTAGTGAATTTTGTAGGGTTTCTACTGTGGTAGGAGGTTTTGTCTATTGAGGGATAAGTATTTTACTTTTATAATATACAGAACACATGAAAGCAGAGGAGGGGGACGCTAAACCCTGAGTGCCAATACCCATCACCATGCTCTTTTATACACCCACAAAAGTGTGGAGATAGGTCCCAAAACAACTAATAATTTTGCAGATACGCAGATAAGCCTGCACACAGATCTGTCAGAGACCAAGAATCTGACAACATTCAAAAGGAATTAGATGATAAGGACAGCTGTAGTGTATGGTAGCATTTGCTAGTGCTTGAAACAATTTTGTAAGGGCATAAAATAACATACTTAAGGGTTTAATACAGTCTCTAATGATTAATTGTGAAGATAAGAACTTCATGAGAGTAGATTTTCCTGTGACTGGGTCTCTTTTATACCTTCCTCTAAAGAAGCTTGCTTTGGCCAGACTCGAAGACAGGATATTTGACCACATGGATCACACTTCTAATCTAATCTGGTATCTTCTACATTATTAAACATTCAGAAAACAAAGTTTTTTTCATTTTATATTGTATATTTTTCAGAATAAAATAGCTCTTGGTAATAGAAGTGTATAGAACTGGGTGGGGTTTGTCATCAGTAGTTCCTTCTTATTAGTTACCTTTATATGGCACTTTTGTTAGCATTTCTGAGCTCCTAAAAACCTCTTATGATGTTTAGGCTTTTGAATTTTGTTCCTCATCTATTTTTTGTAGCTCTGCTTTATGTGAGAGATCTGATCAGTCATACCATGCAAAAAATAATATAGTAAAAGCAAACAACCCCCCCATCTCCCCATCTTAAGGTAGCTGTGGTTATGAAAAAGATGAACATTCCTTCATTTAGAATCATGTCTTCATTTCTTCATGTCTTCATCTTGGAAAATTTGAAATTTATATTCTCTGCAGCTAAGAAAATTGGTGCATCTGTAAACCTGCTGTGATTTTCCACTTGCATAGCAACAGTATACCTTTTAAGTGGAGACACCAAATCCTTGTGTCACTCAATTATTTGTGATTACTCCAAGATGCTTTCATCTGATAATGCAAACCACAGTGTTTAATACCTTTCAAATACATAATGTATGACTTTTCATCCTAGTGGAAGCTTTTAGGTTTTATGCAGTTGATGAAATTTCCTAATCTGACATAATTGTTGTGGCACCAAAGGTTTAAAAAGTACTTCTTTTAGAGGAGGCTCCTAATCTGCAGGGTGCCTGTTCTGATGGGAATGTACTGTGTGGCTTGTGGACAAACTGCTTAGTTACAGCTTTGGAAGTAAAATGGGGACAGGTGGACTCCCTCACTTGACCTTTCTTCTGGACACTTGTACCTCACAGTGTCTGACCGCATCCTGACACTGCATCAGGATGGCCTGAGTGCTCAGCACGTGGAGAATCTGTAGTCACCCCACAAGCAGAATGTAATATGTGCATTGACGACTAACTGTACAGCATAATGTTTTGGAGCAAACTAGAGCTTATTTTGTAATGTAAATTCTGAGCACTTCAATGGAGTAAGAATAGGTTGCATTGCCATGTTGACCTATTGATTAAAACTTTTTGCAGTTACATGTTTTACACATTTACATAGTTGTGTTTCAGGGGATAGGAGTTCTCTCACAACTGAAGCATTTTTAAATTGATTTTGTAGAACATTTCCACTTAAATTTTAGTAAGCTGACAAGCCCTTTAAAAAACTTAAAAATGTGTAATTACTGTAACAAATTTACAGTATATTTCAACAAAAAATGTAAATGAGATGAAAAATATCTGCTTATTGGTCACATGGGTATTTGTAGAGTTGGTGGATAGAGCTCAATGAATAAAGAAATACACGGTCTTAGCAAACTTCATGTAAGGGAGCTGGACAATTCTGTTGGAGCAGACAAGTTGGGATTTATTTGACAGTATGCAGACATGTCGTATATGTGAACCTAGTCACCCTATGCTTTTAGTCAATATACTGAATCCCAAACTCATGGTATTACTAGAAACTGCATTTAGAATAATCATAGAAATGTCAGTGTCCACCTGTCAATGACTTGTCTGTCATCTTTTCACATTTCCAGTGCAGTATTTATCAAACGTTGTGTCTCTGAAAATGCAATGTATGGAAACTTTCAAACATAAAAAATAAGGTTTCTGTAGCACAGAAGGTAGTATATGTGCTAAAATGGTTAATACATAGTAATTACCTAGGAATTAAAAAAGAAAATAAAATAAATTGAATCCTTACACTTATAGCACTTCAGTGGTCGAAAATGGTGACTTTTAAGCAAGCAAACACTTACTGTATCACACAATCATTTTACTAAATGTCTTTCCTATGTCGATTTTTCAACTTTTGCTAGCCATAAGCATCAACCCTGTAGCTTCTATTTTTTTTTAATGGAGAACATTACTGTGGTTGATGAATTCATTTTCAGAGGAAATGGAATGCATCTTACATGAAAGAATTAGCATTAAAGAGTATTTCAATTTTTTCCTCTTTTTGATTATCAGAAGGCATATGACTGGATATGACTTCCAGAAGACATGATAATGTCTTTGGATGTCTGATATTCTATATTACTTTGCTATGATAAGTTTTTTGTTAGTTTATCCCACACAGTTTCAGTCTATCATATTTCCACACACGTAATCTGTCCCTTTAAAATCCCATTTTTAATAAGATCCTTTAACAACCTGCAACTTTTGATAGTCTGTAGTTGTGAGTTATCTTTGACTTTTTAGCATTGACAAGAAAGGAAAATGAAAAAAAAAGTGTGAAAATGGTGGAAGAACTGTGGTGGCAGAAATATGAGTAAGCTTTGGGAGAACACTAGCAGGATACTTTGCTGGCAAAGAGGGAACGCGGAGTCAAACTCCTGGTTCTGTTACCCATGCATTCAGAAAAGCCTGACTGCTGCAGATTCACAGGGGTTTTAAAGAATTAAAATTAGGATACTTTTCACCCCCCAAAAGGCATTGGCAGAAAACCCTCACAGGATGATACTCATAGGAAAAGAAAAACTTCAAATGACTGCTAACTTGAAAGGTTTTCACAGAGAAGAAAGAGACAGCTGAGATTTTAAAGTACATCGAGATCCACGATTGAGACTTTAAAAAGCTTTATGAGAACATACCATCACTTTTCTATTGTAACTTTGAGATTCAAAATGTTCCTGAGATATACTTAGTCTTGATTGCTTTGTTTAAATTGATTTAATTGTTCAGTTAATTGGTGCAAATCAAAACTTTTGTATTAACGCTTTCTTCAGTCAGGTAATCAGTGTCACCAAAATCTTTACTGTTTTCCAAGATTACAAATAAATTTCAGAATGTTCATATATAACTTTATAATCCTTAAATAAAGGGGCGTACATATTTAGCTTAGTACTTACGTAGGCATATGTAGTTAGTTTAGCCTTGTTTCGTACTTTTATTTGTCTGGCTTTTAGTTTTCCTTTTTGAATAGCAGTGCAAATAACAGTGGACATAGACAGAGTAATTATTCCAGGGGGTGGGGGGGCATTGTTTGTGGGATCAGTTATAAAGTATTAGCAGCCTAAAGCATAAACCCACAAATATAATGGGCACATTCTTTTACTCTGAACACAACTGAATACTTGTGTTTCTGCTTGATAGGCCTGTTTGTTTATAAGTGATAAAGACCATCTGATATAATATGATACAAATTAGACTATCAAATTTTGGAAGAAGGCCTTAAATATGTTACATAGATATGAAATGTCTGAATCAACTCTGTCAATAGCTTAGGAACACAAGCATTCGGTTTCTATATAAATTATATCAATAAAATACGAAAGAAAGGTCTTTTCATCCACTTACTTACAAACTACACTTTGCTTTTCAAGACTGGAGTGATACAGAGATATATATTAGCATAGAAATACCTATGAACAACATTTTAAACTATGGATTCCCATTAGATCTCCTCTGTTCTAAGAAATTCTCTGTTTACACACTCATAAAAATAGTATTAAGGAGTATATTTGTTCATGATCGCAGAGGTAAGATTCATGGGCTTCAGCATCTGCTAATGATGCAGCTTGATTTTGCTTGCATCAGGATACAAGGGTAAAATGCATCATACTGTCTCAACGGCAGTCCAATTTTTTTCTAGAAGGCAGTGCACATCACCTAATTTCAAGGGCATTGGTTGAGTTGTATTAACTTCACAACAGGTAGCAAAACTACAGGGATTTCCTCATCTCATCCCTTTCAGTAACAATACTACATACATCCTTGTAATGGGGAACAATAGTCAATACGATGAAGGCAGGAAAGAAGGATGGTCATGACTTCACCTGTGTTTAATTGGAAGCTGGCCATCATGCAACCTGGTGCATGACATGAAAATCCAGGTGAAAACAGGACATGAAAATCCAACATTTAAAGGACCATCTTTAAATGCTGCATCTGAAATGCTGTTTCTTGAGGGGGGGGTAATATGTTGGCAAGTGAGATTACAACATGATAGTCTACCGTTAAAGAAAACGTCCTTCAGGGCTGTATGGTTCACGCATTGCAAACATTCACAGATGGAATGCTTGTCAAAAAATCCCCTAATTTGCTGAAATATGTTGCATAGGATAATGCTCATGGGAAGAATTGAATCTCTCAAACAGAATGGTCTGTCACTGTCTGAGTCCTTGCAATAGCATTTTCTACTGGTTTGGATGAGAGTCCCTGAATTGTTTTTTTTTTTTGCTGAGTTCACCTCTCCAGCAAAGGCATTAAGTTTTCCCGTTATTATCTTGAATAATGTACAAAGCATCCCCTAACTATCTTTATTTACAAAAGACTGTCCTGCATTACCCTTATTGCTTCTATAGGAACCACATACAAATGGTGGCTATCAATTGCCCTGTGATAGCAGTACCTGCTCGGGTTATCACCTGTGCTGTCCAAAATCCCTGTGTGGAGAACTTCTGTAACAATTAGCCAAATTCAGTCAGTTGCTTTGTCTCAAGTGAGTCTATTGTCTCAAATTAGTCCATTGTTTTATCAGTACTGAGAGTAGGAAGGCTGATTTTGGACTACCCTGGAAAGTGACGACTAAGTATGCTGCACGTGCACAAAACCACAGCCCTACTTACTGAGCTACATCACAATTATATCTAAAGTACTAACCTGAATTTCAGCCTCTTATAACAATTTTAACTTGAATTTCATATATCTTGCCACATATACTAAATGTTTTCTAACTTTTGGGCTTGGCCACTGTCTGTGAAATGCATGTGAATAAGCCACTGAAAGCAAAAACGGAGCAAAGCACTGCAGCTAACGCTTACATAACGTGTGTGGTGCTGAAAATCCTCAAATTCATTTTCCTGCCCTGCTGGGCCAAGATGAAGAAGCACATATGGTGAGGAAAGCCACTTGCTGTTGGGAGATCTCTGCATTCCCTCCGCCCAGGGAAGAACAATTTAGCCTCATCCCTCACTCTCTTCTGCTAATCTGGCACAAATCAAATGCAAGAGACAGAGAGTGAATGAGGATAAGTGAGAAGATGCAATTTCCTGTCTCATGCAGCTAAACGTTTCTTGTTAAGTGTCAGGTTTAGAGCTGAGTAAACAGTGGAATAAGATATTTATGATCCCATTTATGCAATTTGACTTGTGATTCAGTGAATGCTACTCCCCATTTTCTTACATTTCTCTTACAAACTTTTACAAAAACTGTAGTTTGGCTTGGAGCATACACATGGAGACTAAATGGGCTTTCAACGCCTCTTTGGCATTCCTACCTTTTGTAGATTTTGCATTTTCATGGAAATGGAGGATAAGAAAAGGAGATTATTGCAAGTATCTGTATTTGTCAAGCAAAATACATGCAACACTACATAAAATGAAGAAAAGCAAGGGTCATATATGCTTGAGCAACAGAAAAATTACTTGTGAAGAGAAAGATTCTATACCACCTCTGTCCTCAACAGTATGGTACAAGAGCTCATAATTTGAGGGTAAATGCCCCAAGGAAACTTTTTGTGGGCCTCAACATGCCTTGGACATATCCAAGGAGTGAAGCCAGGGGCTGCCAGTCATCAGGGTGAGCAGCACTGGTAAAGGAAAGGTGAGGATGGTGGCAGAAATAGCAACTAATTGGTAAGAAAATGGCAAGACAAAAGGGTCTGCAAAATTTGCTAAAACTTTTTATCTGATTTAGCTTTCAGTCTCCCTTTTGCCTTTGGAAGGGAGGAACACAGCTAGTATAAACTCTGGAGTTCATATTTACAGCCAAAAACATACCTCATGCAAAAAGCAAAAAATGTTGTTAGGGTGATTGGGGAGAGAGGCTGTGGGGAAGGACAGGAAATTATTTTTAGTGTCCTAAATGTTCCTATACTTTCTGTCTCCTATTGTATCCCTCATTCTAAAGTAATCTTAGTCTTCACCTGAATAGTCTCAGAGCATTAATAATTATTTCATTCAGGGCTCCTGTTGGCAAAAATTAGGTCATCCAATCAGGGAAGGCAGTGAAGGCAGGATACTATGTCAGTGATGTAGGCGACCTGTCAGATAATAAAAATCTAAAAATGTTTTCAGAGATAAAGGCAAAAGAGGTTACAAGGTAGGATGCAAGGAAACAAAGGAAGTGACCTGAGCTAAGGGTTTATTCTAAAAGGCTCAGCAGGGAGACAGCGCTTAGGATAACTTTCGGTTATTAGAGGATTTGTGTAGCTGGTAAACAACAGGGCTTGCTTTTTCATATTTGTTTTATCATGCACTATATATTATTTTGCCTCTTAGTGAAGCTGAATAGATGGAACATGATGGGTTTATTAGCTATGTTATACAAATAATATATTTTAGTTAGAGTTGTCATGGGTCATCTGTTACTTCCATCCAAACTATTTCTTCATAGTATTATAACCTGTCACAAACACAATTTACACAAACCACTGCTGTATGGTGTGCTAAATTTGACTGGACTGTTCCTACTGCCAGGCAGATTATTTATACAATTATAAAGCTAAATAATGAATAAAATAACAACATACATCTTATTGCACCATGTTTATTCTGTTTGCTATTCATGCTGATTTGCAAAGCATGAAACAAACATCCCCTTCCTTTCAGAAAATGAATATTGTAGATGTTTGCAATACAGGCTAGATTTACTAACCACTGATTAAACAACAGCACAGAAACTTAGTTCTCTAGGTTTACAAGAATGATAGGAGAAATACAGTAAAATCTGTCAGACTAACATAGGGATTGGTAAGGTTCTTCTGGATAGAATAAAGTATGGACAGTTGTATATCAAAAGTACTTAAGAGTTTACATATGACCAGTCGTAGCCATCTTAATTCCACCACAAATGGAAAAAAAATAAAAAATAGTTTGGCATCCAGTTTCAGCCAACTTTTATGTAGAAGTGGAGGTCATACACGGACAGCTAGAGAAGAGAGGAACAAGCTGTAATGTGATCTACACCTTATAAAATATTATAAGATGTAATCCCTCCATTGCAGAATAAATCTATGAATATTCCAACATAGGAAAAAATTCAAATAGAGACTGTTACTTCTTAGAGTCTCTGGTCAAACAGCTAGAAGACACATTTCTGATGAGCAGCTTGTTTCTAACCAAATCAAACAGAAGTCTATGGTCCCCAAGGGTACTTTTTAATCTTTGGGTACAGTTTAGTAAGTTAAATACCTTATAGATAGAAGTCATAGTTATCTGCCATTTTGATCATTAATAGTAACATTCTTAGGCCATGTCTACAAGAACTTGGCAACAAAGCTAGGAGAGTGGAAACTAAAATAAAAAACCCCACTCTCACATACCAAAGCTGACTAACATAGTTACACTGGCAAAACCCCAATGTGTGGTTATGCCAACACAGGAAAACTAATGTTAGTTTTACATCTGTCATTCCGTGAGGTGATGTAACTGTGCTGGCAGAAGACCCTCTACTTGGCATACATCAAGGGGCTTTGACAGCATGGCCCCAGCAGATTGGCTAGTGGCAGAGGCTTTTTAATTTAGACAAGCGTTAAATTTTGCATTTTAAAACTGGGTAATCTGGCAAGATAGAACATTTCATTTGGAATAACCCAAGAAAGCAGTTAAGGAAACCGACGATGTTGGCTCTTTTGTCTGGCCACCATTTTGCAGGCTGCACACTATATTCCAGCACATCGAATCATGTTTTCTGAAAGGGAAGCAAGTAGATCATCTCATTAGTTTAAAAGAACAAGGAGTGTTGGTGCCTTTACTTAGATGCATTGGAACCATAACAAACAAATCAAGTGATGATTCTTCATTTTTTTTTAATGACAAAAAATCAGTATTTAGTAACTGGTAATTGTGTAGTCATGTTCCTTTTGGCATGCAACTGCTGTCATTTTGTTATACAATTACAGGTATTAATTACAGTTTAGAAGTAAAAAACCCCCAAATGTCTTTTTTATTTATTTATTTTTAAGAAGGGGAAGGAAAACTACCTTTTAGTTCTTTCACTTAATTGAGTTGGTTTTCCTCCAGAGATGGAATGTCCTATTTAATCATTACAGCAGATGTGCAACAACAATCTGAATATATGGGAATGTAAACCAAAGGGATTTTCTGTTTAAAACATTGGCAACATCTTAAAAATATGCAATCTGTTGAATTCTGGATTGGCTTTTAGCAGTAGAAACACAGTGCTGAAGAACAGGCTTTATGTTATATTAATAATTAACATTTATAAAATGCCTTCAGGAATAGAACCCCTTAATATGTATAAAGTAGTCAAGTAAAATATGCCATATAAAATACTGACTTCTAATTGAGCTGACCTGAATCCTATGTACTTTACACAGGTTTCACCATATTTTATCATTTCATTTTGAATATGAATATGTTACTGATATAATTATTATTTAGGTTATTTAAATATCCATAATGTGCAAATTGGAGCACATTAAAGCAAATGAAAGCAAATTAAAATACGGTCCCTGTCTCAGTCTTCTTTATTTAGTTCATGAAGACAGAACAAGGAAGGTCAAGATGTCAAGAGTATACCACAGAGACAAAGAAAGAAAAATATATTAAAAAAATCATTACATAATTCAGTAACACTTCTCAATTTTTAGTACAGATAATTCAGCAATACTTCTTAATTATTACTACTATTATTATAGGACTTGTAATGTAACACCTCCTAATTATCGCTACTCCTATTATATGGTTTGTGGTGACACCTTTTCTTCCATTTTCCTGTAAGTAACTTGGTAGTACTCCATTTTAAGAACAACCTTAAAAGCTGAAAAACATTTAGGTATATATGCAGGCAGGTCCATCTCACTTTGGTCCTTGGGAAAATCATGGAGCAAGCCCTCTTAGAACACATTTCTGGGCACATAAAGGAGAAGAAGGTTACTGGGAACAGTTAACATGCCTGACCAACCTGACTGCCTTCTGTGATGGGACATCTGGGTTTGTGGATGAGGGGACAGCTGAGGACATAATTTACCTTGATTTTAGCAGGGCTTTTGGCACTGTGTCCCACAATATTTTGGTACCCAAGTTAGGATGTTACAGTCTGTGTGGATGTACAACCAAACAGGTAGGAGTCAGTCTGGATGATGGGGCTCAGAGGGTCATGGTTATAGGTCATGCTCTACATGGAGGCCAGTAACAGGGGGTCTGTTCTGGGACCTGTCCTGTTTAACATCTTTACGAATGATTGGAAGGAAGCAATGACATGCACTCTCATAAAGTTTGTAGATGGTACCAAATTAGGAGGTAATAGCTGATATGCTGGAGGAAAGGGCTGTCATACAGAGAGACCTAGACAAGATGGAGGAATGGGCCAACAGGAACCTCATAAAATTCAACAAGGACAAATGCAAAGTTTGGCACCTGGAAAGGTAGAGCCCTTGCAATGATACAGGCTGGAGACTGACTGGCTTGGGAGCAGCTCTGTGGAAGAGGCCATGGAGGCCTTGCAGACAGAAAACTGAGCATGAGCTAATAGTGTCATGGTCACAAACAGGACCAACAGCCTCCTGGACTGTATTAACAGAAGCAGATAGATAGATTAAGGGAAGGGATTATCCCTCTCTACCTAGCTCTCATTAAGCCACATCTGAAATACTGGCCTCCCAGTACAAGACACCCATTAATAAACTGGAGCAAGTTCAGCACAAGGCCACTATGATGGTGTGTGGCTGGAGCACCTGCCCTGTGAGGAGAGACTGATGGAGCTGGGGTTGTCCAGCCTGGAGCACAGACAGCTTTGGACAGACCAAACAGCAGCCCCCGGTTCCTACACAGAGGTCACAGAGACAATAGAGCCAGGGTCTTCACAATGGCGTGTAGTAGGAGAGCAGGAAACCATGGGCATAAGTTGAAAGAAAAGTCATTCAGACTGGATAAAAGGAAAACCATTTTTCCCTCTGAAGACAGACAAGTTGAATGGGTTTCCCAGAGAGACTGTGCAGTCTCTCTTCATCTTTGGGGGTTTCCAAGACCTAACTGGATAAAGACCTGAGACGCCTGTTCTGAGTATGCAGCTGACCTTGCTTTGAGGAAAATGGTGGACTAGAGACCTGAGGTCCCTTCCAATCTGAACTAACTATACTTAATAAATGAAGCAAAATCTTTTTGGAAAAAATGAAAGTAAATTCTTCAGTTGAACTGATTTGGATTTTCAGTTTGAGAAAAATTCAGTTCATCATCTGGTACAAAAACTTTTTCTCACTGAGAATGCTCACACGAGGGACAAGCTATTTCCCTCTCAGTAGTAATGCTGAGACACCATTGTATAACACAGTAGATAAAAGCAGCTGTTTAAAAGTTGAGAGATGATTTTATGTCATCTTTTCATGGCTCAGGCCAACATATTCTCAAGTTTAGAGTTCAAATTTGAACCGTAGGAAACTGATATCTCTTGGTAGCTATGCCTCACATTCTGTTTGAATCTAGGTCTGTTCTGTCCTTGTAGACAATATCTTTTCAGGCTGACAACAAATCTCTCCTCTTGTAGCAGATGATAACAGTGACTGTATAGGAAGTATCCCAGATCTCTAAAGGGAAGTAGACTGGCTTGTCTTCTCTGTATAGTGTTACCATAGCAAGAGCAGACGGACACCTGAACACCCAGTGTGCTTGATTCACCTTGTATGATTAACTACATTTGGGAGAGTAACATAAGTGTTTGGGTCACTCATAGTTCCCCTGGGTATCATCAGCCAAGGCATACTAGAGTCAGCCCTGAATCGGTCACAAGCCCTCCTTGGTGCTGGTTCTGCAGTGCAATTTAGACACATCTACTGCTGCATACCTTCTACACATACCTTCTGGCATTGCTCCCAGAAAAGTTAACATCTTAGGTTTTATTTCAAGATTAAGATTCTTGACAGTTAGGAATGACAGAGGGAAAGCAGAGGTCGGATGCTGACATCAGAGAGATTCTAATGCTGAATCTAATAAGGATGCAGTATTACCTATGGATTACATTGTACCTGGTGAAAAGGGTGCAAATACAGAAATAATTGTCAATAATGATATCTAAGAATTGTGGAAGGACTGCACTGTGTTATTACCCAGGAGAAACTAACTGAACTCTCATCAGAGAAGATTGCAGTTGAATTAAAAAAAAAAAAACAAACAAAAAATAAACCATGGCAGAACAGTTAAAAGAAGTGAGATTCACCCTGAACACAGAACAAAAAGAAGGTAAAAAGGTAGAAGGACAGGTTGTATGTATGCGTGGGGGGGGATTGGAAGGCGACGTACATATGTTATCGCTGTGCTACCTCATTGCTCTTCTGAGATCGTCTCCTGAGGTAACTCAGAGATGGTCCTTTGGGCAACGTGATCTAGTGGAGGGTGTCCCTGCCCGCAGCAGGGGGGTTGGAACTAGATGATCTTTGAGGTCCCTTCCAACCCTAACCATTCTATGATTCTATGATTCTATATCCTCATACTGCATATTTCTGTGGGGGGTCAATAAAATCCCACCTTGCCATGATAATCCTCCAGGTAGGTGAACAAGAAATTTAAAGGTTATCCAAGTCCTCACATAAAAGCAGTATTTGTGTCAGGTCTATACCATAAATATTTGGTTACCTGCTGGAGAAACGAAGAAGAGTCTAGGTCATAGAGAAACTTCAGAGACAAATTAGGAGTTTAGGGAATAGTTAGCTAAGCCATATTAAAACCACTCTGTGGTTTTCTTGCTGAATTCTGGTGTAAGTAAACACCCTGGTAATCAAATTGATGTAATTTTCCTGGAGGTTGAGAAGCATTGTAATGTGATACCTATCCAGGTACCTAGACCCTTGGCAAGTGCCATGTCGGACATTTTCTGTCCATGTTTTTGAGATTGCAATTCTCCCATTTCATCCCTCACCCAGGAAAGTTGCCATACAAAGGAAATCCAGGCATGCACTTCAGATGGCAACTGTAGGACTCTGAATAGATATTGGCTCGGATGATGAAGCATCAGGACTCCATGCCATGATATGACATGATATGTAAAATATGGATACATGCATCCAAAAGAAATGAGGCAATTTGGGTCAGAGTAGGTAGCTGGATTGAACCATGTAGCGGAATGGCAGGATTGGACTTGAAAAGAAGTATGCTTAGCCCAAAATTATATAACTGATGAGGTGCTTTGTCACATGACAGGCTGTTGTACATGGCACAGGATGCATATGTGGTCATAAAACAGTCCTACCTGTGCCTACAGGAACAACCAGGTGTATGGGTTGGTACTAGTCCTGTGGCACTAAAGAGATGCCCTGGTGTAGAACTTTCTTCACGTTATGAACATGTCCCTGCCTCTCTTTCCATGCATGACCCTTATTCGATGGATGCAACTGCCTGTTGGGTGTAAAGATCTGCTGTATCTGATTGATGGAGCTATTGAGCAAGAAGATGTGTCAAAACATGGGTCATAGGGAGGCAAAAAAGCAAACTGAACTCATGACATTTCACAAGGCCATGCTATTGACGTAATTCAGTGGGAGAAATGAAGATATGTTTGCCCTGGCGTACCTTTTTTCCCCTTGATAAATCTGCACCTGGACAGACATGTGAAATAATGGTGAGTTTTTGCCAGTTCTGCTCTCTAGGAAGAACATCGAGTGTCCATAATAACAATGCTTGTAGGAACCAGACAAGCTTCTGCGTAGCCTAAAAGAGGTGGTAGTTCTTCCCTTTCTTTTTTGAATTGATATTCTCCGGTCACTTGAGATGATAGGTGCACAGACACTGAGGGAATTGAACTGAGATTTTGCATATATGCATTAATCTGAGCTCAAACAAAGATTGCCAAAGTAAAATTCAGAGCATGAAAAGCCACATAACCAGAAACCAGTAAAAACATGGTTGGTAACCAGCACAAATGAATCTGGCCAGCTTTACACAGCAATCATGTGCCATCACAGTGGGACATGAAATGTCCCAAAGCAAAGTTCTGCTTGCTAAGTTGTTTGTACTCTCATAGGTTCTACTGAATCAGTGTCTTCTGCTATTTGACATATGTTTGACAGTCCTTCTGTAAAATTAGGTAATAAAGTCTGTGGAGCAGGGACTGTTGCTCTGTGTTCTGTGTTTGTGCACTTCCTAATATAAATAGTGTGAATATATTGCCTAAGCTTTTTTATCTTGTTGCTGTTCATATTAGACTTTTGCCCAAGATGATAATTTTCAATATGCACCAGATTCCTTGTGTGTGGTTGGTGGGTCACCAGCATTTCAGGAGTAATGTGGGTTATACTCACATCTGAATAATACAAGGGAAAATGTATGTTAGAGACTCCTCTGTTTTCCTACTGCCTCCAACAGCTTATAAACTAACTGCTCTTAAGGTGCCCCCTGTTTCTGCTCTGTCCTTAAACTTTTCCAGGTTGTTGTCTCCACCCCTGGAAATCCCTGTCCTCTGCTTCTGTTTTGGCTAATCTAGATTATGATTTTTGGCCTAGATTATAAAGCAGTATAGGCTCTTTCAAAAAGTCTTATTTGAAAAGACTTATTTTGAAAAGTCCTATTTTGAATGTCCTTTTGGAGTGAACTTTGAAAAACCTGTGGGTTAGAAGCAGTAGAAAACGTATCGTGTATAGTGTGCAACATACCCTCTGCACTGCAGCTGGGAACCTGGCGTCTATTTCTAAAATCCAGTTCAGGTTAGTGACGGTTTCATCCTGCTCCAGAGCTAGGTAGGGAATTCACAATGGCCTTCTACAATGAATGAAATCTGACAGAAAAACTCCACTGGAACAGTGTCACAATGAATTATGGAACAAAAAAATCAGAGTGACACCAAGGCAAGTAAACATTCAAGCGAAACTTTTAGAGATTAGCAGTAACAGGGAGGAAATACTTTTATAATGTACATATTTTTAAGTCTAATTTTGGCCACTTATACTGGAGTTTAGTTAATTTATTTTTCTAAAAGATCAGAGAGAAAGTTAATGAAAAATATTTTTATTAGTTTATATGTTTTGGTCAATTCAGCACTTGGAGCAATTCAGTGTTAGTTCATTGAAGGCAAGGGTGCAACCATCAGTGGGTTCATCCTGCTGTCATTGAACTTATTCTGACATAAGGAATGGACTCAGCAAACATTTCTAGACAAGGCTAGTACTAGAGAACAGCCACTGTACGATTTCTGTTCACAAATTGCAATTGAAATGCCTGCTAAGGGCTGAAGAGACTTGTTTGATTGTTTGTTTTTCTTTTTGTCATTTCATTTTAGCTGCTTCCTTGCTCATTACATTGTTCCCATTAGCATAATGTATTGGTTGTGTTTGCACAGCTTTTCCTGCCAAAGGCTGCCCTGCAGTTGTACAGCCACTGGGGTAACCAGCTGTTACTTATTTAAGCCTCCATCATTTTGTATGACAGAGTAACTTAATTATGCCCTGCTTGAAGATGCTAAATAAAATTATCTTCTGAACAAGTGTACTTCACTTAATATTTGTCTCTGTCAGGTACTTGAACTCTGACACTTAAATCATGTGCACTAAATAAATAAACACATTTTAAACTAAACTTAGTAGCAAGGTAATTATTACAGTTAGAGGTTGTTTTATAGTATTTCTAGAGCACAGTTATCTCTTTAGCTCAGGTATAATGCATATTTAAAAGAGTTCAGAAAACAGAAACTAAAATGCAGTTAATAGCAAAATACACCAGCAATTAAAGTTAGACTTTTTCCATGTTTTGTGAATATAGGAAATAGATCTTCAGTCAGTATTGGTCATTTTAAAAAGACAAGATTATACTACTTTATAAATTTCAAATCTGGACAAGAAAAAAGATTGCTTTCTACTCAACAATATATTCTAGTTATAAGAATATGTCAGTCAACAGCAATGATCTCTCCATATTATAGGAAGCCATTTAGTTTTTATTTTAAACCTGGAGTATGAATTAAATCCAAGCTACAGGGTTTTTTTTCATTTTCCTGGTAACATCTTTCTTAGTGCTCTATAAGGCAGCTTGCTTTCTTTCTTTTTTTCATCACTAGACAATTATACATATGAAAGTGACGATTTTGGGGTTGCCAACTGGCTCCTTGAGTTTTAAGTGTTCCAAAATGTCAGCTCCCATATTTTCAAATGGATTATAATTGAATATATGCCAATCTACATGAATTTATTTTGAATAGTTGTCCACCTGCCACATTTGCTTGTTGATTTAGCCTTAGGGCAAATACAATCTGCATTCAAAGTAGATATCTGAAGACTGAATTAATAACAAACATCTTATATAAATTAAATTTTGCTAAAAAATTATAGAAGTGCAAAAATAAAATGTTCTCTAAATTGTGCTGCATCTTATCCAGATGAATTGATCTAAGTTGAGCAAATCAGAATGCATTTGACCAAAGAGATTTTTAATTCTCTAAGTATTTGAAAGGAATATGAAAGTGATTTGAAGGCTGGGCTACATCTCTGGTAGAAAATCTCTGGAAATCTTATAATAAAGGAATATTTTTTATTAAATACAATTGGAAATCAGGTTGAAATTCACCTTTGTACAGACTACCCAGATGTAGCCCAATAAATATGATTTTTTATTACTAGAAAAAAGCTACAAGCTTTGTATCGACCTGTCAGTGTGTGCTTTTGGGACATATTTTGGCTTGTGTCTTGAGCTCATGTTGGTTGTGATAACATTTGTCCAGTGGTTGGGAGACTACTGCCTAACTTGTTTCACCTTAACTCTGAATACTGTATATAGTAAAGATCTAACAAACCTGTGAAGCCACTCAGTTACGAAGTAACTGGGACTTAATTTCAATTAATAAGCAGTTAATGGGTGATGATAGACTGATTGTAGATGGGAATTCATTTTTTAAAAAGAGCAAATAAGGACATGTGTTAGAAAATGTGTAAAAGTAACCTCAGCTGGACCCAAGACTAAGGAGGAGGGAGCACTGGTCATCAACACCATGCACCCTCTCCTGTCGAAGGACTTGGGATGCTGACAACTCAACATAACCTCCCATTCCCTCTCTTCTTCTTGTGGAGTGCTGAATCTGTTGTCCTTAGAACCAGAGGAGCACAGACAGGGCGTGTACCACTGCAGAAAAGGGACTGATACTCACAAGTTCATGTATAACAGATTTAGCTCCATTATTAATGAGATTTTCCTGCAACAATTAAATAATTTGAACAATAAAAGCTAGTATAATTATAACTGGATTAATAATATTTGCTATAGTTTTGATTAGGCTGTTAAGATTTTAATTAGACTAACAATAAATTCTTTTCTTGGCATTTTGCCCGTAAGAAGATCTTAAGTGTAACACAATATACCATAAAAATCCTACTTCTACATTATGTTGAAGATTGAACTAATATATAACATCAGAACTACTTTTAAATAATCTCCTTCCTCATTTTTTCTATGCAGCACAGACTTTTTCCAATATGGTTATTTAATATTGAGCTGTTGAGGGGGTTTTTTTGTGTGTGTTCCCCCCCCCCCCCCCCCCCCCCCCCCCCCCCCCCGCCCAAGTATTTGGAGATTTCTTAGCTTAGTTTAACAAATTGTGAGTGCCTACTTTCTACTGGAGCTTTTGGAGTTCAGTACTCCTGAATATTAGGACTGACATACATAGTACAACAGACATAGTAGAGATTCGTCTTACATCAGTGGTTGACTACTTGGTGTTATTTATAGTAAAGTTGATGAGATGAATGGGTCACATAGCCCTTTAAAAAACATAATACTGTAATAAATTGTGTGCTGTGGTATATGTAAACTGTATGATAGTGTAATATCTAACCTAACTTATGAGAAGAAAAAAGAATCATATTGCCTACTGATATTTTCAATTACTTTGAAAGTCTGCAAGGCAGTGTCTAGCATTTTCCATGAGATGTATAATCCTGCAGATGGACCACTGTAAGGGAGCAGACTTTTGTTTATTACTGCTCTTAATAAAACATTATAATAAGTGTTGGAGATGAAGTAAAGCTGAACATTTTTTCCCTTCAAAAAAGTTTCTTATTCCCAATGAGCAGAATATTTGATAATGCAACACTTGTTTCAGTCTAATCATTTCCATCTTTTGCCAAAAATCAGCATAATTTCTGATGCCAATGTTCTAAGATGTTATCTGTAAAACCACAGACTAGGTCTATGGGGGTTACACATCCAGAGAGAGCTTTTTCAAATGTACCAGTTACACAAGAGCTGAAGCATCTGAAACTTGTATACAGAAATAAAGAGGAAGAAACAGACCCAAGGAATTGAAACAGGCACAAAAGCCAATTTTCTAGATTTTTATAGTTAGAGATGACATTTGCCAATAGAAATGACAACTGGTATTAATGTCTACCATGTTGAGAAGGCACCATGTTGTTATGAATCATAGAATGGTTTGGGCTGGAAGGGACCTTTAAAGGTCACCTAATCCAACCCTCTGCCATGGGCAGGGACACCCTCCACTAGACCAGGTTGCTCAAAGCTTCATCCATCCTGACCTTGAACACTTCCAAGAAGGGGGCATTCACAGCTTTTCTGGGCAACCAGTTCCAGTGTCTCACCACCCTCACAGTAAAAGATTTCTTCCTTATATCCAGTCTATATCTACCCTCTCTCAGTTTAAACCCATTACCCTTTGTCCTGTCACTACAGGCCTTGCTAAAAAGTCTCTTTCTGTCTCTCTTATAAGCCCCCTTTATATATTGAAAGGCCACAATAAGGTGTCCCCAGAGCCTTCTCTTCTCCAGGCTGAACAATCCCAACTCTCTCAGCTTCTCTCCATAGGAGAGGTGTTCCAGTCCTCTGATCATTTTTCTGGCCCTCCTCTGGACTCACTCCAGCAGCTCCATGTCTCTCTTGTACTGGGGCCCCCAGAGCTGGACGCAGTACTCCAGGTGGGGTCTCACCAGAGCGGAGTAGAGGGGCAGGATCACCTCCCTTGACCTGCTGGTCACGCTTCTTTTGATGCAGCCCAGGACATGGTTGGCTTTCTGGGCTGCAAGCGCACATTGCTGGCTCATAACCAATTTTTTATCCACTGGTATACCCAAGTCCTTCTCTGCAGAGCTTCTTTCAATCATTTCATCCCTGCATGGATGCATGGATGTCTCCTGTGTTGTCTTCTTAGGCTCTGTCTAAAATAGTAACTATATTTTGTCAAGAGTATTCACAGGTCATGAAGCTGGTTTTCACAATATAGCTAGATTTGTAATATTAAAATCTCTTAATCTCTTAGAAAGAACAGTGTGGCTGTATCAACATCACATAGTGGGAATCATCCCAAACTGTGAGCAAACTCCTGGGAAGGGTTTGGGAGAGTGTGAGCTGGTCCAGGCCCAGGCCTACTCATGCTGGGAGTACTCTTAACAGTTTAACAGTGCAGGCAGTAAAGTCCTAGTGCTCAGGCCTAAACCATTGCGATGTTTCATTGTCTGCTATACAGACATAGTGGTAGAGTATTAGATTTATATTAGTTGTCCCCCAGCCCTAGAGATCAACTAGTCCTCTTTTAATTTGATATATTGCAGTGGTATCCTGATATACACTCTGTGTGACAAAGGAATAATTCCTCATTAGGAAATGAGATGAAGAAGTACACAGAGTTGGACAACTATTACTAGTCCAAGAGGAAGTTGTTCCCAAATGACAGGACAGATTAGCAAAGCTTGGTGAAGTGAATGTCTTCAAATTCCCATTATCTGAGTTTCAGGAGTTGTCTTTATTTGGGAGACAGCTGCCCTGCTCTACCTCCGTGGTAAAATCAAGTATTGAGAAGTCACTGGAAAGTGTTTGGATGACCTAAGGTTAATTTTAGACATATAGTGAAAAAATGTTTTGGAGGGAAAACTGCAATGCAAACTTTGCAACGTGTAGTTGTGGAACATACTGTTTCCAATGGGCAGTTGACAACTCTGAGTTCTCTGTATCTACCTACCTCAAAATAATAAATACAATGCTAAAAAAAAGACCTAGTAAAGCCATTCCTTTCTTTACATAAAATAATTTACAAGTAGAAAGGGAATACTGATAAATATTGCAGGAAAGGTCAAAATTAGACTTAAATGGAAAATCCAAACAATGAAATCATTGCCATAATTCAGTTTCTCAAATGCAGGTATATACATGTTCTACTGAGGCTAGAAGCTTTAGTAGCTCCTTTCACATCCAAGCTTTAATGAAAGTTCATACTTTTTAAAGCTAGCACACATTTAATTTGAAATCAGTTATGAGATCTTTTCTTTCTCTTAAAGTTTCTGAAAGCAACTGAAATGTACAGATAAAGAGGATTTGTTTTCCTGGTTTTCTGTGCAATCTTCAGAATTACAGCCCACGTTTACTGCTTGAGATAATAACCTAATGAATTTTGTACTTTCATGTTTGACTTCTTCTCTCACAGCCTCATTTTAATTGGTAGTTAGGTAAGGAATTTTTTTAAGAGGTTAAAATATATATACGTTAAGTATTTTCCCATGTTTTCTAACTGAACAAATGTTTGAAGAAGAGTCATTCCATGAAGTTTATCTTATACTTGGCAAATAATCCTGTTATATGAGCAAAACAACGATTGACTTGCACCTGTAATGTTTTTCTTCAAGAAAAGATGAATTTTCTTCCCACAGATCCAGACAGAAAAGTATGTTGTGCATTGAAAGCAATAAAATCTGTACGTGTAAGGTTATGGGGATGGAGGTTCTGCAGAGAAGCATGAATCCTTTTGTTAGCTATTGGCACCTTGCCAGCATTGTTACCTCCCTGTTTATACTCTCCTGGTTTCAAATATATTTGTCTGCAGCCAGCCTCTTCCATGTTGATTTTTGACATGGAATCCATTGCATGGCGTTTCTTTCTGATTTGTGAACACAACTGTGAAACTGTAAGTGCTGTCATCCAGTCAACATTTTAGCAAGCAGCAAAACATGCAAAAACAATTGTAGTGTTATGGCATGTGCATAACTTTAAAAGAAAAAAAGGTCTGTCTTTTTCTAAGCCGTCTAGATTCTGCAGCAGAGGGAGGATGGCTATGAATGCTTTCAGTGTTTTACTGAGACTAAAAAGACTCGTGCTTCCTCCAACACAAATGAAGAGGTGCCATTTTGCTGTCTTTCCCAATCTGCGGGATTCATGTGGATAGATGGCATGTATCTTTATTTTATGATGTATCATTTTTCTTCTGGCTATAAATGATCTGATAAAGGCTTTAAACAGCTGGGAGTGAAGGCAAGAGTGGCAGGAGGGAATGAGAGAAAAAAAAATCCTTGTGGGAAATGAAGCTTGCTGCAGTTCTGGCCTTACAAGATGAAACTGGCTGAAGAAGCTGAGAAGATTCACATCAGAGGCATAAAGTATTTGGTAACAAGGATAAGGGGAAAACTGAGTCATAATTCAATCTTCTGCTCTGTTACTGGCAGTGTGGGACACATTCATGAGTGCCTATCTGGATAGATCTGTCTCGGCACGATAGTTCAGATTCCAGTGTTTGGTGTTGAGGCTGTTTCTTTAGCCTGTGGAGAAAGGCACTTCTAAAGGACAAATTGTATAGAATTAGCCAATAAGAGACAGTAGACCAGCTGTGTCTTTTAAACATCTACTTCTCTTGGGAGTGCAAGTAGGTGAGTTGGACCTACACTAGGCATCCCAATAGCTTGGGATGTACCAAGCCTTCGCTCTGTGATTTAGCACTTCCCTAACTGCTGTACTTGTTTGTCTTCTGTTTTACAACTACCAGCAGTTAGAGAACTTGCACCAAAGTGGAAAATTTATATTCAATTCACTCAAGAAATCACATTAGCCATATCTTCTACCTTGCTAGGGTGTATTATTAAAACCAGATTAGGGAACAGGCTGGGTGGGAGGTACCCTCTATTTGACCTGTTAAAACTGAACAGAAGTGAAAAATAGCATAGAAAAACAGCAGTTCTGGAGGGACCCTGAATATAGTGAAATTAGGGGAGGGCTCAAACCAAAGAAGCAATCTGGACAAAAGTTGTGATACTAACACTTTTTTTTTTTTCTCTGATGAAAGTGATTGTTTTGTGTTGAACTCAAGGCATGCTGTGTGCATGACATTGCCTCTGCAAGCACCAAACTGATGGGACACTACTGGGGACTTGGGGGATATTTCAATTCTAAGCAGTGAAGCCTAGCTGAGAGGTAGTCATTCAGCTACCTGTACTGGGACAATTTGGTGCACACACTTGCTTTAATGCATAGAAATTTTTCAGGTTACCGAGGAGGCAGTTCAGTTTCAAGTATTTCCAAATTGACGAAGCCATCAGAGTATCTGTATTTTTCTAAAATATCCTTTTTCAGTGCCCCAATATGTCACATTTTAAGTTTCAAAGTAGAAAGAAGGAGATACATAGTCCTAGAATCAATGGTAGAAGATAGAAAATCCCTAAATATCCATTTATTCCATTTATCCAAACAGCCATTTTCTATTTTAGCTGCTGAGGCAGTCAGAGGCTATATCCCCAAGCTTGCAGGATCCTTCTCATGAGGAAAGAGTCTAGGTCATTTCTGAGATAGACAGATCATGTGTCAGAGTCGGGGTCTAGATCATTTACATGAGACACAGTCTGTTGTGAGGGGTCCTTTGTCAATTGTGGAGGTGGAAAACAGTATATAAGAAGTCCTGTATCAGTTCTGGTGTGGGGCTGAGGTAGGGGATGGAGACAGGAAGGTATTTAGGCCTCAAGCTTTTTTTCCCATAGCATAAAGATATTTTTTTCCTCATGCTACTATGATTTTAGTTTTCTGTCTTATATCTTCTGACTGTCAAGAACAAGGAAACTAGATATAGCACTCTTTGTTACATCTGTGAAAGGTTTTATTGGACAAAAAGTTTGTAGTTCAGAAGGGATTTTAGTGTGAGGAGTGCTGAAATTCATTTCTGTGTAACCATGAATCGTTGTGAGAAAGGGACCTTTATACTCCCGTAACTTAGAGTGAGCTACCACTGTGAGACACATGAAAAATTATTCAGACCTCATATCTTATTAAACTGAACTACTTTTGTTGCTCCTTGATTTTTAGAGCAGCTAATTCTGTAAAAGTTACAGGTAGTTATGTTCCCAGAATAATAAAAGTACCCAGAATGCACAGCCATAAAACATCTTTGTCCTCTTGTCAAGGATAAAATAAGGTAAGAGTCAGACAAAAGTCAAACCAAGTGTGTGGCATTCTGTTTGCTAGACTTGTGCTTCATCTGGCTGCAAGAAGGGAGATTCCAAAGATGGGAAGGGTTAGATGCAGAGGGAGTTCCTGTCCTATAAATAGACTCTCAACCTGAAGATGAACATTTGAAAAGAAGTAGGGCCTGTTGTGATAGGACAAAGGGTCATGGTGTTAAACTAAAAGAGGGTAGATTCAGACTAGATATAAGGAAGAAATTTTTTTCAGTGAGGGTGGTAAAACACTGGAGCAGGTTGCCCAGAGAGGTGGTAGATGCCCCATCCCTGGAAACATTCAAGGTCAGGTTGTATGGGGCTTTGGGCAACCTGATCTAGTTGAAGATTTCCCTGCTCATTGCAGGGGGGGTTGGACTAGAGGACCTTTAAAGGTCCCTTCCAACCCAAACTATTCTATGATTCTAATAGGAAAAGGAATCAGACCCAGACTGGCATTGACAACTAGTCTGTAGCTGAGTATGCAACTGCATTAGCATGCAGAGTCAGGCTGATATATAAACCACACGCAATGTGTACGCGTAAGTATATGTTCAAAGCCTTCCTCTCAAGGTCTAGCAAGTTTCTTGAAGCCCTTCTTTCTCATTAGCTTCATTAAAGAGTGAGTAGTAAGGGTGATCCATGCAAAACAGAATCTCTGAGGCCGAAGATCTTCTGTCAGAAAATTCCCAACTCACTCTAGTTTCAATGTTTCAATAATTATAGTGGCTGGTTCAGAAACACAGCAATCATTAGAAATAGATCCCACTGCATATGAACGGTAATCTGCAACATGAAGCTCTCTGTGATTTGGATTGTTTAAAAATAGACTGTTATGTTGGTCATTGCATTTAAGTCCACAGAAAATACATTAGATGTAACGATATAGCTCATGCAAAATACCTGCACTAAGTGTATTTAAATCCATGGGCTCTTACTATTTCAGTGAATGCATGATCAGATATAGAGTTGATTCACTTACGAGCCTTGCTTGAATGTAAACCTTCAGACAGATGTTGTTTCTCTTCAGTATTTGTAAGAGCTTGGCACTGTGGGACTTTTTATCACAAAAAAGGTAATTGACACCTACCATAATGCACGTATTTGTTGCTAATACGACTAGTACCATTACATGAATGTGTGTATTTGACCCTATAACATCCAGAGGTTCCTTATCCCTTTTTTCCCATCTAACTCTTGTACTGAACCATGAGAGAAAGATGAGCCTTACAGCTTGGGTACTTGATAAGGACTTAATATATATTTAAATGCCAGGCATTGTTACAGATTCCATGGGTGAGGCTCAGCTAGCCACTTAACTGCCATGAGTTGGATTTTAAAAAATGGTAATGCTCCAGAAATGATTTTTTATGTTTAAAGGAATTTTCGTATGCACTACAGTTTGTTAAAGGTATTACTTGCATTGATTTCAGTTTTGCAAATCCCATTAGGAAATATATACCTCTTTAGGAACCAAAAAACTTTTCCTTTTGGACACGACTTAAAGCAATATTTAACCCTAAAAACCACTGTCAATTTAATTTGAGATCAACTAATGTGGTTCAGAGAGAAATGGATATGTCATTGGTGCTGTTTGCATGTGAACATGCATCTGCGCAGAGGTCCTTCCACAGAGGTCTGAAAACAACTGCTTATTAATGTAACCGTGTGAGGTTTTCATTAGAAGTGCTCATGCAAAATGTAGGTCAAGCTCTGCAAAATGTAGGTCAAGCTCTGCTTTCAGGCATACCACCACCATTTTGGAGCTTGAAAGGAACGGAATTATTCCACTGGTGTGAGAAAAGACTGTATTGTGTATATTTTCTAATGTATTGTCTTGGTGCATTATGGAAATGAAGGAAGGTGTTGGTCCTATAACTTTCCTCAGCACAATAGGAAGACAATTCTGATCATCTGATTTTCAGTCTGGTGCTGTCCCTGAAAGCAGGTTCAGTTTTTTACAAATTTTGAAGCATTGTCAGTCTTTTCTTAAAGAGTAGATTGGACTGTCCCTCATTTTATGTTAATATTTGGCAGTTTTCTGTACAATTATACAGATACTTTGCAAGGTAATTCAGAGCGACAGTCCATGCTTCCAAAATACATTTGTCACATTTCTTACCTAACATTGCTTTAAATGAGAACACAGTTTATTTGTGATCTCTAAGGAGAAAGTATCTAATGGAAAAACTTTGTAAGCTGAAAGACATTAAAAAATGTTCAACTATAATAGTGACTGCACACGAGTTTATTATACCTCTACTTTTCTGCCAAGGCCCAAGTTACCCAAGGGTGCTTAATAAAAACAGGTGATCTGAAGCTGACATTGCAGACAGACTTACTACCTTATCTCCAGGTTAATGTGATAGTATTGGCTAGCGCTTAAAATCGTGCCTGACAATGTCAGTGAATCCTCTGCCAAGGCAAGGAACAGGCTTTACTTCAGTATCTTTTTCGGTGTAACAACATGATTACTGAGACATTTCCTACTCAGTTTAGCAAACCATACAGAATTGTAAAGTAAAATTGCTGTCTCATAAAATGTCACATAAAATATAATTTCCTAAGAAAAGATAAATGTTGAGTAGAACTACAATTAATATTTCTAATATACTGTCTGAATACTTCTCCAAATAGAAGCTTCTGTTTGCTGTTCTTATGGAGTGATCATCACCATCTTCTTTCATGGGACTATGAAAGACCAGCGTTGCTTTCTTTTTGTAGGTGGTAACAAACAATAGACAGACTCACTCAGAAATGTCAGAATTTCCTTTGTTTCTATAGGGGACTGAGGTCCTCTGTGATATGATTTCTTAGTTTCCTGATTTTCTGTTTTCTTAGGACTGTGACATATTAATATATTTATTGTGTGCCAACAGAGCATTGTGACTAGAATCCAACAGTAAGGTTGAAATGTTAAAAACAAACAAACAAAACCCCAACAAACTCAAGAATATTCAAGCTTCACTACAGAGAAACTTTTTTTTTTTTTTTTTTTTTTACAAGCTTGAAACTCAGAGAGTATATCAAAGATTTCATTAGATTCTGCATTATGCCTGCTGCCGGTTGAACCATGCTGCATGTACTACTGAATCACCACATGGAATATTGTTGCAGAGACTTCTGTGTACTAAAGTAGATGATACAAGGCTAACCCTATTGTCACTCCTCTTTTCCTGTACCAACATATTTGTTTATTTTCTGAAAATGCATTGCTACAGCATCTTGATTACTTTTATGACAAAGAAGTTTAATAAATATTATGTTGTTTCTACCAGCTACTCTTAAGGTTAAAGAAACAACATGAAACAGACATATTTGACTATAATCAAAGGCAACCAAAGTCAAGGGTCCTTCTGATGTATGTACAGAAAAGGAAGAGTGTTATTGGTTCCCTTTCCACTTAGTATTTTTAAGTTAATTACTTTATTTTCCTTCTTATAATAAATCAATATAACAATGATTTTTATGTTGTTGTTTCTTTCCTTCCCCAGATGTACATCCAGACAACAACACTTACTGTCTCCATGAGTTTAAGTGCTTCTGTGTCTCTGGGCATGCTCTACATGCCCAAGGTTTATATTATCATTTTTCATCCAGAGCAGAATGTTCAAAAACGGAAGCGGAGCTTCAAGGCTGTAGTGACAGCTGCCACAATGCAAAGCAAACTGACCCAAAAAGGAAATGACAGACCAAATGGCGAGGTCAAAACTGAACTGTGTGAAAGTCTTGAAACCAACAGTAAGTCATCTGTAGACTTTCCCATGGTCAAGAGTGGCAGCACTTCCTAATAGATGTACGTTCACAAGAATGCACTTTCTTTTATTAATAAACTTTATTCTTTTTGTTGTTTGTTCTGCATGACTCCAGAGATGTGTCAGAATTCATGTACTGCTGAATGCAGGAATGCCTAGAGTTGTTTCAAACAAATTGTTTTTCACAGGAGGCTAGTAAAAAAGAAATAAAAAATAGCACAAGCAGATTTTGGAAAGCCACATCTTTTTAAAATGATCTGTTTTAGCTAGTGCTAATTTGATGTGTTGTGCATTGCTGTGCCAGTCGTGGTATGTCCTGACAGTTCATGAGATGTATTTATGGTCATCATTGTATATTCAAAACTCAAAGGCTGTTGAAAAAAATATAATGAAAACAGTTAACATTGTTTTTATTTTGCAGTTAGATATGGAAGTGAAAATAATGCTTTTTACCTTTTCACCTTAACTTAATATTTGTTGACTTGTTCATTTGTCACATGAGTACTAATGCTTCCCAGAATAACATTTCCCATCCAGGTTTTTGTTGTGGTCTTACTCATCTTGGTACAAAATCGTGATAATTCATATACAGCTTAATCATTATATGTTCTAATATGTCATGGGCTAGTAATGGGAAGAAGTTCTTTCCCATGTCAGAAAAGTTCTTGAATCTTGCCACATCTCTAAATTTCCCTGGTATAGAAGAGAACAGAGGTTATAGCTTCCATTCCACCACATGGCATACAGTCTTATAAACTGGACTTCACAATAATAATTATAATAATAATAAAATATGAGTAGAGCCAGTAAGTTTACCCCCAGACCTTAGCAGTAAGTGAGAATCAGTTTTTGTTGCGAAGTTAGAGATCACATGGGATGGACAGCAGCTGTTACAGTTAAAGACAAATTTTTCAGTCATTTTACTGCAAACGAGATTTTTTTTGAATTTTTATTACTTTTTGATGATGTTGACAGGAGATTGAATAGTACTATTTTGCTTGAGCACATTCAGAGAAGTCAGTACCAAGTTTGCAGAAAATTATTGTACTTATTTCAGAAAAATGCAACCCCCCACTGAATTCAGTCAGAGTCTGCCAGATTGAAGACTATATAAAAATAGTCCATGAGTTTACCATACTATAGTTGCTGATGCATGGAGGATACTCAGTGCAAACCAATTCACTTGAAAAACTCATGACCCTTCAAAATCTGTAAATCTGCTAGACTGAGCTATGGGTTTATACAGTATCAGATTATGACATATAACTAAGGACAAAAGGAGAAAGGCAATGAAATGCCCTGTGCATCAAATAATAACATGGAAACATGAAGAACTCAATAATTTCTCAAATCTTCAGAAGTCACCAAAAGAAAATTCAGAATGGGAAAAAAAAAAAATGTGGATTTTGCTGAGTTTGCAAAATTAAACTTCTGAGGAAAGGTCAAAGAAAGGACTCTACAGTAGGGTGAAAAAGAGTATTAAAAGAGAGTCTTGAGTATCTGATGTTTATCTACAGTAACTAATTAAGAAATGCTGTGTCTGGTATTCCTTAAACTATGATTATGCATAATTCATTGGAACAGCTGCTATTGGAAGCAAGTCTGCTATTCCAGTAGTATGATGTATGCAGGGTAATGCTTCTTTACTGTGCTCGAAACATGATTCTATCAGTAGCACATCTATATAATTCTGAGCTCACTAGGAGTATACCCTTCTAGGCTTTGATCCAGGCATCATAGTGCTTCATAGGCAAAAATTGAGTCAAGTCATTTGCACTCCAGAGAGTTGTCCCTATATAATTGAGCTCTTGGCCTCAAGAGGAGTTTCTCTGTTCCTCAAAATTGTTCCGTACCATTTGGATTTGATCAGCTTCCCTCTTTTCTGTAAAAAGAGTTATTGTTAAATCTTTCGGAGGTTTCTGTGAATTATCAGCGCACAATGCCACACAATTCCTTTCCGCTAGGTCAATAGTAACAACCTCTCAACATTACAAAATTTCTTCTTGCACTGACTCCATGTGAGGTAGGTCTTTCTTTTCAGTGATAGTATATGAAGGTGATCAGAAAAATCAGGCTATTCCTGGTATACCAGAAGTGGGTAGTAAATGTTTCCCACCATTTCCCAAATACTGGTAGCGATAACAATACTCATAACTAGGTAAGAAATAAGATGAGACAGTCAGGTAATTCCCTTTGCTTCCAATCCAGAGACAGCTCTACTCTGTCTGGTTTGTCCTGTTCCATGTAACAGACTTTGTTCCGTGTTGTCCTCCACATGAATACAGTCATGTTTTTTTGTGGAAATACATTCATATTCAGTGGAAACCAAATTGTATCTGGGAAACCAGATGAAAAAAATATCCAGATGCAATTACGATAGGCATAACAATGACAATTTCTTTAAATGCATATAGGCCAGATCACAATAATAATTCTAAATTGCTTTAGATCCTCTTTAATTTTATTCTTTTTCTTTTTGTCTCATTCCAACAGCAACGTAGTAACTGGAGCTAGAAAAGAGCGCTAATTCCATGAAATATTTTGAGCCAAGTCTGTTACTTTTTCTGGCCATCTATGCTTGCCAAATGTGGTTCATGTTATTACTATGAAATGCTAACAGTCTTAAAGAGCAGGACACCAGCTGCTGAAGCTTTCAGATCTCCCAACAGGAGCTATAGGCTTATTACAGTGAACTATAACGACACCGGCAATATTTATCGAGTAAAACCACGTTGTTTGGAGATGAGATTAGATTTAATACATTTTGAACTACTATCTACACTAGCTTCCTGTGCTATCATTTTTTTTAAAGTAACAACACTCAGAACTCAATAGGTTAATTTTTGTTTCTTTATCAGTCCTAGATTAATTCTGCCAAAACCATTTAAGTCTCAGATATACAACAAAGTTACAGCAAATTAACAAGTTACTCTAAATCAGCTGAGGGGTAGTAGCTACTTATTTCTGTATTTTGAGCTTCTTGCAAATGTCCTCACATAATTCAGCTTACTGAGTTGTGATAAATCCGATTATGTTATATCGCTGTGGGCTAAAAACGTACACATGAAAAGTTATCACAGAACTCAACTGATAGAGGGTAATGTGGTAAGCTAGCTTAACCTGATCATGTGTTTGAGCCTATTTGCAGGACGAGGGGAAAAAATAAACTATGCTCCCTCTGTCCTTTTGTTCCCAAGTGTGCAGAGTTTGCAGATGTGCATTTATTTGTTATTTCTTAGCTGGGAACAAAATCCTTTTATGCTCTAAGGAACTTGGTGCCATTTCAGCAATCCTGCATTATTTTCAGAAGGAACTTAATGGGCCAAAGGAAAAATAGAATCCTCTCGGAAATCCAGCTGTGGGAGCATGGGAGAGTTCAGATGGGAGCAGTACATCCCATCTGAAAGATCTGAAAGATGTAAATGAGGCTATATTTGCTTCAAGTGTCCCAATACATGCAAATAAAGCTATTTCATGTTGGTGCTCGAATACCGTGGTCAATTACGTGGAAGACTTGCTTAATGTGCCAAAAGCAATCCTTTCATGAATTAGCTTTTCCAGACACTAAGTACTGGACCTACCTGTAAAAGTGGAAGTAAGAAATATTACGTTTTGCAGCTTCCTTTTGATTATTCATTCTTATATATGCATTCTTAGGAAACAAAAAATTATAGTGATATGTGAATTATAATCATATGTTTCTGTTGTGTCTTATAAAATGGCAAATGCAATATTAGAATCAAATTTCTCAAAACCCCAAATAAAACATAGAAGAAATAGCAAGCTGCAAACTTAGTTATTTATAGTACTTAGTGTTGTTTTGCAGCAATTTTAGTGGTCTTTTATTTAGTTTCCCTTTGGTGCAGGACAGAGAAACTGTCATTTCTTCGTTTCTGTAGTCTGTTCTTCCCAAACCATAAAATTGTTGGGCTGGATTTAAGAGTTGGCATGAAGAATCCTTTTCCTATCTCTCTCAGCTGTTCCCACCAGATTCTATAGAGAAAAAAAGAAATGGAAGGAAGGAAGGAAGGAAGGAAGGAAGGAAGGAAGGAAGGAAGGAAGGAAGGAAGGAAAGAAGGAAGGGAGGGAGGGAGGTATGGGAACAGAATTAAGATCTTTGAATCTATAGACCAGACAACTGTTGTGCCATCAAGTTATTTTCATCCTGCCAGCTGCAGTCTTCACTATCATAAGCAGACCATGTCTGTAACAGATGGAATATAAAACACATTTGGGAAGCCAAATTCCTCTTTATGCAGTGTGACATAGACCTTATTATAGAGATAAAAAAGAGACTCAGTCCCTCAGCAGTCTGATTTGCCATGTACCCAACTGATTTAAAATTAAGGAGCTGCCTATGAGACCTGGTGTCATCACTTCCCTCTTCCCACCACTACATTAGCGCAACAGTGGAGACTTGGCAAAGGGATGAGATATAAGGGCTAGAAGCTGACACAAACTTCCACGTACCATTCACAGTTGTTCACTTTTACAATACTAAAGGAGTTAACTTTCTCAGCACATTGCCTCATTCTGAACAAGGGGTATCAGCTTTGCTCCAAGAAAGAAATGATCAGTTGATCATCAACATAAGGAGACCATAATAGCATGGAAGCTCTAAAATACAGCCTAGGCCCTCATAAGCATTTCTGCTGGCTCACTTATATGCAGATGCTTTGTGTCTGAAGGTTCTCCAGGGAATTTGTGCTGTAGGCACCAGCTACTCAGTTTCGGTAACTTGGAGAGACGTTTCACATGTAAGGCTTTGCTCCTTTCAAGGACGATAAACCTCCTTCTAGATGGATAACCCACCACTAGCTGAAAAGTTGTTTGCAACCAGTAGAAGAGAGAGAAAAATACAAGCTCTAAATTAAAAAAAATCTATACAGAAATCAGCCAAAATAATATCAGACAAATAGTATGTTGAAATTCTGTTATGGATATGCTAAAACCACTCAGCATTGTTCCTCTCTATTCACCTCTGCTTCTCTAAGTCATAAACAAAATAAGTTATGATCAAGAACACAGAACTTGAGATCCAACTTACCGCTTATATACATGTTTAAATTATCTTCCTTTATTCCATGAACATGGGCCATGCTATTTGGAAATATACTTGGACACCATCTGAGTTCAAATGCTAAATACGCTTTTTTTCCTCTTCTCTTGATTCTAAAAATCCTGAACTTTGTTTTTTGTTGTTGTTTGTTTTTGGTTTTTTGATTTACAGCCTCCTCTACCAAGACAACTTATGTCAGTTACAGCAATCAGGCAAACTGAGCAGGGATGAAATTCACTGGAAGACCTGCAGGATGGCATCTTGCAAACAAAGACTTTACCACCACCAGAATTCAGTCTTGGAAATATCAGTAGACTACATTCAAATCAATAGTCAGTCTCCTAACCGACAAGGATTAAACGAGAGGCAAAAGGCAAAAAGAGACAGGGGAAGGAAAAATCCAGTTTTATAACATAGAGACAGAGTGTCAATCTTCTGAACTGTTCACTCACAAAAGGAAGCAAATCACAAAAGGAAAACAAATGTTAGCTTGTGAAAAAAAAATGCTGTTGAAATAAATCATGTCTGATGTTATATTTGTAAGTACTTTCTTGTGATTGTGACAATTTCCTTTCCTGTCCTACATTGTTCAACTCGTAAAAGAAGATGAGTTTGTTTCTTGTGACGGCTGACTGAATTAAGTCCTGGGTTATGCTAAAATAAATGCAATGGTCAACGCATGCTAATTTTTATACAAAATAATTTATTTCTAATAATAAAGGAATGTTTTGCAAATGTTGAGACTTGTTTTGTTGCAGTTTTAAGGAAAAGAAGTCCTTACACTGTTGTCTATTGTTTGTTTAGAATGTGCAGTAAAGGTGGGTGTACAAATAAAATAATAATAATGGCATCAGAAGAATGCAGTGTAAACTCTAAGCATGTGTGTGTGTGTATGTGTGGATGTGTGGATGCATGCGTGTATGTATGTGCATGCCTGCATGCATGTGTGTGTGTGTGTGTACTCTGCAGTGTGTGAATTTATTTGTTCAAAGCTTTGTGACTATATTTTCTAATGGAAGGATTTTTTTCCCCCTTCTCACCCTCAGAGTAAGTGCATTTTATATGTTTGTAAAGTGAAGGAGTCCTGATGGTAATTATTTTGTATGATTGTATTATATTTTTGAACCTCCACTGATAATTTTGATCCTTTTCATTTCTGGAACTTACGGTTTGTAAGACTTTATGACAGCTAGACTGGATTAAGCTGGAAATCTATTCAGCCTAGTATCCTGTCTCTGACAGGGGGATGTAGCAGATGTTTATCTCAATAAAGGTGACTTTAAAATAACAGGAGAGAAATCAATGGAGAATTTGGAAAACGGTAACCTAGTGGATATATGTACTATTGCCTTATTAACACTTAAAAATCAAAGAAATAGATGTCCATCTACAATCTTCACATCTTCTAATTCCCATGTCAATTGATTGTGTGTGCATTAGAAACGATGATGCAAAGAGAAAGCCAAATTAATACAGATAACTATCATGTTAATAAACCCCTCTGAAGATGTTTAAAAAAGACAGCTAGGGACTTTCCACTTTGTTACTATACCTGTGATATTCTTTAAGACTTTTTCACTCCGTACACTACTTACCATTCCTCAAGTCAACAGGTCTTCACAATCAGTAGGTTATTAAATGTTATTTCTCCTGAATTAGCCTGTATGGCTCCTTGTGCTTTTTTCCCTCAAAGGAGCTGTATTTTTATAACATATTTCAAAGAAGCTGTGGTGGATCCTAAATTACAGGAATGAAAGTTGAAGTATCTGAAACTGAATCTCTTTCTGGCACAATGTTAACATTTAAACTCCAGCACAGTCAGCAGACTGCATGACAGTGAATTTCCATTTTCAAAATATTTGACAAAACATGGTTGGATTTTCCTAACATTTAAATGCCTGGATTATAAACTGATGATTGCTTTGGCATAGTGTGATATTGTGTGTTTGGCATGTGTGATATATTGTGTGAAAATTCCTTTTTTGACTATGCCACTAACCCATGAATCCCAGACCTATAAACCAATATATGCTTAATTTTAAGCATGTAAGTACTGCAGCTAATGCAATAAAACAACAACAACAACAAAAAATCATAAACCCAGTTTTAATTTTGTTAGCTAATATCTCATAAAATTAAAGCTTTTTGTAAAATACATTGTTTTAACAAGACAGACTTCCATGTCTAGGATGGATTTCCTAAGAGAGAAAGAGAGAGAATCTGTTTTATCTGAAAACTAATGTTTTGGTACAGTTTCTTTTCCAAAAACCTTTGAAAAGTTAAGTTTTCAATCCATAATAAAGTTCCAAATATTTTGTCTGTAATATCTATACATAATAATAAGCATAACAATATGCATTTGAAAAAGCAGTACATAGGAATTACCTTTAAAACACATTTCATATACACATAAACATATTTTATATGCACATAAAGATTAGTATATGATATATGAATATCTTCCAGTTTAACAGTGGTCCAAAGAAAACATTATTCTGAACAGATTTACCAAGACTAATATACACATTTTTGGTTGAACAGTAGAGTAAAAATGCAAATTATTCTATGCATTTTCTATGTCATTCTGTCTGAAACATGGAGTAGAGTAAGGCTATGAGTCTTACTGGCAGTAATGTAACTCATCAGATTAATGAGCACACAGTATGAATTAAGGAATGAACTGGGCATTTTCAAAATACAACAGAACAGCATTGGGCTGCAGGTGTCACTTCTGTAGAGTAGTTATGTGCAGTTTATGCATTTGAATAGAATGGTGCATATTTATCTCATGTAACTGTGATCAACAGCACATTCTTCTCTTGTATCCCTCTAGAGCTATGGAAGAGCAATGCATTTTATTTCTGAAAGAAATGTCGACGTTATTCTCTTCAGCTTAGGAGACTTTTTCCTGTACAGAGAGTAGCAGTTCTAAAGATTTTTTTCTAGCAACCTGATTTGTGAGTTCTGCTTCCAAGACTATATATTCACTTAAATTAAAGTCCCGTTTGTGCAATAGGTTGTGCATCATGTCCTAACTTCTAGGTTAGGTGACCTAAATTTTGTGACCCTATCTGAGCCCTACTTGGGGGATTATTGATTAAGAGACTGCAGTCTACAGCCTCTAACCAAGACTAACTTTTTCAGCATCTTTATTGAACATAAACAGTTCAAATGAAGGAATTAAATACTTTACAATGATTGATTCTAATTAGGTTAAGAGTAGTCTTTTTTTTCAGTTTATTGGGGCTTTGTCTCCAGTTTAGCTATTATAATAAAAACAAATCTCCTAAAAAAAAATACTATAAAGAACCAGAGAATTGTATAATACAGTTGAAGGAAAAACTGCTATAATTTTGCAACATGAGTATAGAAAAGGATAAACTTTAGAAAAATTGCTTGCACTGTTCTTTACTCTTTATATTGCAAGATCCATTTTTGTGAGAAGATTGGGAGAATTCAGTCAGAAGAGAAATCCCACAGAGTCTGTTGTTATTGTGTCTTTGAATACTCATACAGCTGCATATTTTTCTTCTCTGCCTATGAAATAGCCACCACTTAATCTTTCTATACAGAAAACTCATTCTTTGGGGTTTTTTTAACAACTTCTGTTTCTACCTTGTTCTACTTTTTAACTGATAGCATTGACATTCATGAAGATACAGTTAAACCATTATCAGCATTTTCATTAACAAAGACTCTGCAGGTTGAATCTTGGCATGTATTGTCTTAGCGTATATGCAAAAGAATATAAATGGAAAATAGAATTATTTAGGTAAATTAAAATGAAAAGCTTACAGACAAAATAATATCCTGAGGCACATGTAATCAGAAGGTGGTAACAATTTGAAAATTGAGATTTGGCCAATGATCATAATATAGTATGTCTAGTTATGTACAGTACAATTAGAAAAATTAAAGAAAAAAATATAGGAAAGAACCATAGAAATATAAATGTTCAGAATCCATTTTCACATACCTTTTCGCTCCCTTCCCATCAAAGCATATTGTGAGGGCCTACTGCCCTAATGTAAAAGCCATTCAAGTTAATAAAGATCTTACCTTTAGTTTAGGAGATTTGAGATCAGGCATCAGACAATTTATCATTAAATTAAACTATGGCTTTTTGAACTATTAATTTTGATTAAATGGCTGTCACTGAAAGCTACATTACTTATATATCAATCTTAAACTATATATTAATTGATAATTATAACCCTTAAAATGCTTTATGCATATAAGTAACTCTTGTATAAATCACTAAGTGTTTATAAAAAAAAAATCTGTGCAAATTAGATTGTATGAATTAAATGGTGTTACGGGACAGCTAAGCAAGATCTTCTGTTGACCTGACTTTGAGACACAGGGCCACTCTTAAGTCACCTAGTCTTCACTCGTATCTGAAAGCGTGCAGCAAGTAAAGCTACAGAGGATCATTTTAACCTGATCTAAACCAAATGATTGTTGAGGGGAAAAGGACCAAATAGTGAAATTATTAGAGGAGTATAGACTGTTATAGATAACTCCATTTAGGACTTATTGAAATTAAACACCTCAGTTCCTAAAAGGATCTAGATATCAGAGCTTTCCATTTATAAACACGGAATGGGTAAATGTCCTGAACTGACCTGCAGTCTTAGTTCTGCAACCTTTCATTGCCTCACTTCATGAATGTCAGCAGTTTATTGTGGAAAAATTAAAACGCATACAGATCAAAGCCTGGGTTGGTGCATCTAGCTTGCAGACAGGTAACAGGGTGAGATTCCCTGTCAATGGCACCGTCTTCCAATAGAGAAGCTGTCTCAACATATAAATCCAGTACACGCTAGTTTTAGTGTATTTTGGCAAGATTCCCTCTCTCCTATTAACCATACACTTCCACAGACCCCAAAGATATACTGTATGCTAAAGATTTGATACAAAGTCAAGTGAAGTTCGCAGGAGTCATTTAGTAGACTTAGTCAGAACGACCCAGAGGGACTGGATGATTCTACTTATTTCTAGTCCAAACTGTAACCTCAAACCATCCAGTGACTTATAAATTGGATGGGCAATACACAATGTCAAAACACATTCCAATCTAATTTTTATCCAGAAGAAACTACCATTGTTATGAATGAGGTTCAGTGGTAAGACCAAAAGATGTATGCTAAAAGCACAGTGACTGAAGTACTATATTAATGAAAGCCTGCAGGGTATGGTGTATGCACATTTGTGAGACAGCATCTGAAAATGTTATTATCCAAGTTTTGTTAAACAAGAGGTTTATCTCAAGTATTTTCAGTCTACTCAGATTTCACAGTAATTCAGTAGCGGAGATCTTGAAGTTTAATAACGAAACTTTTGTGTAGGCACAGCAATTTTTTTTTCATCTAAAATTATAAAAAAATCTTTATTGTACAAACTTAGGTTTTAGTTCCAATCATGGAGAAGCAGACTACAGTTTTAAAATATTACTGGCCATTTATGTGTGAGTGAGCTGAAGCAACTCCATCAAGACACACAACTTTGTTTTACTGAGATCAGGAACAAGTCCTTGATCTTGTTTTGTGACTACAGGCTAGACACAATGAGATCTGAATGACTCTATGTATAAAGTCAATGAACCAGAAATTAAATGGAATTTATAGGCAATACTTTAACTGTTCTATAGAAAGAGTAATGGGCTACTTTGTCAAAAATCCTCTTTTCAAGAAATGCCAAAATAGCAATTTCCACAGCAGGGTTTGTAACTAATAGTAATACATCTCTTCCAATGAAATAGATAATTTTTATAACCAAGGAAATAAATGAGGGAAGCATTCCTAACAAATCCAGTTTGTATTGGAATACAACTTCCTTACTTATGCATCTACTTAAAGGCAAAATGTGAAAGAAGACATAGCATGGTGGATGGATAAAGAGAAAATGTCTTTCTTGCAGCATTCTTTTGTAATGCTTTGGTTTGAAAATGCGCATGAATGATCCAGTATATTTCACCATCACATCAGCCATTAAATAAAACGATAGCTTATCACTATTCTTTCAAATAGATTATGATGTGCCATCTGGTGTAATTAAGAAATTACATACGGATCTACACATTCCGGCTAAATTCTAAAGAGCAAAATTCAATGACAGAAGAGGTAAGCATTACTTTTCCCAGTTTCACTGGTATCTAATCTAATGGCACCTTTAGCATTTGTGGTACTGCAATTGTTTGCATCCAGAAAACACCATTTCATATTTTACATGGATGTTTCATTTGCTGTGGATGATTACTTCCTGCAATCTAATTGTGAAATGGTCTTTTTCGCAGCAAGAAGTAATTTCTTTCTGACTTTATCCTGAAATTTCAGTAGCTAATAGGAGACCAAAGTATATGTGTCACTAAACCTTATTATGTTTCCCAGGAAAGTAAATGGTTGTGATTAATAGGATACAGCAAATACAAGAAGGTATAGATCTTATCTGTGGACTACTTTCTATACTTCTGAATATATGCAAGTTGTATTGTCTCCTTTTAGCTTCTTACTTGGCTTAAATTTACCAGTAAAATAATGAAAACTGCAAAAATACATTTAGTGGAAATAATCTGTTGCATCTATGCAATGATAACAAGTTGGCTGGTGTGAAAGACATATTCAGCTGGAAGAGTTTTGGTTATGTTAACTTAAAGGAAATTGGAAAAATTAATAATGATTCTATTAAAATTTGTCAGGAAATAAACTGCAAATTAGGGTTATGTTAAACTTATTTCAGTAACAGTCTTATGAAGATTTTCAAAGTTTGTCTGTAAAATGTCACTGTAGGATCCTTTGTACATTTCATGAATGTTGATAACTCTGTAAATTCTTCCATCACATTGAAACACTAAACTAATGGAGAGCAATAGTTTTTCTTGTTTGGCATTATAGTATGGCAGCAGGTGGTTAGCTCCCAGGAACTTACTATTTTCAGCGGCACAGCAGCAAGAAAGAGAACAGAAAACAGCGGTGTCCCCCAGAGCTTAAACAATGTTAGAAGTACAGTAAGATGTACAATATCCTGAATGGCAAACAAAGCTTTTGTTTGTATTACACAATGACTTGTCTCTTGGTAGAAATGGAGCAATATGACATGCGGGGAAGTATGGACGTGAAAGAGAAAGAGCAGTGACAGAACCGTAGTACCTAAAACCCTACTGGAAGCAGCAGAAAATGTTGGAAAGTTCCACTGTCAAAGAACTTTGTCAGCTCCAAAGAGTCCATGCTGACCTCTGCCAAGGGCACACGCCATCCCCAGAGTGTGTGTTAATCTTACATACTCCACAGAACTGCAGCGAGCAAACATGACAAAATAATCGATGGGAGCCATCAGAGCTAATGTTGGATGAGGTAGCAAATAAGAACATGTACTCATTTTTCTTTGAAATTCAAGAAAATATTATGATGGTGTCCAAGGAATACACACAACTTCTGCAAAGACCTGTAAATACAAATATTTTAACATTTTATTCGCAAGGTGTAGGTTGGATCAAAGGTTGCAACATATCCTTTAATATAGCACCTGTCTTTCTGCAAATGAATTAACTCATTAGTCAATGACTAATTCTGTGCTGGGATTTCCAAAAATCTCTGGAGCCTTCCTGGCCCCTCAGATCCTAGTCTGAGAGGGAACGGAAAATTACTTTCCAAAATAAAAGGAAAGCTTCGCTGTTAAACTGAAATTTTCGGACTTAAATTTTTTTTGTAGGATGTGCTATATTTAACAAAATTTAAAAAATTAACAAAAGTATCTCTAAGTTTCCAGCTTACCAGTATATTAAATGTATTCAACTGAGTGTGTCCGGTAGCTTTAATTACTCTCTGTTAGAAGGTGTTGGGTTTTTTCTTCATTGGTCAGATGTAGAAGAAACACACACTCAGAAGCACACACAGTGACCAATACAAGCACTACAGAGTGTCCTGTTCCACAGTGTCATCTAGTATCTACGGCACTGCAAGTGGACCAACTTCATCCTGATCCCAGAGGAAGCAAAAAATAAATTGCATTGCCAATATCAGTTCCTGTTTCACACAAACGTACCTTGGAGGTTTTTGAACAAGTGATAAGCCAAAGTTTAGTATTACTCGGCTAAATTTTTCTGCAAGATTGATGTCATTAAAAATTGCTGTATGCAATGCTAGTTTCAAAGCCTTATTGCTTCCTGTTTACCTGAAACAGCATATACTCCATTTCTGGGAGGTTATTCTACTTCCTAAGTTAGCTCCAGTGTCTTTACTCTCTTTGTGATCACTGACTGTCAATATTAAATAAGTATGACCTTTCAGAAAATAAAATATTTTTGTTTCATTTATAAATTTTCTTTTTCTTAGTCTTACTAGAGTGTTGACGAACTTTGCAATAGATATGTTTTGATTTACAACTGATCACCATCTTCAATACAGCTTCTGGTAGTTCTCTTGCACTCCCTTTAGAGCTGGTACTGGCTTTGGTATCATGGAAGGAAACATATCAGTGCAGTAAATCCATAGCAATGACAGTCAAATATGAGGAATAACAGGGTGAAAAGTGCTAAAAGAAGGTAAAACAACTCCAGAAAACATTCCTGGTTAGAGAGATGACTGATTGCTTTCTTCTGAGCAACTGAAGAATCATACTTAAGGACAGTTTCCACAGGCTGCTGCTGGAAGTCTGCCTCAGTGGCTTACTGTTTTCTTAGCAAATTTCAACAACTGGATAAGCCGTTGAATGCTACCCATATTTTATACTTTTTGATAGAATTTTAATAAAGTCTCAAAAAGATAAAGCAAGGGAGAGTGCACAGGTGAAAATGAATGTTGGAGATGCATATGATATATTGAACTGCCAGACTTTTGGGGACTTGCCCGTTACAAGAATATGAAATCTTCCTCGGAGATAAACCTATCCATACTTCTGTTTACCTATCTATTTTTTTACATATCTTAGATATTGCAGACTGTAAAGAGTAAATCTCAATATTGTTTGCCTGCTGTGTTTAACTCAAATGTACAGTTCTTACTGTGTGCATAATTTAGAGATGATACAGCATTGTAAATATAACTGTATCCATATATTCTGCCCTGGTTCCCCAGAGGTTTTCATCACAAGTGATAGACATTTCTAAAAACAATATGCTGTTTATTTCTTCATTTCTATAGTTCATACACTTATCTGAAAATGCAGAACAAGTTGCAATCATTTTGATATACAGAACTTATCATTTCTTGTGAGAGTTTTCATCTGTTCCCACCATCTCTAGTATGACACTGAACAAGGAATGACAGAAAGATTAGTTTTATATGAAATTCAGGGTATTTTTCACTGAATGACAGCTATGAAGTGCACAATTTGCAAGATAAAATAACAAAAATGTGATTATTTCAAATGCCAGACTGACGGTACTTTATAAATTATTGCCTAAAGCATTGAAAGTTTAGGACAGATGCCTTGAAAGTGTGTTCAAGAGATAGTTTCAAATGATGATGTTTCAGAACCTATTTCTTCACTTAAGAAAAATGAACTGTTCAAGAAACAGACCACATATAAAACCAGGAAAGAGAGAAACAACAGCACTGGCAACAACAACATAAATATTACAGGTGAAAGAAAGGAACCATTTGTTTTCTCAGAAAGTTAGATTAATGCAGTGCATTTTATAGTTATATTGCTTTGCCCAGAAAACAGAAATGAGACAGTACAGGCAATATGCTCACAAAAAAGTAATCACACCAAGATTTCTGGTTGTTCTACATACAGAGCAGTGCTACACATACATAAAGTCTATAGAATGGTACTATGACATCCTCCAGATTTTTTCTTGAAAGAGCCATGTTCATGATCCCCTTATAATAAGCCTCCTTAAAACACACCATGCTTTGCTTTCAAGAACAAAGAGGATCAGCTGTTCACAGGCAAAAGGCCTCTTTTTAATAAATCCTGTGTGTCCATTTAAGGAAAGTAACACCGTCCTAGGCAGGTGCTTGCACATTTTCCACCACCGGATCCTACTACATACCTCTTAGCGCCAAGGCACCCGACACAGCTCCTCACCTGCATGTGACGAGGTTGCGCTTGAAAGCCAGGCTTTCCCTAAACAGCGCTAATGAAGCGGAATGTTTTTTGTGGTAGGAAAACATCACTGAAACTATTTCCCATTTGGGTGAATTTCCCATAGATATGAAGTCAGGGATCAAAGCAAGGGCTTTCCTGGAGAGAAGAAGTGTAATGTCAGCTTTCCTGCTTGGTACGGGAAGGTTGAGCTGCCAGCTGCTGGGACCAAAGGCCTGCTGTGCTACTGATGCAAAGGAGACTCACAGCTCTCTGGTGTGGGGAAGCAACGCAACTCATCCAAAAAAAGTTTGCATACTGTGGGACTTGCAACACATCCTGACCTAGGATGTAGATGTTAAGGTTTATCCCATAAAGTGGCAGTGACAGGTAGATCGTGGGTTTTGTTAGATTTCAGTTAGACTGTGACATTTCCAATAGATAAAGCCCCTCCAACTGTATGGGGGGGTGGGTGGGCATGCACTGGTGAAGTTAATTTTACAACAAATGAACTCATAGTTGCTTGGAGATGCTGAAGAGACTGGTATCAGGTCATTTTCAAGGATCCACAATGTCTTCACTCATATCTGTTTTGCACTGAATTTGATACCAGTCAGATACGTAATACACAGCCAGCATTACAAATTTTGCATTGCCTTTTGGGAAACTGAGTCAGACTCTCAGAAAGACAGACAGAAGGACAAAAAGGAAGTTGACTGACATACCAGGTATCCCTGTTTTCTATTCGGATACAAAATGCAAATAGCAATGTGCTCACATGTAAAGAGATCAAAGTATTCAGTCAGCCAGATCTTTGCCAAGCAATTAAATGAGTCTGCAGAGGTACTATTCCTGCACCAAAAAAAGTGGAAAGTCTTCTGCATTAACATAAAACCCCAGCCAGCAGCTAAGCCCATGCAGCTGCTCACTCACTCCTCCCTCACCAAGGGGAATGGAAAAAAATTGCGGGTTGAGGTAAAGACAGTTTAATAGGATAACAAAGGAAGAGAATAAAAATAGTAATAAGAATTATAACAACAATACTACTACTAATAATAATAAAACAAAAAGCAAGTGATGCACAAATACAATTGCTCACCACAACAGAAGGAAAAAAAAGCCAAATCAACAACTCCATGCCCAGTCTGTTTCTGAGCAGCAAATCTGCCTCCTGGCTAGCTCCCCTGTTTTATTTGGAGCATGATGTTATATGGTAGGGAACGTCCCTTTGGCCAGTCTGGGTCAGCTGTCCTGGCTGTGCTCTCCCAGCTCCTTGTGCACCTGGCAGAGTGTGGGAAGCTGAAAAGTCCTTGACGTAGTGTAGACACTACAACTACCTAGCAACAACTAAAAACATCAGTGTGTTATCAACATAGTTCTCTGATATACCCCTAAGATCACCCCTAAGATCATAATAAATCCAAAACACAGCACTATACTGACTGCTGGAAAGAAAATTAACTCTATCATCTCAGCTGAAAACAAGACACTGTGAAAATCAATAAGTATAATATCCTACAAAGAATTGCTGGCTGTTGGCATTTTGTACATGGTAATTTCCATATTTCAGTTAAAAGAATGCTGAACCTGATGAATATTTTAATCACAATAAATTAACCACATTTTTCTACTATAGTTCTAGTCCTTATTTAAAAATTTTTTGGTTATGATAGCTAGTGGCAGTACTGACTGACACTAACAGAAGCCCAGGACATGGGCAGAAGTGGATCCATGTAAAGCTGACAAACGTCAGGAAGATACTTTTCTGTAAGGCTCAAGTTAAATCAGCTTGTGCAAGTGAGCCCTCAGAGACCTACAAGAAAAGATGAGTTTAGGAATATCAGAAGCTGGTGCTTGCTTTCTATATGAGAGTTTCCATCAGCACTTCAAAATATGTGGTTCTGGCAACAAGTCCCCATCTGCATGCTCAGAAGCTGCTCTACAAAGTACCATCTACGAGGAGAATCAAATACAGCATGCATTGTTCATACCATTTAAATAGAACAATGTCATTATCTTTTTGACCAAAGTGGTCATGGGTGAAATGCTAATGATGTATTCTAATTATTGCTATTTAAGAATTTGCAAACTGTGTGAGAACATTAATCTGTATTTCATCAGCAGTATCTGAAGCAGGTGCTTGGGCTCACAGAAAGTCTATCTAGAGGAACACAACTGGTGAGTCATCCTTAAAGCTAATGATAGCAGTATTGAGACATTCAGATCATTTGTCATTATTCAGCACTTCTGTAATTTGTCAATTTTGATTCACTTTTTGAGGATAATCTGGGATTTTACTTGGTTTTGGAAACATTATTCCATTCTCCAAACTACTGGCTAAACCACTAGCCTGCAACTAAGACACCCCCAACTGGAAAAGCTCCCTGTGTGTGGAATTCACAGAAAACAGGAAAGAAGTGACTGGCATACATCAGCTTCATTCTGTAACAGTGCTATCCACTTGTGATCAGAAACGATGAGAGAACCCAGGACTAAAGAATATCTCAAATTAAATACTATACTGTCAGTCTAGACCTAAACGTAATTTTCTTTCTTTGAAAATGCTTGAAAGACGCTGCCTGGAAGTCCTCAGTGGAATGAAAAACTGAAAATGTCAAAAGTTGCCATAGGACAGAATTGCTATTCCCTCACACACTATACATGCAAAAAAATTGTTAGTACCTTATACAGGCCACATAATTTTGTCGTGTGGTTGTCTTTCATCTCTCTCAGACAGAATTAGCAGGTTACTTGAACAGTTAAATGAGTCTTGCAGCCTGGTAATTTTTTGATGGAAATGTGTAGGTGAAATTGTGGGAGTGATTTGACTAGCAGGCTTCGTGTCAGTAATCGCTTGCAAATGTTAATGACAGAGCTCTGAGTGGCTACACAGTTTCAACGAAGTCATCTTACGGGCAAAATGAGCTTGGTTCTGTTTTTTCCCTCTCGTAGGAATCTTTTGCATTAGCAGCATCTCTGTGGATGGTGATCTTAGGGGTATATCAGCTTACTACGAAATCATAATTTCCTACTGACTAGACATCAAGTTTAGACACTTATGTTAGGACTTTTCTTAACTAGAAACATAGCATTGAAGTGCAAATTGGGGGCGCTGGATGCTCCAGTATGTGGACTGGGTCCCTCTGAATAGGAATCATATTTCTGTTTGTAGCAGCATTTCAGTCTCTAAACACATGATTATTCTTAATGTCACTTTAACCAGCAGGACCAAAAAGCACTCCACTGGCCTTTTCGAGCTATTAACATTTCATTTATGTTTCATTAACACAATTTAATAAAATTAAACTGTGGTGCTATTTCCACACACTTAATATATTCTGAACAGGTTTTGCAGTGATGAGTTTATGTCCTTTGCTTGATAACTTTTCCTTCAATAGATCTACATGATAGGATTCCATACTATAATGTTACAGGTTCTGCCTTTGTGAAACTTTCATCACTACAGTAGTGATGCCATGTTTAGTGTTAAAAGTGCATAGCAATCTGAATAAAATTACTTTAAAAAAAAAAAAGAAAAAAAGAGAGAAGCAATATGTCCTAAGTTAAATAGATAACAAACATAAAAAATGAGTGAAAAGAATTACAACAGCAGATATTCAGTAAATAGTAAAAAGGAAATACTGACTTCAGAAGATGTGTATGCATGTCATCTACTATGCTTTCTCCTTATATATACAATATCTAATAACTGATGCATCACTTTGAAAAAGAGAATTTGAAGATGATGTCTCAAAAAGAATCCAGTATAATGCAGATATTTGGAAGACATTTATTATGGTATTAAGTTGAATAGATAATCAATTTAGGGACCTACACTCTGTGTGTCTGTCTGTCTGTCAACTTGCCTGTCTATTTATTTAGAACAACCCAAACTTGTCAGGCCAGGAAGATCTATATGCAGCAGGTATTTATTAATTGACTTTGTCATAGTAGCCTGTGCTTTGATGATGTAAACCGATATCTTTTAACTATAGTATGCATCTCATATCTGTAGGTGTACTCAATACAGTCAAAGTCTAATAGATATAAAGCTTAGGGACTGAAGGCTTTTCATCCTAACAGAACATGTTTCTCCTTCAGAGCCCCAGTTCCCCCCGGGAGTCATCTAATGTAATTGTTTTTTGAATGGCTTCAGTGGTTTTGCTTTAATGATAATGCCCAGTAGGCTGCTCCAAGCTCTTCTAATCTTTTCCATGAAAAAGTTTGTCCTGGCATCTGCTTGGAGTTTGGTTTTTGTTAGTTTCCTGTAAAAAAAGCAAAACATTTGATTCTGTGTATGTCACTTCATGGGTACCATGTGGCTCAACATCATAGTTAAAGCTGATGAGCTAATGTCCATAGTCTAGTTTAGAAGCCAATATGACATTTTTTGCTAATGCCTGTACATGTCTGGCTATATACAATGTGTGGCTGATGGTAATTGTTGATTATGATTTACTGAGAAGTCTTCAACAGATAGGAATGTGTTTTCCACAGTGCAACTAGCTTTATTATTTATGAACAACCATAAGCACTGAATTATTCTCACTGTGAAGTTAACCAAGGTTTTCTGTAAGAAACCAGTACATCCAGAGAGTTAAGGGCATCCAGTTCTCCCTGAAACATCGAGGAGGCTACAAATTTATTATGAAGAGTATAATTTCCAGACCTCTAAATGCTCAGTGTCTAAAAAATAAACCTGGCTGTTACAATACCTTGCCTGCCACATCCAGCTCCTGCACTGATATTTTCTGAAGAACTGGGAAATGAGCAGAGAATGAATAGCTGAGAACTCTGGTGAGGGTTAGGACTCGGGCACAGTGCCTCGTACAGTAACAGTGCCACAGAGCTGCTGTTACTTTGAGGGAAATGCACAAAGCAATTTAGGTGGACTCAGAGGATCAGACTGAAGATCAAAATCCACTAAAAACCAGTTCAAACTAGCCTATAACTTGCTTGTAAATAGCCCTGAACTGGAGTGAAACTCTTTGAACACAAACTGAAGCTAAACCAGCAGCATTTCTCCAGAATTCTAGTTCAGCTAAAAACATGATGATCCCAAGGGCAGATGTTTTCGGATACTTTATATGTGTTAATATGTGTTTCTGTACATATATGGATTCATTGGGGCTTGAAGGTGAGTCTTCGTACATTTCCCACCAGGCCTTCATCCCTCATTCTCTGCTTCAGAGCCCTGTCCCCAGCCTCCGCCTGGGACTGCAGTTTCTCTCCAGTTCATCAATCCTGAATAGTAGACAGAGGGAGAGGGGCGAAAGGAAATGCACTGGGCCAAATGGTGCCCAGTGTCTGCACTGAAGGAGTTGAAAGCTAGCATTTGCTCTGTTGTAGAACTCCTTGCAGTTTTAATTGTAGGACTTTCCACTTGAACTGGTTTGAAGGAGTTTAAAGTTAATGAATCAGCTCATGACACATTGATTACCTGAAATGAAAATAAATGGTAGCAAGTTCAGGTACATGTGAATCTTTACAAGAACTGAACTCAAAAACCATCTCAGGTCTATCTCACGGCTTAGCCTGAAGACACCCTGCTGTATTGTGCAATTCACAGTCCCAGGACTAGACACCCAGATTTCCAAATACTGTTCTGGATTCACAAAATCCTGAGCTGATGAGGAATGGAACATAAACCCTTTTCAACCTCATGACCTAATCACACAAAGCAGGCCTGGTTTCTTTGCTAAAAAAACAGAAGAAAAATGTATGATATCCTACATGTTCAGCATGAGTCAAATGATCTGGGATATGGAAATCTAATATTCTAAACAGCTGAGTCTTGTCCACATAAAGTATTTGACACTCTATGGAAGACCTTCACCGAGATTTCTTCAAGACAGCATTTTATGGCAGTTTTGAACACTTTTCTAGCTAATGGTCATCAAACAATTATTCTCAAACAGAAGTGGCTGAATCTAGTAATAACAAGATTTACCACACCATAGCAGGAGATAGATTCAGTGTAAGAAAACAATAGTGAGCAGAGTGGGAAAGTGGAAAAGCAATAGCACAGTTGGACTTGCTGATCTTAAAGGTCTTTTCCAATCAAAAAGATTCTATGATATTATATGAGCAACAGAACTGACACTATTGAATGGAATGACTGAAGAAGTTAATGTATGTTGTTTATCTGTTTCAAGTTCTGTCACTCATAACTACCATTATATGAAAGGAGTTTCAAGGAAAAAAAGGAAATTTACTTATTTAGAGGGATTTAAATGCTGAAAATGTAGCTGTTTGTTTGAAATGTTTATATGATTCTAAGATTAGCTAAGTAGAAATGTAGAGGATCCATATTTGGATGAAGCTAAGGTCTTTTGTGGATAAATGCCCAAAGATATTTTAGTTAGGCAAGCCTCTCTTCTATGAAGTACCTGCAGCTGTGTAGCAAAATTTTGTCATTTAGGACCAGCACGTACAGAAAGGGCATGGAAGTGTGCATGTCCAAAGCTGTTGACATGTTTAAGAAAACCCTTCTTGCCAAGCAAGGATTTGCAAACAGATTCCTTTATTAACTCTGAGTGTTTAATATGTAACAAATGAACTTGTTCTGCAATGCAAATCCTACTGAAAAGTATAGAGTGTTTCAGTTAACTCTCCAATAGTTGCATTTTTTCATTTACCCTGATAAAACGGAAACATCTTTCATTCAGTAAAAACAGATACTTGAAGACTGAGATGCATCCAGAGAGCAAATCTTTTTGGAAAAGACGAAAGATATTTCCATTGTGAACACAGTTATCTTTAATTTATATATAGCTTGTCTGGAAAAAAAATCTCTTTGGAACAGAATGAAGTATTCTTTCAGTAATGGAGTAGCTTAAGGATAAGGAAATCATATTAGAAGGAAGCTGATGAAATGATGGCTAAGAATATAGAGCTTGAGAATTGTAGATAAGAAAGCCTTAAACTTGACAAGCATTTAGATTATTATAGAACAAAAATGCAATGATTGATTCAATTAGCAGGCCTACAATGTATGTTAAAAAGTATCACAACCGTGTTTACAATTAGTAATTAAAATTACCATTAGATGTAAATATTATGCAAAATGCATAAATGACAAAAATGCATAATTAATCAAAAATAATAAAAAACCTCTTAGAACCCACTGTGTATAGATATTTTCTTAAGGAGATTGTCTGCAACTAGATCTGAAATCTCTCAGCTATTACACCTTGGATTACTGACCTTCTCAAAAAGCAACCTCTTTGGGTTGATAAAATTTTGTTTAAAATCACAGAATCGCAGACTCACAGAATGGTAGGGGTTGGAAGTGACCTCTGGAGATCATCTAGTCTAATCCCCCTGCTAAACCAGGATCACCTAGAGCTAAATGTTGATAAATAAATCTGTCTAAATGTTTCTTTAACAATAAAGAAAACAAAACCTCAGATAAAGCAATGATAACTATAAAGGCAGAACCACAAACTTATTAGTAATCAAGATTTACTTAGAGATATGTGCTGCTAAATGTTTTCTTAAAAGCTTAGTTTTAACATATATTTCTCTTCAGTTATATTAAAATGGATAGTAAACCAGAATACTCTATTTTCCAATATCATGTAACCAACTTTTCTGAATAATCTCTCAAACCTAGCAACCTAGGAGTCCTGGTGGGCACCGGGTTGAACACGAGCCTTGCTGCAAAGGCGGCAAATTATATCCTCAGCTGCATTAGACACAGTATTGCCAGCAGGTCAAAGGAGGTGATCCTTCCTCTCTGTTTAGCACTGGTGAAGCCACACCTGGAGCACTGTGCCCAGTTCTGGGCTCACCGGTACGAGAGGGCCATGGATTTATTGTAGAGAGTCCAATGAAGGGCCACTGCAGTAATTAAGGGATTAGAACATTTCTTACACAAGGAAAATCTGAGACAGATGGGACTGTTTAGCCTGGAAAAGAGAGGGCTCAGGAGGGATCTCATCAATGTATATAAATACTTGACGGATGGGTGCAAAATGGACAGAGCCAGGCTCTTTTCAGTGGTGCCTAGTGACAGGACCAGAGGCAACGAGCGCCAACTGAAACATACCAGGTTCCCTCTGACCGTCAGGAAACACTTTTTTATTGTGAGGCTGACAAGTGACGCACACCACAATTTTTTACCACTTGCAGACCACCAATGCCCAGATAGTTCGTGAGCCGTGGTCCAGCCCCCAGCCAGCTTCCCCCAAGTTATATACTGAGCATGATGTCATATGGTATGATGCCAGTTTGTGTCAGCTGTCCTGGCTGTGTCCCCTTCCAGCTTCTTTTGCATCCCCAAACTCCTTGCTGGTGGAGCAGTATGAGAAACTGAAAAGTCCTTGACTTGGTGTAAACATTGCCTAGCAACAACCAAAACATCAGTGTGTTCTCAACATTATTCTTATCCTAAATCCAAAACACAGCATTATACCTGCTACTATGAGGAAAATTGACTCTATTCCAGCCAAAACCAGGACAACAGGTTTTGAAATCTTGACAAGTTTTCTACTGAAGCCTCATTTTTCCTCTGACTAGTATAAACAGAAATACAGACATTTGACATCATAAGTCTGGTCTAAGTCCCTGGACATCATCATGGTCAGTTTTTTACTTCAAGTGTTTACTAGAGAATGTTGCGATAAAAGCATAAATTGGGATATGGAAGGGAATTTTACTTAAAAGATAGGTATGAAAGAAGAATATGAATTATTTCTTGATGTAATCTGTAGGATTTTCTATTTAAAAATGATCTATTGAATTTCTAACCTCTAAAAACCAATATTGAACTCCCACCAAAAAAATACATAGCAGTATTTCAGGCTGTGGTTAAGCATAAAAGCACAAGATTAGATAGACCTAATATCAGTATTGGGCAGAATTCAAATGGTTCACATCAAAAGCTCAGATGGAGATAATCCTGGAGCCTTTGGGATTTTACAAAAAAGTGGATTACCCAATGCAACTTCCTTTGATTCTTGTTCACATGACAATTTCATTTATTTATTTATTTATTTATCATAAGTAACTAAAAAATGTTCAGAACCCTTCAAATATCACCATCCAAATACTTTTCACATATAGAAGAAAAACTGTTAAGAATTAAATTAGCTAACTGACTGATAGTGAATATGAGTGACCATAAAAAAGGATAAGCACTTTAAGTAAAAAAACAAACAATAATGTCAACTAGTTAAATCTATATACATAATTTTAAGGAGGTGAGTTGTTCCGCTGAAGTCATTAGCAGTTGCACACTTATCTGTATGCTCGTACATTTTACTGAATCACACAAAGGAACGCCTTTAGCAAGAACATGCTCATGCATCTGAGATATCCAGAGTGCCAAAGGGAAGCAAGTCACAGTGTGATTGGATCTTGGGATCATAGTTAGAATACTGCCATGGGTATTTTAAAGTCTTATATTAACTTCTTTGTTTTATTGAAGGTACCTTCAATTTTAAAGGCCTAGAAATCCTTGTGGAACTGTCTGCTAGAATTTGTTACCATAAAATGCAGATAGTCATATTTCCTTATTCTGCATGGATGTAAAAAAGGTAAACACATAAAGGCTGTAGGCTGTAAGACATTCTAATACTATAGCAAGTGGGGCCATATAAATACACTTCTGGCTGGTTGAGGAAACTGACCTAAAAGAGGCAGCAGAATTATTTCTCTGTTGGGTACAATAGCTGAAATCATAAGCTTGCCCCAAACAGGAGAAATCGCTTTGTTTTTCAGTACTGTAGAAGAGATGTGCTTCAGTACTCAAACTATGTGTGAAAGCCTGAACTTGACTGAAATTAAATTATTTATTGCAGATTCTTTATTATGTTGGTTGAATTTGATAATATTTATTTCTCTTCTAACATAGCAATCCCTCTCTTCTTCCTCTTCTGTGAAGGCATATGTTCATGATTTCTCCTTGGTGATGGGAAATGTGTCTGTTTTATTTCTAAGCTTTTTAACATGTGGTGTATGAACTTTAAAGAAGAAAGTGTGGTCTAGTATATACCTGATGTTTTGAAACTAAGAAAAATTGATGTGTTCATAAAAAAAACCCCAAAAACTAATTGCCTGCCTAGTTGGTATACACATACAGTTACATTTGCACATTTTAATGTCTCCAACAGTTTGCACTCAAGACTATTAAAGATCACATAAATTTAAATGAGGAATAGTAAATGTGCTATCCTATTTAAAATACGTAGGTTAAAATTTTGTATAAAATACTAAAGGAAGCAGCAGTTTCCATATTCAAGACTATCATGTTGGTATATCTCTAGCTTACTCTATGTTCTGTAATATGTCACCATCTAATTATTCAGTTCCTAATTCAGTTCTCATTCTGGCAGATGAGCTGAACATCTGGGAATACAAGAGATTTCTTTTTCTTGTAAACTTAACAAGCTGTCAATGAGAGCATACTGGTACTAAAAGGGTACAGGAGATAATTTATCCAAAGCAACAAAAAACCCATGTAGAATCTTATTCCATGGGCAAGACATTATCTTGATGATGATCACAGCTAGGAAATAAAGGCAGAAAAAATACACTATAATTTGCAATGGGCTGTATTCATGCAACTGCGTAAGCATTGATCAACTGTACAGTGAAATGGTATATAAGAGGAGTCACAGTGTACTCAGTTAGAAACCAACCAGACTCAAATTCACAAGGGGATTGCATGCAGCAGTATGTAAGCTTTAGGTACTGGACAGCACCCATCAGTGAACAGGGCATATTGCTTCTCATTTTTTGGCAGTTTATTTTACGGTGGGGACTCTTCAGCACATGCCACTTCCTCCTCTGGCAATATTCTGAAATCTTTGCCTTCTGGCCAGTCTGTGATCACTTCCAGAATTCCTGGGAGATTGGGGTTTCCTATTTGAGCCCACTGTGTGATCAGTGTGACCCACTTACTCCACGTAGCATGAGTTGCATGGTGTACAGAGGGGATCCTCCTTTTGAACATCCAGCCCAGCGCCAGCAGTCTGGGTGCCAGGAGGAGCTGTGCTTCAGTGCCAATCACTTTTGAAGTGGCTTGAACCCCTTCATATGCTGCCAATATTTCTTTTTCAGTTGGACTATAGCAGGCCTTGGATCCTCTGTATCCCTGACTCCAAAACTCCAGGGGCTGACCTGGAGTATATATATATTTTATATATATACATTTGTATATATATAAATACATGACAGTTTAATTTAATGGAAAAAAAATATCACCAAGACCTCAAAACATTTGTGGAAATAATTTCAAAGTACAGTCTTACTCAATAAAGGTATAAGTCTTCTTATCTGGTGACAGATGGAAGGAGATGTTTCTTAACACATCACATAAAACAACTGTGAAATTCTTTGCTTAAAACTGTATACAGTTTTGAAAAGTAACTGGACGGTCTCGTGGAAGAAATATCCATGAAGGGATATTAACTGCAAAGACACCACTTCTTAATCAAAAGGCTGTGCAGCTGAAACTTGGCCAGAATTCTTCTGGAGAGGTATCATTAAATGCACGTTCTGTTCTAACAGTTCTTAAACATCTGTTACCAGCTACAGTCAGAGGCAGAGTAATGGGCAATGAAGACCAGTGATTTCTCACAGTGGAACCTTGAAAGCGTAAGTTTTTGTCCCCTGAAAATATCTTTTCTCGATATATCCCATATTGCCTTCTGTTTCATATTCTGCTTGTTAAGTGGTTTGTGATAGAGAATCTTTGTTCTGCACTTGCCCAGTACCTACCATAGTTAATATTTTAGTTCACAGGTTCAGTCCTCAGTACTATTTCCATACTAATAATGGATAATAGATCATATAACCCTACAAGATCCTTGTCTCCTTCTTGCAGAACTTGTATTTGAACACAGATGAAAGCCAAGGCACAGCCATTTGAATTGACATCAATCCAAAACTAATATAGGAAGAGAAGCAAGCCATAGCACTGATCCAAAATACATCCGATGAGAAGTATATATCAAGGGAAGGAAAGAATGCAATCTGTAATATGGATAGCATTATTCTTCGGTGAAATGCAATACAAACCATCTGAACATCAGCCTCACAAGACAAATCTATTCAAGATGTGCATCTGAGGGAAAAAAAGGCTTACTCTAATGTGAAAAGAGCAGTCAGGCCATGAATTATGTAATATCCATGCTCTGCAGATTATGCTTATTCAGGATTATAGAGATCTGTATTAATCAAAAAAAGATATAATTTTAATCAGCAGCTTAGATAAGGTGCATCTCAATGTGTAAGACTGGTAACTGAAAAATCTGAGAATGGTGTGGTAATAGGACATGATATTATGCATATACGTAGAGAAAAAAAGAAAGTAACATAAACCCGAAATAATTTAAAATTATATTTCTTTTTCATTACAAAAAAATTGAAAAGAATATTCTTACTGAAAACCAATCAGAAACTGAAGGAACATATATGCACTGAATCACCATCAAAGAAATGTAGTGTTCCTGCAAAAATTTAGATCCCCCTTGCTGTGGTTTTCCGAGTAGAACAGTGTGAAGCAGCAGAAGCAAATATCAAAATCCGGTCTCTTCATCCTGATTTTTGAAGAGTCAAGTCTGATTGCTGTATTTATAAAAGAAACTGAAGGAGGTTTTCAAATAAACCAGACAACCTGTATTTCTGTTTTCCCTCATACCTTTAACCAGCAAAGCTGATCTATTTTGTTGAGAAAATGGCAAATCCATGTGTGGAATGGTAATTCATATAAAATGTCCTTCATACAGAGTGTTATGAGACATTGGAGAGGAAAACAATTAGCTGTGCAAAGAGATGATTGAAACACTACATTTTTGGAGTCACATCAAGTTAGGATATGAAAAAAAGTTGGACGATAACAATGTCTCAGTATCAGTTCAACATATGCCTTTCTGTCCCTGAGAGAGATGGTAGAAGTTATGGGTAAAGACAAATATTCATGCAAACTAAGAGTTTATTTTCATGTGCCATATTAAGAAGTAATCTGATGTTGACATCAATTCTTCTGTTTCTATGTGATAGGATGATTTTGAACCTTTCAGGAACAATCTGAAATTTTCAAGATGGAAGGAAAATGTGAAGCAAAAAGAAAATATGGACTCTAGGCATGATAGATTAGATACAAACAGAAGTCCTTAAAAAGGATCTATTGAATGGAAAATATAACTAGTACAATAGAGAATATTGAGGCCAGAAACCTGAATTGAAACAGGGAAGTATGCTGAAGCTGATCTGTAGAGACAATTGAGATAAAAATTACACTAAAACAAAAAAAAAAGAAAAACCAAAAAAAAAGAAAAGTTTTAAAACAGATTTAATTTTGTAATTATAGTGCAAATTTTATGAACAGTACAGAAATAAATATGGGTTATCAGTATGAACAGCAGAACTGAGATGCTGCTATTTTTGTGGGTTGTATGATGAAAAGAGATGGCTGGTCAGCCCAACATGAAGAATTTTTGTGATTAAAATTAAGTGACATTCTATAAACATAAGTCTGAATTTTATAGAGGATGTATCCTATGAACAGGACAAATGGCTAGTTGAGTTCTATCATCAGTATAATTGTCTCTTATATTAATAGATTCATAAACTACCCATCAAGAAAGGGTCATGTAGTCTGACCTTTTGTAAAGGCAAGAACTTTCTTGAATTAGTTCCTGTTTGAACTAGAACAAGTCTTCTGGAAAAATAAAATAAAAGCTTGTCTCAATTTAAAAATATCTGTATCATGATGAATCAACCACTCTTCTTGATAATGTGTTCCAAAGGTTAATATCTTCACTATTAAAAAAATGGTGGTTTTTTTTCCTCACCTGAATATATCTATATTCAGCTTTCTGCTTAGACATACTGGCACACTGGCATCTCTGGTCTCCTTGTAACTACTTACTAGCTGTAATGAGGTTGCCTTTTAACCTCCTTCTTGTTAAGCTAAAGAGGCAGAGTTTCTGGAGTCTTTCACAGTGTGACTTTTTAGCTAATCTTTCAATCATTCCTGCAACTCTGCCATGAACAAAGTATCGTCATCTTTCTTGAATGGAGGCATCAGATACAGACAGAAGCTGTGGAATTCATTGGCTCAGTGACAAATGCACAGACTATACTTACACTGCTAAAGATGTGCTGCCTGGGAGTGATTCCAGGCCTCCAAGCCAAGAGCTGCAGAAGTTCCTGTGTCCGTACTAATGATGAACCCTTCTCCATGGACTGCTGTCACACTGCACCGTATTTGACAAAAGTATCTTCTGGATTCCCTGAGATATACCCTTGGTATTTTTGTAGCATAACATTAAATATCTGTTTTGCAGGTATAACATTAAGCATTTGTAGCATAACATTAAGTATCTGTTTTCCTTTCCATGAAGGAAAATGGATGTGAGGCAATCTGAAGAATCAGGGTAGGCCTTATAGGCTAGGGTGAAGCAAGCAAAATTTTGTGCAGTTTCATTCCTTTTCCCTATATAGAATAGTCCCTGGAGCAAAGTAATCTGAGATTTTCATTTAGATTTTATCCAGGAGCAACCAGTTGGTTTGCTTCAAAAGAGAATCCAGGAATTAATCAAATTACATATAGAGTGGATCAGGTAATCAGACCCTAGGGAACTAAGTTATTTGACAAGGAAAACATATGTCCAATCTACTGTCATCCATGACAGTTCTTATGCATGCAAGAACTGTGTTGGTCTACTTGCCTAGAGAGAAGCTCCACTAGAAGCTTAAAATATCTACTGCTTCCCAAACTAGCATCTCTCATACCGTCAGTATACCCTAGAGAACAGTTTACAGTCTTGTACTGGGAAAACTGTTCTCTGTTAAATCCTATAGCTATTTGTCTCATGGAAAAATTGGCTTAGAGCATTTTCCAGCTGTTGTTAATTAGATGGGCCCAGAGTGGTGGCCTCATTTGGTTTAAAGTAAGCTAAAATAGAAGAGCAGCTGCATTATACTTTTGCTCATTTTTCCCAATAATGAGCACAAGTGTTATTTCTGAGCAGCAAACTATATCTACCTCATTCAGATTTCATATTCTGAAGCCTTCCTGTTCAAAGGTAGAACATGCTAAAAGTGGAGCAAAAAATCCTTGAACCAGATATATTTTAAGAATATATAATAACAATAATTACTTAGCCTTTACTACAGAAGGTCTAGATATATTTGATTGTGATTCAGCAAAACATTTTCAGCCTTCTAAGCAGTTCAGCCATGTTATTAGGTCTTCTGGGAAGACATCAGGTACTCAAGGTTAGAAGAGTTTATTGTCCATTGAGATATCAAAGCCAATAATAAGGCTTAGCTATTATATATAGCATTACGTTTAGCACAAGGCTGTCCTCTGAATGCAGATTTTTTTTTTCAGAGGAAATAATTGAAAAGTTTTAGCAAATCCAAAGGGCAATGTAGATATTTGGCCCTTAAAGTAAAATTCATATCTCTGCATTATATGCTTAAGGTCCTTGTCTACTGCATGATGCTACTACTGTCCTGGAGTCCATACCCAAGGTAGTTTTCCTTATTCTGATCTACAAAATTCAAGACAAGAGAACCCTTGGAATTTTCTGAAGTATAAGTACACCTTAAATATCCCAGAAACTATATCTAATTTGACTGTAGTGGATCTTCTATACCTAGAATCCACATGGCAAACTCTCTCCAGGAATTAAAGATGGGACAGTCTCACCTAACTTCAGATATCGACTATGTGAGTATCTATCTCTGAGACAGTCATACTGGGTTCCTTTTATTAGTCAATGGAGAGAAAGAGGACTTTTGATCTAATCCATCTCATCTTAAGGAAGATACCTCAAAAAGCTTAGAGGACTTGCATATATTTGTCTCCTTTGACTATAAAGACATCTACATGATTATCTTCCGTGTATACGTTCACACTGTCATGCAAGTCCCACTCTGAGAATAAGACTGTTCCTTAAGAAGTGAGCTGGAGTCATGATTTGGTTTCAAAGCAAAAAAAGATTAACTGTACTTCTCTTCCCTCTTTACCCGCAGGTCTCCTTCTATGGTCATATAACATACAATTCAGCTAGTGTTTGATGATTTGCAGGGGGAATGTTCAGAAGGCAGCCTTCTGGATGGGCTCTAAGAGTGTGTTCACAGTGAGTAAGGAAGTAAGGTGCTTCATAGTGGGTGATTTATCACCTACTTCCACAGTGTTTGACAGGGCATTATATCACATTATTTCTAAATTCATCACACCAGTAACTCTTTCATTACAAGGTAAAAACAATACTATGCAAAATATTCTAATGCTTTTAGCTCTTACACACAGACAAATCTTTATATCCAGCTTCTTGATAAATGGTCTTACAAAATGACTCAGGGGTAATATGCTTTGCAGATTTGTGGGATAAACCAAGCGGTTGGAGAATCATACTTGTAATAATGACTGATGTGAAAACTGTCTTGGGTGATGGGGAACAAGTGCATCTTCTGTTTGCAAGAACATCGGCGCCTCTAATTTGTTTCTTTGTAGGTATTTGTAAAGGGCAAGTTCATTGCTACTTCAAGGCTGTTTTTAAAACCCTTCCAGACTTTCTGCTCCATTTGAAATCTATTCATTTCACTGTTAAGCAAGGCAATGTGACTGACACAACCTGATGTGACACTTCACAGGGCAACTCATTTCTCAGGAAATATAAAATGACAAGAGCTCAGTCACTTTGGTGAAAGAATACGCTCTTTGGAACAGAAATGAAAAACCTATAACAGCATATCCTGTTATCCTGTCTCTTATCCCCCTATAACGATAAATAAAGAAACTAACCACAAAAAATTAGGTACTTGTTTACTAGTTTTATGGCAGTAAAATACTCTAGTCACTTGAGGATTGAAGCATATGGGGGTTTTGTCAACTTATATGACAACAACTGAAGAATGTATCAAGGATGCCATAACTCAACTCTACTGGCAAGGGGTCAGAAAGTTGCCTTTCCTTCAGCTTGTACCTACCCCCTACCTGATCAACTCAGAAGAGAAGCATTCAGAGGAGGTCTTGTCTCTCGAGCAAAGACATAAATGGCACCAGCCTGTCCCTACCATAGCTTCAGGAATTTAAGTTGCAAGAAATCCAGCAACTATTCATGCCAAAGAAAATAAAATAATCATTTTGCACATATGGAATGAAATTATCTCCAGCATGACTGGCTGTCCTCCAGGGCAAGGGTTTTTCCCTTCTGCAGGAGCTTTTGTGTATTCCCTCACCTGTTCAACAATGTAAGTGCATGTCTGAGGTTTGTTTTTTGGTTTTAGGCACACTACAGATGTCTGCTTGTTCACTTTTAAGCCTGATATTCATCACTTTAGTATGACTCGCCTCAGCAGCCTATTCACTACTGCATTTTAATTTTGCTTGCTGAAACAACTGGGCTCTCAGTTTCAATGACTTCTGCATTATCAGCAGATTTTATTTGTTTCCTGCAGTGCTGCACTGTAGGCCATTTGTGTTATGTGAAGGCAACAGAGGCCCAAATAGTTACACCTGGCAAGTTCAATTACCATTAAACTGTTACACACAATTTCTGTTTTTCACCCTTTTTGCATTTTCTATCTTGCACCTTCAAGCCCTCCATTTCTAGTCTGTCTGTGCCTTGCCACAGTGGAACTGTGATATGAAATTCTCAGAAAATGATGCATCAGAAGAATTTACTGGAGAAGGGAAATCTTTCACCCATATATTTCAGATTATTGGATAATAAAAGATGATAAAAGGCAGAAACATAATATTTTTTATGTGATCTGTTTAGTAGGTTGCCTTCCCTTACAGTTACTAGTAATCATCTACTGTAATCTAATAGTGTTTTATTTGCCTCAAGGCTTGAAAAATAAATGTTTTGAAGTATTTTCCTCTTTCTCATATTCAGTCCTCCATTTTTAGTAATTTTTTATATCTCTAGCATTTGATTTCAATATTTTAAAGGTCTTTCCTTGGTTTGAACACTTTTGGCTAGAAAGTATTGATGTTTCAGAGCATTAGCTGTCTGCTCTCATACTCTTTGATGAAAATATGTCAAAAAGCAGCTCCTATGCTCATATGGTAAGACTGGGATATTTCCACCAAATTTTTTACTCTTGTTTTTCCTTTCTTGCACTACTTATGCTGCATACATTATGTCCTTTGATGTGATTTAGTAAAAGTTCTCTCCCTTACTCAAACGTACTGTTTAAGTAAGTGCTATATAAGATATACACATACTTATAATTGAGGGTCACACACAATTTCATAGTGCAATATTATCTAGTATGGCTGCTCTACTGCTTATTTGACCTCCTGAGGGTCTGATCAGGAGCTTTATAGCAGAAAAATACAGATATTGTACCCAAATGTTCCACCTGGACTCTGAGGTAAATAGATATAAAATCTTGTCTCAAAGGATGTGTTTCTTCCTTTGCATTATCCCTCTGTTAAAACATGTCTCCCCTCTAAAAGCATCTATTCCTTAGTTCTTTTTTTTTCTTTAAACAGAAAAAACTCAGCTCTACTTGTTAAGACTATTTAAATAAAACGGTTTAAGACAAATCTGCTCGCTGTATTTTGGCAGTGTGAGGTCTTCCCTGCAATCTTTCTAGCTTAGAAGTAAATTTACCCAGTCATGCATAGGTCTCTAGAATAAATGTCTTTCTTTCACTTTAAACATTATCCAAAACTTTGCTACCTACCGAATGCTCTTTTTTTTACATCCTAGGGTCATTTTTTTCTTGCTTGTACTCTCCTTCCTGCTCTGCCTGACACCTCCTGCACACCATCTTCCCCTTACTGAGCACATCCATTTGCTTTGAAGGATGACACAGTCTTTCCTGCCCTCCAGAGATTTCTACTTGTTAATTGATACAAATACTGATCAATGCTCCCTGTTACCTGGTTACGTACTTCTTTGATAGGATGCACAAAATATGACATCATCCATCCCATCATGGAATCCAGAGTGGTGTACGAGGCACTACACCCACATTCAGACCAACCTCCTGCACTTCCTTGCCTGACCTCAGTGCCCTGAGCCCAGCCAGGTCCAGGTGCTGGCTGGGTCTGAAAGAGGTGCCTCGTCCTCCCTGATGGTGCCAGATGCCTGTACATGGTGATTCATGGCTCTTGCATGCAGATCAGGGAGCTGCTTAGACCCAGCCAGAGGGAAAGAACTGGCACAGGGTGTGATCTGAGCAAATGCCTCCTCTGCTTCAGCAGTTTAGTCAGGACCCACTCCACCCAAGCCACCGTGCAAAATCTTTTCTTGGGGTAAGCATAGCTCTTAGTGAATGAAAGCGGTGGGGTTTAGTACACATTCCAGTTTTCAAGTGTTTTAAGTACAAAGCAATAAGGTAACACAAGAGGGAGCAAGTCTCCATTCCACCTGTTGAAATGAGGATACTGATGCTTCAGAGCCCAGGGGGAGAGCAGGCAGGAGGAACCTACTCTTTGCCAGTTGACAAGGACACTGTTGTTGATATAAAGCGATCAGTTATAGGCTGTCACCTACTGCATACCCGAACTCCATACTCCAGATGAAGTATACTAACAGTGGGGAAAGTGATTTTTAAAAGTGAAATTCTACAACTGCTTTTCCAGAAAACCTTTCTGAGAACATGCTCTGTATGCCTATGGGAGCTATGTATATAATACAATTTTCACGCTCATTAAGGAGAAATTACCAAACATATTCATCTGGGAGAACAAGTATGTTCTTCATTGTCTGCCAGTGTTCTTGCTACAATAGCATAGAGTGTTATCTGTAATTTTCTTCTGTTTTATATATCACAATACATCTGATTCTTAAAAGGCATTTTATTTTTTAGCATCTATAGTTTTGCAAGATTTCTGTGGCAAGTTAGTCACTTCAACTGACCTAATCTTGCACACAATACAGATGAGTCTGGTAATTAACCCTATGAAGATACTAACAACACAAAGATGGAAGAAAGTCTCATAAACCACATTCTGATGTATATAGCACCGTGCTGGTAGGCTTGCTGTTGTACATATTCTCATTCTAGCAGTTAATCTCAGCTTCTGCTAAAGAAAGCATGCTGTCAGAAATTTCCTATACTAAAATCTATCCTAATCAAACAGCAAGGTGAGAGAGCTGATGCCGGTGGGCCAGTACTAGATGTACAAAAGCTGGAAGCCCTGTCAGAAACTTCCCCCTTCTTGAGGCAGCACTGGGGCTGATCATCGTTCAGAGCAGCTAGCGGAGGGAAGGGGTTCTGACTGCTCACCAGCCAGTTCTTACAGACCAAGGATGGCAAGGGAGTCCTATAGCAGCAGCAAAAGCTTCTCGTACTTCCCTTGGCACTTCAACGTATCAAGCAAATAGAACAACAGGTTGTACTATCAGTCACTTATGGTGTCACTGACATGTGATTGTGTGACATATCAGCAGCATAACAGGACATGTTAAATTAACTCTACATCTGCCCAGATGACCTTACAATTAGGCATGATCTGATCCTACAAGCTGACATACGGGGATCTGGTTCTTTTGGGATTCCTTGTTGTTCATATGTCAGAATCATCTTTCTTCTGTTTTCCTCTCTCCTCCCATACTCCCATCAGTCACTCAAGGTGCCATGCAAAACTAATTTTCCCATCATTCAGAGGCTTTATCATGTCCACCTGGGACAGCCAACATTCTCTTCTATTTTACCCTACTTCTTGCAGCTTTTCCAGTTCCCCTGTGTAGTTTATATCATCATTTGGGTTAAATGAAACAGAGTCTTCGTTACAAGGTCAGTTTTTCTCTCTTCTATGTCTGGCTGCCTCGTGGCCTCGTTGTTCCAGATCCTACAACATGGTTTGAATAATAATATTTCCCACTGATTAGGTAACATGTACAACAACTTGTGACGTGCTGCAAAGACTCTTTGGGGATATGTGTCTACAAGCAGAATCTCAGGAAAATTTATAAGCTGCATGAAGATGTTCGACTGAGCAGAAGATAATATGTGATGGGGAACTTAGAATGGTTGCAGAACCACTATCTTGCATGAAACATTCTGCAGGAGTGGTCAATAGGGCCTATAAACACCTTTTGAGCTCATAATCAGTGCACTTTCTTAGGCAAATATAGCCTAATTCCCTCCCTGCCCTTGTTCCTGCAAGTGAGAAAACTGAATCTGCTAATTGAATATCCTATTTCCCTGCAGAGAGTTATAATACCTGAGATACCATATGAAAAGAAGAATGCAGACAGATAATGATAGATTCTGCAAGTGAGAATGGCTTGCCCTGAGGTATGTAATAATTGCTATCCTTACCTGTTTGCCCTCTGAAGTAGCTCTGGAAGTTAAGGTAAACTGGAATTTAGTTCATGAGTTTAGGGATTGGGAAAAGTGGCATTTCTAAAGACAGATTGGTGCAGCATACCAATCTTGAATGTTGGTTGATTCTGAAACACTCGACTATAAACTTCTTGGCACATCATCTGTTTCATAGGCAGCTCTGTCAGCAGAAGAAGAGAAAGGAATAGACGGAGACAGGCTGCAGTCTGGTCAGTCCTCAAAAAGTAAACTTTCATTCTCACGAGGTGAAGCTCTAGTTTCCCTCATGGGCACTACTGGAAGCCATGAGATCCCATTGTACTTCAGCGCCAGTGTGGCTTTGAGGCATATAACTTTTAAGTTTTTAAGTTGTTTAGTGGCTCTGACCTTGAGAATACTGCAATTTCTGACTGCATTTGATTCCTTTTCAGTCCTTTTTTATATGGTGCAAATTGCTGTCATAAGAGTGACTGCATGGAACTATGTTACACTGTGTTATGATCAGGGTCCTGATGTACTTTGATACACATAAAATAATAAAATATTGCCTGTTATTAATTTTACTCACCTCTAATTATATCTCAATTAGCTCTATTTTCTTCTTAATGAATTTTGTGAATTGTATGTATTTTAGGAGAAGGATATATAAAGCCTCAGCTTCTTAGGCTTCTTCATTGCTCTGAATGCTAGCTTTTACTCATTTCATAAGGCACAAAAATGACTGTAGCATGAATTATTTGTTTTTGTCAGAAGGTTCAGGACACAATAGATCCCATGCTTCTTCAATATTTTTTTTCCCAGTTCACATTTTGAAGGATAGTGCTAATGATATTTTTATTTTGAAAATGAATAGCTCCTAAACAAGTGCAAAAGTTGCTAAAAACTACAAACAAGCAATAAATAGGAGAGGATGTGCAGAGTCATTTTCAAACTACACACAGAAATGTTTGCAATGATTTCAGTAAAAGTTCTGAATATTTTAAATTATACCAGGAACTGAGGTTGTAATATTGTCTGAGATGGCTGAGAGTATATGGAATATGTGTTCCTAACTATGCTTGTTATTTCACCACAGTAGCTGACCATTGCATTCTAGCAGACATTTAGTTCATGTGAGATAATATACCTTAAGGCACTGTTCATTTCATTATAGTAATTGATTAACAATTTATTGTAATCACACATACATTTCATTTGTTCAAGTATATTTGTGCCCATCAAATCAGAAAGCAGGATAGCATATAAAAATTTGCTTTTTAATTGAACTTTCATTGTTTTTAATTTTGATGAAAAGACATTTTTTAACCTGGAAATGAGATGTATCAGAGTTCACAGGAGAGAGTAAAAAAAAAAAAGTATTTTTGGTCACTGACCTCAATTTTTGTATCAAAACAAATTGCTTGCATGTTTTTCGTTGCACATTTCTTATGAAGAAATAGACTATTCAGCCAGCTAGAAACATGATTGCTTCTGAGCCGTGGCTGGAAATGCCAGTGAAAATGCTCATCATCCTGAGTGACCAGATATAGTCCCTGACCAGGCAAACAGTGGGATGGGGGCATAACCTAAAGGCTCCCCACCCGAGGGCTCTCCTCTTCCCTGTGGGTTAGCAGCAAAGACATTCTCCAGCATCAAAGGTCGTTGTTTTTAAAGGAAAAAACAGACACTTCTGAAAAGGTGAACAGATTATGGAAGACAACATTTTGTGAAACTAGAGTTGTCTTAATGGCACAAAGAGGCTAAAGCTTACTTTCCCTTCTTTACTTCTCTTCAGGATAATTACTGTTGCCTGGATCTCGGTGGGCTCCTATCTGTTGCACTGCTAACTGTGGAGCCAGAATACCTCCGAGTGTGAAATATCGAAGGATGGGAGGTTGGAGGAGTTCATTAAATTACCTCCCAGTTCATCATCTGCTCTACAGCTCCGTGAGGCAGTTTAGTTTCTTTGACAGTCTGACCTTTCTGTTTAAATAGGTTGGCCTGCCACAGAGATGGTCTTCTGGGGCTTTTGAGGCCAGAGATATTTTGTGCTTAGTAAGACTCTTAAAGTTAAAACTTCCACTTGTACTCATTCAGATTACTTTTAGCTGTCATTCACCTCTTGCACTTATCCTTGCTTGTCCAGCCTTGCTGATTTCTTTCTTGATTTTTTTAATGCATTTCTTGCCCAGATAACTTCCAGAAGAAAAATGAGGATCAAGCATGGAAAAGTGCAATGCCTTTAGGCAGTGTCTCCTTTTTACTTCTTTTCCCAGTTATCTGAAAGTCAGTGAAGATGTGAACACCCTTCCTACCCTGCCAAGAGAGTGCTCAGTAATGCCTCCAGTATCTTTCCCGAGAGGTTAATTCACCCTTTCCAAACTCAAGAATAAGATCTTAAATTTAAGAACTGGTATGTCATTTTCTGCTGGTGCTATTGTAAAATTTATATCTGGTTCCTGAGAGATAAACATATATATATATACACACATAAATTTTTTTTTTTTTTTAAAGACGCCATCTAATAGTAGAAATACAGAGCTGAGCGTTGGGGGAATATATATATATATATATATATATATATGGGTTTGTTTCTTTCTTTCTTTGTTTTTTTAAACTTGGCAAAGGCCTTTGTTCTATGCTGCATCTTTAGAACAAGCTACTTCACCAGGAAAGGCGAGGAAGGAAAAAAAAAAAAGCTTGCAAAATAAGCAGTACATGATACAGCACATGCCAAACAAGAGCAACATTAATGAATTAATTAAAATGTTGGCCACGTCATTCCTAATTGCATCAAGTGTCAGAAATAGCAAGTAGTCCAATCACACTTAGACATAATTAATGGGAATACTGTAGTAAATTAACATAATAAATAACACTATAATTACAGGAATGATACATACAATTACTAAGAAACAATCATCATTAGCAAGAGAGCTTTGTTACTGCATTTGTTTTTACATAATTCACAGTTGTACTACTCACTGAAAGTTATCCCAAGACAAATGGCAGCTAACCAGTATTAGAAAATAGCAAATCAGTATTCTTGAGATACTGGTTAACCACAGTGGAGCTGGATGATTTGTTTTCCCTTAGTGAATGGTTAATTCACCCAAAAATCCCCCATCAGACACAGAGTTTTAGTTATCCCAGTGCTATTTGGATTGAAGCAGTAGTATTTTGTGCTTCTCATCCAGCAATTCAGAAAGCAGGGCACTTGCTCAGCTTAGAATAAACAAAGGTCAAATTTTTAATTAATACTTGAACCCACCTTACCCACCTCATCCAAATGCATCTCACCATATCTTGCTCTTCTTTTTCTGTAGAGGGGTTGGGTAAGTGGCTTTGATAATCTCTGTTGGATCTATGAACGCATCACTTTTCTGCTCTATGTAAATAATTTGCATGTGTAAATACTGGAACGTAGCTCTTCTACTTTTGCTTTCTAATCTCCAGGACAGTCCAGTGCTCCATGTGAGAAGCCTCACACATACCTAATTTGAAGTTTTCTAAAAGGAAGGACAGTTAAGCCATTCATCTGAAATGAAGGATCTAAGTTCAAATCTGTTCTTCCTCTAATGCAGAGAAGGGAGCAGAATCTATCTTTTCTTACATTCTCTACATTCTAGTAAACTGAGTGGAGTATTATGAGACATCATACCCTTAATTACCTCCTCTTGAAGTTTTGTCAGTATATGGGAAGTACTTAAATAGTCATTCTGATCTCTGTGGAAAGCTGAGTCCCTGTATATATTACTAGCCTTTCAGTAAAATTCTCATTTCCCATTGCTCAACAATATATTTTATTTACTCAGGGGAGAAACAAACATTACACAGAAAATCCTAACTACATTACAATACATTATTAAGTTATGTTCTTTCAGTTTTCAGTCAGTTCTCTAGTTATGTTGCAATTGTTATGCTTTCAAGACACTAATTATAATAAACCATACTGGAATTCAGCAAGGGCAAACACAGGATCAGTTGTAGGTTGTTTACTTCTTCTATCTGTAATGAGGTGCTAGAGATATATATGAGTCCACGCCAAAAACTGTAGAAGCAAGATTAGGTTTTCAATTCATTCTGCATTTTACTTTTTAATTAAAATGTTGTCCACATTTTCCATTCATTTGTAATGAAAGAGTTGGGATTAAGAAGAAATAAAATAGTTACTTCCATGGAAACACAATAAGGTTCTGTGTATTCTATACATAACACAGTGCCGCTATAGTCAACTCTGAATTTTCACACAGGAGAATGTATGTAAAGTCTAAAATAAACTAAATGTGGACAAAGAGTGCAAAATGGGTGTTGATGGAATTGAAAATGAACTTTCTCACTTTGAAAGGAAATCAAAATATGCTTTCAATAATATTCATAGGTAATATAATGCTGGTGTTCCTTAATAATTAAATCACATATCAAAAATCACCATGCTATGCTGCATTACTTTGCACAATTGGAAATTCTTAAAGGGTTTCTGTTGTTGCAATAGTAGTCTTGTATGCTTACATAATGGTTAAGAATAAATGTTCCAGGGTCTATTGATTTTGTCCAACTTTCAATACCTGCTTTAGCTGAGCAAAGTAACCAGCCAGGCTCCCTGTAACGGAAAGAAGAACACTCCACCATGGAGTGGTTCAGGGCACCTCAGTTAGGATCCTCTGAACCACCTTCTGGAGGAACCTACACCAACATGCTGCTGATGATAAAGGCAGCCCACGGAGACTGCCTGGGTAACCGGATAATTTGGATGGCCAAAACTGAGTGGTGTCAATGCTTATCCCCATTTCAACATCCAACGTGATTGCACTGGCTCTGAATACAATCAAAGTTCAGTAAACTTTTGAAATGGCCTTGTGATCCTGGTGTCTACTTTTTCATTGTTTTCCACTTCCTTTCCCTCGCAGTTTGCTAGATGTGTAGAACAAGATTTTAAAAGTCATTTAGGTACCTAAAATGGCAAACCGGTCTCTAATGGGATTTTCAAAACTGCCTAACTGCAGTTGGAGTCAGGCGCAAAATAGATCTTCAAAGGAATCTGGGAAGAGAATTTTCCTTTAAATCAGTGAAAATCAGAGAATTTTTGGAAATTGCATGTATTATCTCTTAGGTAACTAAACACCCCTACAAGTCTGCCCTAGAGCCCTGTTCAAGGATTCTCATTCACACTGCAATATTGATATTTTCAACAGATTTAGCCAGAAAGCTCCAAAGGTGTGTAAAGTCCCTAAGATTATTTTTAAGTTCAAAGATGTGTTTCCTGTGATCGCTGTGGCAGCATGGTGTGTTTCGTTATATTTTTGAGCTTCAGGATTAGAGAGAGACAAAAAAGGTCATCAACAGGGGCCAAGGAGGATGTCCTGGTTTTGATTGGGATAGAGTTAATTTTCTTCCTAGCAGCGGGTATGGTGCTGAGTTTCAGATTTAGGTTGAGAATAATGTTGAGAACACACTGATGTTTTGGTTGTTGCTAGGCAATGTTTACACCAAGTCGAGGACTTTTCAGCTTCTCATACTGCTCTACCAGCGAGGAGGCTGGGGATGCAAAAGAAGCTGGAAGGGGACGTGGTCAGGACAGCTGACCCACACTGGCCAAAGGGGTATTCCATAACATATGATGTCATGCTCAGTATATAATTTGAGGGAAGTTGGCCGGGGGCTGGACTGTGGCTCAGGAACTATCTGGGCATCAGTGGTCTGTGGGTGGTGAGCAATTGTGCTGTGCGTCACTTGTTTTGTATAATAATAATAATAATAATAATTATCATTATCATCATCATCATCGCCATCTTCTCTGTCTGTCATGTTAAATCGTCTTTATCTCAACCCACAAGTTTTGCCTTTTTCCCCCCCGATTCTCTCCCCCGTCCCACTGGGCGGGAGTGAGCCAATGGCTGTGTGGTTGTTTTAGCTGCCTGCTGGGTTAAACCACAACAGGGGGTTATTTCCTCCTCAGTGTGATAATGAAGTAGAGCTGTGTACACATCTGATAACTTAGAAGTTGAGCAAAATCCCACTGAAACTAAAACGTAACTTTGGAGCTTATGTTTTGACTTTTCCAGGACTTTATGCTGTATTTTGCATTAGAGCAAAACCCAGTCTGTTTGTTTGTTTGTTTGTTTGTTTTCCAAACCAAATTAATGAAATAGATCAAGTACCTGCTTTCATGTGCTGCGATCCTTCATTTGGCATTTCTGCTTGTATTTGTTACCATAAAGAATTGTGGGGGGATTACTCCTAGTTATGCAGGGATGTAATCACGAGCAACGTGATAACTTTTAAAATGCCAGGCAGCAGGAAACCAGTTCTACAGACAATCCTATCAGTTCTGCTGGTTTAAAACCATAACTAGTGAGGTTTGACTTTGGAATAACAGGAAAGTCTGCAACACTGTTTCTGGAGAGGAATTTTTCTCGTGTCTGTAAAGAACTTGAGAAGGGTGTCTTTTGTAAATATAGGGCACTTCACCCACTCACCCTACTCTGTCTCTGACATTGCTAATCCTGTTCCTGTAGCTATGTGGCATTTTTTCAATTAGCTTTGCAAAGAATAATCTGTCATCTCTTCTGTGGAGCAGGCTTGAGAGCTTGGACTTAGTTTCTGCCTAGGACAATTAGGTAAATTAGGTGGTAAACCCCCTAGATATGAATTGTCTTTCCTAGGAGATTTAAGCCTTCATTATCTCTAAGGACTTGGGGTTGCACCAACTCTTGTTTTCTTGCTAAACTGCTTACCATTGCCTGTCTATGCTCCAAAACATTACTGGCAGGCTAGCATATTTTGTTTATGTTCTTAGGGGAAGAGCCACTTTTGGATGCTCTACTAGACACATTCATCTTCTGGTTGTGTATCATCAAGAATACATGCCCACAAAAGAAATTAAAGTGTGTTTTAATAGTGATTAAAGCACAGTAATTGTAACAGAAAACTACTGACTTGCCTAGTTCCCTGAGTACAGCATCCTGTGGTTAACTTTCAGAGCTTAGCTGGCACTTGGACGTGAAGGCAGGCAATCACTCAGACCAGAGGGAGAATCTTAGCAGAGACAGAACGGGTACTGCAAACAGCAGGAAAACACTCAAGATAGGTACATATTAGATTTACTTTAACCAATTTAATTTAAAACATATTGCTGCTGTGTAGAAGTAATAGGAGGTGGAAGGAGCAGGTTTTAGAAAGTTTGGAAGTAGGATGTAAAAATAGTAAACAGCAGTCTAATTTTCATTAAATTAAAGGTGATGTGTATGCTGTACTTAGGGCTGGCTACTTACACTGTTAATCCATTGCCGCAAAAACTCATAGCCATTTACTTTACTGTATTATGTTGAAGATAGAAGTGGGAGATTAACACTCTTTCCATTTACTCTCTAGCTCCAAACTCCTTTCTGAAAAGGCTGGAAATGCATCAAAAGCCTTCTGTCCTGAAGTCAGAAGAATGTCCAGCAGCTCAAGACAGTATGAAGAGCTGATACTAACTAGATAAGCTACAAGAACTAGATGACAGGGGTAGGTGATGCAGATGAAAAGAGAATTTTCTGTCTAGCTCACCCGCCAGTTTCAGAAACAGCAAATTGTTTCTCTTCCCCAGAATTAATTAAAAAATTGGGGAAAAACAACAAGAAAAAAAGAAATACTGATTAAATAAATACTGCAAGAGTTGCTAAAGGAAAAAATATTCACAGAATATTATTTCATTGCTCGAATTCAAAGCAGATGAATTTGAGATTCCCAATAAGTCCTTGTCCAGTAGTTGCTGGAGAAACTACCAGACTGAGGAAATAGGCTTCAGGAGGCTACTTCATTGTTTTCTGTAACTTGCTCAGACAAAGCACAGAGAAATCAACCACTGGGACAATTATTGCAAAAGACTTCTGCAGCTGCCATCACCTTACAAGTCTTAGAGTGCTAGTGGCTCCAATTAAGAGCACAGAAAAAGCATGTTTCTTTTTTTAAGGGTGGACTAGTAAATATGTCCTTGCGGACTGGGAGACTCAAGAAGAAGTAATGAGTCCTAGAGGTCCTCTGCTATTGCGCACCATCTAGTTCTGTACAACTAACACATAGTTTGGGGAAAATAGATAAGAGGAAAATTTTGTTCCCATAGCCGAGTTCCGTTGTTATCAACTAACTTACATCACTCTTTGAGTTCTGGGTTCTTTTCTTTTTCTCTCTTCTCTCTCAGGTTATGACTTGTTTTATAGCCAGTTAGCTAAAGTCAACTCTTACTTGTAATTACTTCAGTATGAAAACCCACACATTTTCTATTTTTTTTTCTTAATTCTGCCTTTCGAGCTGTGCAGAAGTGCTAAGTCTGATTGCTGAAAATAACATCTTTACTTCACAATATAATTAAAATTGATAAACAAGCTTGTTTCACCATGTCTGACATACAAAGCTTTTACTCAGGCTGGAAAACAATTATCAGCGATGGATTCTTATTAAAGGTAGTCTATACAGTTAGCAGTATTAAAAGATTTGTTAATTAAATTCTTTGCATTCCGGTGTTCCTCCTGAGCTCAAAACAACCTGATCTTATTTGTGTTTAGAGCAGTTTGCAGATTTCTGTAGTCCTCTAGTATGGTAATTGTATCAAGCCCTCTATTGGTAAATTATTTGGAGGAAATAGACAGGGGTGGAAGTAAGGATAAAAAATAATGAGGGAGTAGGAAAATGTAAGATTAATACAGGTCTCAGAATTTCTGTGTCAGGCAAGGTATGGAAATATCTATTCTGGTGTAATTATTTCAACAAAAGCTAGTGTGGATGTCCTTGTTTTGGAGTAGCTATTTTGATAGATTTCCCACAAATATTAGACTTAAGAATGAAAGAACGCTTAGCTGCATTTTAGGAGCATTACATCTGTTCTCATCTTGATCATGGTGAGGAGACTAAGTACAAGAGACATGGGCACTTAAAAGCCTCAGTGTACTAGCAGGACTGGCTCAACAGTTCCAGGTGTAACAGTCCTGCTATCTCTCCTTACTCTAATAATGATGTCAAGCACGTGTGGCACAGAAATACTGCAAAGGAGACACTAAAATGGTCCATGATTTAAAATAAAAAAGTCCAAAAGCCTTCAAAAGATTATTATTCCACTGAATGTAGATTCTGATGAATACAAGAATCTTCTGTAATCCTCTACAATCATAAAATGAACCAGCACTTACTTTGTTAAAATTATATTCTTTTCATGACTTCAGGTCAGCTTGAGCTCACTCAATGTGCCTGCTAAGGGAACAAAGAGGATCGCAAACTTAAGTTTCAGTGTGTATATATTATGCTTGTTTGTTAAACAATGTTAATGCATTTTTTATTAAATAAAAATAGAAGCAGAGGTTACAAAAAGCACGAGTCATTCTTAGGAGTAGGGAATAGAACATAGTTCATTCTCCTGTTGGTTAAATGCTTTTTATCTCTGGGTCAAAGAATCGATTGTCCTTACGCTTGTTCTTTCTTCCTTTGCTTCCAGTTAATCCTCTAATATTCCAAGCAAAGCTGAACAACTGTTTTATCTCTTTTTAAAAATATAGCTTATTGGTTTCAGACTGACCTTAGTGAGTCAAAGATGTGAATTTAATTCCTGTCAGGAGTAGAAGGGATTTGGACACAGGTATACCACTGCCCATCTAAATCTCATAACTGCTGAACTGTTGGCTAAAATCACTTGGCCTTGATTTGAAGGAAACACTTGACCTCTGCTTTTGTCAGAAAGGACTTAGGCTGCATCCTTCACGGGAGGCCTGAGTGCCGTAAGCACTGAGTGAAGTGCAGCGATGCCTTACAGCTCAGAGCTGCCTAGGTGGGATTGTTATCATGGGCCATTTCACAAATAAAGAGAAAAGAGACTGTTCCTAAATCTCTGCATTCGTGCCATGTGTCTTCAACAATTTCTAAATCAGTGGAAGTCTTGAATAGGGAAAGTCTGCAGTTCCTACTGAATTCTAAAATGTTAAATCAGTGTTATTTCCATATTGGTCTTGCCTGAAATATTTACGGTAACGTGTTATTTTCTCTGCTAGAAATCAAATGTATTCCATATAGTATAATGAAGGACTAAAGTGTGTTTATTTCAAACTTAAAAGAAAATGTTCCGTTCAACACTTTGAAATATTGTTTTGTATGTATGAACCAACAGAATATAGTATGGATAAACACAACACTATCTTTGCCAGAAGATAATCACAAGCTTTGAAACAGCACAGCAATAACTCTTTCCGGGATGCTGTGATTAGAGACCTTCTAAGTACTCATGGAAAAGAAAAAAGGGATTACAGTTTAGATGATAAATAATAATAGGTTCAATCTAGTATTGCTGAAAAAAGGAATAACCTTTTTTTTCCCCCGATATATATTTTAAATATTATGCAGTTGATATTTATTCAGCTATACCAAAACAAATACTGCTATTGCAGTTCTTCTGTAACTAAATATATGCCTTCAGTAAAAAACAAGCTATTGTCTTTGTTTAAGAATTGTGGAGTGAGAAATAGATCCAAAATGTGTTGCAAAGCTGCAGTCCCACAGACACACTTTATGCAGCAGATCTTTGTTATACATGGGATGATAATTTTTTTCTGTGAGTTAGCAAAGTTGTATGGGCTGGGGGCTTTGACAAACTGCTCTCATTTCTGTCCTTTCCTTTTTTTAAATAATTTGAACTCTTGGAAATGCTAATTTTATATGTATAGGAAGAGCATGGAGATGTTACAGGGCAGTGCTCTGAAGTGTTCCTTTATGAAATTTGTATCAAGCTCTTCACTTGTGGATTTTTTATTGATTTTCAGGGAGTACGTGTTGATGGAAGGCATACATACAGAAAAACAACTGCCTTTGAAATACTTCTGTTATTGACAGAAAAGCAACATAGATAAATCTTGATTAATTTGTGTCATCTATGCAAATGTAGTTAGGGAAAGTTCTCTGACTCCAAAATTGCATAAAAATATAAATTCATAATCATAAATTCTACGGTCCTGGCTACATTATGTACATTCTGTGTAGCTACTAAGGATGCCATAAGAGGGGCAATATTCACTAAAATGTCTTTATACTGGGTAACACATCATTCTTTCTTTTAAACAGTACAAATTACATGTGACAAAGCGCATTTTGTGAAATGGTTTCCCATGAGAAATTAGTTTCATGTAGTCAAAGCTTTTCATCCTTCAAACTTTCTGTGTCATAAATAAAGTCCTGAAAATAGATAAACATTAAATGCATGATATATATTAAACTATTGAATATTCAGAAACATGTTATTGTTGTTACAAGATTACAAAATAACCCCATCCTGTATTCATAAGGAAAAAATGCCACCATACTCTGCAGGTGAGCTACAACACATCAAGTTAATTTGTTTTAATATCTTTCGAATTGTAAATAAAAAAATATAATGGATATCTACTTCAAGCAGAAACTTGGGTGACCATGCAAACATGTGGGAATAGTCCTCACCAGAGAAAACTGAGAAAATGATTGTGTGTGTGGACTGTGAGACCATCTGCTTCCATAAGATTGTCAGTTCAAGGAACTTTTATTTCAAAGGAGATAATAAATGAAAGGGGAAGCGATAAACAAAACTCACAGAGACACAAACCAAATAAACCTTAATGGAGACCATGACAAACGGTGAAACTCTTCAGCCACCAACTGATGGGACATAGTCTTGGAGAGGACCAACCCGGACTTTATAACTGATAACAAGCTGGGCTTTATATATGATAAATGAACATGAGGTTTTGGGATATTTGAGGGCTGCCTGTGGGACTAGGCAAAACTTTCTGAGGAATGTTTATGGGGCAGGAACTGGTGAGAAAAAGTAGAGAGGAGCAAAATTAAAGGAGCTGGTCACATGTAAACGGTTGCCAATCAGTATGCCTGATCACTGCAGCCATCCTATCTTCTTACTAAATCCTTTCCTAATTGTCGTTCTATGTAATCTCACTCTTCAACCCACATGTGAGTACTGCAAGGTCTAGCAACCAGCAAGCAGAGAGGCTAGAGTGGTTGACAACTACCTGTGACAGGAATGAGACCCCGCGCAGGATGGCCCATGCCTTTGTGGTGCCAGCAACTGGAAGGACTGAGCGGCTCCGAGTCAGCCAGGTGCTGGGAGGCACCTGGGTCATAGGACCTGTGTGTTTGGTGTGGAGCTACTGGGGGGCCGCAGTGGCTGATGCAAGGGCCAGCAGCTGGAGTCACACCTCAGGCCACAGGGCTCTTGTGCCTGTGGTGCCAGCAGCTGGAGCGAGTGAGGGTCCCAGCACCATCTGGAGCGGGAATAGGGCTCATGTGCCTGCATGCCAGCAGCTGTGGGGACCACTGCCTTCATATTTTCCCCTAACCTGATGTGTGTGGGTGTAGCCCAGACGGCAAGTAGGTGGCCAGGTCCACACAGAGAATCGGTGCTGGTGTTGGGGGGGACAAGTGAGTGCGGAGTGTGTGCGAGAAGTGTGAGAGTTAGTCTGTGTCCACCAAGCTGGACCAGCCAGCGAGTGGGAGACAGTGGAGCAGGTAAGAGTGCCTGGGTTGTGGGCAGGGGTAGTGATCAGGCAGAGGATGCTTATGCTTGAGGGATCTGTGGGTGCGTGTGTGTGACTGTCTATGGTTATACGTTACATCAGTTCTGGTGACTGACATAGACCCAGTACATGTGGGTGTTGTTAAATGCCACTAGTGTCCTGGCTGTGGTAGTCATGTAGACAGCTGTGTCAGTGTCCTCTGCGTGTGCCTGTGTGCGTGGGACACACGCACGGCCTTGCTGTTGGTTGGACTTGTAAATGGGAAAGCAGCAGCCCATACCGATCATTCCAGAATGGATATCCCTTCACCTTGGGGCATCTCAGGCTGGGCACCAGTGGCCAAGCAAGAGAAACCCCCTGGTCCTCAAGCCCACCAGAGGTAGTGACCTTTATAGCAGCCCTTATCAGCTTTAATGTCCATAGAAAGGCAGATGGTCTGTTAATAAGCATAATAGCCACTTTTTCATCAAAACACCTTCTTGACGATTTTGCAGGAGATTCCACTGTTACGAGGAACAGAAGCTGAACCCATACCAGCATTTGCAAAAGCATGCACTGGAAAAAATACTGACATAGGTTCATACTATGGATTATTACAGACTTGAAGGTGTCAGACTGGTTACACCAGATGTTGAAAATGCCTGCTGCTTTATTATACATATCCGTAGCAATAACCAGGAAAGTTTCTGTATCTGTCTGTCCAGATTGACATCAAAGTGATCATATTGTTTTGGCCCTTGTTGCGTACTTGCAAAATTGAAGCTTATTCTGACATTAGTGAAAGCAGTCTTTTTGCTTTACAGAGGAAGCCAGTTACACCAAATATATCACAAAATGAAATCATTACATTTGCTTGCTTTGCCACTGAGGAATTTGATGAGTTTGACACTTGAAACTAGCTAACAGTTATTTTTTTTAATTCAGAAAGTGAAGGCCAGCCAAGTTGGAGTAATTTGTGGTTAAATATAAAAAGTGATCTTATAGTGTGTATATATATATATATACTCAGATAACAAGAGTGGATGGGAAAATTAACTTACACCACTGAATAGGAAGTACTTTATTCTTTTATTTTTAAAGTAAACATACATGGAGAGTAGTGATGGACATGTTCAATCTCATGAGAAAAAGCACCTTACTACAGCTTGCTTTATGAAAAGCAAAAAGCTTGGCTGCTTGAAACTTTACTTTAAATTGGCTGAATACCATACTATTGGAAATTTGATTAAGCAAAGAAGAAGAATGCCAATTTATAGGTCTCTGGTCTACTGTATCAAGATCAATAAAAAAGTACTGATATGCCAATAAACCATTTAAACAGTCTGAGAGCAGAGTTTTTTGTGGCTTGAGCCATGCAATATGAGATATTGCAGAAATAAGAGTGAAGATTTCGTTTAAGATATTAAAAGAATAGCTCTCTGTATTATGACACCCAGTTGTGAACTTTATTAAAATGCTAACAATAGCCTGCAGTTACTACACAATGGAATGTAATGATAGATTTCTTCTGTGTGTGGAATAGGAAGACTAATAGATAGAGAGATTTTTAAAATGCATTTGTATAAAAGTGCTTTGCTTTTATTGTTTTCTAGAAAAGGCAACATGAGTGCAAAATATTGTACCTAATGGAAGGAACATTATACCTCAGAATTAAAGCATAACTCTATAGATCTTCTCTGAATACCTTATTTCAAATAAAAGAGTCGATTTGGGCAAAATCTTGCACACTTTCATAAAAATTAAAATATATGAAAGCTCACAGCTATAAAGAAGAAATACCATAAACAGTTTTAATACTCTTTCGAGGTGAGCACATTTATAGGAAACTACCTAAATAATGTGGTGCATGTATATAGTTTATTGCAACGACACCTGTAACAAGCTGCAATATCTAAAATTGCTCTTACATGCGTTGCATCTGTAAATGTGCATCAGAAAATAAAAAATGAAACATAGAGTAGGATTTCCATTGAGAAACTCATCATTTGAAATAGGATAGAGAGCTCTGTTTACTCTTTGATATTAATGGGTTTTGAGGGTTTCTCACAGTTTATGAGGTCTACTTTCTTCAAGTAGATACAATGTCCTCCAAATGCTGAGTCTTCACTTAATTTATTCATGCTGTAATGAACATACCTGATGTGTAACAATATTTTCAGGTGCCTTCATAGCATTATTCAAAATAGCACTTGCTGTGTCATAGAGCTCTCTGATATAGGTGAAAGAGGAGAAAACAAAAACCTTGAATACAACAAATCAATAAATGATTTGCAGTACTGGCAGCTAGGTGACTCACTAGGGTCAAGCTCAGGAAAAAAAAGTTTTACTGCAGGCATTCAAGCTTCTAATCACTTGGTGACACTTTTTTTTTTTAAAGCTGTCCTTTTGTCTGAGGTATAGCTAGAGCATGGACACTTGTCACCACATGGTCTATTTTTTCTGACAATTAGAACAGTATATATGAAGTACAAAAGAAAAGAAAGTTCACTGTACCACAGTTTGAGGTCACTTGTGAGAGATTAACAGTTCTTTGCTATTTGATGATCATTTTGGAGAGAAAAAAAAGCAGACAAACAAAAAGAAAACCCAACCAACCAAAGAAAAAACCCTATTTGCTCTAATTTATTACAAGTAGTAGATTATTATATGCTATAAACTTTAATTAAGTCTCTTACTGTTACAAGGAAAGTAAAAAAAATACATTCTAGTCATTTTGACTACTATCCAGGAGTGAGTATGGTTTGAAGTTTAAGGGTAACTTTAAAAGTCTAACAGATCTTCAGAAGAACTCTTGGTTGTGGTAGGTCTACATTCGTGACATCTGTGCTGCCTCATTTTGCACCCAATGCATTCTGTCGGAGTTGTGTTACTGACTTTAAACACAAGATACACAGGTCAGGAGTTCACGTTTCTGAATACATTTCAGACACATGTATAATACTGACTTGTGTGACTTTAAAGGAAAAATAATAAAACAGAAAGGTGAAAGTAGGCAGAGGGGAAGAAAAAATGCAGCCAGATTAGCCCATGTTACATATAATGTATTAACCCCTGTCCTGTCCAAGAAAAAGATGTTGTGAAAAAAAAATGTAATATAAATATTTAAAATAATAATTTAAATTATTATAATATTAAAAGGAAATAGGCATGCCTGGTTCCTGAAGCAGAGATATTTATAGTCTTACTGTTCATAACTGTGGCTGTGGCTACATTATGCAGCAGGAACGGACTTGAAATCTTGGTGCACTCTGAGCATATCCCCAGTCTGCGGTGGGCGCAGACTGCCCTGAGCATCACGTCATTGTGCCTCTGAGTTTTCTTCAAAAGAAACTGAGAATGGCAGTAAGGAGGGAGAGATGGTGTGCTCTGGCATGTCTCCTAGTACGGACAAGGGTTGGGGACTACAGTTCAGAGGTACTGACGAGGACACACAGTCAAGCAGGGCAACACACAGCACTCGTCCATAGATCCAGCATGGATTCAGCCTGGGAGATGTGACTTCTGGTTTGGTTTTTGTGGTGTTTTTTTTTTTTGGGGGGGGGGTGGGGGGTGGGTTGTGTGTGTAGTGTTTGTTGTTTGTTTGGTGTTTGAGGGTTTTTGTTTTGTTTTGTTTTGGTTTTTTCTTATTGATTGTTTATGAAGACTCAATATATTGGAAAATACATTTCTTCAGAAATGTCTACTTTCCTTTTTAACTCCTTCAGCATATTACACTAAACTAATTACTATCATCTAGCACTGTCTACAAGAAAAAAAGCAACAGCAGAATTATCTGCCACAGGAAACTGTGTTGAGACTAGTGCAAATAAAATGGCACAACAGCAACATTGAAGAAAAAATTTTTCTGCATTGCAGAAAGCAACAGATGCATTTGCTTTAAGTTCTTTAAAAGTATGCTATATGTTGCCTGCTTACTTTGTTTTTTCAAAGTTCTGTATCCATGTTAACTAATGAAAGGGCTGTAGGGCTTGACCACAGACATGTTATGTTGCTCCCTATCCTGCCACTATGAGACTGGAAGAGAGTGAGTTTCTACTTTTTACACAGAAACCAATCACTTAGGAAACCTTACAAACTGAGAGCTTTGATTCCACCTTTAGCTTAAGGGGCTTGTTCAGATAAGCACACAGATAGATAGATACCATGTCCTTGGTTAAAATAGCTCATCTTCCCTGAAGCTGATGTGACCCCAATTCCTTCTGAATGTCCCATAAGGTTAAATACATCTGTACTTTCTCTAACGTGGATTTATGATTTTCTACTACACATGCCATTGACTTTGACATGCCTTTTATGCAGTGTACTGAAGTAAATTTTAAGTTACTTCCATGTATATTCAAAGAATCTTTAACTTGGACTTTGATTTGGTTCTATTTTTCTGTTTGCTTGCTGATCTGTAGATGGTGAGGGCATGAGATCTTCTGTATTTGTAAAGCTTTCATATATAAGTACCATTGCCCACATACTCCATTTATAGAGGTAAAGTTGACAGCAGTTTAATGATTTATTAACAAGCCAATCTCATTGCATGAGTGGGGGGCAGAAATCAGATTTCACAACCTATTCAGACAGTGGCTTCTAGTTAGGTATCCCAAGCAAAAAGGTCCATTACCTCTCCAACAATTGTATGGGGAACTTAGTTATCCTACAAAAGTGAATCTAGTCACATAATATCTAAAATTTATTTAGGATGCACCATTTTCTAACCCATTTTTAAATGTCATGCTTTGGAACAATATAATTTCTTCAACTGAACATACGGCAGGTGATTTACAAGATCTAGACTCTAAGAATGGTTTTGACTATTTCATAGAGTCAAAGCATAGAACACCTGGATATTTTAATCATAATCTCTTGTATATCACTGACTATAAAGTGATGCAGGTTTTTATCTCGATTAGAGTCAGTCAAGACAGCTTTTAGATTGCACCATAGACAGAGAAAATCAGAGACCATGAAATCATCATTTGGAATAAGATACAGCCAAACAATCCAAGCAAATGATCTGCAAAAGTGCAGAACCAAAAATCAGTCCCTTAAGGATCCCCAGCAGAAATGTCCATGCTCATTATTACGTCCTCTGTAACAATTATATTTTGAGATATGTCAATGAGACCATTTTCAGTCCCTCTGATGTGTGACTGATTAACTCCCTAATGCAATCTTATTAATCAGAATGTTATGTAGAATTAAAATGCCTCGGAGAAAAAGGTGTATCAAAGCAATAGAATTACTTTTATCAATGTGTAATTCTATCAGAAAAACCCTACCAGAAACACAGTGGCTCTGCAATGAGACCTGCCTTCCACGAAACCATACTGGCTGTCAATTACATACATTTTCATCCTCTAAATCTTTATTGGTAGAGTGCCAAAATAGCCATTTGATTATTTCACACAGGAGTAACACCAAACTTTTGTCCTCTGGTTTATCCTTTTTTGTCTTTTTATAGGATTAAGCATATGTTACTAGGTTTTAATCCCTTCGCGTTGCTCCAGTTTCCTAAGACTTATTAAAACTGAGTTGTGTGAAGAGCTCCCAAGGTAATTCCCTTCTGATTCTTGACTAAATTGTCAGGGATCTTTGACTTAATGAGAAGTAATCTTAACAGACACTGTATCACTTCTTCCTTATTTACATCAGTATATTGTATAAGTACATCCTTCTCATTTGTTCTGAAAACATAAATCATCATACAACCTCTGGGCTTTTCCTAGACTGTTTTTCCAGTGACTTATGACTTCTTATGTCAGTGTAAAACTTTTAGTGCTGTATTTGCCATTTTGTTAGTAACAGAAGCAAAAGAGAGAAAAATGGGTAAAAGGCCAAACCAGGGGAATTTCTGATTTGAATTTAACCCTGAGTAACATCACTTCTAAGACTTGAGCATAATTTAGCATTTATAATAGTAATAAATTGGAGGCTGAAAATGTAATTCATTAATGACCATCAGCATGATTTTATGAAACGTAGGTTTTGTCTTTTTTAATTTAGTAGAACAGATATAAACACTGAGGAAGTTCTATAATAATAAATTAAAAGTAGGTAAACCTCTTTTGACCTAAGGTATCTGTTATACACTGCTATTAAAGTCTCCCCCATTAAGACTTTACTCCGTCGAGTATAACTAGCAAATGAAAAGAGAAAGACATCTATAGAGAATGCATCATAGCACCTGAAACCTTTTCTGGTGGTGTCAACCTTATCCTGCACAGTATTGCATAATTCTAACACAGGTGACTTGGGTACCAAAAATTATGTGGGGGAAAAGGACTATGGAGCACAAATAGGAAATCTATATCATATGGGTATTGTACAGCATATGTTAGTGTAGATCCTTTAAATATCACAAATAATCATCACTGAAGAGAAAACTAGATTTTTTTAATTTTATCACTGAAAATAAATTTATATCTACATATAAAAATAAATAATATTACATAATACTAACCTGAATGCATAGAGCTTGATGTGATGCCTTAAAATATTTTTAATATTTTGAAATGAAAAGTATTTTTATAAAATGTCAACTTGTATTAACCAAATCAACAACAAAAAAGAAAAGAAATAAAAAAAAAATATGTCCTCTGATTTGTCTCAACTCAACCAATGAAGTTTAGGTTTTGCAGCATGAAGATTCTCATTCATTCAGGCACCTTTTCAAGCATATTTGGTAGTATAATTTTCTGCTGCTGAAGGACTTCAGGGTCTTCAACATATTTTATGCCATCTGTTGCATATGATACAATGTTCCTGCCTAAATCCTTCTTGATATCTATTTATTGTTTGAAACTACCATTTAAGAATGCATTACTTTTATTCTCTAAAACTAGGATTATTGTATAAAATGTGTGGAATACTAAATAAAAATGAAATGGTAAGTATGACAACACTTTTGATTTGTGATACTAAGAGCAGAAAGTAAAAGTGAAAAATAAATGAGGACAATGTATTATACAAGTTTTATTTTTTTAACATAAAAACAACATCAGATTCAGATATTTTTTATAATTACAATAACATTTATTGTTTTGCACTACAAAAGGACTACCAAATTATTTCATCATGTCGGGGAAGGGATGGAATTTTCTTTTACTTTTGTATGTCTCTAAATCAACACGTAATAATGCTTCTTCATTTGTGACTCAATATACTTTAAAATATTTGGGAAAGAAGTGGGATTCATGTAAACAGCTTCAGATCTTGGTTCATTAACAGAGGAAACTGAGCAGTAGCAGTAACTGTGGAATGATGTTTTTTGTTGCCTGCTTTTCCTGTTGAAGGAAAATGTATCAAGCCATAGAAGTAAAATTGGGCGTCTAGACTTCAGATGCTAAAGGACATTTAGATAGTGCATAATAAATCTGAGGGCCTCAGATTCCGCTGCTAGCACCTATGGCTTAATTTGGTTCTGCAGTAAGAATTAAAAAAAAAAAAAATAATTCCATTATTAATGTGAGAGTCAGATTTAACTGACTGACAATGAATAAAATACTGTATTTATTACTGTTCTTCATTTAACTTGCCGTTTTGTTCAAATAAGGTTATGATATCTGTGTGTATTGAGTGACATAGGTCTCAGCAAATCATGATTTCATGCAAATCAAAGTACAGTACACTGCTTTCTGCCGAGCATGTTCACTCTTCTATCAATACACATTGTACTGTGCCTTCTGGTTTCCAGTGCCATGTCCCTGAGTAGTTTGCAAACTTAATTAAATGTGACTTATGCAAAGCTCTATAATATAGATGTAAAACTTGATACAAATTTTTAAGACCATTAGCCATAACAACAACATTAGCTTACTGTATCAGCAAAAAGATTAAATGAAGAATAGATACAGAAGTCTTTTGTATATCAACTAATGCATAGGAAGTTGGTTACCTAATGGTGATTAGATATCGGCAGATAATGAATCCATTGTTCTTAATTCAACTTGTCTATCTGGCTCATGAAGATACATACCATAATTATTAATTAGCAAGCATAAAAATCACTAATTGCTTTCACCTCCACAATTTGGAAAACAAGATTTAGAGCCAGATTGCCTAGTGCATTTTAGGATGGTATAATTGATAGATCAAATCTGTCACATTATCATTCCAGCCCTATTCTCTGTGCAGTGCTAAGTAGCCCGTCATGTCCAGTAGTGTTGCACTAAATTCTAGACCTGTCTATATGCCTGTTGGCCACTTTCTGCATGACAGAATATAATAGTGGGATACAGATATCTAGTGGTAGAGTCAAATCTTTTGGGTATCCCTAGAACATGGCATAGAAAGATGTGGAAAATCCACTAGCAGATCCTTAGCAGTAACTATGGCATTTAGGGAAGCCTGAATGAAAACATGTAAGGACTTTGAGACTTGTGATAGTACATAAAGTACTTCATCAACTGATGGGAAAGAAAAAAGGAAAAAAAAAAAAAAAAAAAAAAAAGCTTAAAATATGTTTTATTAGTCAAATACAAATATTTTTGCAGTGCCATAGAGATCATCTCAGTTTATCTGACTAACTGGCATCGTTCATTTTTTAAGTGACCAAAATCACAGTTTCTGCCATAACAAAAAAGGGTTCTTAAGAACTACTTCGAAGTAGCTGTGTATAAGTTGTAAAGAATTTGTACTGAGTATCTTTATAGCTAGTTATCGTTTTAATCTTAGAATAGATTAATAGTCTATTGTCTGAATCACATGTAAAAATTTGAAACTTTATACTATTCTCTGAAGCTGCTAGCTTCAATTGTTAACTGTTTTATCAAAAATAATCACCATATTTGATTTTATTTTAAATACAATATAGCACATCATTGAAAATAAATCTTTTTAGTGTCATCAGGCTGAAGAACAAAAGTGACTGCAGGATTTATGAGATCAGTTCTTCTTTCCTTACTCAGACAATATTTGCATTGATTTTCAAAGGAGAACTGCAAAAGAAGGAATGCTGGTTTACGCTAAGCAGCAGTGTGTTACATAGTCGGACATACTAGGGCAGGTCCATACATTGTTTTAGTCATTACCAGGAGGAGCTAATATGCAGAGATGTCTGGAGCAATGAAAAACCCTTATGCAACTAGTGGTTTCTGTCATGGCACTGATGAACAGAGACATTTGGTCTGCATCTTTCATTCTTTGCTGTTCCCACCTAGATCCTATTCCAGTTTGTATACCCATCCCAGTTGAAATATCCATTGTAATTCCTATGAAGGCACACAGCAATTAAAAAGAAAAAAGTTAGAAAGAAGTATATTTTTTAAGAACTTTAGAGTTAATTAAAACCAGCTCCCTATTGGCCCTTTCAGATGATGTTGGTAGTCCTTTCACACATACTGAATTTCATGCAAATAGTTCCATGCAGGTAGAGATGCCTGTGAAAACTGATCCCAAGATATCTCCTCTAGGTGCGTTTCTCAGTACCATACTTAATTAAGAATGTTACCCTGAGTGATTTTAATGCTATTAGTACATCTAAAATTTCCTGCTTAGAGAACATTAATTAAGCAATTCTGATGTTCAAGCAATAAATCATCAATGAGACTGGTAGAGGTGGTTTTGTGGTGGTTCTGTTATCATAGCACTGCAGGACCCATCATTATGGGCATGTGAGTTTCTGTAGGACTTTGCTTCCTGTTTTTCAAAGACATCTGTGTTGAGAGTAAGAACTGAAACAGGCATCTAGTATTTGGGGTGTAGAACCCAGGATAGTCTCTGCTACTATTTGTACTAGAAAAACTGGAGGTAGATGTGTATTATAAGTAACTTTTCCAAAGTGATTGCTGAAATCAAAATTGTATTCTCTATTGCCACTATTAGAAACTGGAGAAAAAACATCACCTGTATCAAGGTGGAAATTATTTATACTTAATTGTATAAAAAGATCCAGCTATTGAACTAATAAATGGATTTACCAATAAGCATCCTTCTAAACAGGTAAGACATGTATAACACATATGGCTTCAGAAAGTCCAAGAAGAATGCAGTGTCACAAAAATTGCATTTTGTGTTATATGTCAATTTTGAAAATACACAGCATTAACCAAAAAAAGTGTGTTCAGCTCAGTTTCAGTATGCACTGCTATACATCAAAACTTAAGTCAAGAGACATGCAAACTGCAGATGCAATCAAACAGAAAATAACAGCAAGAATGAAAATACATGTCTTGCAGCAATCTTATATTACTTGATTACTGTGAGAACTTCAAGTTTCTCAAGTCCAAAAATGCAAGCAGGACACATGCTGTGTGATTGTTCCCAATAAGATTTCAAAGACATCTTTGACATGAGTCCTATGGAACCTCCACCAGATCTTCTCCTGATACATCAACAACTTATTTGAGCCTCAGAAAGGGAATTTTTATTTCTTCTTATGCTGTGGAACCGACAGATCTTTACCAATATTCAGAAACTGGATTATACATTTTTTATTCATATTGTAATAAAACACAGTTCAGTATATTTGTTAAAACTATATGTGTGTGTATCAAAATGGCATCATACAGCCATAAATTTATGATATTTTTTTCAAAAGTCATTCAGGTTCTTAAGTACCCCACTTTTCAGATGCTTAATCTCATCTAGAAACACGACTGTCATAAAATGCTTTGCATCATAAGTTCTCTATCCCTCACCTGACCTGTCTCGTAAACTAAGACACAAAAGAGTTTTAAGCTTGAACATGCAAAAGTTAGCTGGAACAATTGTTCTTAATACCATGTATTAATTAATGAACTACATTTCACAGTGTTATCCACAGCAGTCTGAGGAGAAATACCTAAAATAAAGATATTACAACAGATAGAACATGTGGAATAAATCATCTTTAGGCCAGTAATTAATGCTTTGTTATTGAAAGTAAAATAAAAATTGACATGTTAATAATAATAATACAGATGAGATCAAAAGTGATAATGTTCTTAATATTTAAATTTAAGAGATTCATCCCACTTACGATTAGAAGAGGCAAAGCAGTCCCTGGCTCTGATGAGAAAAAAAGTTACACTTTTATTTGTTCCACTCTTTCAGAGAGTTTCAGATTTCAAAAAGAGAAACAGGAGAACAGAAAAGCCATTCTGGAAGACAAAAAGGAATTAAATTAAACAGTAAAATTATTTTGCCTGTGCCAGTTCAAACAACAGGTGGATAATCGGAAAATTCGGTAGGAAAATCTAAATTATTTTTAGATGGCAAATAAAAGCAAAAATAAAACAGAAAATAGAAATATCTAGATGTATAGAAAACATAAGATAAATCTCCCTGACAATAATGTATAATTGTTTATAAAATATGCCTTTCTCTATAGCTACAGGGCTCAAGACTTAAAAATTCTCTTTTCCTGTTTGCAGGATCTCTGGGCTGTTTAATAGAATTCACTTTGTGTGATGAAATTCCCTGTTACACAGGTTGTACTTTTAGGGTCTACAACTGTACAATCTGTGGAGTGAAATTCTAGCCAAAGACATGGTGTCACAGAGATCCTGCTGCAGAGAAAAGTTCTTCCTTCTTTCCCTTTGCCTTCAGAAAAGGAAAAAAAAAAAGTTTCCCCAGTAGAAGAGAGTCTTGCTGTTCTTGCTTTGCAGACATGTGTGGGGAGAAGAAACAGAGAAAAGTTATCCTACTCACTCCTATCCTACTCACGATGCTTTCCCTCCAAACTTCTTGTAGGAGATCTCTGAAGGCTATGGAACATTCTTGGTAGAACCTAAAAAGTTTTATCACTGAATCACAGGTCTTACTGTCCTACTTCAGAGGTACAAATGCAGAATTTATCGTATAAGAGTTGTAAAACCTTTCCGATGTTCATTGTTGTTTGCATGATTTTGCAAGACTAGAATTTTAAAATATAATTCTCATGGGTAGTCAGGTTTGAATGGAATACTATGACAGGACTATTGTGTATAAAAACAATTATGAGAATTAGGCTTCAATGTAGAACAAAATTTCTGAATCAGACCTCATTATTGCAGATTATATGGATTCGTGAGTTGTGTTAGCTAATGTAATATCTAGCAGCATTTTACAGGTCTGAATGTCTCATCGTTAGGGTTAATTGAATACAAAGGCTTTTTGTAAAGTCTGAAGTCAAGTGTTTGCATTGTGGCAAAACTAATAACACTTCACCTTCATTATACTGGTGTGGCCTTAGGAGATAAGTGTTTAGAATGCTGTTATAAATAAGTGTTGTTATAATAAGGATAATTACCAGGAGAATTAATATGAATGGAAGTTAGTTATAGAGCCATCAGAAAAGCATATTACAACTGTTCGATTAAATAGTATAATTATTTCTAGAGTAGGAGGACTATTAAATATGTGCTTTTGTTTTCCTTCTGCAGTCCCAAATAACAAGGTAAAAATAACTATTATTTGAGAATTATATACCTTACCATTCTAAAAGGTTCCTTTGTTTTAGTCATTTGTTTACATACATAGAAAATACAGCAAAATAATTTCTGGTACTTTTAAAATTTTATTAGTTCTATATACTAATAATATATTCTATATATAGTATAATGTATTCTATATATATAGTATATAATGTATTCTGTACACATGTTTAATTAATGTCTAGAAAACACTTTCATACTTACTCATGAGGGCAATAGGCAGCTACACAAATGTTTCTAAACCTTTTCTTCATTGGTGTTTATAATTTGCCAAGCTGCAGGAATTTATTTTTAATAATTAATCTTCTTTATATTACCTAACTGCTAAGTGATCATTATGCTACTAAAGTTTCCAAGCTATCAAAGGTGCAGTGGTAGGGAATGAAGTACTAGATTGGCAAATGTGCAAGCCATCCATATTAGCAGTAACTGCAGTCGTGCATTTGCCTTATCTTTGCTATTTCTTTATAGCCAGATTTCTTTTAGCAACTGTAGAGAATTATTCAGGCACCCCCTTTTTTCCTTAAAGGTACATCACAGTAGATTTAGCCAATGGATATTCCTTGTCTTTGTATTACAGTATGGTTATCAGTATGCCCTCTCTGAAATTTTCTTTGTGAGAAAAGGAGTGTACAACTTCAAGAGCATAAAATTTTCTTCTGCTTTCTTTGCTTATGCAGAAGTGCCTTTTCTCTTCTGTTCTGTCTGAACATTTTTTCTAGCTATTCTGCTCAAAACCATACGTTCTGCAGTTCTTGTATTCAGCTCTTTTCCTCTTCTCATTCAAACCTACTTGGATAATTTCTGCTGCCATCTTGCCGAAGAATAGAAAGAGTAACCAAGCAAGAGATTTTAGATCTCATCAGCAGCTAAGAATACGAGAAATACAACCTTTACGTATAATGACCAGCTCAATGCCATTATGATCAATAATAGAATCCTTGATCCTATTGCAATGCAAATAACAGTAAAAAATGGGAATAACATTAAATTATTAAGGGGTTGTAAATAAGGAAATTCTCACATGAATAACTTAATGATATAGACTAATGTTTGTTTATTAATCCTTGTCTTTTTTTTTTTTTTCATTTCATTTCATTTATGATTCTCCAGTGTAGTGGCAAATCCCCATCTGATCACATTTAAAATCAATTCCTGTTTGAATAAATAAAATATTATGTCCCATGAATACATAGTTTGGTGACAGAGAAACACAGATCCTACTGCTGCTCTTTGTTACTGCTGCTAATTGTTACTGGCTAGGTAAATGGGGGAGAACAGTGGATATTGTCTATCATCTCAGCTTCAGTAAGGGTTTTCACGTTGTCTGCCATAACATTCTTGAAGAGAAACTGATGAAATAAGGGCTGGATGAGCGGACAGTGAGATGAATTGCAAAGTAGCTGAACAGCCAGGCCCAGAAGGTGGTGATTAGTGGCACTAAATGCAGTTGGAGACCAGTAAGCAGTGCCATGGAAATACCCAGTACAGGAGAGATGTGGAGCTACTGGAGAGAGCCCAGCAAAGGATCACCAAGATAGTGGACTGGAGCACCACATATGAGGAAAGGATGAGAGAGGTGGGACTGCTCAGCCTAGAGAAAAGATGACTTGGGTGGGGGGGATCTTACCAATGTATGTAAATACCTGAAGGGAAAGTGCAAAGACGACAGAGCCAGGCTCTTTTTAGTGGTGTCCAGTGACAGGAGAGCCCCAATCTGATGGACAGAAACACTCAGAAGATTCCTTTCTCTTGGCCTTCTACATCACAATAGCGATGCTGAGTACACTTTGCCAGTAGACACATGCATGTGCATGTGCACACACACGGAGTTATTTTTCATGCCCAGCAGTTTATTTTCTTCTGTGCAGTGGTTTCTTGTGTTCTGCTCAATTAACATAACCTCCAGCCATGTCTAGTTGTTTGCTTGCAGCCTTAACACTCAGCATGTTGCGTTATGCTGAGCTGGCACAATGTGCACTGCAGTTTTGAGGGTTAGTGCAGTATTCTAAGGAATTAATATTGGTATTTTATACTCTGACATTACGTAGTCATTCCTGGACGTGGAAGGATGTACTTTCAGCAGCTTCTGATACCTTTCTGGTCATTCGTGCATATCCTGCTCAACTTTTTCTGTAGAACAGGAGTCTGCGTTTGCTCTGCCTGCAAAGGTGCCCAACTAAGATGCTACAATACCTGAAAAGTACATGCCAGGCCCCCAGAGAGTTTCAGATTTCCTTCCTCATCTTCTTAGGCTCCTCTACAGCCAAGACAGACAACTATTGACTTCCGAAGGTTCCTTCTACAGATTACAATAGGCCTTCAGTGCCTGTTGCACTGCCGCTGTTTTCAGCAAAACTCTTTCTTTGATTTGGCAAGGTCAAGGATGTTCAGCTTTCTTCTAGGGTCACTCTAAGGTCTTGATCTTTGAATTTTATTGGAGTTTAAGTATACACAGGCTTGAACTAGGGCACTTTTGAGCAGAGATCAGAGCCTGTGTTTTGTTGTTTAGAACACTTTTCACACGAAAGTAAAAACAGTTATTTAACTCTGGTGCTCCTAGGATGTGGAAATTCATGATATGAAGTTTTGTGGATCGTATTTTTCCAGTTAGAAAGTGTAGTGTCTACCTCTACTTTTTGCATCCTAGCAGCAGTTTTAAACATGCCTCATTACTTTTGACTGTGACACATGTTCCCAATTCCTGTTTTCTTGAATGAGTAGAATAGGAAGTAGCTACACCAAAGGCTGTACATGACACAGACATTCACTTCTAATATTGTCTGATCTGATAGATTTCAATTAACCAAATCCTTACCCTAAAGTCCTCAGGTATCTGCCCTCAATACACTTGATCCCTTAAGTCTGCTCAAACTCTTTTTTCCTCATTTAACCACTCAAGATTTTTTTTTTATTATTTTGTTATTAATTAGACACCCATCTGTGATTTCTTAAATCTTTTGCTAAACTTATTTTATTTGAACCAATGAAGCGCAACTCTTCTTCTATTCAATCAGTTGTTTTTAATTGATCTAACCAGATGCATGTTCCTAGCCAGTTAGCTAATTTCTTCAATTAATGAAGCCAGCTGTCTCACAGTCATGTTATTGATCATTTTGAGGTCTCAGCATCTGTTATTCCAAGTGTTTTAATGGTCATTTCCAATTGCCTCAGATATCATTACACACAATCATTACACTGTTTTTTTATTAACTTCATTAATCCCAGGCATTTTCACGTCTCTTATCACTCTAACACTCCAACCTGTTCTTCTTTAAAAAGAAGCACCCTTCCATAGCTAGGAAATGTAAAAGTGTTGCTTCTTGTTTCTCAAATCTTTTTCTTTTTCAGAACACATCGCTGGCATAATGCCTAAAACCCCCTTTGCTTAGTAGGGAGCTACTGAATTTTTGTGTTAAACCAGTGCTTCACGTGTTTTTTTCTTCCAACCACGTATGGCTGTACTTTTTAAACTAGTATTTTTTTCGGGATAGACACTCTCCCAGTAATAAATTTGAAAAACAACAAGTATTCTTTGATTATTACTAAAGTCCAAAATAATCTGGAGGAATAATGTTCCTAGCTGGAACACCCCTGAATTTAGGGGACAAGAATACAGACAACTTCTGCTCATGAAGCTCAATTATTCTGATCACTGGGCCATAAAAGAAGATAGAAAAACTAAGTTTATATTTAATATCTTTCAGCAGTTTGAGAGCAAGACTACCTCACTGTAAATCTACTTCAGTCATTGCTCTCTTATCCAAAGAATGAAAAAAAGAGAAATACAGAAGGTACTGCAAGAGCAGATGAAATTATTACAAATACTCAACCTCAACTACAAAGTCAAAAGGGTAAAACAGAGGAATGGATTGCTGAGTGAATCTGGTATCTTGCTTAGAGTTATTTTTCAGGATAGTGATATTAAAAGCATTGCAATCCAGAATCTTGCTCTTCTGAGTGTGCAGGTTAATCAAGGATTAAAGTTAACACTATTTATTAGAATAATGTAAAAACAAACCTTCTCTCAGCAGACACTTGTGTATTGCAAGTAAAGATTAAATTTAGACTCTACATCAAGATCTCTTACCTAAGATCACGTGTAATTTTAATTACCTCAATAATCCTTGTAAACTGCATGGGACTGCAAAGGTGCTAGAATTAAACACATTCACTAACTACCATCTAAATCAGAACTCGAGAGCAGTGTCCCACGAACAGAGTGGAGTACTGCATAACTTTACTTAACCAATCACTGGTTATCCAGAATTTCCAAAACAGATCACCAGATTCTTTCCATCTATTAGCCAAATCTATAGCTACCTGGCTTATTTCATGCCTCCAAATCTTTTAAATGACAGAGGTATGATAGGGGGAAAAAAAAAAAAATAAAGACCAAATTCTTTTCTCATGAAGAAATAGGTAATGAAGAAGTAACTTTGCTGCATTTGTTGTAATGCTACTAGTGGTAGAAGAATTACGCTGCAGATGTCTTACTCCTGTCAAAGAAACACAGCAGACAGTTCCCAGAATCAAAAAAAAATAATCTATATTTTCTTTGAGAAAGAGCACAATGCTCTATTTAACAGCTACTGGCTATTGCTTACTGCTGCAGACAGTGTGTGTGCTAGATGAGTTGTGGATTAGTAATGCCTTTTTTCATCCTGTTTAATCTTCTGTTCCATAGGGATAATCCAGCAGGGAGCTGAGTACTCTTTGGCATGTGCTGAGTGCTCCAAGCATTAGCACACTACAAATGGATCTTTTCTTCCAGAGTGCTTTGCAGATTTGAGCCTTTGCACTTGTGGGCATCCCGAGGCACATCAATGACGTTGTACCCTTCATCACAGCTTTTAAAAGAGTCGCTGCCAGACATTGCCCTCCTGTGAAACACTAGAATGACCAATGAACTCATAACTTTGGGAACAAACTTTAAACGCAATCTATTTATATTAACTTTGCCACACAACCAAGAAGACATTGGAGCCATTGGCGATGCATTCTTTCTCTTAAAATGAAGGTGGAAAGAGGGAAAATAAGTGAAAATATTAATTGTGCTAAGTTTTCAAGTTTTTGGTCTTCCCTTCTTTCATTCTTCCTTTTGTTGTCTTCATACTTTCATCAATATGAATATAAATTTTAGCTCTGAAAAACTGGAAAGTCTTAAACTACATATTTTATTTTTTTTTAAATCACCCTTTCTCTGAGCATGTGCTAAAAAGTATGTGCCTGTGTGTGAAAGTTGGCACTGTGATACTATGTCTCAAAAGTTAAACTAAAAGACTTCAACTGAAAACAAAAACGGAAAGTAATGATAAAAATACGTGTAGCATTCTCCTTGTAAACTGCTATTGCAAATGAGATGTGCCAAGGGTCAAAACTCTAATGTAATGATTTGTCAGAAAGCCTGTGCATCGAAGAAATTGTGAACACTTCAGCAAAATACTGTTGTCCAATCACTGTTGTGAATGTCTAATGCTGATGCTTTAATAAGTGACTGATTGCAGTGCAGCATCCTCTGGGTATAAGCTGATACCCTACCTCCAGTTTCATAATTGCAGTTGACCCTATTAAAGAGCTGTTAATGATTAATTCTCTATATTAGCATTTGCTGCTGTTAAAGACGACGAGTATGATCCTATGAAATTAATATGTTAGTAGCATGCAAACTTCAGTCTGACACTTCATAGAGTAACACATCATTAAAACACAGATGAGGATTAAACCAGAGACATTTTATGAATTGATTAATATAGAAGTATACAATAATTCTTAAAATAAATATGTCATAACCCAAATAATACTGAATATTTGTACATTAAATTTCACAGATATGTTCAACAAAGGGAATAGATAGCTGAATATTTTTCTAGGTAAGAGTGGCTGTGGTGGGTTGACCCTGGCTGAGGGCCAGGTGCCCACCAGAGCCGCTCTATCACTCCCCTCTTTCATTAGACAGGGGAAAAAAGCTACAATAAAAGAAAACTTACAGGTCGAGATAAGGACAGGGAGAGATCATTCTCTAATTATCATCACGAGCAAAACAGACCGAACTTAGAGAGGGAATTCATCTTATTTATTACTAAGCAAAACAGAGTAGAGGAATGAGAAAATAAAACCAAATCTTAAAAACACCTCCCCCCACCCCTCCCATCTTCCCGGGCTCAACTTCACTCCCGGCTTCAACCTCCGCCCCCCCCAGCGGCACAGGGGGACGGGGAGTGGGGGTTACGGTCAGTTCATCACGCGGTGTTTCTGCCGCTTCTTCATCCTCAGGGGGAGGACTCATTGTTCCCCCGCTCCAGCGTGGGGTCCCTCTCACGGGAGACAGTCCTTCACGACCTTCTCCAACGTGAGTCTCCTCCACGGGGTGCAGACCTTCAGGAACAGACTGCTCCAGCGTGGGTCCCCCACGGGGTCACAAGTCCTGTCAGCAAACCTGCTCTGGCGTGGGCTCCTCTTTCCACGCATCCACAGGTCCTGCCAGGAGCTTGCTCCAGCGCGGGCTTCCCACGGGGCCACAGCCTCCTTCAGGTGCCTCCACCTGCTCCGGCGTGGGGTCCTCCATGGGCTGCAGGTGGAATCGCTACACCCCCTCATCCTCCCTCCATGGGCTGCAGGGGGACAGCCTGCTTCACCATGGTCTTCACCACGGGCTGCAGGGGAATCTTGCTCCGGCGCCTGGAGCACCTCCTCCCCCTCCTTCTGCACTGACCTTGGTGTCTGCAGATGTTCTTACATCTTCTCACTCCTCTCTCTGGCTGCAAAAGCTCTCTCTAACTGTTTTTCTCTTTCTTAAATATGTTATCACAGAGGCGCTGATTGGCTTGGCCTTGGCCAGCGGCGGGTCCGTCTTGGAGCCGGCTGGCATTGGCTCTGTCAGACACAGGGGTAGCTTCTAGCAGCTTCTCACAGAAGCCACCCCTGTAGCCCCCCCGCTACCAAAACCTTGCCACGCAAAACCAACACAGTGGCAGAACAGTGTGCTTATAAAATATGTAAAATGTATTAGTGCTCGGTGTTGCTATTTACAACACATATCTGTTTCTGTTTCACACGTTAGCCTCTACATTGTGTCCTTCAGTGAATCCAAATGCCTACTGAAGCAAAAGACATTTGTCTTACAAATTTTAAATTCTTGGTGTATAGGTCAGTCACGTTGACCCATGTTAGTGTCTTACTATTTAAGTCACTTGTCCGCCATTCCAAATCGGCAGTCAGCATTGCCTTGGGTAGAAAGCGCTTCAGTATTTGATGGTATATAATAGCAAACACAATGTTAGATAATAAACTTGCTAAAACCTTGTGCTTAACCTTTCCTGTTAAAAACAATACCGTAATGCCTCTATGGCCACAGGGATTGCATAGCCTTTGCTGACACGAAAACAGGCCATAGTTATTGCTAAAGGCATCTGACCTAACAAAGTTTCATTGCAAATAACAGAACAACTAGAATTCCAAAGAAAAAAAATATGTTTTAATATTGGGTTATGGCAGATATTATATCCAAAAGGTCTTAGCAGCCTGTGAAAGTATACCCAATTTCCTTTTATTTCTTTTTGCATCAGTTTCAGTATTGTCACGTATAAATAATTCCATGGCTCAGTGTTTGAAAACTTTTTGCATCGCATCCTATATTTAATAAAATATTAAACAGAAAACTAACAACAAATGTAAAATTTATCCCCACCTCTAAAGCAGGGGAAAAATCAACACACCGATATTCTTTTCAATGAAGCGGTCTCATCACTGTTTAGGAGAAAAGTATTTTTTGCATGAGTTATTAGTGCTTTATTTTTCAAAGCATAAGCAAAAGATCAAAATATGCAAAAATAAAAACAAAAAGTCAATGTATTTTTCCTTCACAGGACTTTATAATTGACAAAAAAAAGACTAAAAATAAGAAAGTGATTCAAAATTGAATAATATCTGCCATGTAACTCTCAAAATCTAATAAAACACATAAATGCTTACAGAAATTCAAATATTAATTTGCATTTTTTAATTAATTCCATTGTGTAATTTTTAAATTGCTTTATATTTCCTTTCACAAAATTTCCAATTATTTCTTTTGCTGGAAAATGTTCACAGAGTGAATTTAAAACAGTAGCAATTCTTTGTGGAAAATGAATTTTGAAACTCAAAGTAAAAAATATGTGCAGCAGAATAATTTGTATGCTATATAATCATGGAAAAAGAACAAGGTATGTAGTTTATGTACTGTAACGACACTATATAAAAGTGATGCTTATTATTTCACAAAACAAAATGTTAAGGAAGAATAGAACTGAGTCAAATATTTTTTTCTGATTTCACAGATATTTCACAGATGGAGATGATGGTGGTAAGGTTTTTAATAATTAATCAACATTTGTAAGTTTACTTTTCATTAAAAAAAAAAAAAAATCAGCTATTCACATTTGAGTCTCACTGCTATTTATTCCAGAATATTCACTCAAATGTGCAGGAAAGGTCTTCACAGCAAGACAGTCAGCAGTTTCTTATATTGACCTAGAGAACAAGAACATTTTTACAGGTTTCTGAGTTTTCATTCCTTTTCTCTTCTTCCCTTTTTTGTTTTTAATGTTTCTTCCATTCAGGTCAAGAAATCATGTTGTCCTAGAAAACATATGCTTTTTCTTTATACCTCACCTGCTTTCTATCTGAATATAACATAAACACATTTATACTCTCTTCTTACAGAGCTTGTAGAAACATTGCAAGAAGCTCTCTTTTTTTCATTTTGGGAAAAAAGTTGGTATGAAAACACCATTGTAAGACTTCCAAATCTGTTTCTTTCTGCTTGCTTTGATTTTTAATAACTTTCTGTTCATCATTAAGATCACAGAAAATTATGGCAAGGGATTTCAGAACATTTTCAATAAAAAAGTAAGTTTTGAAGAGTACTTATTTCCTTAATTGGAAAACTGACACAAATGAATTTTTTCTTTTCTTTCTTTATTTATTTAATGTTAATTCGAATGAATGGTTTTCTGAATAGCCCAATGGGATGCGTGTTAATGGAAAAATGTATAGAGCAGTTGTTCACTTAAGTGTCTCAGTTATTCACGACATTATTTGAATTACTAATATGAAGACTAACATTAACTATGTTAGTTTTCTGAAGAATTTATTGCTCAGATAATACCTATGAGGCATTTTTGTGACTTCTAAGAAGAAAATTTCCCTCAGGTTTTGTTTTTTCAAAGTGTACTGGGCATACTTATCCAAATTATCATTCCATCTGCAAATTCTGATGGGCATGGAAACCCTTGTATGGGTGTAATTTACCAGTTTTTAACACTGTTTAATGGCTCACCATTAGTTTAAGTGTCATCAGATCTATTAATGACATACTTCTAATTTCTGACACTAAAAGTATTGCAGGCTGGAATTTTGGTCTGCTCACTTTTTAATGACTGGCTGAAGCTTTGTTGCATACATCTAAGTAAAGCATGAAGAAATTGATTATACTGATGATGTTTCAGTTAAGTAGTAAAACTGTATTCTAAACTACATGCAAGTGTGGGCTGATAAAATCCATTTTCAAAGACAAATGTCTTAACCCATTTCCTTAGGAAATTTAATAATTCTTCAAGGGCTAGGACTGACAAAAGAAGTAGAGGGGCTTCAGGGACGTAGGGCTAATCCTGTAATCTACTACTGACTTAGTGCCTAACTGTGGAGATGTAAAAACTGCACAACATGGGTAGTATTTTAAGTACTCAGGGTGCTAAAATGTTCTCTCTGTGTCTGCACAGCACTGATTTCATGCTGACAAGACTAGGAAAGTTCTGTTTGTCTCAACCCAAAATCTATTCTCTGTGTAGAAAGATGTCCCATTAGGATTTAAGTTCAATTAGACATTTTCTGAAATTCCCTGATACAGGCTTTTAAGATAGACACATAATGTAAGCATCTCTGGTCACCTGTTTTCTTGAAGTGAGTAGTTACTCAATGGTCTCAGAGACATTCAAGATTTTAAAATATTAGTCTCTCATATTTCTGTTATAACCTACAGTAGAGAGAAAAGGAAAAAAACCCCAAACAATAAAAATACCAACCAAAGCTCAAACAAAACCAGTCCCTTTGTTTCAAATATTCTGATTTGACTATTCAAAATTCAGTGTTCTCTATCTGCTATTTATCTTAATAAATTACAGTTCTATGTGGCTGAGATTGGTTTCATGAAGAATTTTCATGCTAACATACTGCGTGACCATCAGGTATCTTGTCTGACTGTGTTGAGGTATACGTGAAACCAAGGCAGCAGCATCTCTCCTCAGAACCTTAGCTGCCTTTGGGGATTCATTGTTTGTTTCTTTTTTTTTTTTGTTCACAACAAACTTCTTTCAACTTTTGACATTTCTATCTACCACTCCATGTTGTACAAGCCAAAGGGTTCTTATAGTGTGTTTAGCTTCCTTTTTTGTTTCTCTTTTGCACAACATAACATCTAGTTATTTCTAATTAAAAGAAAAAGTCATTGTTGTCTCATCTGTGAATGATTTGATTTCTTCTGTTGTTGTATTTCATCTTATATTCAGTTGGTATAATTTTTCTGTTTTAGCAGCTTTGGTTACTTTATTTTCAGGATATCTCTTTTAAACTAATCTATCCACCTATAAAATTCATTGAGGGAGACTTTCTAAGATGGAACTCAGTTTTTAATAGTAATAAAAAAATTAATTTTAGAGTTTACAGATATTATGATTGGAAAATAAATGTGCTGCAGAAGTAGTGGAATCTCTTATAAAACTGCATTTGAAAATGCTGAAAGTTCGATGGATTGGAGATGTCATTTTCAAGATCCGTTTGGAAGACCGACATATGATACTTTTTTGGTTGTCTGACTAGCAGGAGCTGGGAGATTTTCACGTTAGTCAGAAAGCTTTGTTGGTGGCCTTGGAAAGAGTTCAGCCCATTATCCTGTGCCAGAGGAATAGAAATTATCACAGGAAACCCTGATGCGTATGTAAGGTAGGGAAATAAGTTTTTCCAGTGGTGATGCACAGATGCAAAAAGAGTTTCAGGTGGAAAATCAATGTGTGCATTTGCCTACATGTATGTGCTTTAAATGAAACCAAACAAAACCCCTGTATTGAGTTTACATGGCAAGGTTTTGGTAGCAGGGGGCTACAGGGGTGGCTTCTGTGAGAAGCTGCTAGAAGCTTCCACTGTGTCTGTCAGAGCCAATGCCAGCCGGCTCCAAGACGGACCCGCTGCTGACCAAGGCCAAGCCAATCAGCAATGGTGGTAGCGTCTTTGGGATAATAGAGTTAAGAAGGGGGAAAAAAACCAAGAGCAATTATAGTGAGAGAGAGAAGTGATACTATGTTAGAGAAGCAACCCTGCAGACACCAAGGTCAGTGCAGAAGGAGGGGGAGGAGGTGCTCCAGGCACCGGAGCAGAGATCCTCCTGCAGCCCATTGAGAAGACCACGGTGAGGCAGACTGGACTGTCCCCCTGCAGCCCATGGAGGAGGATGGGGAGCAGATATCCACCTGCAGCCCGTGGAGGACCCCACGCCGGAGAAGCTGAGGACATCTGAAGGAAGTTGTGACCCCGTGGGAAGCCCACACTGGAGCAAGCTCCTGGCAGGACCTGTGGCCCTGTGGAGAGAGGAGCCCACACAGGAGCAGGTTTGCTGACAGGACTTGTGACCCCGTGAGGGACCCACGCTGGAGCAGTTCATGAAGAACTGCAGCCTGAGGGAAGGACTCGCATTGGAGATGTTTGTGGAGGACTGTCTCCTGTGGGAGGGACCCCACGCTGGAGCAGGGGCAGAGTGTGAGGAGTCCTCCCCCTGAGGAGGAAGGAGCGGCAGAGACAACGTGTGATAAACTGACCACAACCCCCATTCCCCGTCCCCCTGTGCTGCTGGGAAGGAGGAGGTAGAGAAATCAGGAGTGAAGTTAAGCCTGGGAGGAGGGGGGGATGGGGAGGTGTTTTTAAGATTTGGATTTATTTCTCATTACTTGACTCTGATTTGATATAGTTATGAATTAAATTAATTTTCCAGAGCTGAGTCTGTTTTACCCATGATGGTAATTGCTGAGTGATCTCTCCCTGTCCTTATCTGAACCCATGAGCCTCTCATTATATTTTCTCTCCTCAGTCCAGCTGAGGAGGGGAGTGATAGAGTGGCTTTGAGGGGCACCTGATGCCCATCCAAGATCAACCCACTACAACCCCAAAGAACAATTCTCAGGATGGTTTTAGGTGGCAATTTTTAAAATAATCTGAAGAAAATTGTGTACAGAGACTAAACAAACAAGCTTGAATATATGATTATGACCTTTCTAAGCTATAAATTTCTTCAGAAGAGTAATGATAATTTATTTAGTTTCTTTAGATATGTTTCTTACAACTAGTAAATTTATAAATCATCATTAAAGCTCTAACTACAAACTGAAGCAAAAAAAATTGAAGTTAATGTGATTTTTTAAAAAGGATTTTTACTCCACAGTGAAGGATGGTTGGTCATGGTTATGTGTAAATGGATGCAGTTGAAGTAGACATGCTGACTGTGTTAAATGGCTTTCTCCTGCTTCCTCTGTACTTCTACTTAGGAATCCTGGGCAACTTCAATATATTTGTGCCTCAGTTCCTCACCAATGAAATGGGGACTTGCTTTTTTTTAAATACTGTGGAGTAGGAACATACTCTATCAGTTGTATGCATAAATGACAAGCTACCGCATACATTTTAGATATTTAAAGTACACTTGTGGAAGAATAAAGAAATTTGAATCCAAGAAAGTGATCTGTCAGTCACTTCTTAACCACAGACATCTTGTTTCAATGCAGAAAATTACTTGAAGTTCTGTTCCTAAGAGCAGGTAAAAGGTGAATGTCCCTTCATTTTTTCCCATTGCAGCCTTCTCTTATATTTGGTCAATAATGTAGGGACTGCTCCAGTCCTTATTGGAGATTAGCCAATGACATAATGAAGTATTAGAAGCAAACTAAAGAATAGTTTAACTTAGTTTCTTTCTCCCTTTTCTATTGAAACAAAATGTGCAGAAATATAATTAGCTTTGCAATTTCCACTCCTTTTTCAAATTTGGCTAAAAGAAACTGGTTGTTATAATAACTGGTATTATAATAAACCAGGTACTTACATACATGTACATGCACACAGGGCTAGAACAGTGCTGATATATATGGGCAGCTATGACTCTGCTTCTGTAACACTGGATGGGGGCAAGGGTGTAAATGGGGGTTTTACATGACCCTTGACTCTCCACAGAATGGTATCTTCACTAGGGATTCTTAGTACATTGAGGAAACCAGGTTTACCATACTAGGGAAACCATGGGATTGACCTGGGAGTATATGGCCTCCTATTTTTACATCATAAAACTGGAGATGTGAGTGAATGCAATAGGTAATGGCGGGTAATCTCCTGATAAATACATGCTAACACATGCCTATGGAAAAGACAAGATCACTCAAGCCTGATTTTCATAAGAACTGAAACTAGAGGCAAAGTCTATAGAAGAATTGTCGCTCAGCTTTTCCACACTAATCCTGGAGAGTCTCCAACTTCATGATTATAAATATAGATTCTCCCTTGCTTATTTTTCTGTTCTGTTTTCATGAATGCTACATTACTTTGTTCACAGAAATGCACTTTCAATAAAAGAGATGGAGAGCGGCCCTCTTTAGTCAATAATCTGGTGCTTCAACCCTTTCTTACAAAGCAAGGACTTTTGCAGTTCTGAATCAATCTTGTGTTAGACAGCTTCCCTTTTGGCAAGCTTTGGGCAGTTCCCTCCTTAGCATATAGAATGACCGAATAACATTTTCTAAATCACTTAAAAAACTCCCTTCAATCAGTAAAGTATATAAAGTATCAGATTTAGAAAATCTGAATCACCCTCCTGCAGCTAAATCCTTACCCTTACACAGTAGAGTGTCTATGATAGATTGAAAAAGTATTGAATCTTGACTGGTTTGTTCCAATATCTGACAATATATATATATATCTCCTTAGAGTAACTAAGGTCTTTTTACTGAAAGTAGTCTTCTGATACCAAGGACTGGAATTTAATCCCATTGTAATAAATCTTTTTTTTTTTTTTTTTTAATGGTATCACAGTCTACAAAGTTAGTAAAGCCTGCACATCTCAGCACAAGTATCCTATATTGACTAAAGCAAATTTTCTGCTATCTACTGCTAGCAAGATCTTGCCTACAATGTCATCCACTAGTTAGTTGTTTTTACTAATTAATTTAGACCATGTATGCATTAATTAATTTAGATCATGTAACAAATATTTCTCAGGAGGTTTGTGTTTCCTGATTAATTATACAATTATTGATAATCAAGGGATCAGTGAGTGAAGAATAAAAGCAATATACAGTAGTAAGTATAAAATTTTAATAATTATTTTGCTGTATTAAAACCTAATATTAAGTTTATTATACTGGAAAATGTATATGATCTTATAATATTGATACTAAATTTTTGAAATAAACAGCTGAAAGTAAACTATTTACTTTTCATTATTAAATCTTTTAGCTTTTCTTAATTACAAAATAGCACCTGCAAATGATAGCAAGAATTTTTTCAGAGCACGGCCACCAAACAAACTCAATTTTTATTTGAGATAAATAGTATTCTGAAATTTACTAAAATTAAATTGCAGTATGGTTTTAAACATAAAAGAGCTTTGCATTACTGCTTGAAGCTTCTTTGCTGCCTTTCAGGCTTACTAGCTTTTGATTTCATTTACCGTTACAGTAATCAAGGTAGTGATTGCTTCCATATTCTCAGGCTAATTTTAAGCTCTGCCAGTGAATACATAAAGTCTTTGAATGCATTGAGGCTTAATCTTAATTTGTTCTGGAATTCCCATCTTTCTGGAAATTTCAGTGTTTTTCTGCTTTAAATAATAGACAAAATTTATTTTACTTGACAGCATTGACTTCTGAAAATATTGTGACTCTGTAACATCATTTTTCAGACAGCTCCTAAACCAGCAAGCAGCTTTGCTTTCTTGCGATCTCTTTCCACCTACTTGCACTTGCCATGTTGCTAGTTTGAATTAGATATATAAGGTAAGATATAAAATATCTAGCTGGGATACCTCTATCTATATTTTGTGACAGCTCAGGATTCAGCATTTCTTGTGTGACTTGGCTGACCAATTGCACTTTGCTGGGATCCCGACTGCTCAGGAAGTTTAGCTTTAAGTTTCTGAGTTAACAATACAATCATAGCTTACATATATTTGCAGTATACAATTATTTGTGGTAGACTACAAACATATCCTCCTTGCTGGCTGGTGCAGGGAATAAACATGCTAAATCCCAAATAGCTAAATCCCATTGTAAAGACAATAGATTGGAATCACAGAATCATAAAATGGTTTGGGTTGGAAGGGACCTTAAAGACCATCTAGTTCCAACCCCCCTGCCATGGGCAGGGACACCCTCCACTAGATCAGGTTGCCCAAAGCCTCATCCAACCTGGTCTTAAACACTTCCAGGGGTGGGGCCTCCACAATCTCTCTGGGCAACCTGTTCCAGTGCCTCACCACCCTCACAGTAAAGAATTTCTTTCTAACATCTCATCTAAACCGACCCTTCTTCAGCTTAAGGCCATTACCCCTTGTCCTGTCACTACACTCCTTGATAAACAGTCCCTCACCATCTTTCCTGTAGGCCCCTTCAGGTACTGGTAAGCTGCAATTAGATCTCCCCGGAGCCGCCTTTTCTCCAGGCTGAACAACCCCAACTCTCTCAGCCTGTCCTCATAGGAGAGGTGCTCCAGCCCTCTGATCAGCTTCGTGGCCCTCCTCTGGAGATGCTCCAACAGCTCCATGTCTCGCTTGTACTGGGGCCCCCAGAGCTGGACGCAGTACTCCAGGTGGGGTCTCACGAGAGCAGAGTAGAGGGGCAGGATCACCTCCCTTGACCTGCTGGTCACACTTCTTTTGATGCAGCCCAGGACACAGTTGGCTTTCTGGGCTGCAAGCGCACACTGCCAGTTCATGTGGAGCTTCGCATCAATCAATACCCCCAAGTCCTTCTCCTCGGGGCTGCTTTCAATCCATTCCTCGCCCAGCGTATAGTCATGCTTGGGATTGCGCCAACCCACGTGCAGGACCTTGCACTTGGCCTTGTTGAACTTCATGTGGTTCGCACAGGCCCACCTCTCCAGCCTGTCAAGGTCCCTCTGAATGGCATCCTTTCCCTCCCATGTGTCGACTGTACCACACAGCTTGGTGCCATCAGCAAACTTGCTGAGGGTGCACTCAGTCCCACTGTCCATGTCACTGACAAAGATGTTGAACAATGCTGGTCCCAGTACTGACTCCTGAGGAACACCACTCGTCACTGTTCTCCACTTGGACATTGAGCTGTTGACTGCAACTCTTTGAGTGCGACCATCCAGCCAATTCCTTATCCACCGAGTGGTCCATCCATCGAATCTGTGTCTCTCCAATTTAGATACAAGGACATCGTGCAGGACAGTGTCAAATGCCTTGCACAAGTCCAGGTAGATGAAGTCAGTTGCCCTTCCCTTATCCACCAATGCTGTAAGCCCATCATAGAAGGCCACCAGATTTGTCAGGCACGATTTGCCCTTAGTGAAGCCATGTTGGCTGTCACCAATCACCTCCTCATTTTCCATGTGCCTTAGCATAGTGTCCAGGAGGGTCTGCTCCATAATCTTGTCAGGCATGGAGGTGAGACTGATGGGCCTGTAGTTCCCCAGGTCTTCCTTTTTTCCCTTCTTAAAAATAGGGGTTATTTTCCCCCTTTTCCAGTCAGTGGGAACTTCGCCGGACTGCCAGGACTTCTCAAATATGATGGAGAGTGGCCTGGCCACTTCATCCGCCAGTTCCCTCAAGACCCATGGATGCAACTCATCAGGTCCCATGGACTTGTGCACCTTCAGGTTCCTTAGATATTCTCGAACCTGATCTTCTCCTACAGTGGGCGGTTCTGCATTCTCCCAGTCCCTGCCTTCTGTGACCTGGGCAGTGTGGCTCAAGGATTTGCCAGTGAAGACTGAGGCAAAGAAGTCGTTGAGTACCTCAGCCTTCTCCATATCCTGGGTAACCAAGTCACCCGTTTCATTCCGGAGAGGACCCACATTTTCCCTTGTCGTCCTTTTCTCACTAACATACCTATAGAAGCTTTCTTGTTGTCCTTGACATCTCTGGCCAGACTAATTTCTGTCAGGGCTTTGGCTTTCCTAACCTGCTCCCTGGCTTCTCGGACAGTTTCTCTGTATTCCTCCCAGGCTACGTGACCTACCTGGTAGTTACCTGGAAGGTAACAATATTCTAATTTTAACAATTAGTATTGGAGTAGAACAATTTTACTAAGAAAAAACATTTTAGAAGAGTGACTATATCTTTTTTCTGTCATTGAAAATGTTTCCCAATCTCTTTTCCAATTTTCTGAATGCAATTAAGGTAGTATTCTGCCCTACACATTTCTGCATATAATTTGAAAATGCTAATGTACTATATACAAGAAAAAGGTAAATAAAGGGGGAAAGGTTGGATTCCAGTTCATTAGAAACTCTGTGGTGGAAAATAAATTTTAGTTAAATGGAGGATAGACAAAGTAAAGAAAAAATCTGTCTCAGAGCCTCTTGCTGAAAAAACCCAACTATTTATGATACACTGGCAAATGAAGACAGAATATTGTATAAGTCAACCAGTGTAGTAAAAAATCATATGAAACTTAGTAAAAACCACTGTTTTTCTGCAGAGCTTTATAAGCCACAATCCATTTTCTTAGGTAAACTCTCAGTGATTATCAGGGTACCACATCAGAATTATCAGTATGTGTCTTTGGTATACAAAGGGGAAAGAAGTGGAAAGCAACTCTTTGAACCAATTTCATTCCACAGTAAACATTTGGTAGTTTAATTCCCAAATTTGGGGCATGGCCTGTTTCAAGACTATTAGCACCTCCATGAGGCCCTTCCCTTCCCTTTTCTGATACAAAAGGAAGAAAATAGGAATTGCTTGGAAGGGTTTTATGTACATTGAAAGTTTCTCTGTAGAGATACTAATCTGATGGGCATCAGTGGCAAAAGTCCAATTCATTCTACTGAATGATTTTATCCTTAAAGTTCAGTCTGAAGTTAAACACCTTTGGTTTTCTGTTTTGTTTTGGGTTGGGGTTTTTTCTTGGTTTTTTTGTTTTTGTTGTTGCTGTTGTTTGTTTTTTAAGTCAGGCCATATTACATTGCCATTAAATCCAGGTTGGATGTCATAAAGCTATGCCCTAAAGCTAAGCAGAAGATGGTAGCTGAATGCAGGAATTTCAGGGTGAGATTTTATTGCCTTTATATGGTGGGTCAGAATAGACCCACAAGACTACTTTGTGACTTAGGAAAACTGCAAACTATTTGTGCTGGTTATTATAAAATTAAATTTTTACAGTACAATCGTCTGTTTGATTTCTTGATATGTTTTGGTTTATGATCATCAAGAAAAGCCTGCAGTTACCTTTCAGGAACAAAATAAGAAATAATTTTTCACTCACTTACTGTTAGCAGACTATCACTTGCCACATTAATAGTATTATCTTTTATAAATAAAGCCAGTTAAAGTGATTTAAACGATTACCATTTTAATAAACAAGCATTTTCAGCAGCACTTACCAAGCATGAGTAATGCAAGTCATGAGCAAATGAACAAAACACTAAAACTGAGGCATAAATCTGAAACAAAACTGCATTGTTGACAGCTGCACATGAATGATCAGGGCATATATTTTGGAGTATGAGAAAAAAGTAATCTACGTATTGAAAGGTCAGTAGTTGTAAGCATTAACATTAAATGTTAAATGAAATGTAAATTAACTCCTGTTTCATACGGAGTGAATTTAAAATCAAGACAGATCAATTACTAAGGGTTGACCCATGTATTTGTCTATGGCCTAAGATACTACAGACATTTCAGATTCTGATTCTAATAGGAAGGTAGAAGAGTCACTGGAAATATCACTCATGTCATATCTTCAGTCATTAAATTGTTGTGTCAGCTACTCATCTAACCTCCTTCCAAAGTAGACGAAATAACATAGGCACCTTTTGAGGATGATTCATACTGTTCAAAAATTTGTGTCTGTGGTAGGATGAATGATCTTCAGGAGGTAGCTTCCTGAGGGACTGTAGAATAACTTAAATGACAGCATTAGGCATAAAAAAATACCCAACTTTAACAGCAAAAGCTAGGTAAGACGAATCATACCTCAAGTGTGGCCATTTTTTTAAAATTGCTGGGTTTTTTTAATAGTGACTCCAAACAAGATTTAATAGTATCAGATAATATATTCTCAGCATGTCAAAGAAAATTTCTTTGTAATTTCAGTTTTCCATTGGGAACAGAGATGTATTCTATATTTCAGCAGAAGCATTTTGTGGTGGTTATTACAGTCTCCTTAAAAAAACAGTTAGAGCACATACCTGATTAATTTTTGAGTTTATAGTCCTTTAAAGGATAAGACCCTAAGGTTTTTAGAGAAAAAGTTGAGATTAGTCCATGTTTTGGACCTAGTCTTCACCTGGTGTAAGTCAGTGAGATCAAGGGAAATGTGTCTATCAGATCTTTAGATCTGGATCATATGTCCTAGGTAGTGGCATTTTCCTGTCAATGCAAGAATGATTACATTTTAAGAATAATTAAAGGAAGATGCCTTCTTTCTCCAAGAATGTTAGTTCAAAATACACCTTTATTGCTTATGTATATTTGAGGAATAGGTGACGTATTTCTGACATGGTTTATGTCTTAATTTGTGTGATCATAGACTACCATTAAAAATCAGGAAAAACAGACCATAGCAATAAAAAAAGCTACTAGAATAATTTTATAGCAGCTGGTAGATTATAAAACTATGTGATTTCATTGTTTGCCTTTTCTACTGATCTTTGACAGCCATAAAATTATAGACCAAGGAAAAGCAAAATTGCAGATATTTCTTCAGGTCTTGGCACCCGAAGTAACTGAATAATTGATAACCGAGATAATGCTATATATGCAGTATGAAAGAAAAAGAAAATATGTTTTTCCTTTACTAGTATGGGGAAACAATAAGGTCACATGAAACATGAAGCATTAGAACCAAACGGATTTTAGCTTTAATGGTTGCTACTGCTGGGAATTTTACCTTAAAATAGTTATACTTACAGAAAACTGGCTGTAGATAATGACAGCTTACTTCTAAGTGATTTACCTCTTTAAATAATTCACTGTAACTATAATCATAACAAAGTTTGGAAAGATAAGAGAGGTGAGAAATGTAAATTAAAAGACATGGAATAGATAAAAGGAAATTTACAAAATTATTCTTGATCTGAACAACTTTTTTTTTAGCTAAATAGCTTTTTCTCTACAAAATTTTTAAAATTAAAAAAATACAACAAATGCTTTGAGGTTTTGTTTGTTTGTTTGTTTGTTTTTTTGTTTTTTTGGGTTTTTTTTTGAGAAATGTCTCCGACACACATGGAAGAAATAAATATTTAATATGAAAAAAAAGAAGAGATATAGTAGAAGATTCTAGAACAGGAGTCAGTGTTACCTACAGAGCAAGTTTAAAAAACGGTTCATATTTTCTCTTTATTTACAGTGTCAACATTGGGATTTATCCTTTGCTTTAAGATAGGTAGCCAAATGAAGATAAACAATGCTGCATCATTTTTTATCCTTAGTATGAGCAGTCTTCTTGTGTCAATTCTTTCTTCTCCTTTTTTCCATCCATTTTCATTAACTAATGGTCAATTGTTATTGGTTTGCTTTATTCTTGACAGTGTTTCTTATTGCGAGTTTTCTGTTTCCTGCTGATTTTGATTCAGTTCTCACATTGACAAATAACACTTATACTGGACACATGAGATATGCCAAAAACCTTTTCTTGACACAGAAAGCACACTTACAAAAAATCTATTTTTATAACCCACTGTCCTTCATAGTGGTTCTTAAATGATCAGGATGAGAAAATAGGTCACAGAAATTTACCTTATATATAAGCTACACAGTATCATTAAAACATAAGAATACGCTACTGATGCATGAGATGAATTATCAAATAAAATGCAAATGCATAGTTTCCATCTCATTTTGTCCTAAATGTTAAACAATTTTCCATTCAATAGTCAGTCAGTAATATAAATATACAAATAGCCAAACTAGTACTACATCTTGGCTACCACATCAAGGAAGAACTTAAAAACCCTGTAGCAGGAATCACCAGACAACTTTATCTGCCTAAACACTGAGTATCCAGTCTAATCTAGTTGTATATGCTCCCTCTGAAGTCGTTGGAGAACAAGGCGGCTTTACAGGGTAATTTATATCCTGAATCTGAAATAGATGGGATGAGCTAGTCTCTTTGGCTTCACTGGTTTTGAAGGGAGGCTTAGATTGTTTTCTTATACTACAGATATTCAGTAATTTAAAAAACAATGTGATATATATTCTAGTCCTGACATTGCTGTTAGACATTGGTTTACCACTCTGCACCTTAGCCATCTGCAAGGTGGATGCAACATGATCATGTTCCATTAGCAAAGCTGTCTCAGATACATGGAAAAAGAGTTCTAGGAGATCTTACAGTTTAATTCTGTTAGTCTTATCCACTAGTTTTACCCTCACACCCATAATTCGCATACAAACACCTAATAAAATGCTCAATTTGTTCTTTTTCAGAGTGGACAATTCTCTTGTGAAAAGAATTATTGCTAAGCCTTTACATGATTGCAGTTGGTACTCCTCAGTCTGCAGTGTTTTCACGGGTATGACACAAGGCCTTTTGATGCATAGTGAAGGAAGCCTGTGGAATGAAAACCAGCTAAGATTGCCAGGATGGCATAAAGGATTGTAGCAGCTGCAACAGTCGTACTTCTGTCCAGGCACAAGAAAGGATATTCTGTATGCAGATCTCTATTTACAGAGGCTGCACAACTGAAATGGTCAAACATTCATATGGTGAGAAGAATCTTTCTGAAGATGCCACTGAAGTTATAGTTCAACGTGGCTTCATGCAGGCTTTCCTGGAACAAAGATGTCTCCTTAACTTTCATTGACTGTTCAAGTCAATGTGTAATTCACTGAAGTTAAAAGAAACTAACTTTAGTATTCTCTTTGTGCATTTCATCTAGCTGTATCTGTTTAGGAATCGAGTGCCCCACTTGGCTATTTGGTAGAATAATGGCTCCAGTTTATAAACATGAATTGATAGAAATGTTGGGCATAATCAGAATCTGTAAATGGACTCTAACTTTCCCAGAACATTATTTCAATAGCCTACTTGTTTCCTAAATGTAGGCAGCTGACATAACACAAAATTATGTTTAAATATATGACATAGTATTATTGAAATATTCTACCTGTGTAATCTGTACAGTTCCCTAATTTTTATTTTTATCTTTAATAAAAATAAATGCAGATTTGGAAAACACTTTTACCATCTGGCAATGTTAAAAGCATCATATCTTTCCCATGCCCCCCATTTCAATGTCCAATGCTCATTTGGTTCCGTATTGACTACATATCCCACATGCATGATTATCAAAAGTCCTAACGTATCAAAAGATTTCTTTAAAAAATGCAATGGGGTGAAAATGCATTAGAAAAAACCCAAACATTTACACTAATGAAATGAATCCTAGAAGCTTAAGATTCTTATTTTAGTTCTTTATTACAATATTTTTTGTAAATTTGACCTTTGTGTATATATCATAGTATGAATATGCTATGTAAACTTTATAATTTTGAGAGGAATGACCTGGGACAATAATTAAGAAAACAGTTAAAATAGCAAATAATTTTGCTAAATACTCTACAAGTTTTCTTTTATTGACTTCTGTGATTTTGATCTGAGGTTTCCTTTTTTTTTTTTTTTTTTGCTATTAATTGCTATCATCTTCCTTAAGAAGTCAGTTTGCATGTAGATGCAAAGACCTCGGAGCTGTTCAATGTTAAGTTACAGTAGATATGGGAACAATATAAAAATCTTTACCAAAATTGACAATAATTTTACCAAGAGTTACAAGTTTTGGAAGTTCTTTCTTGAAACAGTTTTACCTCTGTAGACTGGAGCTTCCTTTTTTTGATCCATGGTTTCCCCTCCTCTCATTTTCTTCTGAAATTAATGCCTTCACCACTTTACTGATGGAAAAATTTGCTCCTGAATAAAAAAACCACCCCAAACACCTAAACCTCCAACTCAAGCTCAAACCACTCCTTGAACTGTATATTGGACATCAATGCTTATTGAGTAATAATGTCCCATCTCCTTTACTTCAAGCTGATAAGTACCTTTTCTATTGAATAGTTTAAAGAATTAATGTGATTGGTGCTGTTAAACAGCATTAGCAACCTGCCTCTCTAAAACCACACAGTTAAGCAAGTCTTTCATGTTGAAGATCTACCCTTTTCTGAATCTGGGGAAGTAAAGGACTGTTTTTCTCCCATGCTTTACATAATAAGTCAAGAACAAAGAATGATCATTTTTTATCATTTGAAGTTCTTTTTCCAAATTGAACTTCATTTAAAGGGAGCTTAAGTAGAAACTAGCTGACCAATGCCAAAACATTTTACCCAGAATATTCTAGAGTAAGCAAAATCAGTAGTCCTTTTAAATTTTTCATTCAAAATTCCTCACTCACTGAAGTTCTGTTCATGTTTCCAGTTTTGTCATGAGGTCTTATTCTTTCATTGTCTATGCTGCATGATAGGACAGCATAGAGAATGCTCAGCACAACTAACTACCCTCTTGGCTCACCATAAGAATTTCATAACCTACTACTGCCTGGAAAGAGACCTCGCTATGCAGATCTTTCAAGGGCTGTTTAATCCTACTCGTGAAACTTAGTAAGCCATAACTTTGGCAAGGAATTTCAAAGGCAGCTCCTTTGTGGAGCTGTGGCTGTGCCACTGTGCTGCTATTCATACACATACAAGCAGGTATGGCATCTGAGGGTGCTCTCTTGAAGGATCTAAAAGAGCCGACCCAGAAGGTCAGGCAAACTGAGCTCTCAGATCTCAGAGAGTTTCAAGAATTCATGGAGAGAGGCATCTAAGTAGGTGGAAACATAGAATTTTGTCATGGAAGAATGATGTGTGCTTGGATCATGACAGGAAGAAAGAAGAGAGATAAATGTTTGTGGCAATGCTTAATCAGATGTTTGCACCTTTGGATCTGCTACAGGCTGCTTGTTTTTAAAGCAAAATGGCCTGTTGGGCACCTCCTTCTCCATAAGCTAATAGCTGATATCAGTCTTGGGCTGTACAAAAGACATCATGAAGGCTTTGCCCTGGTGGGTCTACTTGTGAAGTTCTGAAGGGCAGTAGAGAGGTGATCTACTTGATTGACATTGAGTAGATGCCTAGGTTATAGACAGTTGCAGTTACTTGATATAAACCTCCCTTCAAGTTTTGTGTGAGATTAAAGGCTTAAATAAGAGCAGTATCAACTACTGACCATATTTTAACACCCAGCTCTATTCAAATGTTTAAAAGAAACATAGATACCCAGTTTCAGGAGATTTTTCTACATCTCTAGATGCAGAATGCAATGAACATGGCTGCCTGGATCTGCTAGTAAAATGCCATAAGGCTAGTATTCAGATTCATCTTCATCAATTAGTTCTAGCCAGCTTCACAACCAATGTGTTCAGTTCAGACAGCTCTTTGCTGGCTCTTTACACATATTGGTCAGACGTGTAAATAAATTTTTAAATACTTCAATTAGTGGTTACCTAGCAAGTAGACACTAAAATGTATAACTGCTGGATGAAGAGGAGGTCATGCAGTAAAACCTATGAAAGAGATCATTCTAAGCATGATATGGCATAGCCTTCTTTGAAAAATGATGTGAACATATTGTGTATTGGAGTCATATACAACTTTAGTTATTTGTGTACTTCAGTTTCATTTTGTACCTCTATGATAATCGAAGCCTGTGATATACATGCAGTTTGAAAATGGTGTGACAGAATAATTGGCAAGAAAATGAACTATATACTTTCTGTGACATAGCACAATAGACATGTAAAAGGGGAAAAATTATGTTAAAGTGCTTTTTTTCCTATAAACAAGTGTTAGACATTTTTTGTGGTTGTAAAGGGAAAATACATTTTATGGGTGAAGTGGTAACATTATATTACTATTAATATTATTACTACTACAATTATTTCCCTGCACACTGTAGATTATACATTTTGTTTCATGGTGATAAGTAACAATTTTTATTGTTGTTGAGTGAATAATTTCATTGCTCAGGGGAGATATGAAAATTGGCAGTTTGGTCTAAACAGTTTTTCTTTCACTTAGGAGTTTCAGATACATCTACTAGAAATTAATAAAATCATGATGCAAATTTTATCTTTTTATTATTAATTCATTATTTACAATAACAGTAATTATGATAGTGATAATTTAGAATAATATTTTGCTGTGCAACTCTCTATTTTCTGTATCAGTAATGTAAAGTACGATCCAAGGTCTTCTGTATGAAATTTCAGTCATTTTTTCAAACTGGTGGTGCTTATAGTTCTCTTTTTCCTGTTTTGATCTGAGCACTATCATTCAGATAATCAAAGAAATTTAGAAACTTTATGTATATCTAAATAATACATGTGTCTGCCATGTAAAAGGGTATGAGTGGCTGAGGGAGACCCTCCTGTTGAGTCACGAGGTTCAGAAAGGACCCCCTTGCTTTCTACTACTCTCAGAGAGGAGCCTAGGGGCTGCTAGGTCCAGTCTTAGTCACAGACTTGGTCAACTGTTTATGTCTAAAGGATTATACGTGTAGCCACTTATCAGAGTCAATGTTTACCTGTCAGAGTTCCCTAAAGGATTTTCACTGAGAGTTTCGCAAAGTTGAAACAGACAGATAATTTATTAAAGCGACAGATATAAAGAGTTCAGAATTGCCATTGATAAATGCACTTGCTGCAATAGCGCTAATATATGATTATAATGCCAGCAAAATGCTACCCCAGGTATTCTTCACCAAAAGGTGAAGTCACAGTGCTTACCAAGAAGGCGTCCCTATGGTGGAGGAGAAGGAGCACAGCCCATTGACTGCCTCTTCCGGGTTTTCAGTCTCTTCTCCTCTTCCGGGGCTACTTTCCTCAATATCCTTTATACCCTAACCTTAGCTGTTCCCCTTCCTGGGGTGACATTTAACATGATTTGGTGGAGAGTTGAGTACTATAGTTATATATGTTTAGCATGTACTTCTTTTAGCTTATTATCATACTCAGGGGTGTCAATTTTAATATTCATTTCACAGATAATTAAGAAAAAGGTCTCACTCCAGGCACCATGGCCTTCAAGATTCTGTGTAGAAACTGTTTATCTGTTTATTCTACATTCTTTAGCCAAAACAGGACCATCTTGCCATCATAAGACTCCCTTCTTCGGCTGCTTCTCATGCCAACCTTTCCGATATCCATCCACAATGTTTGCATAAGAGAAAAGAGGACACCAGTGTTTTTAACCTCTCGTGCAATTCTCACAGTGCACAAAGGCAATAAGCATGCTTAGGTATGATATTCTCACCTGACTTTTATTAACTCATGCATAATATGAATTTGACACTTGAATAGCTAATATTCTCTGGAGAAAGAAAAGTATTTCCCTCTTTAGTTAAGAAGTTTTTTTCTTAGTTTTATTTTTCAATGTTTAACAAGGTCATTGGCGCTTTTGTTTACCTTATACACTAATGAATACTTGTAGATACATCAAATGTACCGTGTAAATGAATCTACCTTATAATGGCTAAATAATTAGGATTAAATGAACATGATATGGCAGAAAAAGCATAGCTTTTCTATCACTTATTTCTATTTTTATAAACTCTTCACAATACTTTTCATTATTTAGCACTTTTTAGGGGGCCAATTAGGACTAGTCTGTACCGCTACTCATTTTGAAGTAATCTTATTTCTTCCATGATATAGACTTACAAGCTATTTATAAATAAATGAGTATTTTCTATTATTTTTAATGTATATTCTATGATTTTCTTTCTTATCTTGTGCATACAAATGAACTTGGCTTTGTTGAATTCTAACATTTATAACTTTTAGGCACACTGCAGTCTACTATAACCTCGGGTCCCAAATCTGAAGGCCAAGCTTCTTAAGCATAGTATAGAGAATTTGATGCCTACAAGTAGGATGGGGCTTTGGGCAACGTGGTCTAGTGGAGGGTGTCCCTACCCATGGCAGGGGGGTTGGAACTAGATGATCTTTGAGTTCCCTTCCAACCTAAACCATTCTATGATTCTGTTTTCAAACATTTGTGTTTCCTGATTCGGGGTTCTGATTTGATCAGAGGGTTTAAATCAGGTCTGTTTGAATTGCAAATAAATGTCATAATCATTGAAGTTCTGAGTAGTCTTGTATGAGTTTGTCTTGAAGCAGTTTTACTGTGTATAAATAATTAAATATTCACTGGCATAGGAATTGAAAGAGAGGTCTCCCAACATCCCAGGGGAGTATCCTAATCATCAAGATATTGGATATCCTAGTGTGAACTCCTTTCAGTATACAATTGAAGCTATTTCTCTTTGTATAAATAATTAAACTGAATTTTGGAGCAGAAACTTGTAACTTGACTCTTCTGTATCCCAGAAGAGAGCACCAACCAACAAAGTGTACAATCAGGTTTGCAGTTTCTTCTCTCTCTCAGTCCCGTTGAATGTTTAATTATTTAATAAGGAGAGAAGCACTCTCAGCTGGAACAATTACTAACCATACTAAAATAGCCAATATTCTGGATGTAAAGATATTGCTTGGGATCTTTAACTCTTTAAATTCAGTTGTCTCTATAAAGTGGACAAAATAGCAATTTCATAGAATCATAGAATCATAGAATCATAGAATGGTTTGGGTTGGAAGGGACCTTAGAGATCATCTAGTTCCAACCCCCCTGCCATGGGCAGGGACACCGTCCACTAGACCACGTTGCCCAAAGCCCCATCCAACCTGGCTTTGAACACTTCCAGGGATGGGCATCCACAACTTCTCTGGGCAACCTGTTCCAGTGCCTCACCACCCTCACAGTAAAGAATTTCTTCCTAATATCTAATCTAAATCTACCATCTTTTAGTTTACACCCAGTATCTCTTGTCCTATCACTACACTCCCTGATAAACAGTCCCTCTCCATCTTTCCTGTAGGCCCCGTTTAGGTACTGGAAAGCCACAATTAGATCTCACCGGAGCCTTCTCTTTTCCAAGCTGAACAACCACAACTCTCTCAGCCTTTTTTTGCATAGGAGAGGTGCTTCAGCCCTTTGATCAGATTCGTGGCCCTCCTCCGGACTTGCTCCAACAGCTCTATGTCTTTCTTGTACTGGGGCCCCCAGAGCTGGATGCAGTACTCCAGGTGGGGTGTCACGAGAGCAGAGGAGCAGAATCACCTCCCTTGACCTGCTGGTTCATAATCCTACATTTGGTCTAAATGACAGTTTCCACTGTAATGAATTCTCATATAGCTCAGGACTGAGCCAGTAGGCAGGAGGAGAGAAACCAGTGGAAAAATCTGGAAGTCTCCCATAGGTATGTCTAAACCCACAGTGATTTTGAAACTGAGGAATGGTATCTTCAGCAGGGCCACAACCCAAATGTATGTAACCTAGAAGGAAGTAAGAAAATGGAGGCAGAAACTGATTTTAAAATATTTGTTTTTAAGACCAAGAGCTGTATGCAGCATCTCTAAGCATATGTATTGAATGTATACTTCAATATTCTCATATTCTTCATCAATTTATGTCTATTAATTGTAGATTGGTATGTGTGCCTCTTGGTGAGAATGTCTAAAATACAAAAAAGATATTTGTATAGTAAAACATAATTTATGTTTTACTATAATTTATACTACAATTCATTACGTGAAATTAGATGAAAAACAGAGGGCATTAGCAAGTCTGAGCAAATAGAAAGAAGTATTTGAGACAATAGTTTTAAGCAATTGAGACTGATACGTGATTTTCCAAACAAGGCTAAGTTGTCTGCCAGCTTTAGTGCTTATATGTATGTGTAACTGTCTAAAGTGCAAAAGCTTACCAAGCAACTGACTGAGAAATGTAAAGTATGATGGATGAAATTTTGTATGTAGGTAAAAATAGAAATCATAGCTGTACCAGGCTGAATTACTGTTCCTAACTTTTTGGGTTTGGTCAGAAAAATGCCAGTACTATAAACTGCCTGAATAAAAGGGAATTTGATATCAGTTTGAGTTAGGATCTACAGAAGTCAAAATCCTTGTGATAACTTGACTTTCTTGTCCTCTCTCAGAAGGAGAGACAAGAAGACCCACATTAGATTCCTGCAGTGAAAGTCCATAGTTTCATCCCTGGTGTTATAATGGAAACCACCCAGCAAAGGGTATTGACTCGGGCTGAAAGAAGCAGACACACTTTCCAGAGGAGACTGGACAAGTGGACTTACTTCAGACACTTCCAGCAATTCTGAAAATCAAACAGAAGTTTGGAAATCAATTAATAATTACAATTAATAATTAAAATATATATATTTAATAATAAGTGTGTGGGCAACACACTGCAGATAGGTCCCTGAATTATTGTTAGACATACATCATAGAACCATAGGTTCAGACGCTCAGTCGCTGAGCTATCATGAGCAGAGAATGCTGATCTGGTAGTTTGCTTTGGTCACCTCACACTGCATCAGAACTCCTTTGGCTATTTCAGGCACACCACCAACTGGCTCTGATCAGATTCCCAATGTTCAGATTCTGAATGTTTTGTTGTACAGTATCTTGGTCTTAAAGTTTAACAGGGTAAAACATCAGTGGAAAAATAAAAAATACACAGAGACATTGCTATCTATCTAAAATAATAAAATACAAATCCCAAAGATTGGATACATTATGGCTTGTATTGTATCAGTTTCTAGACACACATAGAAATTAAATTAAACAGTCTTTTAACACAATACTTTGGTTGAGTGGAAAAGTAATGATTCAACTGATTTAACCAAAATAAAATTAAAAATAAAAAATAATAGCTGTTGGTTTATCCAGTGAGAGCAAAGGATATACAATCAAGAGCACAATAGGATTCTGTAAAGAAATCATATGTTTTTCCACATTGTTTTAAACTGCAGTTTTCAAAGATATAAGCCCAGAACACCAAGTTGTCCTTCTTTTCAGGAGGAATTCAAATGTTTAATGGTTTAGCCTGTAGAAAACATCCATTTATGATTATACCAAGATGAAATTTCTCTAGCTATTTTGTTGCAATTTTAGACTTTTAATGACCCAGCTGGCCTATTAAGAGAGCTTTTGGAAAACAGGAACTGGCCAATGGCAACAACATCAAATGCATAAATCACATTGTCTTGCCACTGCAAAGTCTGTATCCACTGTTGCAGTAATCAGAGAGCACACAATTTCCAGTAAATTGCAAGGAGACAAGCTTATGTAAAAAGCAGCATTCTTCTTTTACTTAAAGAACGTGTGTTTCAGTCTATCTGCCTTTCTTGCTGACCTCACATAATCAGACCTACTGAAGTCAGTGAATAATATGCCGTTATTAATTCTTTGAATCTATATTTCTATATTTTAGATGCTTCCAGAAACTTGAATGGTGTAATTTCATCAGAATATTTTTGTATCATCTGGACTGTGCAATTCTGAATTGCCATTATAGAGTATTTTGGAATGGCATATGTGAATTTACTGCAAGGGTTGCATAACCTAAAACTTATGGGTAAAGGTTTTCTTGTAGTATCTTGTGAAGAATGAATATTCAGTAAAGCATTGTGGTACTGTAGAGTTACTTCTTTACCAATGGGTGATTGTGTCATTCAACTCATATTTCTAATAGGAAACCTATCTTTACAATAAAAATATGACTTCGTTCTCAAAATATAATGGAATTACATATTCAAGCATCTCGTATAGATGTTCTCAGCCAGTGTAAAATCAGATCTAAACAATGCTCAAGACTGAAGAGGCTTTCTTACCATTGTACGAACACAGTTTAGTCCTTTTCACACTCAGTGCCTAAAAGGGGCTTAGAAACAATTCAGCATACATTGCTTTTGAAATATATTTTAAGGTGAATTTGAAAGATGAGTGCAACATAGATGGAGATGTTAACATACAGTTTTAGGGGGCTGACTGATCATTGCAAATGTTCAAGGTAGCCAAGAGCTAAATGAAATACATAAGGAAGGATGTTGGCACAGACCAGTGCAGAGCTGAAAAGAGTGGTCTGGCCTGGCTCTAAAAAACTTAGTTTGGGTGTTGACTAATGTTGTAATGTGGCCGTCTTCCCATTGGGATCAATGAGGAATGGAGTAAAATAGATTTGGAAAGACGCCATGAAGCACAGATGTTCTTCAGCACTCAAGCTACTTCATTCAGATATACCTAGGGTATCTCTGAACAACTTCAGTCTTTAAAAAAAAAAAAAAAAACTAATTTAAAAATAAACCAAGAGGCAGACATTTGCAGTCTCTTCTGATTTGCTTATTCTGTTTATTTTTTTTCGTTATGAGAGCATTTCTTTTTCAGCTGTTTGCGATCACACTATGTTGTCACTTTCCTTCATATTTTTCCATATTTAGTTTGAGACTGGGCCTCCTGTATTTGTCTTCCTCACTTAACTGGTACTACAAGCTGCTACACAAATTTTTTGGCAGGGTACTATACAGTGAAAGTACCGCATCTTATCTTTGAAGAACCAAAGCCTTTGAAAGCCAAACACTAAGTGCAGGTAGAATATAGAAAAGAGCCATTATTAGAAGAGAGGCTGTGACAATGGTACTTGTATGGTACTCTCTGGATTATGTCTATACACATATTTAAATTTACACATTATATAACATAAGCTTAAAACCTTTAGAGATCCAAGGATCAGCAGTTGCCAGAATAAAGCTTTCCATCCGTGTTTGGCAAGGACATTGGGTTCATCTTTGGATATGGACATTGCCTTAGGTTATCCATGCTTGTAGCACTTGCTGTCTAAAGTGCTGCGATGTGCTCTGCAAGTACATCACACTGTACATATTCAAAATATGCAAAAAAACCCCATGAGTGCTGTCTACCTAAGTGACATTTCTTGCTGAGATCAGACTATGGCTGATCTGTCCTGGCTTCCTGCCTATTTTTGTGGAAAGCTTAATTGGAAGGAATATGACTGTGAAAGCTCTAAAGATTTGGAGGTCTTGTCTACAGATGAGATTGATTATTTCCTAGTCTGTTGCTGTAACTGCTGCCACCTTCCAAGGGACTTGAGCTAAGAGCTCTGTGTTGTGAATGTGAATATAGCAGCACTTGGGCACATAGTAACAGGCAACTGGGCCCATAAGAAAACACAGTACCCCGTTGTTAAGAGGCAGATATGGATATCATGTCACTTAGCTTTAGACACGTTAACTGTAAAGTTGAGCTTTTATTTATACTCAGTGGCAAAAATCCTGACAGATTCTTGTCATCAATGAAGATATATCACAAGAATAAGCAATCCATGTCTCTATGTGGATGACTTGAGAAAGACTGAGGCAGGAGCTACATCATGTGGCCAGGTAAATATCTGCAGTGGTTCATTGACTGGTGGGGAATTTGAGTCCTTCTCAATGGCAGAAAATTAACCACAAAAGTTGACATTATCTGCAGAAATGTAAAAAGAACTGGGACATATTGTCAAGTCCCAGAGCCAGGACATGTATGAACTAGTCCTAGATCCTTCCTGCTTCTTGACTTCATGGGAGAGATGGTGCATATCTTGTGCACCTAGGAATGCAGCTTGTATGGTCAGGAAAGCTGACCACTTTGCATACTAAAAGATAGCTTTCCTTTCGCTAATGTTGAACCAAATATTTTTTCCTTATCATATAAGTATAGGAGCAGAGGGGCTTCCAACATTTCAATGACAATCTGTTGATTGGTATATTACTCCTTTAGTTACTTACATTATCTCACTATTTCATTGTGATCTCTTATCTTTCATAGAATCATGGAATGGTTTGGGCTGGAAGGGATCTTTGAAGATCATTTAGTCCAACCCCCCTGCCATGGGCAGGGACATCTTTCACTAGATCTAGTTGCTCAAAGCCCCATCCAACCTGACCTTGAACACTTCCAGTGATGGGGCATCCACAGCTTCTCTGGTCAACCTGTTCCAGCGTCTCACCAATATTATCATAAAAACATTTCTTCCTTATATCCAATCTAAATCTACCCTCTCTCAGTTTAAAACCATTGTCCCTTGTCCTGTCACTACAGGCCTTGGTAAAAAGTCTTTCTCTGTCTCTCTTACAAGCCCCCTTTATGCATTGAAAGGCTGCAATAAGATCTCCTTAGAGACTTCTCTTCTCCGGGCTGAACAACCCCAACTCTCTCAACAACCCCAACTCTTTCTTCACAGGAGAGGTGCACCAGCTCTCTCATCATTTTCATGGCCCTCCTCTGGACCTGCTCCAACAGGTCCATGTGTTTCTTGTACTGGGGACCCCAGAGCTGAACACCGTACTCCAGGTGGGGTCTCATGAGAGTGGAGTAGAGGGGGAAAAGAGCAGAGTAGAGAAGTAATGTTCTGTTGTCTGATTACATAGACTTTTACAAGGAACCAGGATATTTTTTTGCCTCAAATACCAATGTCTCAGCTTATTGTGGCTTGTAGATGCTACTGAAATAGAAATAAATAACAACTGAGTTATTAACACTTTTATACTTTGCTCAAGATCTTTCATTGACCCACTAGTGACACACGAAGTAGTGCAACAGCTTAAGGCTATGTTTATACAAGAAATTAGTGATCCCATTAACATAATCACTGCAGCCACCTTTCTCTGCAGCAGCTGTGCCATTACAGAGTCTCTTTAGTTATATAGATTGTAGTAGTAATAATAGGTAACTGCTGACAAAGAGAAAAAGATTCTCATAAAGAATGATGAACCTCTGAGGTTATGGGAAAGTGGCTAGCTGCTTAACAGGAAATTCGGATGCCAAATGGAAAGTAAAGTTACATTTCTGCCTCTTATTTGGTAAAGCAACATGGACAAATGTTAGGTTTGTAACTTGTTCTTATCTGAAGTAGAATTTTTTTGAAAATTTTCTCTTCACTTTGATATTGTTTTCTTTCTTCTAGCATTAATGTGGATGTTATCACCTATAAAAACTGTGATACGAATGTATGTTCAAAGCTGTAGTAATAAAGTATATTTATAAAAATACTTTAAAACATATCAATCAAAACCAACTGGATTTTATGTGGAAACTTTGACCTTAAGCTAGTGTCATTTCCTGCCAGTCTAGTTTCTTTTTTTAAACTGAAAATTTTTCAGCCTTCTCTTGAGCTTTTAGTTCCTGCTCTTGTCAGAGGGCATACTCAGGACAGGTACAGGGACACGACTTTTGCATTAGGAAAGGCTGCTCTGGAAGTGTAGCCACCTTTTTACAAGGTCCAGCTCCTCCTCATTATGTAAGGACATTGTTTAGGTTAGATTGTCCAGTCCTTCCCTATCAGTATTAGGCAGAAGACAGCTCTCTGCTGGCTGCTTCCCAAGATAATACTTTACTGTGCCAAAGAGTTGACACAGGCCTTATGTGGCAGGATGAAGTGGAATCATGACTCTCATCATAGTTAATAACATTGCATCAAGAGATTTTTTGGGGGATTTTCTTTTTTTCCTGATATCTTCTTATTTTAAGCAACAATCTGTCTTGACTCTATACTTCTTTCTGTGTGAAGACACACATTTTATTAGACTTAGTAGAAAAACAACTACAAAAAAGTTTTAATGGCTACTTTAAAAGCATAATCTTAGGGTTTTCAAGGTGAAATTATGAAGTATTTTTGTGTGTGTTGGTGCATGTTTTGCTTGATTCAAATTTGGCAAAACAAGGAGTAAGGATGGAAAGCATGAAATAATTTTTTTAAAAAATCAATTTTCTGAATTCTGAAATCAAAATCACGCTAATACGCCACAGGGCTCAGACCCTGTCACTGGCTGGAGAAAGTACCCTTGGTAGATTGGTGGCCACAGCCCTCTCTGCAGCCTCCTCCACAGGTGAGGTGCTCTGAGCAGCGGCACAGGCTGGGGTGGGCTGGCTTGGGAGCAGCTGTGCTGAAAAGGACCTGGATGTGCTGATGCTCAGAGAGATGAGCATGAGCCAAGGGTGCCTTAGCAGCAAAGGCGGCCAACAGCTCCTGTGGTACCAGGAGTGTAGTCAGTAGGTCAAAGGAAGGAATAATATCCTGCTTTGCTGGGAGTTGTTTTGTTTTTTTTTTTTAATCTGAAGAAGGAAAAAAGCCTAGGGGGAGAGTAAATAGCAACCTTCTGATACCTATAAGTAGGTAATCAAAGAGATGAGCTAGTCTTCCAACTGAAGTATCCAGTGAAAGAATGAGACAGTGGACATATAGATAGAAAAAGAAGAGGTTCCGACTGCCTGGGAAAAAACCCCAAACCTAACCAAACCCCACTTCTCTAGCAGAATGATTAAGCATTTACCTAGGTTGCCCAGAGAAGCTGAGTTCTTCAACTGTTTCAAGGCTCTACTGAAAAAAGCCCTAAATCTTTTGTCTGAATTCAATGTTGACTCTGTTTTGAGCAGGGAGGTAGACTGGGTGACTTCTCAAGGTCCCTTCCAGTGTGAAAGATTCAGTGATTCTACAGTTTTTATGGCTGTTCAATAAGGCCAATTTGACTCAGTAGCTTGAAATGTCAGGAGGCACTGGTATTCTGAATGATTATCAAAATATAAGCTGAAGGAAATCAATGGAAGTTGTATGTGTACATCTTCAAGAATAGCTGAACCTAATAAAGCAGCATTTATCAATAAGCCCCAGGCAACATGACATTTTTTTAATATAAATGTTTTATCTATTCTGTCACTTTTGCCTGAGATGTTTCAATTCAACTAGAATTGAGAATTTGATTTTCATTTCCTCTTCTTACAAAGATTATATATGACTTCCTTCAAGTTTAAAATGGTTTCTTATGTTCTATTTAGATGTAAGGCAACTCATTCTTGACATTGTAGAAACTAAATTAAATTTATGCTGTCAGTAATCTTTGAAGTGTCAGTTTTACTAATACCTCCATATATTTGCAGAATAAGTTTTTGATTAATTTTTGAATACTAAGCCTATATCAATGCCAAATGTTACTGTGATTTCATACCTATCTATACTCTACGATGGTAAGATAAATACTTAACATATGTACATTGCAAGACAGAAAAACAGCCTTTTGTTCTTTTATGGACTGCATAAAGCAGAGTGAAACACACAAATATGTAAACCCAAAGGACTGACCTGAGACTCAACACCTGAGACCATGCTATGAGTTCTCATCTATTCCATCTGAACCAGGAGATAAACTGACATTGCTTGAAGTTCTTTCTCTCAGGTTCATTGAGTCATATTACGTCACATTTAGGTCCCTGACCTTATCTCCTTTGCTCCCAACTTGGCTCCCTGGGCAACCTCTGAACCTGGCTCATCACTCGCTTTGTTTGAGGCTGTTGATGGACCTTCCTAATAGCACCTGGCACTGCCTACTGTGTCCAGACCCTAAGGGACTATACTCCTTGTTGAGGGCACGGCCTGAGCTGGGGTTGCCCAGCTCTTGTGGTGCTGCTGGCCCTTGCTGGTCCCCAACAACCAAAAAATTAAAGAGCATTTAAGGTTTTATCCCAGGTGGTAGCTAAAAAAGTCCATGAGATCAGTTTTCAACAGTTAGCACAGTGCAGCTGATTCACAGCTAAACAAATAAAAATAGAACATATTTCTGATATCACAGAGTTTCTTCTTTTTTTTCTTCTATCAGAGAGTGTGTCTGATATTTCTGACACTTAGTCATAAGTGGATATCTAGGAAAAAGTGCAGGACAAGGCCAGCAGACTATTACACTTCTCCTGGTATATCCTTGTAAAATTTGTGTCTGAAGTGCTTGAGACAAAGGTTTCTCTGAACCTCATCTGTGAATTTGTCCAATCAATTTTTGAACCCATGTAAACTTTTCATGCCCACAATGTCTTGTCATGATTAATTCCACAGTTCAAGAATGTGCACCTTTTGTTTTCGACCTGTCACTGGAAAATGTGATTTGATTCCTGCCTACTCTTTGAGAAACAGAGAATAATTAATTTCTCTTCACGCTCTCTGTGCAGCTCAAACTTCAATATATCTCATTTGTGACTTTTGTTATACTTCTTTATATTTCTTTTGTAACAAATGGCAAGGCCAAGAATCAGAGTAACTTCTATTTGCTTGGAACATTCTTTAGCTGTAATCATTCAAGCTCCTCCCAGTTACAGCCCTCCACAGTTATACCTTTCTAAAAATATTCTTTACTTTCAGACATTAACTGTCAAAACTGTACCAAACAGTTAATCTGTGATTAATTTATATACTGGCATAATGATGTTTTATGTTTTATTCTCTGTCCTATTGTAATAACTACACAATATTTGCAGGGGTTTGGGGTTTTGTTTGTTTGTTTGTTTTTCTTCATTGTGTATTGAATGTCTTCAAAGAATTATTATAATTTTTTATATTTTCTTTTTCCCCCTTAAGGACATAATACCTAGTTCAGAGTAGTCTTTTCTCATATGCTTTACTGGTAATTTTTTTATGCTGAATGTCTTCTGCTATTTTATTAGTGGTAACTATTAGGAGACCTTCTTACAGCTCCTCACGGTCATCATCAAAATTTATAAACTTGCTATTCCTCACCATTTGGTAGTCCATGTATGAGTTTTGTGAATAAATATACTATTCTGTTCTATGTAATGTTTCTCAAACCAGGTGTAGTATGAAGATGATAAAAAATTTCCTTAAGCCCAGTTTTTATGGGTGAAGAAAAATTAACAATGAGGACTGGAATGAAGCTAAACTGAGAGTAAATGCAACAGGTTTATAACAGGCTGTTTTAATTAGTATTATTATGCACCAAAGTATGAGAAGTAGATAAAAATATTTAAAATTATGATAAGTAGACTCATTCACAGAAACCCTTGGTTAAATATTTCCTATCATGAGAAGTTCTAATAGTTATTGAAATGTTTTCCAAATACAGTATCACAAGTTAGTTTGTGAGTAAAACTCATTATCAGAAGATTGTGGACTTGAACAGTTCACACATATTCTAAGAACTTTCTCCTGCTGCGTGAAAGGACTTCTCTGCCTTGTGAAGGATTTAAATGAACACTTCTTAGTCAGCAGACAGTCCATTTCATTGGATGGATGGAAGTATGTAAATCTCCATGGAAGTTTAGCTCATTCCTAAAGGCTGAAATGCAGTGGGCACATTTCATAAAGGTATAAGAATTATATCTTATTAATCTTTCTAATATTTCTTATTGTTTAGTATAAACCCCAGTTTTCTTATGTCAGTGACAGCTTACTGGAGCTATCTAATTCTTCATATACATTGTACTGAGATTCAAGCTACCTAATTCAGTGGTCCTAAGCAAAAAAAGATGTAAAACCTAAGCCCTTTAGTACACCCAACCTTAAATTTCTTAAGGATTTTCAATAGAAAAGAACTTCTAAAACAGAATAATAGCAACTATTTCCACAAAGGTATGCTCGTTAAAGAGAAAATATTGACAAAAAATACCTTGAGAATATCTTAATTTTCAAGTGTTCCAATTATGGTTGTAATAATTACAATGTTAAAGGAAAAAGAAAAAATGTAGTGAAAACAATCGTGATGAACACATATCCCATTTAAGAATTTTTAGAATCATAGAATTATTTAGGTTGGAAAAGACCTTTAAGATCATTGAGCCCAACCGCAAAGCACTGCGAAGTCCCACTAAATCATGTCCCGAAGCACCACATTTACACGTCTTTTAAATACCTCCAGGGATAGTGAATCAGCCACTTCCCTGGGTGGCCTATTCCAATGCTTGACCACTCTTTTGGTGAAGAAATTTTTCATAACATCCAACCTAAACCTCCTCTGGTACAACTTGAGACCATTTCCTCTTGTCCTATTGCTTCTTACTTTGAAGAAGAGACCAGTAGCCACCTGGCTACAACCTCCTTTCAAGTAGTTGAGGAGAGCGATAACATCTCCCCTCAGCCTCCTTTTCTCCAGACTAAACAACCCCAGTTTCCTCAGCTGCTCCTCATAAGACTTGCTCTCTAAACTCTTCACCAGCTTCATTGCCCTACTCTGGACATGATCCAGCACCTCAATGTCTTTCTTGTAGTGAGGGGCCCAAAACTGAATACTTGAAGTGTGGCCTCACCAGTGCCAAGTACAAGGGGACGATCACTTCCCTAGTCCTGCTGGCCACACTATTTCTGATACCAGCCATGATGCTGTTGGCCTTCTTGGCTCATATTCAGCTGGCTGTCAACCAGCACCCCCAGGTCCTCTTCCTCCAGGCAGCTTTCCAGCCACTCTTCCCCAAGCCTGTAGTGTTGCATGGGCTTGTTGTGACCCAAGTGCAGGACTTGGCACTGAGCCATGTTGAATCTCTTACAATTGGGCTTGGCCCATCAATCCAACCTTTCCAGTTGCATTTTGCATTATTTTATTTCCAAAGAAAATATAAGATATCATGAAAGCATGTAAATATAGGGAGATGTACAGAGAAATTAACTGTCATTTACAAATGTGTGAAGACAATCCTGTTATGATACCAGAAGGAAGTAGAGATCATGTTGGTTTGTACTTGTTAGAGTTAAAATTAGCTTCATCATGAAACTATTCCTATATTTTGATTGTAAGATACAACTTCCTTGAAGTGTCTGTTTCTAGTCATTTTTTGTTATCTTCCTCTACAGTACTTTTTCTTGGATTGGCAAAACATACTAATGAATAATATGTCATATTTCTTATCTTTCTATCTTTGCAAATATGTGTTGAAATCAATTTACAAGACTAATAACTTAAATTTCATCCATAAATCAAATAACATCAGGTGGTTTGATAAGTTCAGAATTGTCACTTCTTTTTACAGTCATATAATGTAACACTGATGCATTATCGGGGTGGCCTTGCTTCTTTGCAACTTGTAGCTGCTAGACCAATCCACAGAGGGCCTGACAGAGAACAAATTTCTATATTTTTGAGGCTAGCTTAGGAGCAGATCTCTGAGTTCTGAAAGCCTACTTCTCTTAAAAAGTCTTTCATTAGCCATTCCCAACATTACCTTCTTCTCCACCGTCAACCTGAATTCCTCTCCATCTAGGTAATTACCTACACTGATGGCTGTTCATTTACAGTCATATAACTCTTCTTCCTGTGTCACTGCCTGGAAAGCCCTTGTGATGCAAAGGTTGCTAAAACTGATATCTATTCTCCATTTACCTTCACTGTGTCATCAATGCCTCAGATGAAACCTAAAGAACTAACTTTTTGCTTTAAGCTTTTTCACTTTTTGTATTTTATTAATTTTTAACTTCTTTCTCTCTCTCTGACTTTGTAATTTCTTATTTCCATGTTTTCCCATCAATGGAATAATGATCACTTTGAAGTGCTGACTTCTTACATCCATTTAGCTGACAATGTATAAACATAACAAATTGTTTTAATTTATCTTTTCACATGATAATTAGGAAAGAAAACCAGGACTTTTTATTTTTATTTCTTAGATAATGCCAAACCATCCTAAAAGAGATGTCACAGCAGTCTGATTAGTCTTATTACTTCCTTTAAACTGATTTGTATTGCGATATACTGGTAGCCTTTGCTGTCAGCATCAGTCCTTATTCTCAGGAGATGTCCAAAGGGCACCCTTTGGGTTTTCAGGTTTCAGGATGATGGAAATCTATTTTCGGCTTCCAAAGACAGAACTGTTTGTGCAAAGCTCTTTTAACTCCTTTAATGAGAGATGTCAAAATGAAAGGGTATATGCGGTGCTCACTTCTGATAAAGGTTTGACATTTCTGACACAGAAGTTTTAAAACATCTTTAGGAAACAGACAGGAGAAAAACCTGTTAAGCTAAAGACAGCATATCATGGCCCAATTAAAAAAATAAGCTAAAAAAAAAAAAAAAAGGAAGCTAAGTTTGTTTGTACAGAAAAACTTAGAGGCATTTTTACTTTTTTACTGATTTTTATATATCTAATGTGTTTTTATTAAAGTGCACACTTGATTTCAATTAGAATGTTAGGTTTGTAACATCCAAGCTGTAACATGCAGGAACATGAAAAATCATTTTATCAGATTTAAGGATAGCAGCATACCTTGCCAAGCCTGTGAACACTTGTTTCTAGATACATACATGAGAACTCAAACAATCTGAGTGAAGAAATGGAGAATCATAATTCAAATAATGCTTAATATAAGAAATGTTCAAAATATTAAATCAAATCAAGGTTTCAATGTTGATATTTGAATCCTGTTTTTTACTTCGAGCTTGATTGTGCATTAGAGTAAGTTATCTATACCTAAGAACTCAATTATGTCAGATTTTACATCTCTGTTGGCTTGATGGTCCTGGAAACAGTCCAATGATAAATATCATGAGTATAGCAGAGACAGCGCCTCACTTCAAAACACGTATAGAAAACTAGCTCTTGCCAGAGAGTTATAAAATTGAGAAAGAAAAAATATATTAACTACACTTGAAGAATTTTATAGACTTTCAAGACCTTCAGTTTCTCTCATGCCTGCACATATTGTTTCTTCTATACAGTTTGATTCAAGCTTCCCTAGAAAGCAAGAATCTTTTTCACTAGATGTTGTGGACTTTGATCACTTGGATCCATATAATGATGCTAAAATCAGTGGAGTGTCTTTTGGATTAATGTTGATTGTAAAAACTGAATTGCCTATGTATAGCTTTTAAAAGTAAAAACAATGAAACAGATTTCTTAGAACCTGCAAGTTCAGCAGTCTATGAATATGGAATATTGCCACAAATATGTAATTCCATAGTGTTCCATTAGACTATGCCCACTTTTCATATATTTTGATTTAATAATCCAGATAAACTGTTTTCAGGGTCTGTTATCTGTGAACTGTTTGCAAATTGTACAAGTTGACCGTGTATTAGTGATTGGCTTTGTCATATTGTTGCCGCCTTTCTAGAGAATAAATGAACATTTTAAAGCAACAATACATTTCAGATGATAAAGAAAATGGGAAACATATTGCACCCTGGTATAAAGCTGAAATTTCTCATGATCATTATTTCTCTTTGACCACTGTATGTTCAAACATTCAGTAACAACTGAGTAAATTCCTTTAATAACAATAAATAAAATTTAATTAATTCCTGATTTATAAATTTTGTTCCCTCCCCCAGAAAACCTGACAGTGTATTAAATTCCTAAATTGCATTTTTTTCAGTAATTCTTTGCAAACTGTCTTTTTCTTCTTACTATGTAGATCTTCCAGTTGACTTCAGTAGATTAGACTGTAAAAGTGTTTTAACAGGAAGGTAGACAAATATCAGTTATTATAATCTACAGAAAAAAATCTTACTCATTTTGTCCTTTAGAAAGCAAATATCTGGTTTTGCTGAACCTATCAGAATAAGTACATTGAGTTGGTTAATGTTTCATTCCAAAAATGGGGAAAAAGCAGAAATGTCTCCATTCTTTAACCTAGTTATTTTTAAAGTGAGAGTTTTCAATTATTTATTTTGAAAGAATTTTTTTCTATTATTTTTATCAAAATGCAATTTATTTTTAAGGGAGATTATGAACAACATACACTCTCTTTTAAAATCCCAAATAATTCCATTAACCAGCAGACAATTAATAACAGAGTAAAAACTGCTGCAAAAACAGTCATACATGTATATTGGGTAGAATTTGTCCTCATAGAAACCCATATATTTTTGATCTGCCATCTTTTTCAAAGCATAAATCACTGCAGACAAATGTCCACAAATGTTTCTGCTTGGAACTTCGTCTATTGCGTTGCATTTCCTACTCAGTCAACATGCCTTTCATCTTCCTTTCATGAAGGTCTCTCAAGTGAGTAGAAAATGTTGTTCATATTATAACACCTGCATTATACCCTGAGCAAATAATAAAACATTTCTGTGTTCCCAGCTGCTTCTGTAAGAGCAAAACTACTGAGGAAAATGTACTTCAGTAACCTGCATGTCTCAAAAAATTAAAATATATGAAATACACTAGAGAATGAGAACAGTCCAACTGAATAGCTGTTATCTTTTATAAGCAAGACTTGAAAATGCAGATGATCTTCCAAAAAAATATTTTATGCCAGCACACAGGAAAGCTGAATAACAGTTCTTTTATGGCACCAAGGGGAGCTTCAAGCTCTGATTGCAAGGCTCATTTTTCTGTGTATAGGTCCATATGTCATTGCTTTATACTCCACATGTGCTCTATCAATTCAACCAATCATTCTCATGAATGGACACGCACAGAAGTTCTCTGTTTTTTGGTGATGATTCATCAGTGCCATCTCACACAGCATCTCAGTGCGACTTTATTTCCTGTCAAGAATTTTGTCATGTTTGGTCTTAGGTGAATGGTGATTCATGGGTGTCAACATTTCTTTTTCTTCTTTTTCAGTTTAGCACTCTGTTACCTGCACCTTTGAAAAGCATGGCTATGGCACAGTTTGTTCAGGCAGAACAGTTTGCTGATGTAGGATGAGGATATTCTGGGAAATACAGATCAAGAGCTTCACCTGTTTTCAGAAGAAATAAATATCATACAACAAATTAGAGCAAACCGGACTCAGGTTAATAAATTTTCCTTCCTGAAAAACAAGGTTCATGAGTATATAATTAGTAGAAGGGCTGTGCTGCTTTTATTTGCTGGTGGAACTACTTTAAACTGAAACTTCTACTGAAAAAAAATGAGACTTTTTATTCAATGAAATATAAACAATCACTTGGCCAGAGTTTAAAAACAGAATTTACACAGTAATTATTGTATTATGTGTCTTCAGATGTTGGTAACAAAATTTTCTTTCTTCAAATTGGAAACTGAAGGTACAGTTTATGATTATATATTCAAACTGAGCAATGGAATTTTATGTGAATAAACAGAATATGTGAGCCTAAATCAGTACACGTCCTGTACATTAAACAGTACACATTTAAATGTAAAAAAAAGTAAGTGTGGAGCAGTAGCACTGTATCTTAAAATGAATTTTTAAACCAAACAAAATCACTGAAGTAAGCAATGCCACTAACAGAAAAAAAGTTTCCAATTCTGTGCATAAAACAGGAAAAGGAGAAAATGTGTCACTAGGTTACTGAATTCTGTTTCATTTGTGCTTCTGCTACCGAAGGATTGGTTAACACAGAATGACATCATTTTTGCACGTTAGCATTTCTGTCTACAAATTAAGCACAATCATCTACACCATGGGTGATCTAAGACAATATGTAACAGGTCAATTGCTGATGAAAGGTTTGCTTACATATAATATAGCATCAATAATTCTTTATTATAGTGTCCAACTAACTCAGTCCTGGCAATCCAAGACATCTTCCAAAACATATAAAACAAATGTTCATCTTTCTATCTGGAAATCAAGTCAGTTCAGTAACAACATAGATATAAACCCAGAGCTTTAGTGCATATATAATTAATTTGTGATGATTTTGCATACATTCAGTGATAGCTCTGTAATTAATTAGGATTTTTCTCCAAGAAGGCAATAGGGATATGAAACATCTGATTGAATAAATTTACTATTATTAAAAGTAATTAATTGTTTTCATGCCAACATTGTCCAGTTTTGTAAGCTGTAGTGTAATATCAGAACAATCATTAATAAAAAAATTATGATTCAAGCAGAACAGAAAGAATCCCAGGCTAAAAATAATAGATCTTATTCCTATTCCAGCCTGTTACGACTGTTCCTATCTACTTTTGGCTGGAGTCATTACAGAGATGCAAAGCAAATCCAGCCTTAACTGTATATCCTATTTTGACAAAACTAGACCTTTGGGTTGTGGTTTTTTCCCTATAAACTAAAAAGGAGGAAGTTGTGCACTGTAAAAAGAGCAGACGTGACTGTGGGCCTTTCATTGAGGGAACTAAAAGTGGATTGCTTCCTCATTTTCTTCTTAAGTGTGGAGAGAGGAGGAAAGCGGTAGCATGAAATAATGAATGAAGAGGAATATTCTGTTATTCATATGTTGTTTTTTTTCCTCCAGGACAGAATCCAGGGCAGATAATAGAAAAAGATTTTTTGTGCTTCCCTTACACCACTGTGAGGGAACTGTTTACATATCATGAATATAGGCTTGTGCCTCACAGCTACATGGACATTCTCTTTAAATCAATATACTCAAACCAGGAGATGTGAGGAATTTCCTGGGTAAATCTCTATTACTAAACAAAACAAGACTTTGGGTAACGAGACTTGACGTGACAAATGGGAGCAAAATCCACGTGGCCAGCTCGATCATTCTGATGCACAGAAAACTGGTGTTTTACAGTGAAAGGAAGCAATCGAGAAGGCTGTTATGGGCATGCTCAGATAAGCATGCCTGGCTCTTAGGACAGAAATGTGTGTCGGGAAGATGACACCCAAAACTGTCTGAAAATACTTTTGCCTCAAATTAGTCATGCTAAATAGGAAGATGATCATCAACTAGATTAAACATTAACTAGGGAACTACAAGGAGACTTCTGAAACAGAGAAGGGTTCAGCTTGAAAAGTGATATAAAAGAAGTATAAATATTTTTAATGGAGATACTGAGAGGGAAACAGTGAGGTGGAGGCAGATGGATGCTGCTGGGGTTGACACTACTCTGCTGCGTGGGCCGGGCAGTGCTGCCTACCCGGGTCACCCCCCGGAACTGCCCCCATGGGCACGGACCTGCACCGGTGTGTGCTGGTACCGTGGGGCTGCCTCTCCGTGGTGCACTCCTGGAGCCAGAGCACCCGCCTCTCCTGCAGGAGGGTTGCAATGGGACAACCGCAAGCCCAGGAAGTTTATTAATTGTCTTTGAAGTTATTGTGAAGGTGAAGGTTGAACTTATTCCATTTATACCAGTGATGCAATATTGATACTCATGGTAATACTACACAGACAGAAATACACAAACACTACACAGATGCTTATGTATACAAACACATGTTTTTCTTACTGATTCTATTTGAAGATAATCACTACAAATAATAAGTATTGGGGTAATTTGACTGCATATCTAAAAATTCCAGTAATTTATATTATACCATATTCTAACTTATTTTTATCAGCTTCCTAATTTTCTATGGTTATTTGTGGTTGAGGAGTAGAACAAACCCAAATTTTTAAAATCGTGAAAGTAATATAGGGAAAATATGTTATTAACCAATCACAGATGTTAGTTTAAATGCTGGAGATTCCTCTTGATTGTAGGGCCAGAATGGAAAGGTGATATTTTGAAAAAAAGTGACCTAGGAATATACAAGTGATTGAAAAAAAAAGCTAATTAATTGTGACTTAAAAACTTCTTTGAGTTCTCCAAGCGGCGCTAATGGTCATTATTTATTTCTGCTCAACATTCAGTCTAGGCATTATAAGATCTGTATAAAAACTGATAGACTAACTTCTTCCTGTTTGCAAAGGTGATCTGAGAGCAGAATTAGAACAAGGTTGCCCCTAGAAGAATTAAAGACCTTGTTAAATTATCTCTTCTGAGTAGAGTTTCCCAGATAAAAAGAGAGGCTGTGATGCAAATTGACTTTACGTTATATGGACATTACCTGTGTGATTGTGGTGATATTCTAAACAATGAAGGACTGGTTTTCAGCTAAGGTAGCAGCTTTTAGACAGGCTATCAGGATAAAACCTAATTGTTTTTCTGCAATTACTTTGTAATAAGTGCTCATAACATCCTCTCTCTGCCCCTAATTAAACTATTACTAGATACTGCAGAATTTTTTGCTCACATAAAACATATACCGTCTTTAATGGAAGAGAGAAATGACCCCACAGAAGTACAGTAAACAGTACTGTTTTGCATTACCTTCCATTGTATCATTCTATTAGTAATTGCCTGCTTCCTCAGTTATCATTAGATATTACCTCCAAAGTGTTAAATTGAAATTCAGTAAAGAATGTATTTTTTCTTCCTGAACATTACATTTTTCTTAATGATTGAACCTAAAGAAAGGCTTTCCAGTATATTCTGAGGGGAGATTTTGTTTTCTTAAAGTATGGCTTAAGATGTGTAGACATGGAGCTAAATACAACAAGCGTTGACAAATTTGTGTTGATCTGTACAGAGAACGATAAAATACTTGAAACCATAACAAGGAATGAAACAGGGAGCCTGATCAGAGGCACTTAAGTCTGAAGAAAATGTTAAACTTAAGATATCTAAACTTGCCTTTATTGGCTAGAATCACAACTCTCTTATTGCCCACCTTTATCTAACATTGAAGATGAGTGGAATGCATGTGCTTAGTCCTTCAAGATTACAAAAGAGAATTAGCATGTGAGGGCTTGCTGCACAATAGTTTTAAAAACTAAAACAAAGTGTTTCTCCCTTCATACCAGACATAAGAAGAGTTGAAACAGGAAGTAAAGTACATGGTAAGAAGTTTTCCTTAGTTGATGTTTTTGCTTCCTTTCTTTTTTTTTTTGGTGTTCTCCATATGCCATGCCAAAAAAAAAAAAAAAAAAGTTTGTTTGATAGTTGGTAAATACATTAGCAACAACAGCAATAAAAATGCCACAAAACTGACTAGCTCATGTTTATTTGAATCATAAGATTGTAGCAGTAGAGTTAAATCAGGGAACAAATCAATAAACAAGCTTGAGATAGTAATACCTTCCTCAACATAAAACAGAAGCAAAATATTGAGATGGATCTCATTAAAGATCCAAAAATTACGTTCTATTAGGGATCCATTCTCTTCTAGCAGACTAGTCTCAAAAGCTGAATGGAAGGAGGTAGACATAGTCAATCAGAGAAGGATTTCATAGAGGAATAAGTTATCCCTCTGGTATCAGAAATTTTGTGTATGAATTTTATGTATTCCGCATACAGTCAATATGACAAAAGCTGTGTGCTTGGTTCTTCTGAAAGTATTTGCAAATACACTCCAAATCAGCAAAAATATTGGTCAGCTGGAAAACAGCCATACGATCCCCAGACACCAGAGCTACTGAATAAGAGGTGAGCATCATCTGTTATTTTTAATCTTCTTTCACTTGCCTTCTAAGTGTGTAAGTGGAATGGTTGTGTTGGATGCAAGAATGATAAACAGAATTAAAAATACAGGCTTGTAATTTCAATTAGAAAAGGTACAGTCCAAACTGTTGATGCAAAACAATGCATTTTCACATTCATTTGTATGAGTTTTATTTTTCCCAGAAAACTACCAATTACTTGCATAACATGAATAGCTTAGCAAATGACAACTGAGAAATTAGACTATACTTTTTAGAAATGTATAATTAATATTTGAAAAAAACCATCAACTCAGTGGTTCAGTTCTGTTTCCCATCAGGAACACATCCTTGTTGCTCAGCATCTGCTTTATTCTTGTTGAATAGGATCTGTTCGTTATGTAATCTTATAGGTCTATCTAGCAAAATAGAGTCCTGCTTTATAACCGAGATGCGAGGCTCCATCCGAAAACAGAATTAATAGTGCAGAAGACAATCAGGAAGAAACAAAGACGTGATTTGAGTTGTAGTTTCTTGTGGTTTCTCTTTCTTTGGTAAAGCATAAGAAAATAAGTAAAAGTATTGTGATGAGCTCTTTTGCTTCCTGTGAAGGGACATGTTTCTGTTGCTAACTAAAGAAAATTTTCTCATTGCAACTTTTGCTAACGTATTTGTTTTTTTCCTCCTGAGTGGCTGACAGTTCAACACTTTCCCTTGATGCAGTCTAGTACATCTTGTAGAAACTTAAAATTATTTTGCAATTCTATTACTATACTAATCCAAATAGGATCTAAGCCATAAAAAGCAAAGTAAGGAATTTTCACTAGCTTTCATGTAAATTCAGATGTAGAAACCTGATTACAAACAAAACTTCTAGTCATACTTAAGTCACCAGTGACTACCAGTATATTTCAGTCTTGGCTTATGTAATCTGTTTTCTGGACAGTTTTATAATATGACAAATGCGTGCACTGGTAAAGATAGTAATTCATAATTGGAGGCAGTATAATGAAGAGGTAAGATACAGTATCATCATGCCACAGACAGTTTTGTAGAAAAATTCTCCAAATTAAAATTCTAGTGGAAAAATACATTAATGAAAGTGAGGTCTAGTAAGGGAAAAAATCTTTAGTTTTCTCAGAAGAAAGTGTTCATGTTACTACCTGATAAAAGAGACCATTCAGGTATTTCTCTGATGCATACCCTATCACATGGTAGTTCACAATTTGGAAGGATGAACATTTAATACCTGATGAGAATTAGTTATTTAAGAACAATTCAGCTGGAGCAAAAGATAACAATTAATTGTTCCCTTATTTTGGAAGGGAACACCCCCACACACCACCTCTCAGTGCATAGCAGAATTATTTTTCTCAATCCTTTCTATATGATTGGTCTAAAGCATGTAGCAGATTAAATAAAATATGATGGAGACTGGAGTAGGGTTGTAAGAACACCCTGATCATTTTATTAAAATACTCTGAAATCTTAAAAATCATGATAATTACAGAAATGGTTGTGTCAGTTTTGCAAAGAAGGTTCACGTTGGAAATATATCTTTAGTATTTGATATGTGGGGGACACAGAACTTGTGGTATTGTGAAATAAGAGCAATTTTTTTGTTTAACCAACCGTTCAATAACAGGTTTGTTCAAACCTGCCTGTGGCAATCTGGATTTCAAATTTTCTTTACCTTTAACAGAACACATAAAATAGCACCACTGTTAAGAACAGTCTATGCATGCTTTCTTTTTCTTTGGCATATTATGCAAAATAATGTGAAATGAAACATCATAAAAGGATGAAAAATGACAGAGTAGGACTGTATAATGTGTCTATCTTATCTTTGCTTTAGAAATTGTTACCAAAAAATCATCATATTTACACTAGGTTGTCTAAATGATAGAACTCAGCACTGTAGTTGAATCTGAAATATTGAAATATTAAAATATCACTATTTATTTTTTAACCTATTCAAATTATTTTGACAGAGGATTCTGCATTTAGTGCTGTAACTTTCAGTTACTGTTGTTTGAACTGTCTCGTATTATTGGTTTATTTTCAGGTTTTAGTGAATCGAGTCATGAGTAAGCAATGCTTGCATTTTCTTTTGCTTCTAATGCTATTGTCATGCATAACAATAACTCATTAGTTCTCTTAACTCCAAATCCAATCCAATTACTTAATTAGGGGAACATAATTTTATTAGCAACACTACATGATGTTGTTTAGCAAAGATATTTGTTGATTGTCACCTGAAAACAGCACCCATTCCCACATGCTTTTCCAGCTGTACTTATATACATAAAATTATTTCCAAAAGGACGTTATTGAGTGATCTGCGGCACAGTGTTTTGTCAAAACATGGATCAGAAGCCTTGCTACATGACTTGAAAGGACAACAGATAGTAAGATGTTTGTGGCACACAAGGACTTCCAAACGTTAGTCACAGTTAAGCTTCAAAGAATGTTTCAACCCATCTCCAATCTACAGTCTTCTGCTGCTTATAGCAAAGATTAATTTTTTTCCTAACCTTTGAAGAAAACTGTAGCTTTCCTGTTAGATCAGGTAGATATTAGATTTAAATTATTATTTACTTACTGCTCTTTGCATGGCATTTTCTCCCCAACACCCGTAAAGGTTTGGCACCTGCAGAAAAAAATATTATGAAGACTGCCTGAGCCAACTTTATACAAAATTCCAAACTCCAGAAAAGTGTAAGCTAAGTTCTCAAATGAATTTTAAAAGTAGGATCTTACAACAAAGTGACTGATGTCTACTAAAATTAATCTTAGCAAGAGATGATGAATGCTTCCTCACTCTGAGGCTTTGCTATTTCTTTTTAACTTTCTGTAAGCTGCATCACACTTATTATGCTAAGCAGTGTGAATATCTCAGTGTTTCTGCATTTGCAACATATACAAAGAGAGCTTACCAATATAGACAGATATGTAGCAGAAAAAAAAAAATGTAGAAAACGTTGCACATTTGGTCTGTATTTTACTCCATGGTATTAAGTACATCGTGATAAACAGGGCAGAGTGAAGAATAGAACAAATTGAAAGATAATCAGTGAGGTCCAGTGTTTTACACATGCACATTTAAAATACCTAGATGCCAGCGGCATGATTTTTTCATAGACTTGTGAAGGCAGGTGATTTAACCAGCCCATTCAAGAAAATGGATGGTTCTTCTAACTGACTATAAAATATAGTCACTTGAGCTGGGCTGACAACCTATTTTTTTTAGTGTGAATTATTTCAATACTTGGGCAATTTCTTTTATTAAAAATTCCCAAATTATCTGTAAGTTTTTGGACCCTCAGTCAGGTTAGGCTGTTCTAGAGCCGTGAAGGTTGGTATACTGAGGATCCTATGAGCTCAGAAACCTTGACTGTCCATCAACATTTCAATTAACTGACAAAGGAACCAAAGAAATGAGTTATTTCACCAGTACTGTTTGAAAGAGTTCTAGGCCCATCATGATCATGACTGCAGAAATGACTAATTCATACCCCTGTATGAATTCTGCTACATCTGATATCCAGGATTCAACAGGCAGAAATGTTTCAATAGGCTGAATTTAGCACTGTCAAGTTACATTCCAATGTAAATTATGTCAGAATAAGAAACAGGAGGAGAATAGCTCTATGACTTGTATCTATAACAGTGTAAATATCTCCCCTTTCCCCCAAACTCCTTCCTGTATTCAAATAATACTAGATTAATAAAATGAAATGTTTATGTCGAATGTTTAGGCAGAAGAGTTGTCTCCATCAAAAACAATATCCTAAGCTGAATTAAGTGGATGAATGTCTTACGTTGTCTACTATTCTTCAACACAGCATTGCTATGCAATCCCTCTGGTTTATGGTAATATTCTCTAGTATATCCACAAGAAATGCTGAAATTCTCCCTGAAGCGTGATACTGATCACACACAAATTTCCTAGATAAACTCTTAGCTTATAGTTGGGTATGGTTTACTTAAAAAATGGAATAGTCTCTCTTTAGCATTATAGCTTTAAAAAATAAACCTGAATTGTGATGCCCTATAGCATCATTTGAAAAATCTTTAAATACTTAAAAGACTTAAAAAAGTAGGGTTCAGCCTTCTCCATATTTTGACTAGTCCATTTTTAACTCTTCCATATGGGTTACTACCACTGTGAAGCAAGACTGACGCACTGAACAAAACTTTTGAACACTGGAAAAATCAGAGCGTTGAAGTTTACCAATAACTGTCAAAGAGTGGCTGTGACGAGACATTAGGATTCTGATACAGCACTGCTCTGGCAAACGGTCATGAGAACATGAGTCAGAACTACATCAGCCTATTGCCAGGATAATTAGAAAAATGAAAATTGGAAATAATACAAATGTAACTGCCATCCATTATAATTCTTATAATGAACTTATAATTTGTCTCATCCTCATTAAGCAGTGTTAAGCATCCTCATTAAGCATTTAGGGAGATTTAAAAAAAAAGAAAAAAAAGAACAATTCACAGCTATATTTTGTAGTATTCAGTTGGATTGGCATGAAATTTGGAAACCCTTTACTATCACAAGCTGGCACTATGAAATTGTATTTATCAATGTTAGTAGTGATTAATAATGCTATTATGTGATGTGTAAATAAATTAGTGTGCAAGTAAAGAAAATATTTTACTACTGTTGTGGTAGCCTTAATCGTTGGATAGAGTAATAATATAGTAATTATGGGAAAGTTAGAACATTTGAAGATAAAATATTAGTTCAGGCTGAAAATACTTGCTGTAAAATTTAAATGAAAATATTATTAAGACAAAGCATAATTTTTAAACAATATCTGTCTAATGCCCAAGGCATAGCTCTTTGCTTCAGTCTTTGTAAAAATTTTGTGTTACTTCAACATTCTGAATTAATTTCTTCAGGATTTTTTTATCTGGATAATAAACTGAACAATAAATCTGGGTAAACCACCCCTACCCCCAGCCCCCACCCCAAAATAGCAGAAATTGAGGCTAAAAGAAACTTTAAGAGAGTTTCTACTCCCTCCTTTGCGAAGGTTGGGTCATCGGTATCTGTGTTATTTCTGAACAAACACGTTTATAACCTGCTCTTAGGAACTAGAGCTGAGGGAGTTGCCACAGCTCCCAACAAACGGCTGTAGTACTGCGTAGTCCTCACTGTCACACACCCTAACATAGATCTTCTTTTCCAACTTGTCAGATCTGCAGTGAGTTTTGAGAAGGGAGTAAACTCCTTAAAAGCTATGTCTTACATATATGAACACTGCTACTGTTTTTTCCTTTCCTTAGCCTAAACATCCTTGAACCTTTCATCTTTCTTGATGTCTGACTTTCCAGACCTTTGAAAAGCCTCTTGGTCTCCTTGGGATTCTCTTTAGTTAAATCGCTCCTTTTAACTGGCATTGCCCCAAAATGGAAATGCTAAGCATTTATCAGCTCTGAACACAGCAAAATCAGTGTTTTATACTTGACATTCCTATTTATAGACCCAAGGATGGTGTTTTATGATTAATGCCATAACCTATTACCCTAGAGACTCCTGTTCTCTGAATATAGTCAGCTGTTTTGAAGTACCTTGTCTTATGTGGCTACTGTCAATAGTATTAATGATGACATGAGGAAACATGTTCAGATTTGGATTTCCATTTTGCTTGCAATAAAATTTTTAGTGGAAATGTACATCTAAAACTGTATTCACTTCTTCTCAAAGAATTTATTAAAGGATGTTAAACTTTCTTTAGCCTTTTAAAGCAGTAAATCTATTTAGGTAAGGTATTCTAAAAAGACAACATTTTCCTTCAATTAAAAGCATATGTACAATTTAGCAAATGGGTATAACGTCACACAGAAGACAAATTATATTCATTTCTGTGGAACATTACTACTTTATTCATATTGTGTCTTTTCAAAGTTGTAGTGCTGAAGGAAAAGAAATTTTATTTCACGTTTTGTGAGTTTTCCTCTTTTGAACACTGAGTGTATTTGCTGAAACTTGTAAACTTTTCTAGTATTATTTTTAGCTATTTTAATCCAAACTAGAAATAATCCTCTTTTGTGCTAACCTCTACTTCTGAATCAAAACTCCAAAGATTTAATACCAACATTTGAATGTGTCCTCTTTGTAAATGGTATAAAAGCATAATGAGGAAACACTATCTTTATGAGATAGAGATGTACTCCCAGTAATTCAAACACTGTATATTAAAATCAATAGCTAAAATGAAAAGAAAGAAAAAGAGAAAAGAAAACTCCCGGAGACAATATATTAAGTTTCTCTTCATAGTTGGCAAGAAGTGAAATCTTGGATAGAAAAGTTTAAAGTGGAGGCACTGGCTGGACCAATAGCTTACCGGAACCAATTTACTACAAAAATCCCAGAGCTTATTAAACTAAAATAGTTGCTATTATAAAAAATAATAAAACCTCTGCCATTTACATTCAAGGGGTGGGGATTACAGAATGACTCAGCTGTCTCTCCATGCCAAACTCATCTTTTTTCAGTTCTTTGTTTACAAACTAACTGATTTGTATTCAGGGAAACACAGTACAGAAGATCTGTTTTTAAATCAATGCATGTGGGCAGGGAAAGTGGCCCCAAGTAGCTACTTTTGCACCCGGCGGTGTAAGCAGTGTCACAATTAAGCTTTTCGGAGCAGTGGAAGAGCACTGTGGAGAAGAGGCAGTAGCCAGTAGCCAGCTCCTCGGGGACTGCAGCTGATTGTCACCTGATTAATTGAAATTCCTCTGCAATGCCGGCTGCTGTTAGACTGCTGTGGAGCTGGCCATCCTCTGCTCTCATCCGTCTAGCAAATGCTGTGTCTGTCAGTCTGAAACCACGTGAAGGAGGTTCACGTGAGCCACGTCCCAACAGTGCTGGGAAGGCTCAGTGCACTGAAGTCACGGCGGGTATCAGCCCAGCAGCCTCGGCGGGGATGCCTGCTGCACGCCGTACTGGCTGTCTGCCCTGTGACTCAGGGGTGCACTCATTGTGCAGTCTTCACCTGAGCTGGAAATAGATTATTTTGCACATCCAAAGATGCAATATAAATACATTTGTATATGTAAGATGCACATGAAACTTTAGGAGCATTTTACATTTTTACTCATAAACGTCCCACAAGGTGACACAGGTGAGGAGTCTACCCTAGAAAATAAAGTGAAAATTGGAAATGAGGGTTGAAAATGAGTCATCAGCATCACAGCCTAAGAGTTTGTCTTTTGCTTTGTTTTTTTTTTTTATTTTATTTTATTCCTTTTCCCATTTTAATGATCGCATGCCCTCGTTTGTTGAGTTGTAAAAAAAAAAAAAAGATGACGTATTTTGTCAGTTTTATGCTCTGTTTACTTCAAGATGTTAACTAAGCCATCAATAAGCACTTCTCTCAGTACTTCCAAAGCATTAACTCTTCATGTTGGTCACAGGAAATAGGCAAGATTTCCTATTTTCAAAGCTGAGATCAAAGATATTCTTGGAAATGGCATTCTATTTAAAACATCAACATTTCATGGAAATTAGTATTGAAATTTTTGCTTTATGAAAATTACATTTTAATTTTGAGCATCTGTAAAGAAAAGCTTTTGATAATGATGTCAAACCATTTTGGATTATAAATCTATAACTTCAACTAGTGTTAATAAAAGTTGCAAACTTGGTATTTCAATGCAAAGACTGCAAATGCCATTAAAAATACCAATACTTTGAATAGTAGTTTTAGTGTTAAAAATGTTTTTGTGTTAAAAATGTTGTTTATTTCAAAATATAGTAATACTGAATAAATTAATGGGAAAGTAAAGATAAAAGAATTGGGCCTTACATAACTCAATACACAAAATAACCTGGAATATACATCCGAACTTCAGACACCAGGACACCAAATTCAACATCTTCCTCTGCCAAAAGGAGGAAAACAGAAGCTCTGTCTTTCACGGGAATGCCCTACCAACCTGATTTGGGGCTAAAGAGAGGGCATACACATAACACACCTTTTGAGCAAACACATTTAAGGATTTGTAAGACCACAGAGAAGAAATAGGCAAAGAATTATTTTCTATGATCATGCTTAGGACATTATTTTAGAAATTATGAAAACTTTAGTCTCATCCTAGATACAGTGAGTGATATATTCTTTAGAAGATTGTCACTGGGTGTGGATACACATATTTGAAATTGAGACAAAACTCAGATCTTGACTTTCACAAATGAATATAGTCTAGAAACCTTCTTACTGTCTCTGCTTCCCCTCTCACCCACCACTTTAACTGTCTTGCTACAATTTAAGCTGTTTATTTCCCATCTGCCACAAGAGATTATTCTCTTACTTTTTGAAAGCCTTTTATGCTCTTGAAAACTGAACATCACCAGGACTGGAAGTCATCTCTCTGTGTATGTGTAATGCCAATGATTTCTTTCTCTCTTTCTCTCTTTTTTTTTTTTTTTTTTTTTTCCCCCTAGGATGGATTCCTGTTCATATACATCTGTGTGATGCTTGTTTTATTTCTCAACAGCATGATACTGTTGACTCATGACCTAAATTATCTTCTGAAGAACTGCTACCAAGCTAGTTATTTCCTATCCTGTATTTATGCAGTTGACACTTCCTGAGGACATCTGTGAGCTGTGAACCCTGCTCTATGGACCACCTGTCAGTAAATTATGTGTTGTAATGTTCAGAATACCAATGCCAAAGTCCTTTTTGGAGCTCTACATGGATTGTAGCATTTTTTTAATCTCTCCATATCAACATTGAATTGAATTTTTATGACAGTATCATTCTAGACCTGATATTTTGCTGTTTAACAAGATTTACAAAAATACAAGAAAGTGAGGCAAAGTGAGGTGAATATCTTTCCTAGCGATATATAGCAGGTCCAGAAAATTAGTCAGATTTCAAGTTCGTTCTTTTCTAATAGCCCAGTTTCTATCCTAAAGCAAAACCTGGTAATTTTACAGGTGCAGATTGAGAGGACTAATGCACGACCAGTGTTCAGTCATTAATAGGGGCTGATGAACCCTCATGAATTGTATAACATGACTCAATGGCTAAATAGCTCCAGAACCTCCACTAAAGTGGGGCTTTGTTAACTCCTGAATTCTTCACATTTTATTTACCATGAAGTCATCTTCGTTCTCTGGTGGAGTACTAAGCAGTCCAGAATCTGGGACAAGATATCTGCTCAGTCAGTCTCTGTATATGCAGTGAGACAGAGCAGCATTTCCTGGCTTATGATCACAGATCCCAAACTGGATCATAACCATGTCCTGACTCCATGATAGTACCCAATTCTTCTGCAATGGAAAACCATGAGCAGGAAGAGGCTGGTGGGACCTCAATATATTCCAGGGGGTGCATATACCTTTTCCACAGTTTGAGCACTCTCTCAGCAAACAAACAAGTCTTTCATTTCTATCATCACTTCAACACATGCCAAGGATCAGCTCCTTCTACATTCTTCTACTCACTCAAACTCCCAGAAATCCTTTCCCTCTTCATGATTTCATTTGCTCAATCTTCAACCTTATGCCCAGAACTACTTGTAACAAAATTGACAGCACAGTGGGTAGTGATGGAATACAAGACTAACACTGGCAAAAGAAAACCATAATTACAATTTCACACACACACAAATACAACCTATCACTCTATCAAGATAGATACAATAGCGATTGTAACATGGTGCCCTAAGTGTGTGAGCACCAGATAATAACAACATCTTTGAGAATACAGGCATGATACCAGGGGCTCCGGGGATATAGCTGCAAATCAGAACCAGCCAACCCCTGATCACTGAAGGAATGCAACCCTGAAAGCTGGACAGAGTTGGTTTATGGGGTAACAAAGAGAACAAAACCCATACATGCAGCATATCTAAATCATCCCACATATGCTGCCAAAACAAAGGTAACAACAAGGAAGTAAAATGACAGTCACTATCTCTACAAGAAAAAGGAGGGAGGAATGAAAACAGAGAGGAAATGCTCTAGTATTGCCTCTGTTTTAAGGATGCTATGCCTGATCAATGCCACTACTTATCTGCAGCAATTCTTCAGTTCCCTTTGATAGACAAAGAACACTGCTTCATTTACATTCACTGTATTTTGCTACAGCAGTTATAGGTAGTGTGATCTTTTACAATACAACCAGGTGAAGTAAACAAGAATTTTTAAGATGTCTATGTGTTTTCTGCTCCAGTTTTCCCACATGAAAAGGTGATTAATGTCATAGGACTGAACTGCAATATATTTTGGTGCTGCCCTATAGATTTCTAGATAGATCAATAGATAGATCAATAGATTGATATTCCCCTACATTTTTATATTTATTTACTGAAATGGAATGCTGCTCTCTAGAACTGATGAACAGACCTTCACTGATTTAATAGAGCTAGAGGTGTTTATTAAATGCTGTAGACAAGGAGAGAAAATGTAAAACTCAAATATTGTAAAGATTCAATCAACATATATCAATAAGAAAATATTATAAATATTACTTATTCAATATTAAAAACCTCCTTAGTACATATCTTCTTTTAAGGCTGTAAACTAACAAAATTTGTTGGAAAATACAAATCACTAACACACTGAAAGTTCATAACACTAAAGACAATTTCAAGGATTAATAAGTTCTTAGGAAAAAAGAAATTGCTTTTGCTGCATGGATATTAATTTGATATATATCATTATCATGTCCAAAAAATTCAATGGAGGATGATAATAAAATCTGAAACCTGAAACTACTAACGATGGAACTCATTCTTTGTGAAATACAGCTTTTGCTGCTTATGAAATACTTGTGCAAGATTTTGCTACCGTAAAGTACATTCATATATGCTCTCAGTGAGAAATTCAGCATGTAATACTTCCATCATCTGCCTCTTCAGGAACACACTGAAATAGAATCATAGAATCATTTAGGTTGGAAAAGATCCTTAAGATCATCAGGTCCAATCATTAACCTAACACTACTAAGTCTGCCACTAAACCATGTTTTGAATGGTAAATACATAAGACAATATGTTGATAAATTTGGTATTCTTATGTTTGTAAGATGAGCAGGTACTATTTGATAATTATATGGAATTTCTAATATAAATAAATGTTTTTTTCTACTATAAATAATCTGCATACACACATATTCATACATACTTACATGCTTATGTAAACCAGTGGACATATACAAGGTACTGATCAGCAATACTGAGAGACTTTGGTTCCTTGCCTCCTTTCTTCTACAGTACTGTGTTTCTTAGAAAACCACCAATTAGGTAGGAAATGCTAGTATTTTCTGATTTGTTCATAGCCAATTTATGAGACAGACGAATCTTGTATACGAGAAACTGGTAACAGGCTATCACTTTTTGGACTGCGAAACATCCAAATGAAGTCACCAACCTTTGAACCAATCCCGATCAGGAGAGGGAGTGAGCAGAACCCACGCTTCAGTAAATGGGTAATCTGATGCTTATAACCTCTTTTCTTCATTTGATGATTTGAACCTTATCAAAGACATCCTGAATGATACCAGAGTTTCCGAAGAAACTGATAATCAAAACAAACAAACTACTTCAAATGTTATTTTGGTTGCCAAACACTACTTTGTTTGCCAAATTAGCTTTAAAGCTCCAGCCTAAGCAGGAGGTGATTTTCTCAGCTGAGAAGATCACTCATTAGAAATACATTGCTTCCATCCCAAACCTTCTGTCTGGACTGCAGGCTGTGAGATGTGACCACTTCCAACAGAGAGGTGTCCATCACCCCTCCGAGTGTCATAGTTTCTGCATGATTTGCCCTGTACTTAATATTTCCCACAGATCATGTTCTCATAGCCATGTGGCTAAACTGGCACAACTTTAAAATGGTTTATACTTAGACTGTGTTATTTCACTCACTTGTAATTCCTATGTGAAGTAGACGAAGCACTGAAATAGGAATGTACGTGTTTGAACTGGTGTGTTTCACAAAGCCATCCTCTATCTACAAATCTACTGTTTTCTTTTTTAGAATCAAGTTTGTTCTTGATGGCTTATATAAGCAGATACCTACATGAGAGCTACTGAAACACTACTGTTTGTTAGCTTTGCATGCTTTCATTTTTTATAAAGCTATTTATAAAAATTGAAATGTTCAGATTTATCCAAGGCTTTGGCAGAGCTTAGGTAGCAAGAGAAGTATGTATGATCCTATAATATGATCTATGAAAAATATGCTGTCAGTCTGAGGATCCTGAGTTGTTTTCTATTCAGAGAAACATACCTTGACTTTTAGCAAGAGCTAAATTAAAACTGATAAAAACCCTGGAGTACAAATTGTTTTGCAATACAAATGCTATTTTATTTGAGCCTGTCTATTCCTGTGACTGAATTACACTGTCAGAAAGAAAAACTCTGCAAACTCTCTATGTTTCAAAGTCTTCACTTAAAGTTGCCTTGACTTTAGCATCCTAATAATGGTAACAGAGAAATACAAATCAAATGGAGGTGACTACTGCTAGTCTCATTAAAATAAAATAAAATAAATTGGAGAGAATATTACAAAACAACACAGCCAGTTGTGAGCTGAACCATTTGACCAGCTGCTGGCAATTGCACATTTAAGTTACATAATAGTACAACTCTTTCAGTATTTAGCTGGGAGGGCAGAAAGACCTCATGTTTTTTCTACTGTCTATGATCCTTTAAAGTTTAAAATCTGCCCTGCCAGACATGTGATTTGAATAGATCAGCTGGCATACACCTGAAAATAGAATGGACAACTTCACAAATAAATATTTTTGGATCTAAGAGATTGTGAATTTGGGGAACTCTAGAAATGAATGCTGGTCTTACTAAAATGTAACTCTCTTTCACTCTTTTTAAGAAGTTTTTTTTGTGTGGAGTTTTTGTTTGTTTGTTTGTTTGTTTTGTTAAATAAAATTATAGGTAAAAGAAACCAAACCTTTCTGGTTACCCTTTTTCTTGGAATCAGGAAAACTGATTCATTGTTACTGAAGTAAAACTTACAATCCAAACTTTATTTCTTGCCTGGACCATATGTCTCACTTTAGAAACCAAATCATGTGAAAGGGCGTCACTGACCTTCTGCCTGCTCTGACACTCGGCTTGGCTTGGATCCACCATTCGTCCTGGAAAAAAGCCAGATGGCAAAGAAGAAAACAGGGCTCCAGGTATAAGACAGAGTCACTCTGTACAAATCTAGACCAAATTAGACTTCTCTTCTGCTGCAATACAGAGATCTCTTGGTTTTGTTATGCCATTGGTTAGGCTCCTGTTAATTTTCTTAGGAATCCATCCCAAGTTTGGGAAGGCCACCGAAGAGTAGACATGCCGACAGCAGACACTTCCAGCACTTTTGGAGTCACATTTTCACTGACCCAAGGAAGGTAAGTGCTGCCTGCAGTACCCATGCTCTACATTCATCAGAAGTTTCACTCTGTTGTTCTAGCTTCACGGAGCCAAACTACTCAATTATGGCTAAAGTGAGCTCCAGGTCTGCCAGTTACCTGCAGCCATCCCTACCACTCTTCTGTCCCCTCCTTTTTTCTTTCTGTCCTGCTTTTCTCTCTAACACTCTTCTCCAAAAAGAGAAGAAAACTGAAATTGTAATTTCCTAATGCTCTTCTTAAAGGCGCTATTAAAGCTAGACCCACATGTGAAGGCCCTTATTGATTTCTCTGTGTGTCAGAAATTAATCCAATAGAATTGATAATGTAAATCCAGTTTAAATGAACCAGGATCAGGGTTTCTAAACAGGAGGCATTTCATGTGTGAGAAAAGTTCAGCTAACGAGTGCAATCTTCTAAACTGGTTACAAGCTACCTGTAATTTTGTGGCTCAATATACTTGGATTCACTGTTTGCCCATTCCCAATTACACACAGAGAGTTTCTTTATAAGCAGATTATAACCATAGTACTGTTTTTATGATAATATCAACCAAAAGCAGGGTGGATTTTATAGTCTTGCATTCACAAGTATATTAGCTCAAAAATTCCTGTATCTATGTCAAAAAGGGAGATGCTTTGCCTCTTTCTTTCCCAATCCAACTTTTGGCTTAGACCCCCAAAGGCAGATAAGGCTTAAAAATGTCTGGCAGGAACTACCATTTATATGGCTGAAACTAGCTAAAACTGCATGTGCTGCCATCCACTGGCTCTCAGGTTTTCCTCCTTCACTGTTATAATCTGTCCAGCTTTGCAGTTATTTTAGTACATATGGAAAAAAAAAAAAAAAAGATTATTAATGTACCATTTTGATGTTTCCCTATATCACTGTAGGGTTGGCAATTTAAAGATGACAATTTTCTTTTTCTTCTCACATTTTCCATCTTTCTTCCATTTATCTCTATGAGGATACATATATTCAATCTAATTTCGCTACTGCGAAACCATTTTGAATCAATGGTTTATTTTTCCCTCCAAGGTGATCAATTTTGTCAAGCACCCTTATCCCTGAAAAATAATTTGTTCCATTTCAGTTCTGCCTTTTTTCTCAGCTCTTTTTCTATCCCATCTTGCTTGCTGTACATCTATTTTTCTTCAATGATCTTTTTTTTCTTCTACATCATTCTGCAGCATGTTATCCCTGGTTAATTAGTGTTATTGGTACACTGCTTTTATTCACTATTACTCTACCATGAGGTGCCAGCTACATAGTGATAGCATTATCCCACCCAATTTTTTTCTGCTGTTTGTAACATCACATGGAATGGCTGTTTCATAAGATCTCTGTCCAGGTAGTGTTAATCATACTTTGCAAGGTTCGTCTGTTTGGGGAGAAATTCTATCAGTTTTTCATGAGATGACAAGTATTTTGGCTGAGTCCCGAGACTGTCAGGACCTAGTTCTGTCAGGAACTTGCTTGCTTTTGGATGATAAATTCCCATTGATTCTAGTGGGACTTGAGATCAGAGTCCTTGATGCTAAAGTATTCATCTCTCTGTGTAGTGTCAACAGTTCATGCTCACACCACACAGTTTCAAAGCAGTCACCCAATGAGCTGAATCCATCAAGTCACATCATACAAAGAACAAAAAAGTGCATCGTACACTCGCAGGAGTGTCTAGCATTAATGCCTCTATAGACAAGTGAGTACAGTACGAGACAACAGTAACAGTTTGGAGATAACTAATCTCTGGTGCTACAATACTGGCAAGATCAAAACCTACTTATTCTAATCAGGTTTCTTCAGTGTAAATTCCTGGTTTACAGACTTTCAAAAACCTGGTTGTCTGTAAGTATATGAGGAAAGTAGACAGTATAATGCCACACTATAAAGAACCAATGTGATGTGATTTCCCAAATCTATTTTGTCTATTAAGTCTAAAAAGAACAAATTTCATGTCTCAGAAGATTTCAGCTACAAGTGCAAGCTATACACTAGGATCCCAATTTTAATAGAGATACCAACTCACAGTCAACAGGAGTCAGAGTTCTGATATTACTATCGTGTCACAATTTTTATTTCCTTCCATTTTCATTACTTAGCAACACAATAGGCTTGGAGACAGTGATGCGGTATGAGAAAACTGGGGGATGAGAATGCAAGTTTCTTTGGAGTACAAGGGAAGACTTACTGGCTATATAAAGACTGGGAACTAAAGTTTATACACTATATAGCAACCTTGGAGTATTGATAGAGGAAAAAGTACAAGTTGAAGAAGCAAAAGAGGTTGTAAGAAAGCACCAATATGCTGATCTTTATGCACAGAGCTAGAAAGGTATTGACTGCTACCATTTGTAAGCAGTAAGTTGTTTTCTTTTTAAGGAACAAGCACAGATTCCTTTAACAGAATCATAGAGTATTTTAGGTTACAGAGATGTCTGGAGGTCTGCTACTCTGACCCTCCGCTCACAGCAAGTCAATTAGATGAGATCGCTCAGGTACCTGGGCAGCTGATTTTTTAATATCTTCAAGGATCAAGATGCCACAATGTCTTTGGACAACCTGTACCAGTGTTTGACCATTCTTATGGGGGAAAAAAAAAAATAATTCCTTTTATACCTAATCAGAATTTCTTTGCTCCATCTGGCACCCATTGCCTCCCCTCCTATCTCTGTGCACCTGGGAGCAGAAAGTCTTGCTCTGTCTTCTCTTTACCTTCTCATTGGTCACTTGAGGTTGAATAAACCCAGTTCTCTCCGCCTTTCCTTCCATGTCATAAGCCTTAATCATCTTGCTGGTTTTCCATTGGACTTATTCCAATCTGTCAATGTCTTTCTTGTGTGGAAGAGATTAAAACTGGGCATGATATTTCAGATGTGGTCTCACAAGTGTTGAATAGAGGGGAGGGCTTACCTCCCTGGACCTGCTGCAACACTCTTGCTAATACAGCTGGGAGGCTGTTGGCCTTCTTTGCTATAAGTGTTCAACTCATTCAACTTGTCTATCACTCCTTTTCCCTGGCACTGCTTTCTATCCACTTGGTGCCCACTCTGTACTGTTCATGTGGTTATTCCATACCAGATACAAGACTTTGCACTTGCCTCTGTTGAACTTCACAAGTTTTCTGTCAACCCATTTCTCTAGCTTGGTGAGGCCATTCTGAACCTCCAGCATAGTGATCACTCCACCCAGTCAGGTTTGCAGTCTCACTGAGAGTACACTCCATCCCATCATCATTAATCAAGACACATTATTACAGAGGGTAAAATATTATGGTGCTTTGCCACAGATAAGCCAATTTAAGAAAATGAGCTATGAAAAACATTTCCACTGCCATTTAGCCAATAGATTCATCTTACCAATGTGAGTATTCCAGTGATACTAATATATATGAGACAAGCTAAGTGAAACCTTATAATCCACTTACATGATGGATGAAGAAATATGGAAAAGAGAAGGATATTAATAAGAACCAGTAGTTTCTCTCTGTATTACATAATTCTCAAGCAGTTGCGCTCTTTACTTGTCAATTTGTTTACATTGAAAAGTTATTCGAGTGTTCAGTCAGCACTGTTCTGATGTAATATGAAAGATATAAAGCAGTCAGTATTATTGCTGTGAAATGGCTGCTTTAATTTAGGTTAAATTTTTGTGCTGGACCTTGACAAAATCTGTCAAAACTGCAGAGACAAAGACTGAAAAAGTTCCAGGTGATTTACACGTATGAACAGTGAAATACTGAGTAGTGTTTAGACTGTGTCATCATCCATCATCTTAATCTCCTTATATCAGCTTCCAAGGGACATCTTACTGAGGAAAGGAAATGTTTTTGTGACAGGTCATCAACTAGTGTTTTTATCGAGTGCTCCCAAGATTTTGTCTGCCTCCTTTCCAGCTGTTTGTGTAGGAAGCTCTGAAAGATACAGAAATGCCATTCATGTCAGACACCAGTTAATTCCACTTTTTTTTCTCTCAGTACAAAGGCCATTACTTCTATCTAGTTTAATCAAAGAATAGTTGGGACTTTTTGTGAACCAACTCCTTAAGTGCAAAACAAGGAAAGAGTGTCCTAGTGCAATTCATTCTTGCTAAAAGACACAATTCTGACTGCAAATTTACATGTTATGTATCTAAGGTTAAATGACATGCATAAGAAAGATAATGAAACATTAACATATCCATATGTCTTCCCTCTGCACCATTTTCCTGCTACTAGGCAGGTGCTGTGACCAGGAACTGTAGTTAGAAATTCAGAGGATTACTGATCACCTAATTTTCCCAATGCTTACTGGGTCCCAGTGCTTACAAGGACATATGATTAGAGAGTCATCTTTCCTAACTTTTGTGTATTCTGATAAGCCTTGAAAAGTGATTGTTTTGTGATTTTTCCAATGATGTAACTATAAATTCTTATTAGTTGTGTTTTTCTACAATGTAGAATATTTACCTAGTAATTCTAAAATACATGTTTATACTGTCTGATTAATACATTAATATTTATTTATTAATATAATATAAAAAATCAATAACTTTTTAATATTATAATACTTCCTTGAGAAGTACACAGTTTTCTAAAAAGTATTATATGAAAATTGTAAATTTTTAAAATGTTAACATCTTCAGCTTCATATATAAGTGTGTGTATATGAATATATGCATTGCGAGAGAGAGAAGGAAAGAGATAAAAAGTAAAAATAATTATTTATTATTTTGATTTGGGTAAGTTTGACCTGAATCAGAATGTTTTGCTGCATGGACATAAACTTAAACATATAGTTTAAGCAAATACTTCCAGTTCAGCAAAGTAACAAAAATAATTAGTGTATTTTTTTAAGTCCTTGTTATAGGAACTCTGATTCAGTCCACTAGTTTTCTATAAATCATACTCCTTGAAGGACGAGAGTTTCCAAATGTAATGTAGCTGATTTAGCAACAGAAAGATATGAATAGGATAGCAAAAACAATGTCACATAGCTCTGTCTGTCTTATGGGAAATGTAACCAACGTGGAGAATTCTTTTGAACTATGCCTGACTTTTCTGAATTCTGTTGTTTTGCTATAGGTAAACTGTAATTGCAACTTTTTTTTTGGTCCTTCTACAGATGGCAATAAAAGTTGAGACATAAATTATGTTTTTTTCTCATAAATTCCTTTTTTCCCTAAGAAAATTCATTATTAAATTTACCGAATTTTAATAATGCAAAGAAAACCCATGTTTGTAGCCTTACACTGTGAAGAATATCCAGAGGGTGGTGATGTGATAGCTGAGATTACCCATGTTCGGATCCCAAATATAAACACAAACACTATCTATATCCTCTTGTAGTGGGTTGACCCTGGCTGAGGGCCAGGTGCCCACCAGAGCCGCTCTATCACTCCCCTCTTTCATTAGACAGGGGAGAAAAGGTACAATGAAAAAAAAACTTACGGGTCGAGATAAGGACAGGGAGAGATCACTCACTAATTATCGTCACAAGCAAAACAGACCAAACTTAGAGAGTGATTTCATCTTATTTATTACCAAGCAAAACAGAGTAGAGGAATGAGAAATAAAACCAAATCTTAAAACACCTCCCCCCACCCCTCCCATCTTCCCGGGCTCAACTTCACTCCCGGCTTCAACCTCCTCCCCCCTCAGCGGCACAGGGGGACGGGGAGTGGGGGTTATGGTCAGTTCATCACACGGTGTTTCTGCCGCTTCTTCATCTTCACGGGGAGGACTCCTCTCATTGTTCCCCTGCTCCAGCATGGGGTCCCTCTCACGGGAGACAGTCCTTCACGGCCTTCTCCAACATGAGTCCTTCCCATGGGCTACAGTCCTTCACGAACTGCTCCAACATGAGTCTCTCCCACGGGGTGCAGACCTTCAGGAGCAAACTGCTCCAGCATGGGTCCCCCACGGGGTCACAAGTCCTGCCAGCAAACCTGCTCTGGCGTGGGCTCCTCTCTCCACGGATCCACAGGTCCTGCCAGGAACTTGCTCCAGCGCGGGCTTCCCACGGGGTCACAGCCTCCTTCAGGTATCTCCACCTGCTCCGGCGTGGGGTCCTCCAGGGGCTGCAGGTGGAATCTCTACACCCCCTCATCCTCCCTCCATGGGCTGCAGGGGGACAGCCTGCTTCACCATGGTCTTCACCACGGGCTGCAGGGGGATCTCTGCTCCGGCGCCTGGAGCACCTCCTCCCCCTCCTTCTGCACTGACCTTGGTGTCTGCAGAGTTTCTTACATCTTCTCACTCCTCTCTCTGGCTGCAAAAGCGCTCCCTAACTGTTTTTTTTTTTCCTTCTTAAATATGTTATCCCAGAGGCGCTGATTGGCTTGGCCTTGGCCAGCGGCGGGTCCGTCTTGGAGCCGGCTGGCATTGGCTCTGTCAGACACAGGGGAAGCTTCTAGCAGCTTCTCACAGAAGCCACCCCTGTAGCCCCCCCCGCTACCAAAACCTTGCCACGCAAAACCAACACACCTCTGTATCTTAATATCAAGATCTATGAAAGGATATTTTTATGGAAAATTCAATTGCTGCTGGAGTAGAGAAGAAAGGAATTTCAAGCTAGCATTAAATGAACACCCAGAGGTGACACCTTTAATGACACCGTGAAAGGGGATTCTTTGCCTGTCTGGAAGTGTGATCTGGTCTTTACATAGTGCAATACTTGTCTTTTTGCTTGTTTATGCACACATTTTTTATGATCTTGTTATTGAGATCAACAAATGATTGCTCTTACACTTTTCTGCATTTTCCCCTACTCACGCAGACCTCTTGGCTGTCTGTACGGTTGCTGGCCAGGGAGAGCACGCACATTGCACACTGACTTGCATGGTGAGCTGGGGCTGCCCTAGCAGACCAAACCTTCTGGCTGAGCTCTGCTGAGCTGTGGATCACCTCCTCCTCTGCCGGCCTTGAACACCTCTTCCAGGAGCTGGCACATCTGACAGCATGCAGGGACTTGCTGGGACTCAGAGCAAAGCAGAGCCTGCCCCATGGCCACTGCAGGAGATGCCAGCACTTGGAAACAGGAGTGGAGTAAGGCCCTACTGGCTGAATCTCACATCTAAGCCATCAAACTTGCTGGTCTGAGAATAACACTTACAAAACTTCATCTGAGTATGACTAAACTTGTGGTGAGCTGAGGATCTGGTCTCGTGAATGTGTGGGGAAAATCTGTTGTGAAATGATTTTGGAAATGGAGATAACAGATTTTGGAAAATCTCCAGTATCCTTGCTCAGGGTGCCTGAGACCAGGTAGTTTGAAAAATAAGGAGCCTTGGGAGCTGGAGGATGGAAGACTTTGTGATACTCCTCCTAAGAAGAGTGGCTGGCTTAAAACTAAAAAGCAAAGATGGACGAGGGAGCTAGCCAAAAACAGATGGGAAAGTGAGCTTCAAAACTGACCTATTCTGTTAGAAGATCTACTGAAGTCATCACGTTTCTATAAACATAGAATCATAGAATGATTTAGGTTGGAAAAGACCTTTAAGATCATTAGGTCCGAATGTAAACCTAGCACTGCCAAATCCACCACTAAACCATGTCCCTAAACACTACCTCTACATGTCTTTTAAATAACTCCAGTCATGGTGACTTAACCCAGGTCCCTCTGTAGAGTATTCCTACCCTCAAGCAGATCAACACACTGACTCTTACTCGTAAACACTTGACCCTATCGTCACCATTGTCAAGCTCTAGACAATCAAAACACTCCCCAACATACAGGGCTGCCCCACTGCCTCTCCTTCCTTGCCTATCCCTCCTGAAGAGTTCATAGCCATTCATTACAGCATTTCAGTTGTGTGAGTCATCACTCCAGGTTTCTGTGATGACGACTGTATCATAGTTTTCCCACTGCACAATGGCTTCCAGCTTCTCTTGTTTGTTGCCCAAGTTGCGTGCATTGGTGTAGATGCATTTCATTCAGGCTATTGATCCTGCCACCTTTTTTTTTCCAGGGAAGCCCTAATTCCTATGTGACCATTCTCAGGCACTTCCATGGTTTCTAACACATCAATAACCCTTGCATCTTTGCTGCTGTAGGGATCTCCGTCTCCTACCTCCACTGAGATGGCAGACCGAAGGACCTCACTAGCACACTGATCCTTAAACATTGGTGTGCTGGCCCCAGGCTTATCTTTAGTGAGCCTGGTTTTATCGCTTTCTCCCTTTAAATCTAGTATAAAGCTGTTTCGATGAACCCTGCTAATTCCTGTGCAAAGATCCTTTTCCCTCTTTGAGACATGTTTGATCTCAACAAATTGTATCAGAATAAGGTTGCCATAAAAGATGTCTTGTGTCTTTTTCTAGTAAACAAGGCAAAGAATTAAAGAAAGAAATAGAAAAAATTGTGTGTTAGGGTAGTTGAACAATGACCTAGTGATTCTATTACTGTGCCATGAAATTCCATGTAATGCTAGGCAAAATAGTTAAGTGATTTTTTTCTGCATCCCTCAGTCTATATGCTGCTTATGACGGCCTTAAGAACCTGGATTTTTTCTGGCAGAAATTATGAAAAAGCATGGAGTCACAAAAATTAATCAGAGCTGTGCTTTTAACTTACATATTATATTTAAAGAAAAGTAAGGTGCAAAAAACCATGCATAAATTGTTTAAATAGGGACAGAATCTTACTGTGTTCATTCTAGCTCATCTAGCTCAGCTTACCTACTGGAGAGATAATGGAAACGTAGTGTTATGAAAACTGCTGTATTGACATCTTTGAAAAAATTCATCACTCTAACAAGTGATGAATGTCATAAAAAGTACATAAGGAAATTCTTATTTCTTTTCTTCAAAGCAGAGATTGCATAATGGGCAACAGAAAAAAGCTAGGCTTAAAAACTAATTATTAATAAAAGGTTATTAAACAAGCAAATCAATGGTCTATGTCTCAAGAGCTTTCTGTCATGTTAACTGAATGAAAGATAGAGAAAAAATGTGACCATATAAAAGAAGACTGCATCAAAGTGTAAGCACATAAGAATTAAAATGTTTTGACTGCCATATATATATATATATATATATATAAAACATTTCATAACTTTTGAAAACATTTGGGGGTTGGTTTAGAGGTCCCATCCAACCTAAACTATTCTATGATTAGATGATTCTCTGATACCATTGTAATGCGGATTATGCTATTTCCATATAGGGCTTTCATGTCTGTGACAGATATTTATAATTTTGTGAGAAGCTAGTAATAAGCATCCTCATCATAAATGAAAGGAGGGTTTAGCTGTTAGTAATACCTCCCCATACAGATTCACAGCTCCCCTCTAATAATTTCCCATTTGGTATTTTCAGTATTGTTTGCATGTTCACAGATTCATACTAGCTGTTGCGTGCAGAGTTCCTTATGAAGTAGAACAAAACACTTCAAAAATGCCTGTTTTGGAGCTAACTTGGATGCCAGTGAAAAACAGATTTCACATACAAAGTATTTTTCATATTGTCAAAGCTGTAGGGGAGTAGAAAGTGCTTGCAAGGAAATATGGAAAGGCAGCATAGCAGTAACAAATAGGGGATGTTAGGCACAGCAACATCTCAAATTCTACCTTCATTTGCGCTTAGAGTAATAACTCTCTCTCCACTCACAATGCAGAGCATTAAAACCTCTTTGGAGAGTGAATGGACAGTGAATGTCTTTTTGAACAGAGCATGATAATGAAAATACTCACTTTTTACGTAACAGTCATCCAAGAAATGGGAAATTTGGGTTCATCAAATGAACCATGAACTGCATTCCAGGATAGTAGTTAAACAGCATGTTGTCTCCAGGTATAAAACATAAAAGTAGAAGAACAGGCTATCTTTACCGGTCTTTACTGTAGATGACACTGTATAAAAAGGACCACAAGAGGAAAAATAGGGAAGCAAGAGCTTGATTCTGGGAACTCGCTGCTCAGGTAGCAACTGGCAACTAGACTTCAATCCCCAGAGCTCACAATATTTAGTATCTTTAACATTGTATGAGAATAGATATATTCAAGTTATCAAGGACTCGGATGAATATCCCAAAGCTATAGCCTTATGACTAAGGGATCAGCCTGCCTTAGTTAACTTACTGGAGGAGATCATTGTCTTAGGAAATGTAGTTTTTAATCCTTTCTCTGCCTAGAAATTTTTATCATTTGCTCCCCAGGACAGAGTGTCAACCCCAAGGCTGTTGTCCAGCACGTCCAGACCTTTCATCCAGCTTAATGAAATCAGCTACATCCCCTGTGCTTTGTGCTGAACTTCTGGTTGTTGCTTTGTGGTAGAAAAGGACAAAACAAGCCTAATAAATTGTCCATTATGAGGAATTATGGTGTGTTTAGATTTGTCAGGGCTTTGGCAAGGGGTAGAGGTGTTGCTGTTTAGGATTTTCAGAAGTCACAAGCAGTTAAGTTCTGGGTAGCTCTCAGGTTGAAAAGGTAGCATTGCAGCCAGTTTTAAGTGCCTCCAGAATTAGGCAGCAATGCAAATGTGTAAATAAGCATGATATTTTTTCTAAATATTGTTAAAGTTGTATCCAAAGCAATTGCTACCTTCAGTTTCTGTTCCCAGAACAGATTACAATGGTTTGCTGATTATGCTGACTCTAAAATATTTATATTCATACCTATATGATCTCTCTCTCTCTCTCTCTATAAGAGGCAAATTCATTAATTTGTAAAGGTTCTGGATATTTTGCCAAACATATGAACCTACTGATAATGCATAGGAAGAAAACGCATGTGAAGCCTGTTCCACTGGCTTTTATTCCTGACTTTCTACTCTTCTATTGCAATTCGAAAAGGATTTAATCATTTTGCTTCATTTTTCTCTCTGTGTTTTAATTGAAACGTATTCTTCTTAAAATAATGAATTACCATCTGTATTATTTTGGGAGATATTTATCTTCATTCATATAGGAATCTAACAAGTAGATGTTCAAGGCTAAGCAAGTCACCTTACAAGCCCTTTGTACTTAGGAGAGAGGAAAAGATACCTCCAGAGTGTGATTCATCTGATCCTAAAAAAGCCATCTAAAATAGATTATATTACTTCTCCTAAGATTATTATTCATCCAAGGCCTTTAAGGGGCAGAGCAATGCTGATTTTCTGAAGAACTGAGCATCAGAAAAAAAGCAAAGAGAAAGTTCTAAAGGCAAATTACACACATAGACACACACCAGTATACAAATGTACTAGACTTGATTATGGGCTCAGAATTTTTTTCTCTGAGGGAAAAAAACCCACTAGTATGTTTGAGTACATAATGATATATAGTTACACATATATAGACTGATATAAAGCCATATATATTAATGTATATACAACTGTACTACAGTCTGAGGTACCTCAGCAATAACTAATGCAAAATGTGACATTTAAGGGTAAAGTACATAGTAACAGAACTCATTTGATCTATAGATTGCCAGAATCTCACGGCTAAACTATTTCTTCAAACAGTAGCATACTGTGCTCATTACATATTGGAGAACATATAAAGTAAGTTCCTATAGTTATATACACATTGCCTCTCTCTAGATTTACACTGTGTAACTTCACAGCGACTTCAGCTTAATTTAACTAATGCAAACGAGGTTAGAATCCGGCCAATGGTTGAAGTGCAGTTTAGATTAAGTGTGTTGTATCTTTCTTAGGTAAGTAAATATCTGCCTGTTTCTAAAAATCTATTTTTAGTGATTGAGTGAGGCAGTTTTACTCTCAACTAAAAGATAAAATGATTTCTGAATTATTAACATGAAAAAAGCTGGTGATCACAGCTGCCTCAAAGTAGGCTATAAAAATGGTTGTATTTGCTTACTGTTAGCGCTGTGTTGTGTGCGTCAGAGTCCTGAAGTTCTACATAACATTGAAAGTACCTTGTCCTCAAAATAAAAAAGAACAAATTTTGGTTTTTATTTTCTTCTATTTCATTTCTGAGTTTCCCATCCAACAAGCTAGTCATGTAGATTCTGATGCATGAGAAAAACAGATGACAGGGGAACACATCACACTCAATGTCCTTGGGCATATTTTGTTGACTTTAAATAGTATCTAGCACTTCATGACAGAAAATCATTTCTATTTCAGAACTTTAACAGCTGAAATAACACAAGGATAGGTAGCCCTATACTAGTTCACTAAATACAGACTTAGAAACACTTCAAAATATGTCCTTGACCAAAGTCTTGCCTGTGTCATTAAATAAGCTGAGAGACTGACCAAATTACAGTTAATAGTAAAATATAAGGTTTTTTACTTTTAACATCAAAAAAAGTCTTGTTTCCTTTTCCCATTGAAACTATACCATACCAGGCTAACTAGGACTGTTCATATTTCTTTGTTCTAAAACTAACTGTAATTCGGTCAGTACTCAAATTATATTAGTGACTTGTATAATGATGTATATCTGGCTATCGGGAAAAAGAAGGGTAGAATTTTCACTCCTTCTTTCTTTTCTGAAAATTTCTTACAATATGAGATATTTTATCTGATGAAATGTTAGAAGGGTAGCCTTTCCTATGTGATGTATGGAATATGCTATATGTTGTTACAAAATGCTATACTTGTAACAGTTTTATTACAATTACACAATTTTCAGCCATTATGGAAATGCTTTTCCTCCCCATGCTGTCAACCTTCAAATACAGACCTTATCTATCTCACCTAAATTTAGAAGATATCTACATCCAAGAAAGTCACTTCTGGTGCCCTTTAAAGTCACTGAAGATAACAGGCTCTTTTAAGGTGTGACTCATCTGATAGATGAGTACATTCAGATGACATCGCATTAATTTAATCCTAAAGTGTCTTCCTGTTCCCATTGACTATAAAGGAAGTTTAGATGACTAGTTCAGTCACAGTAGCCTGTATTTTAGGCTCTACATTTGCCCAGATTAATCCTATTCAAAATGTCCCTTTTCCATCTACTGGGTCAGTCACAAAGAGCCAGTACTGGAAGAGGGAGACAAAGACATTTGTTGAGAATGGAGCTTGTGGTACCTATCTGGCACTCTCTGCCCTGCCTGTTGATGGAAACTATTTAAAAAGTGTATGCAGATTTAGGGTGTCTGTCCTATCACCAGCCAAGATATTTGCAAATATTCATGTGACTGGATTTTTATGGTTGGAATCCTCACAAACAGAACAGTTTAAAGCTTCACCTTTTATGACTAACGAGCAGTTAATTCTCAGTGTGCTTTTCCTAGATAATGCTTATCTCATTATAGATTAGAAACAATGCCACATGTGATGGCATGAAAGGAAAATCAAATAACAATCAAAAGTCATTAATTCTGTGAGATAATCTTTCAAAAGGAATGTTAATAAATATCAATCTGTTGGAAAAATATCAATAAATGTTGAGGAAAAATAGGAGAACACATTAAAATAATGAATTATGGAGTACTTTCTGAGCTGCAGAATATCTTTAAAATCAAGTTTTCCAGATATTTGACCACTTAAATTAAGTATTCTTATGAAGTAAACCACTTAACTTTACATACATTATTTTCAAGTTAATGCTGCACAATCTTAAACACAAAATTAACCATATGCTGACATGTTCTTTTGAATAGGGATGTGTTATCTATTTGATGTGTGAGTAGACTGGAAAAAATACACGAGAACACCTAATACATTATCAAATTTTCTACAGGATCAAAATAAACCTACATTATAAAATACCAGATCTTTAATAATCTATACCAATAAACATTATGAGATATTTGGGTAATTATAGGTGACCACTGGAGAGCTGTTTAAGAAGTTCCTTCTCAGTGGAAACATCATTGCTCTGGCCAGCATACCTAATCTATTGCAGTGTAAAGTAAAATGGATAAAATATAAAATGAAATTATTCTGAGTGCAAAATAAGCCAATTTTATTTTTGCTTTGAATATACTAAGAATGAGCTCATATTCTGTTAGTGTTGATGGAATTAATAGAGATTTAAAAGAAAAGCATTCTGTGAAAGCTAGGTGTAAAACAGATTGATTTTTAATACTTGGATGTTGTCAGATAATTTTCAATGTATCAGAAAATGTAAAAAACCCTGCTACTTCAATGAAGTCACCACTTCTGTTAAGAAGAGCAAACAGGGAAGCATTTAGCCTACTGTGCATAACACACAATAAAAGTTTATCTCAATAAACGGTTTCTCCATACAGAGTATGCGATTACCTTTCCCGGGTTTTGAGCCTCGTATGGACTAATCTGAACATAGTCACAATGGTGGAACACTTCAACCTTGGCACATCAGCCTCAGTCTCTCAATTGTAAATATATTTGGGTATAAAAGATATGCGTCATTTTGTCCTTCAAAGAAACGAGCTGTTTCTTTGAATGTAATAAAAAGTGTTCGTTGAATGACAAATGCAGAAGCTTCCAGCATGTTCTTATCTCTTCAGCAATTTAAAGTCGTTACTTTCTTCAAACATCTCCCTGGAAAAAATATCAGAAGATGTCCATGTTGAGGTATATTTCATGTCTGCTTCCACAGAGAACATTGTACAGAGAAATTCATTAGTGTCAGGATGATTCTGTTGTGAACAGATCAAAGATGAAATCTCACATTCTAGGTATTGTTTTTCCATTACTTCTAGATAAACATACAAAGTATTTTTGTTTTGATAATGAATCACACCTATTATATTCTTGCATATTTCTACAGAGAATATTATTCCCAAGCAAAATCACAAAATTGGTTTTTTTTAACATCTAATTGTTCCTGTGTTTTTCAACATGGAGGATAATATAGATACACATACACAACAAACATATATACGTATATAAGGAAACTGGTTTTTGCCTAAATATAGGAACACACTCAAAACATGAGTGAACATTCCTTAACTTCATGTGTTTTAAACCTAGATATAGGGCTGATTTTACTGATTTAATCACCTGTCCTAAAGTCAAAACCTAAACCTGCCCAATACCCCTACTTACTCCTTCCCTCATTTCAGTACTTCTTTTTATAAGTTGATATAAGTCCACTTAACACAGTTCATGTGACATGCAAAACTAAGGTAAGGAAGAAGTCTCTGTGTCATCTACTTTCCACTGCTAATGTTTCATTCTAGCTCTAGACAGCCTGCCCATCAAAAACAATTTCTCAAAACTTTTTTCAAATGAAATAGGAGTGTTCAAGTGTATGAGAAGATGTCCTGGTTTCAGTTGGGATAGAGTTAATTTTCTTCCTAGCAGCTGCTATAGTGCTGTGGTTTGGATTTAGGATGAGAATAATGTTGACAACACACTGATGTTTTAGTTGTTGCCAAGCAGTCAAGGACTTTTCAGCTTCTCACACTGAAGGGGGGGGGGGGGGATGCACGAGAAGCTGTGAGGGGGCACAGCCAGGACAGCTGACCCAAACTGGCCAAAGGGATATTCCATACCATAAGACATCATGCTCAGTATATAACTGGGGGGTTGGCTGGGAGGCAACGTGACTCAGGAACTAGCTGAGCATTGGTTTCGAGTGATGAGCGATTGGGCTGTGCATCATTTGGTTTGTATATACTATTACTATTACTATTTTCCTTTTCTGTCCTCTTAAACTGTCTTTATCTCAACCCACCATTTTTACTTTTCTGCCCTGGTTCTCTCCCCCCATCCCGGTGGGGTGGGGGAGTGAGTGAATGACTGCGTGATTGTTCTAGCTGCAGGCTGGGTTAAACCACAACAGAAGACAATCTAGTAGAAATAAACAGATATATAGAGAAGGACTACATTTAGTTCTGAACACTCACACTTTCAACCTTTTGAATTCCTGTTACAACATGAACATAGAAGCTTTGCAACATGGCCAACAAGGCTTTGCTTACTGCAGGTTTTTTTTCTGCATACAGAGGTTCTGCGTGGATCTTCAGAAGACTAATATAGCTTTTTCTGTCTTACAGCGCTGCCTGTGGGCATTAGTGGATCTCTTCTCAGTATTCAGTTGTTCTCACAAAACTTGCTAGAGTCTAGTCTTTTTCTTTTTTTTTTCTGTGACTTCTACTCCTCTGACAAAACTGGTTCAAACCGGTCAAAGGTTCAAAAGGATTTGGGGTTTTTTGTGTGCTTTGTGGGGTTTTTATTGTTTGTTTGTTGTTTTTTTTTTTTGGGGGGGGGGTAGGAGGTGTTTTGTTTTTTCAATGAAAGAGTATAGTAATGGGTTGTACCATTATACAATATTTTATTTGGGGGGGGGGGAGGAGGACGGATGGACACCCAAATGTCGCCCAAAAGAGAGAAAAAATACTCACTATTATTACTGATGTACTAAGAGCATGACTGCTTTTCTTAAAAGTCTATTGTGCTGATTGCATAAATTAAAGATGCATTTAGAGATCTCATTTCTAGAAACTGCAGTCAATTCTCAGCCACCGGTAAAATTTCTTAAACTGCATAGATACACATAGAATCTCTTCTTTTCTAAAAGCCTTTGACAATATCTTGAGGCCCATTATAATATATCTAATTTCATTACTAGATAACCCTCTACTAAAGATCCAAATAAAGATATTCATGCTATTGCAGGCCTTGAGACCCCTGCCTATTTGACTTATTCATGTTAAGCTCATTTCCATGCAGTCCTCAATTAATCTTGATTTTCTTTTATAGACAATACCAAAAAAGTTTGAAATTTGTAATCACACTTCTTTAGAAAATTATTCAGAGCTGGAATCTCCAGAGATATGACCTAGATATAGGTCATAGCATATGGTAAAATGGGATGAGTTGCTAAAGCTGTGTCTATTGAAGCTGAAAAACCAGGTAAAGAAGCACTGTCTATCTGTCTGCCACTACTCTTCCCTTCCAAAATAACCATGAAGGAGACTGGGGAATATTCATACTGCAAATGGGATGTTGTATAATCATCTTCCACCTGGATCCCTAACATTGGGGACTTTCTTGAATCAGGAGGCAGCAGAGTCCCATAAGATTAATATAGCATGCATCATTTGTCAGATTCTTTGATGCTGTACAGCTGTTCTGCATCATGTCTCCAGCCTAAGCTGAATTCACTTAATTAGTGAGTTAAGGCCCAGCATAAATGTAAACACACAGTGATGTGATACAGAAAAATATACACAGAAGTGGTTGGGGTTATATGTAGACTGCATCTAGACCCCATTCCATAGTCCTTATGGACTTATCATAGTACTTATGATGCTTTAGGGTAATTTTCAGCTGCAGAGGTCTCCTAAATGTATTCCAGCCAGTGGATGCTGGAATAGCCAGCAGATCCCTAGAAGAGGGAACACACTGACTGTGTTCACACAATTACTTAGGCTTGGATACTGATTATCTTCACTAGCAGTCCTTAGAGTCATGTTGGGGTGGGTTGACCCTGGCTGGGGGCCAGGTGCCCACCAGAGCCACTTTATCACTGCCCTCCTTCACTAGACAGGGGAGAAAAAGTACAACGAAAAGCTTGTGGGTCGAGATAAGGACAGGGAGAGATCACTCACTAATTATCGTCACAAGCAAAACAGACCGAACTTAGAGAGGGAATTCATCTAATTTATTACTAAGCAAAACAGAGTAGAGGAATGAGAAATAAAACCAAATCTTAAAACACCTCCCCCCACCCCTCCCATTTTCCCGGGCTCAACTTCACTCCCGGCTTCAACCTCCTCCCCCCTCAGCGGCACAGGGGGACGGGGAATGGGGGTTACGGTCAGTTCATCACACGGTGTTTCTGCCGCTTCTTTATCCTCAGGGGGAGGACTCCTCTCATCGTTCCCCTGCTCCAGCATGGAGTCTCTCTCACGGGAGACAGTCCTTCACAAACTTCTCCAACGTGAGTCTCTCCCACTGGATGCAGTTCTTCATGAACTGCCCCAGCATGGGTCTCTTCCATGGGGTGCAGACCTTCAGGAGCAAACTGCTCCAGCATGGGTCCCCCACGGGGTCACAAGTCCTGCCAGCAAACCTGCTCTGGCGTGGGCTCCTCTCTCCACAGGTCCACAGGTCCTGCCAGGAGCTTGCTCCAGTGTGGGCTTCCCATGGGGCCACAGCCTCCTTCAGGTGCCTCCACCTGCTCCGGCGTGGGGTCCTCCACGGGCTGCAGGTGGAATCTCTACACCCCCTCATCCTTCCTCCATGGGCTGCAGGGGGGACAGCCTGCTTCACCATGGTCTTCACCACGGGCTGCAGGGGGATCTCTGCTCTGGCGCCTGGAGCACCTCCTCCCCCTCCTTCTGCGCTGACCTTGGTGTCTGCAGAGTTTCTTACACCTTCTCACTCCTCTCTCTGGCTGCAAAAGCTCTCTCTAACTGTTTTTTTCCCCTTCTTAAATATGTTATCCCAGAGGCGCTGATTGGCTTGGCCTTGGCCAGCGGCGGGTCCGTCTTGGAGCCGGCTGGCATTGGCTCTGTCAGACAGAGGGGAAGCTTCTAGCAGCTTCTCACAGAAGCCACTCCTGTTGCCTCCACTGCTACCAAAACCTTCCCATGCAAACTCAACACACATATCTATGAACCTCTGGCTCAATTAATTATTTAAACAAATTGTACTAGTTGTAAGGGAGAGGGAGGCAGAGGCTGATTCTATAGATTTGCAATTGACTCCCAGCAGAAACCTAAATCCCCATTCTAATTTATCTGTAACCTAGTGGGGTGTTTGGGTTTTGGGGTTTTCTCTTTGGTTGGGCTTCTTTTAGTGTTTCATTGTTGTTGTTTGTGTTGCTTGGTTTGTTTGTTTTTAGGAATAAAGGGGATATGAAAAACAGAACATTTCAGGAGAGGTTTGGCTTTGACAAAACAAAAATTTTCAAAGGGAAAGAACACTCTCTAGACCAATGCAGTAATGCCGTTGTGCAGACCAATGCAGACATTATATGCAAGACTACCATAAGGGAAGCTAGATTTTTGTGCTAGCCACGAACATGAATATGTGCAGTCTAGTCTCTTATAAAAGTCTTTGCACAATCTCTCATACTCTGTTCTTTAAAGTTATGGTTTCCAAGTTACTGAGATGATAGCTGCTCGCTGAACTGAAGACTGAATAAAAAAAGATACAGAAAGTCTGTCATCTTTAACTTGGATCTAAACCAAACTGCAAAGCTCTGCCTACTTCCTTTGGTCATGGACTTTTTTTATTCTTTACCACATGACCTGTAAAATGAGAGAAAGACTAACTCTTTAAAAAAACCCCAACCACAAACAAACAGGAAATAAAATAAAATAACATAATATAGCGTAATATAACATAACACAGAACAAAACGAAACTAGAAAAAAACTTTCAGGTCATACCTAACAATGCATATAAAAGTATGGCAACAGGTCCATTAATAGAGCAGTGACATTTTTGATACTGCTAAATTTTATTCACATTTAGTTGTTAAGTCTTCCAAGCATCAGAATCCCTCTCTAACTATTGTGACAAGGCCTAGACTAACAGGAAGAAAATTAATTCCAAACCAGCCTTCCAAACCAAAGACTCTTCTAGACTTAAACTAGAAACATAAGAAAAATAGAAGATTTTTTTTTTCAGGATACATACATGGATTCTGTAACTAAACTAGATGAATAAGACAAATGTTAAATGAAGTATTTCCAATGCTTGTGTCCCAGAGAATTTATTCTTGTCTGAGCAGCTGCAATTGCCTTAAATATAAGCAAAACATTAAAAAAGTCATTTTGTAATATGGATTTGCAAGTTCTCAGAATTAGCAAAAAATACACTGCTAGAAAAGCTTAAAAAACAAGAACCATGCGTGTTTTTTTTTAAAGAGATGTCCCTGTAAGACTGGTCCAGCATTTTATAAGGACCAGAAGAGAGGTTACTCTAAAAATATTTCTTAAATTTTAAAATGAGGCCAGAGATCTTGGAATGAAAGTAAGGAAATTTAGGGAACAGAGCCGATGATAAATAAGTCTTTACTTCTGTACATCATTCACATTCACAATTTAAGTTCCTAGGGCTGTAAGAAACATCTTGCTGGTTATAAGGGATCCTGTCATACCATCTATCCAAATTAATGTACAACACAGATTATTAAATTTCATCCAGATTAAACCAATAGATTTCCTATTTTGAAGGAAGAAACATCTGTCAAAGGAGAATAATGGATTTATAAACTAAAAAAATGAATAAATTGCTCTTTTAGTAACTCCCTTTTTATTCTGATAGGAGTTTTATCACCTAAAATTCTCTCCCCATACTGAATATAGAAAAAATGGTCATCATCAGAAACAGAATGAAAAAAGGATATTATTAATCGTTTGCATTTCAGTAGAACTGATTAAACCTCTGGGATATGTGTAAGACAATTTTGTAATATACTGAACATTAAGAGCAAAGGCTGGGTTTTGCACACAATCTCAAAGCAGCATGATAGTCTTCTCTAAAGAATTGTTTACCATTGTTCAGGCAGTGATTTTTTCCTATTGAAAAATCCAGAATGCTTTCTGGAGCATCCAAAATGCTCCAGAAAATAAATACTATTCTTTTCACAATTTCATTAGTAAATTAGGAAACAGATCACTTTTAGTAACTATTAAACAAACTTATAATTAAGCCATTATATATATAAAAGTGCATCAGGATACATGAATGTTGTCTTCCCTATTCCAACTGGCTGCCAGTCCTTTCTTTGCGGAACAGTTTGTTCAAGGAACTGATTCAATAGTAAAGTTTAAAAAAAAAAAAAAAAAAATCATCTTCTTTACTGATGCTTAGGGTACATCCTGCAGTTAATAGAGAACAGTCTCTGATGTCAGTAAATATATGCAAAGTTTTCACATTCATGGGAAATGAAAAATAAATATTGATACTTTACCAATATGTTATTCATAGAGCTGATGTGTGAAAACTCTTCTAAAAATATTTATAGCATCACATACTGTGTTTCTATTTAATCTTATAGGCATTCTGAGAACCTGCTCAAATTTCAGTTCATTGTTCAGTGTCATAATAAGGTAAAAGTAGATTATAACAGGAGTTTGTTAAGGAAGATGCTGAATATGCATTATGCACCAACATATCTTTGTTTTATTTTATTATAGACAGTGTGAACTAGAACAGTTCCTTCCTGAAATTCTAAAATTTATTGCCTTGCCTAACTATAAATCCTCAGTCTATAATGTAAGAAAGTTTCATATCCTGAATGTCCCTGTGGGACAGATATATCAGAAAACGCATACGCCTGGCTAACTGTGATTTAAGAGTCTTAATTAAGCAAAAGACTTAAAATGAAGAAGTTCATTCACAGCAGTCAAGTTGCTGGCTCTAGAAGGAACAACATTTTAGTAATGAAAAAGTTTCAGAAATGGTGGTTTAGACAATGTACTGATAAATTCTTCTGCTTCAGAGTACAGAGCCGGAGCATGTAATAGAGGTAAGAGAGATCTCAGGTTCATCTGTGCAGGAACATTTTACAACCAACCCAATAACTCCACCTAAAACTCTAGTTACTTTGTCTTGTGTTGAAGTAGAAATGGATATACCCAGAGATAAAATTTAATTTATCCATGGCCATTTTCTTCTGGTAATCTAAAATCCACACAAGTAACTTGTAGCCCAGTTTCTACTGAAGGATCCTGGCTTGACTAGATTTCAGGTATGTATCTCGATTAGGGAAATTTTATGCTGCAGGTGAGTCTCAAACCTCTGTGGAATTTTTATTTTAAGAGAGTCTTCCACGGGTTTCTAAGACACATGGCCGAGCAATAAAAATGGACAGCATAACTGTAAGTTTCATAAATTACTTGAATTTAGCTAGAAAAATGAAAAAAGCAAACAAATTGTGTGAAATGCAGTTTAAAAAAGTGGCCTTTATTAACAGTAGGACCAGCAAATAAAATTGATTGGAAGTAGTAGCTTGAGTAGTTAAATCTGAAAGAAAAATGAAGTTTCTTCAGGTTTAGGATGTAGACTCAAACTAAACAAATATTTGGACTTTGCCTTCAAAAAGATATTGAATATAAGAGAAAAAGTAAGTTGACTAATGAAAATAAATGTCTAGAATGGAAACAATCATAACCCAGGTGAAGCAAAAATAAAATTACTTAATTCAGTTTAGTCAGGAAATTTGGATGTTGCCATCTGAGAATAAGAGATTAAGTCAGAAACTCTCTGATTCCTGTAGTTTGAACAGTCTTAGAGAAAAGTATTAAGAACAGGCAAAGATTAAATAAATAAAAAATGAAATGTGTAACCTTGTTTTATCAATCATAACATATGCTAACATAAATTGAGAATGTTTTGGATTTTTTTTTTACATAGACAACACGCTACTTCCTGTATTTGGACCAGAGCAGAACATCTCTTTCAATTCTTTATGGAAAAAAATAGTGAAGATGGGATTATAGATGAATTAAAAAGCAAGGGAGGAACAACAACATGCAGGGAAGATGACAACGGATTTTGAAAGATCAGCTATCATTTGAGTGGTATTTCACTGGAATAATTTTTAAGACAGATTTTTTTTCAGTATTTTTACATAAAACACAAAGGATAGGATTTGGCTCAGAGAATTTGTGATGAAATAAATTTAGGAAGGGTTGTCCATAATAAAAGAATTAATATTTACAGGAAGAACTAACTATTGTGATGAAAGGAGTTTTAAGATATAATGCAATTGATAAACATGCAGGATCATATGCTTCAGGTCTAATAAGATAAATTTCCATGACATCGGTCTAGGAGCTTATCTATAGAAAAACAGACGAAAGGACTTTGAGCTGTTTGTTGATCACAGAATACTTTCCAGCTGCTAACTTGATGTAGCCGTGAAAAAGACAGATGAACTCTTAATACAGCAGAACAGAGACTTCCAGCAGAGACAGGAAGAAATTGATCCCACTGTACAATTTAGGCCAGGTTAGACTTCTTGCAGAATGCATATATGACTCTGGTTACTCAAGCTCATGAAAAAAGAACTCAGAACGGAACAGACACAGGTAGGCCTAGGAGGATGTTCAGAGAATGAAGCAGCTACTACTTGATAGGAGACTAAAGAATGTGACTTGTTTAATCCAGCTAAGGAAGGCTAAGAATTTACTCAATTGCTATCTGTTACTATGAAAGAAGTATTTCTAGGCATAAGTGTAGCTAATAAGAGAAACTAAACATAGTGGCTAGCAAAGAACTGTCATCTATCGCAGCTTATAGAGGGCTAAGAAATGCTAGATAATGTGTACCTTGACAAATTAATAAAAAAACCCCACAAACCCAACATGCAATTCAGCTGTCCTAAACTGGTCTTGGGGAAAACTATGTACTTACATCTGGTTCAAAAGCCCATATCCAAACTGTTGCCAAGAAAGTTACAACTCCTGATGTGGATTCCTACTGAGCTGTGTAAAAACAGTTTGAAGCCCCAAATCTGCAGGCATCTCTTTATATAAAATAGATTGGAACACATGTTGTAAAGAAAGAAAAAAATGGCTAGTCGCATTCAGATTCTCCTCGCTGAACAGTTATGTGACATTTTTTATCATTTGTCCGGCATTTTGCCAGTGCTCTGCTTCGCCATTCTAGCCACATTGCCCCAGTGAAAGAAACCAGAGTGACATTTCTGGTGTCCAGTCTAATTTGTGGTTCTGGAATTCAAGGTTCCTAACTACTAACTACTGACACCAGCAGTCCCTGCAGAAAAGTCCAGCAGCACTGGAAGTGGCAAGCTATCACATCACACAGAAGTGCAAACTGGTGATGAAAAATTTAATCTGGAGTGAGATCAAAGTTCTTAATGATCAAATCAGAGCTGTTCAGGAAGAGCTTGTTGGAGATGAAAGGAGACAAAAAACTCACCATGTATGAGACAGTGCTCAGTATGTTTATGAAAGGGATTGTGAGATGAAGTGGCTAGAATAGCAGGGCACAACTTGACCCACATATATTTTTTTCCAGTCTTGTTTTTTTTTAAGGAATGAAAGGATGAATTACTGGTAAAAGTAATTTTTCATGCAGTCTCTTCTCCCACCTCCATTTCAAATGCTTTTACATTACTCCTTGCCATCTCCCATTAGACTCTAGCTGATTTTACTACATTATTGCTTCATCACTATATATCAAAAGGCCCTTCAGTTACCTCCGTGTCCTCTCTGAAGCCCTCATCCACACTTCCTATTTGGAGCAAATGAACAGTTCAAGCAGAAATGTAAGGTTTTATGAACCAGATTTGCACTCATCTGCTGAATTCCATTTAAACATTGATAATAAGTTCAGAGGACTCATCCAACCCTTCTTCCAAATAGCTGTAATAGCAGCACAGGCCAGATCCAATTGTTTGCAACTCTGTTTAAAATAAGCAACTCTGTTATTGTGAATCCTTATTTTTAGCTCTAACTCACTTCCAGCTTGGGAAACAAATTCAAACTCTTGGATGACAGTCATAGTTGTATAATATGATTTTATAGTCTTCATTTTTTGTAAAAAGATTTTTTGTGCTAAAGATAATAAACTCTGTTAATAGCACATTTCCTACAACAGGATGCACATGCAGGTTTGGCATCAGCTCCCTTCCTGTCACTGATGCTATGTTTCTTTTGAACTTTCTCTGATTACTTTCTGATATTTGCCCAGCCCATACAGACTATCAAGGTAAGCGCAGTAGGTCTACTAAATCACAGGTTATTTAAATCTGTAATGGGTTAATCTATTTGATTTACATTCAGCAAACATTACCGAATCCTAGAGAACTTCCAGCCTTGATAAGGACTGTGGGGTGAAAATCTTTATAAAAGTTGAAAGTCTCAAATCCCAACTGTTAAAGAATTCCAGGATCCATAAACCAGGTCTGAAGGGAAGAAAGGTATGGTATTTCAGTGTCAAATAGTGCTGGTAGATGTTTTGTAATCCTCTTAGGACCTCTTTGCCTCCACTAAATCTTTACCTTTAATGTGTTATTAAGTCAACAGATAAACACATTGTAAAGTAATAGGCTAGCCAGCTGAAGACAATTGTGGAAAATATGTGTAAACCTTATTTGTGTATATCATTAGACCTCACCTTAGCTAGACATAATAGTTCCAGTCACCTCAGAACTTGCACCAACCCACTGTTGATGATTTTTTTTCCATGTGATGCATCTGGCATCACTCAGTTCTGTCCTCGTCTCCCAGCTCTCACTGAGGGTCTGCAAGTCCTCCCATCAGAGTTCCCACCCTCCCACCCTCATCTGATCCTAAACTGAGCTCTGTATGTTTGGCTGGAGCTTTTTTGTGTAGTAGGCAGGAGGAAGCACAAAAAGCTTATTGAATCCTCTTCATCAGAGGACTTCAAAGAATTCCCCAAGATAAAAAATTATGCTGTTTAGACAGACCTTTTACAATATTTTGACCTGGCTGCCCATTCTATTGCTCTTCCAAGAAAGGAAATAAAATCAGTTAATCTGTTCTCAGCACTGAATAAGGCAGTGTGTTACTTTCCCACTTAGGGAGGAAAATAGAAAATGAAGAGCTCTGGGCATTCTGTGACATTACTGATAGATATGAAAATATATACCTGCCAGCATGTATGAAATGCATCATTTGTTCTTGAAAGGCAAAAGCACCACATGTAAATTAAACCAGTAGCAGGTAGGAATAAATACTCTTGAAATAATTTTTGAACTACTAATGAAGCAAAAGAATTTCTGTTCCTGTGAAGTCTTCGTTTTGCTTTATGTTCAGATAAGGTGAGAGAATCCCATTAGTGTCCCAAATCCTACATGTGTCCCACATGTGCCTGAAGCATGACACCTGAGTTTATGAAGAGATCTGTTGTAAAGCAATATCATTACTTTGGAGAGCTTAAAAAAGCCACAATAGTTATGTATAACACAGGTAAGAAATTACTCTCGGTATGGCTGGAATGCCCTGAGAATGAATGGGGGAAAGATGTGGGAGAAGTTTCAGTGATGATTCTTTAATCTCAAAAAGTAATGAAGGACTGCAGTCTGCCACCAGATTACAAAGCAGTTAATTCCTGTGTTGTACAGCTTGGTTCTGTGGAGCTGACCCTGAACAGAATAGCTATCTTATGTTGTGCCTGATTTTCCCAGTCTAGGATGCAGGTAGAGTCCTTCCCAAAGGAGACTTTATAAGACTGTGAAATCATGTTCCATCTTTCCAGAGGAAAAATCAGTTTAGGAGGCTACTGCCCCTCAATTATTCTAGTACAGCAGGTCATAGGATTTGCTGGAAGGTCAATCACTAAAAAAATTAGTACAGCAGGTCATAGGATTTGCTGGAAGGTCAATCACTAAAAAAATCTGTGGAAGGGATCATATTTATCCAAAGTTTGTTTACTGATCCAGTTCATAATCCCACAAACATCTAAATTGCTACAGATGAAGGAGATACATGTTGTGATGTGCGGCACAGGAGCACAAAGGCTGATAGATGTATTGAGAGAGAGGATCTGTAATATCATTGCCCATAGCACATTGCATCTGCTTGATTTGTTTGTTTACTTTCTACTGCCATTTCTATTGTGAAAACTTCATGTTCTGCTGAACAAAATGGTTTTCACAGTTGGATCAAAGTTTAGAATAAATTCTCTGCAGTGACGGATTCTCTCCTGACAGTATGTTCTGAAATGGACAATAAGTCCTTCTCCACTAGAAGAAATATCATGAGTTCAAGGAATGAAACATATAGCAATAATAAACACAAAATGGAAGATTCCCCAAAGGAGAAGGCAGGAAACAGATCAGCTTCAGTTTTGATGGAAAGAAAGATGTTTTCTCTAGAGACCCAGAAGTGTCTGTATGGTCTTTGATGTAAACCATTAAGCTACCAAAAACTGATGACTAGAGAACAATGTCTTAGGGAAGGACTTGCACAATAAAGATGTGTGGGAAGATGAAAAGTTTGGATTCGCATCCTTTTATTCTAATCACCTGGAAGATCTGAATCTTCTTTATTTAAAGAATTGCTTGTTCCAATTTTTGCTTTAATAAAAGCAAACATTAGAATTTCAAACCCATTTTGAGGTACTCTTTACAAAGCAATAGTATAGGTAGTTCTCCTTCAGATTTGGTCAATTCACTATCTCATTGCAGTACTCAGGAAAACAGAGCATGAAGCTTTGGAGAGAATCACTAGGATACTCAGCAAAGACTGTGAGTCATAGGGTTCCTCTGTAATATAAAGCGTCGGTAATAATTACACCAGGTACAAGTCGATCAGCAACAGAAATCTCTAAGAATAAATAGGGAAAAAGGAGTGCAAATTAAAAGAATCAGAATCTTTAAGGTTGGAAAAGACCTCTAAGATCATCAAGTCCAACCGTCAACCCAAGACCACCATGCCTACTAAACCATGTCCCAAAGTGCCACGTCTACACATTTTTTGAACACCTCCAGTGATGGTGACTCCACCACCTCTCTGGGCAGCCTGTTCCAATGCCTAACCACTCTTTTGGTGAAAAAATTTTTCCTAATATCCAATCTAAACCTCCCCTGATGCAACTTGAGACCATTTCCTCTTGTTCCTTTGCTAGTTACTTGGGAGAAGAGATGAACACCCACCTCACCACAACTTCCTTTGAGGTAGCTGAAGAGAGAGATAAGGTCTCCTCTCAGCCTCCACTTCTCCAGGCTAAACAACCCCAGTTCCATCAGCCACTCCTCATAAGACTTGTGCTCCAGTCCCTTTAGCAGCTCCATTGCCTTTCTCTGGACACGCTCCAGCACCTCAATGTCCTTCTTGTAGTGAGGGGCCCAAAACTGAACACAGCATTCGAGGTGCCGCCTCACCAGAGCCGACTACAGGGGCACAATCACGTCCCTGCTCCTGCTGGCCACACTATTCCTGACACAAGAAAATCAAAGATAGAAGCATAGATCATTCACGTATCAGTCATGTAGAGGCTGCCCAAAGGCATGGACAGCCTGCTCTAACCATTAGTATTACAGAAGAAAGTGCTCCTGATTCTTTCTGCCATTTGTTCATTAGAAAAGGTACATTTTCACAATAGTCTTTCGGCTTTAGTGAAATGACATTTAAAGGCAAACCTCAGTTTTAGTATAAAATGCCAGGCATTAATCATAAAGGATATCATGCCTCTAGGAGGCCAAATGCATATTGTAGCCTCTACAATTAGTAAAACTCAGCCCACATTTGCTCTCTGAATTACCGGACTCTTGAACATATACAGACATAGAACATTTGCCTCCTCTGTGCTAAGGCTCTTTCCAGTATGAAAAAAGTGTTACCAATATGTTGACTTTAACTCAATCTGGAAATTTTCATTGAATCAAAGAGTTATCTGATGCAAACCACAATATCTAGCATCCATTTGAAGTCTGATTAATTTATTATATAGTCAAGCTGATGTGAGTAAAATTACATTTGGATCAAATTATTAACTCTATGTCTACAATGAATGGAAACCTGTTGAAAGTTGACAAAAGTCTGGAAAATCTTTAGATTTTCAAAGTTTGCTGACTAGGCCACCGTTTGATAATAATTTCTTGTCATCTTAGTTTTAGTTTACACCTCCCATGCCCTTTGTTCTCATTTCCATGCTAAACCATTAGCTGGTCTGGTAAAAAATTTTGTGGGTGAGACGGACAAGGTGAACTGGGGAACTGATGGTGTTTGAAAATAACACTGCTACACAAATGCACTGATACAGCCAAGTGTGTCGTTCATGGATGAGTGCAGGATGGTGGCTTTGACAGATGCCTCTGCCAAAGGAAGAGTTCATAGCCATCCTTTGCCTCTGTATTGGGTCTGGCTGAGCTGAAGTTAATTTTCCCCGTAGAAGACCCACAGTGCTGTGCTGTACATTGGTAGCCAGAAAGGTGTTGGTAACACACCAATGTCTGGGCTACTGCTGAGCAGCACTGGCACAGCACCAGGGCTGTCTCTCCAACATTTCCCCTCCACACACCAGTAGGCTGGAGGTTGGAAAGATCTTGGGAGGGGACACAACCAGGACAGCTGACCCAAAGTGACCAAAGGGATATTCCATACCATATGACATCTGCTCAGAAATAAAAGCTGAGAGAAATGAAGGGGAGGCAGGGTGCATTTGTTATTTACAACATTTGTCTTCCAGAGCAACCGCTACAAGTACTGAAGCCCTGCTTCCTGGGAAGTGGCCAGACATTGCCTACTCATGGAAAGCAGAGGATAAATCTTTTGTTTTCCCTTTGCTTTATTAAACTGCTTTTATCTTGACCTGTGAGGTTTTTTCCATCTTATTTTTCTCCTCTCCCTGTCCTGCTGAGGAGGGGAGTGCTAGAGTGGCTTGGTGGACACCTTGCGTCCAGCCAAGGTCAACTCACCAAAGTATTTTTGGTGCCCAATGTAGGGCTCGAGACAATGGGAGTTTTGTATCAAGCATGCCATAGCTAAAGTAGTTATTAAGTGGCGAGCTCCTGTGTGGGTCAATGCATTTGGGAGTTTGGCTGCACTGATTATCTCTTTATTTTGCTAAGCTTGGGAACATGTTAATACAAATAATGCCTATGAGCTTTGCCCTGGCATTGATGGTGTTACTGTGCTATGGGAGCTATTTTGTGGGAGGGGATGAAGGAACTTGGGAACATGCTAGCACAGACAATGGCTCTGTGCTTTGCACCGGCATTGATTGTGTTGCTGTGCTGGGGGAGCTATTTGTGGAGAAGATGAGGGAATACATCTCCCTCTCCCTATTTGGGATTGATGTAGATGGTTTTATTATGCAGGCTCCCGAGGTCGTTGTTCACCCTTATGTGAGCTGGTTAATAATACTGTTGGCATATTATGGGTTTTGTGGTATCTGGTCTTGTCCTGGTGTAGGAGAAGACAAACTCTGAGTGAGGCGATATTGAATGTGCTCTGAGGGAGATAGTCTTTGGGTGACAGGGTGTGTGAAAGGATTTGGGCAGATTCCTAGGACAGTTATCACCTCCCATAACCTGGGACTTTACACCTGAACAGGCAAGCAACCCTGGCAAACTGGCGTGCCACCTGAGAGAAGGGTGCCTTGCCTACCCCAATGAAAACCAACAGCTTCTAGCAGTGTACTGAGGCCTGGACTGTGCCTGTCGAGCCACAGTTTATACTCTCAGAGAACTGTGGATGGGTCAGGGACCCAAACTGTATCTGAGGACAACCTGGTTGAGTTAGGGACCTAAACAATAACTACAGTAATTGCCCCAGTGGTGAAAAATAAACAGTGCACAAGGAGGTCAACAGGTTCCCAACAGGGAGGACGAAGAAGAGGAAATGTTTGATCAGGAAGCTGACCCATTGACAAAGAAATGGGAGGAAGGAGTGAGAGAGTTCAGACAGGAAGCAGAAACTACCAGGCCCCTGACCTCATCATAACTTTGAGATATGTGGAAAGATCACAGCCACCAGCCAGGTGAGCGGATTGCTGCCTGGTTGCTCTGATACTGGGATAATGGGGCCGAGAGTCAGCAATTGGAATCTAGCTTAGATCTCTTGCCAGAAACCAGTGAATTGAGAGAGGAATTGGAAAAGAGGCATCTGGAGATGGGTCCTCTCAGGTGTGAGGGCAAGATATCTGTTCCAGGAAGATCTTGTGAACTCCCTAGGAAAGTGGACTACCACAGATTAAGACATCTAGTACCCAAGGGATTTAGTGGTGCTGGAAGACATCTACAGTGATCTAGACAACGATGAGGTCTCCAAACTTCCATAGGATGTCCTATGCACACGGGCCATGTGGAGGAAGGTGATACAAAGTGCCCCAGCATCATATTATAACAGCTTGGCACTGATGTATTGCCCAGATATGGATACACCAACTGTGAAGAGAAAGTCTTCTTGGCTCCAAAACTTTGAAGAAAATCTCTGTATTTCCTCATTCCTACAGACTGATGCCTTGGCTGTCAGGTGCACCCCAAGAAATCAGTCCTCTCCTTCCCCAGCCAGAAGGAAAGGGAACCCCAGGCATATGCCATGTGGCACATTCCGGTTCTTCTTGTGTGACCAAGGGGAGGACATGAGCAAGTGGGATGGTGAACCCACCTTTAAGCTGGAAGCCTGTGTACGTGAACTGAGAAAGAAGACAGATGCTAAGAAGGGGTCACTCAAGAAGGCTGTCAGTGTAGTTGCTGTAGAAACACAATGAGGCAATCAACGATCTCCCAGACATAGAAGAACTGAAATCACCTCCCTTGATCCTGGTGAGGGGACTTCTGCTCTGGCACTGCAATGGTCAGGCCGTGAATACTCTTACCAGGAACAGGAATACAGGGTCCCTGCCTTCGGCCAGTAGGACGAAAGGGATGATTTGGTATACAGGACTGTCTGGATTCAATGGTCTGGCACATCAGACCCACAGAAGTATAAGGCTTTGGTAGATACTGGTGCACAGTGTACACCATCACGGTATAGGGGAACAGAACCCATTTGGATCTCTGGAGTGATGGAGGATGCCACGAATTGTCTGTATTGGAGGCTGAGGTGAGCTTAACAGGGTGCAAGTGGGAAAAGCACCCCATTGTGACCGACCCAGTGGCCCCTTCTATCTGTGGCATATACTACCTCAGGAGAGGGTACTTCAAGGACCCAAAGGAGTATCAATGGGCTTTTGGTCTAGCCAGTGTGAACACAGAGAAAATTAAACAGCTATCTACCAAGCCTGGCCCCTTGGAAGATCCCTTCATTGTGGGGCTACTGCGAGTTTAAGAACAACAGATGTCATTTATTACCAGGATAGTGCATCGGCAGCAATATCACAGAAACGGAGACTCCCTGACTCCCTTCCATGAGCTGATTCATCAACTGGAGACCCAGGGAGTCATCAACAAGACTCAGGCTTTTAATAGTCCCATACAGCCAGTGCATAAGTCTGATGGAGGATAGAAGTTAACTGTAGACTCTCATGGCCTGAACGAAGTGATGCCATCCTAAGCTGCTGTACCAGACATGTTAGAGCTCCAATATGAACTTGAGTCGAAGGCAGCCAAGTAGTGTGCTACAACTGACATTGCCAATGCATTTTTCTTAATTCCTTTGGCAGCAGAGTGCAGGCCACAGTTTGCTTTCACATGGAGGGGTGTCCAATACACCTGGAACTGACTGCCCCAGAGGTGGAAACACAGCCTCACAATTTGTCATGGAGTAATCCAAACTGCACTGGAAAAGGGTGATGCCCCTGAACATCTATAGTCTTAAATACAATTCAAGCCCATATATGTTTGTTTGGGTTTTTTGTTTGTTTGTTTTCCAGTAAAAAAAAGGGAGAGTAAATTTTACAGCCAACTTAATTTCCCACTAAGGAAGTCAATAAAGCTAAAGCTAATATTACAGACAGCTAGCGGAAAGATAAAGCTATATGTTGTTCATGGATAAAACAAATAAAAGTAATCCAAGTCAGGGTAAATAGTGATTTTTTTTTTTTCCCCAGTAGATTGTTTTTTTACTTCCTTATCTAATCCTTTATTTGGTCTAATTTTACATTTGTTTTCAATGCTTTCTATCTTTTCTCTGTTTCTCTGGATTTTACCCCCCCTTTACTGCTCTCTTCTTTTTTCCCCTTTCAATCCAACTTAGAACAAATACAAAAACATGTAAGACTGAAGCAAGTTCAAGATAGTTTGAAGTCAGAAATAAATAATTCCTGGGTTTTTATGTTCTTTGTTGTCTTTATGATTAGTTTTTTGAAATGAACAATGTTTTGTTTTTGTTTTTTTAACAGCACAACTTGCTAAAGGACAACTTTTCTATAATCATATTTCTCACTGTGAGAAAGTGATAATTCAAAAATCATTGAATTTGATCTGACTCCCTGCCTGTAAATAGCATGAATATATTTTGATCCTTGCTCTGTCTTTATAGGAAGAAAAGGAAAATTAGTTATTACATTGCAATGTTTAATAAAAGCTACCTAAAACTATATGCATGTAAATTCAGAGTTCTGTTTGTAGCTTGATACTACTCAACTTCTCATGTCAGTATATGGTATAGATATGCATAGAACTCACCTTAGAAAAATAGCCTCTATTTGCCTAAGTGATCTTGCCATAGTTTACAGTATAAGATTCTTCATGAAAGATGAAGCAGAATCTATGCTTCATAATTGAAATGATCTTTCAGCCAGACAAATATACAGTGGCTGCAATACCTGACACAATAAAACACAATTTTCAAAATTGTTTATAAAACTGGAAAATGAATCTGAACTTGTTATGTAAACTGGAGAAAAAAATTTTTTGTCACTGAATTGCAATTAACTAAAATAAAAAATAAAAGTTATAATAGCAAATCAAAGTCAAATGCATACATCTTACATAGGTACTACACTAGAAAATTTATTACAACTGTGCAGTCATTGAGTGTTCATGCATTTTCATATAGAACTCATTAGCTTCACAGTTTCACAATTATTATATCACTGTGTTTCTTGATTAACTAAGAAAACAGATATCAAAAAAAGTCAGCCCTCTCACAAAATTAGAGTGAACTAGAAAACACAGCTGATTTTTGACAGAGTGGTACTCTTAGATACTGACTAAGATGTAACTTTTCAAAGAAGCTTAGTTATGAACATTCAGTCAGTTTGGAACCATGAGACACTGGTTACTAAGCCCTTTAGAGAAATCCAGTCACTTACTGAATGTTTAAGCACGAATGAGTGTCTTCTGGAATGTTGACCTGATTTGTATATGTGGTGTATGTTAGTACCACAGATGCCTTTCAGCCTTCAAAATGATCATTAGCTAGATATGTAGCCCTATAATTTTGTCAGCCTGAAATGTGTTAACCTATGAGACATGGTTGCACAGGATGACACACTTTAGTTCTCCTAGATTATGTAGACTTCAGCAGGTGATAGACATATGGGTTTACAATCAATGAGATGAATCTCAATAGCAGATACGGAGTTCCTTAGCTGCACTTGCACCATTTTGAAAGCTCTTTAGAAACCTCTCCTTCATGAAAGTCATACAGTGCATACTTTCTGATGTGGAGTCTTGTATCAGGTCCTCCTTCAGCTATGCAATGATGGAGTTGTTCAATTTGACTCAGCTTTGTCAGATAGAGTAGAGAATGAGAAATAGAACAGAGAGGGGCAGCAACAACAGGTAGTGTCTGTGAGAGTCTCCTCTCGCTTCATACTTTGGGTATGAGAACAGTGGAAAGAAGAGGCAATGAACATATTTTATGATAATATTATCAAAACCCTTTAAGTGATTCAAGGATGTCTGGGTAAATTAACACAGTCTGTTAGATTAGGAGACTAGGCACAAGATCTACCTTGCATCCTGTTCATATTCAAATCCTAAAACCAGACATGAACCTTCACAGACTAATTAAAAAAAAAAAAAAAAAAAGCCACTGGGGCTGTATAGTTTAGAAAGGAGATCATTCAGCATGATGAAAGAAGGTGGAGACATAAAAATAATAAAAGTTTGAACTAAAAAACTAGCCCTCGTAAATGTTTTGTTGTTGTTGTTTTTGTTGTTGTTTTTTTTTTAAATACACAAGTATTTAATGGCATATTCATGTAAAAGCTTTTAGGAGATTCTTGCATAGTACAATCTGTTAAACTTATTGGCAGAAGTTACCAGTGTGGTGGAGAATGCAATAGAGTCAGAAATATGTCAAGAAATACATTAAAAATTGAACTTAATAACTAAAGAGATTTTTTTAAATGACTCTTGAAATTTTCTTTGTTGATAATTTAAAAAGTGACTGATAAGAGATAGGAAGGAGTTTTCCTCTAAGTGACTATGACATACCCCAAATTTTTCTTGAGAGTAGAAAAAGGCAAAACTAACAGAAAAAAACCTATCCACTACCCTGGCCCTGTAATGGGATTTCCCCGTATTACTACCTATAGAAAACTCAGTTTTGTCTCTACTTTGAGATTTGAAAGTAGTACCCTTGTTCTACATCCAAAACCCATTAGTCATACTTCACAAAATATTTTCTGGATCAAATTAAAATGGGAATGAGAAAGAAATTAATATTTTTTGCCTTTGCAGACAATTTCTCACTGTTGAAAGGTCAAACATGGAAAAGAGGAGATTGTCTGATCTGAAGGTATCATTTACTACAGAAATTCTGTAACCTTTTATTTCTTACAGCAGTCAATTTAAACTTTTCTCCCTTGCGGTGACTTTCCTCATAACAGCATGATACAACATAACAGCCCAATTCTCTCTCTGTTTCCCATGAAACAAGGTCAATATATCTGTATTACCCAACATGCACTTTTTCCTCTTTTTCCTTTTTTCCTCCCTCATTTTTCTTCTTGTTATTGCAGGAGATGCAAGAAGCCAACATTCTGGTAGTCATATATCAAACTGATGCCTCAATTTCTGCAGTATGTTTGCACAGTATTTATGATTTTTTCAGAGTTTAATCCAAAGTGTTACATTCTCAGGGAAGGGTGCTTTGAACCATGACAGAAAGGTCTAAATACTTGGAATAGACAGGCTATTTGACTGCCCTCTTGAAATGGGCAGTCTACACCAGTCGAAAAGTAAATGTGATCCACAGTTACCACTGAGGAAAAAAACAGAGCAAAACATTAATTTCAGTAAGCTTAGGCACTTAAAAGTTATGTAAGTGTATGGTGATTTTGAGCTATGGGGAAGATTGGTCCAGCCCTCATGTTGTTATAAATGATAGCATTCCTGGCGATTTCAGGGTGTTTACTAGAGCCAATACACTCACACTGAAAGAAGACAAATGAATCTGTGCCTTTGTTGGTGACTCTTTCCAGAGAACTATCAAAATTTCTGTTGTCTGACATATGATTAATACATTTTGCAAGAAACCAATCAATTTATTAACACAGCAATTGATGACTAGAAAATAGGGATGATGGGACTTCCAAATTCCTAGATACAGGTTACAAAGACAAATTACTGTGAGTTAATTGGAACAATTTTGAAAGACCTGATGTTATGATGTGAAACCTGTAGGAATCAAAAAATGAACATCTGTCTCAGACATTGATATCTCATTAAAGATTCACTGAGATGCATCTTTACCACTTTGCTATAAATTTTCCACTGTTATTGAATAGAAACAAATAGACAGGGCACCTTATATAATTAGGTACCAGTGCACATTACCTATAAAATTTAGTCTCACACTAGTCATATGGCAAATGAAAGCATTGTGAAATCCAAATTAGACCAAATGACAGATTTTGAACCAAACCAAACCCCCCAAACCCCAACAAAACAAAACCCCCACAAAACCATAGAAATGATAATTTCTGGGGGAAGGAAAAAAAAAAAGATCATGAAATTAGCAGAAAGTCTTCAAGGATATGTAAAAAAAAGGACAAATATCAAGTTCCTACAGGCCTTGAGCTCAGTCCCTTTGTCCCTTTGAAATTCCCAGCCATAATAAATGAATAACAAACAGTCCTTTTGAAATCCAAAAGATCTAGCATTCGCTAGTGCAGTCAGGTTACATTTGTTTGAAAGATACTCTTGAGAACTGCAGAACCTCTGCTGAAGTATTACCATTGCATTATCTATTTTCATTTATGTTCTTGTGAACTATCTGAAATCTATTATACAGATACAGAATATTTCTTTTAAATAGTGTTTGCAAAGACCAGAGATCAAAACCTCACAAAATCTCAATGCCATTCTGTGTTGAAAGGGTAAATAACGCAAATAAAGTGATTTCTCATTATGTTGTTCATTATCATATGTTGTTCTTTGTTGGTAAAGAAAGATTTATTAAATAAAGGGCAAGAAAAACATATTAAATTTCTTTTGTTGAAAAACTTATCCTACTAATATGACAATTCAAAAATTAGAGCAATACTTTACTAACAAGCTTCAGTTCTTTGCACCTGGACTTTCAAGTTATAGAACCATTTGATTAAATAAAAATGAATATATATTGTAGAAACCCTACATTTATGTAGACTATTAAAAAAAAAAAAAAGGAAAATTACATATTGAAATGCTTCAACTTTCCTTCTTCAGTATTAGCTGTAGAAATACCAAGATTTTAATGATGTAGTCATTAGCTGAGTTACACTAACGTATATCATTACAATCATCCTATTCCAAAATAATGTTGAGAACAGGCAAATATTTGAAAAACAAGTGCACAAGCAAGCTACAATATTCTTCATCTCAAAAATGCAGCTGAGCAATCCAACAAACCAAAAATGTTTAAAAGATGCCAGACAAACAAGAAGATTTCATTTGTCATGCATGAAGGAATATTTCAATTAGTTTAGTGTGGAATTTTGTTTGCCAGTTGTATAAAACTGTGTGTGTTTCCCAAGAACATTAGTTTTTCTAGTGAAGAGCTGTACTCCCCAAATGGTAGGCTCCAGAATCAGAGTGTTTTGGAAATTGTCAGATGGAGCAAAGGCTGCAAATTTATCAAAACCAAAGTGTTTGCAGGAGACAGTTCGATTTTGACAAAGTTGTGACAGAAAGGAGGCAGGTTTCCAATAGCCATCTGCAATGGTAGCTCACCCACCTGCCTTTTATGGAGGCTGCTGGTGAACTTCCAGGCTCCCAACTTTTCAGCAGTCCACCTGGCAGGCCGTTGAGGAGCTGTGAGTCCTGGCTCCCAGGTTGTTCTGCCTAGCCAAGGCTTCAAGGCTCTTGGCTTGCTTTCAGCCTGCCTAGTGGAGAATCGAGAAGCCCCCCAAACTTGCATTTCCATCTCCAAGTTCCCAGCTGCTCAGCAGACCAAGTTTTTATGGACCTTTCCAGGTATAGACCCAGATACTTTATAACTTCTAGGACCCATAGCATCCCACCCAGATAAGTTTTCTTTCAGCTGAAACATTTTGGCTTCCAAATTCAAACTGAAAAATTCAAAGACACTTAATATTAACAGAAAATTGAGATCTGTGAAACAGAAATACTTTTCTATCCTCAGCTCTTCTCAAATAATGATGAAAAATATGCTTTTTAAGCTTTTACTTTCCAAAATACTGTTACTTTCCAGATTGATCTGCAAATAAGATGTTAGAATAGGGGTCTAGAGAATAAAATGATTTGCTGAGTTTACAGGCTGCCAATACTGTTTATCATTGGACACTCCATTTCACTTGTAGCTACTACATTGGCACAAAAAAGTTCTAAAACAGTGGTTAGGCTGATCTGAAATAGCTCTACTGTTCCGTATTATGTCTGCAGTTCATTTTTAAGGGACCACTAAATAAAAACTATTATTTAAAAATAAATCTTTGGAAAGAGAAAGTCTTATACAGAACCTGCATGCACTGTAGTCAGTGGGAGTGTTTAATGAGACCAGCAGCATGCTCATAATGTGAATGTTATGTTGTAAAACAAGAGAAGTTCTGTGTGTTTCACTGTTATAAAATGTTAAACAAAAAGAACTAAAATTCCATGTGTTCATAAATTCAGAAATTCTTGGCAGCTGAGAATGCTAAAGAGTAAGAGACAGTGCAGAAAAGGGTAGAAAGAAAACCAGTGAAGAGGACTAAATAGGGAGCATGATAAAGTGAACCAAACTTAAAATGCATAAGATATAAAAAATAATCACAAAGTAGAATATTTACAAAATAAATATTTGAACTAGGTTCTATCTTAATGTGACACAAAGTAATAAAACCTATACTTTTACATAATCTTTAGCTATTATTACCAGAATACTTTTTTGTTACTTCAGATCGACAGTTTGCTGTAGGAAAGTGTAACAAGGAATCATCTGAAGGCATAAGCAGGAACTGAAGAAATGAAGTATTTCATGCAGCTGGTACTAGTGAGCAGACAACCATATGTTTTGGGTGAGGGTTTGTGTAATGTAAAAATAGATTTGTGGGTGAATGAGATCAGTCAGGAATGGAATAATGCCATGGAATTAACAATTCAAATCAGGAAAAGAAAAGAAAATTAATCAAGGAATTAAAAAGTCCTAAAATAATTAGTCAAATATGGCCAAAATCATTAACATCCCAGGAACATGGCATGAAACTGCATTTTGAAATTTAGACTGTTAAAGAGTTTCAAAATTTTGATTAATTATATGGTCTCTCTTAATGGTAACTGTATATTGGACACTGCGAAACATATTTGCCTTGTATATTTAGATATTCTATTTCCAACTTTTCACCTGTATGATATGTGCTAGTAAAAAAAAAAAAAAAAAAATTCCAAGAATATTTCTCTGATTTCTGATTTTACTGATTTTTTTTCCAGGAACAGTTTCTTGTGTTTACAGGAAAAGTTAAAATATTCACCTGTTAAATGGACTATTTTCTGAATGAATGAATGAATGAATGAAGCTGTGAACTGACTAAATCATATGTGTTTCCATCTCCGAATCTGGAAGCTTCATTGTTTTGTCTGTTGAGCAAAACAGGAAAGACGGGGGTTATATAGTTCACAGTTTAAGTTACATTTTCTCCCTATTTTTTTTTAGGAAGCCGTACCACAAACCTTCTTTCAGGATCTCCTGCTAGGATCTTACCACTTTTCCCAGTCTGTTAAGGTTTAAAGGAATATTATTCCTCCCCACTTTGCATTTCCCTTTGTTGAACTTCATGAGGTTCCCATCAGTCCATTTCTCCAGCCTTCTGAGATCCTTCTAGATGACAGCACAACCCTCTGTGTATACCCACTCCTCCCAGCTTTGCATCATCGGTAAACTTGCTGAGTGTACACTGTGCCCCGTTATCTGGATCATTAATGAAGATGTCAAACAGGATTGGGCTCTATATTGAATGCTGGACCATACCAATAGTCACTGGCCTCCAACTTGACTTAGTGCCACTGATCACCACACATTCCCAGCCATTCAGCCAGCTTTCAATCCATCTCACTGCCTGTTCATCCAGCCCGTATTTCACCAGCTTCTCTATGAGGATCTTATGGGAGACATCTTGAAGAACTTTCTGGGGAACCACTTTTCCCAATTCAGAGCTCCACTTCACTATGGGTGCTGGGGTAACTTATTTGCCATCCATCAAAACCACATTTTCTCACAGTTGTCCCTTTATCAATAATGCCTCAGTGGATGTGCTAGACGTCACAGAATTTCAAAGGCTTAAAGCTGTTTGTTGTCATAGCTATACAATTCAAAACAGTATTCCCAGAAATATCTCTCCTGATTTTTTCCATTATCTGAATAATAAATTATGACTTTGTCACAACTCTTAGTGACTTTGAAATATCAAGATTGTATTTCAGGTTTTAAAGAAACCAGCTTCTCTAATCAACAGCATATTCTTGCTCCAGAAATTGGTTTTGCAGTACCAATCTTCATCTTAATGACAAAAGAAAAGAAAAAAAACAGAAAAAACTCAAGTTGTGTTTAGTATTTTCATTAGTGTTTTGGGGTTTTTTGTTTGTTTTTTTGGTTGGTTTTTTAAGCTTAATTTAATACCCACATTCTTTGGTGTCTTCGGAGGAGTATCAATTATGTAGGCATGACACAAAAACTTCTTTACTTCAAATTTGTTTCAAGACTTTTTTCAATTAAAGAACCCACACTCTGTGAAAGCTACATCTGTGTGTTTAAGTAAAAATAATTTGTGCCTCAAAGCTATACATCAGAAGAAGAAAAAAAAAGCCTCTGATCATTTCCAAATGCAATCACTGAAAAAAAAAGTCAAAGGGAAAGAACAGGCTTGTTTTCTCAAGTTATGCATGCATGTAGGTTTTTCTTCTTGTACCTCATTCTACCATGGTATCTAGATTTTCAGACAGTACTTCCAATCTGCGCTCATTATGTTCTTCAGACTACTGTGTTCTTTTCTTTTTAAAAAAAATCTTGATTAGGATCTTCTAATAGTTATTTTCTCAGTTTGATGTCCTTAGTCCCCTTTACAATGTGATCTCAAGTTAGGAATTACAATGCAATCTCAAATATACCTTCCAAAACAATATATTGACCCAGCAAATTCAGATCTCTTAGAAATCTTTCAAAGGTGTCTTCATTTTTTCTAGCCTTGTATGACTTTTTTGAATTCATTATAGTTCAAAGTTTTAGGAATGACTCCTGGTTGGGTTACCATTCTTCACCCAACACTAGTCTGTCAAACATACCTCATTCCTCTGAATAAGCAATATTAAAATGCAAGCAGAGTAACAATAAAACTAAAAATCCAACTGGTTTTGGCTTATCTTGTATTGCAGTAGCACCATTTGCAAAAGAGTGAGACAAACTTCTTGCCTGGATCACCTCTAGTGCCTGCTGCCTTCCCTGAGAATAAGAGCGATGCTGAAATCTTCACAGCTCGTGTTCTCATTCATTTTTCTCCACTTCTTTCCTCTCTTTCCACCTCTCACTTCTATCAATGAGCTGTAGTTAAAAAGAATGCTTTGATCTCAGGAATCTTCAGTGAAGTAAGGTGTTAACTAATATATAGCTGAGAAAGATGACTGTGAGGGAGAGACATTTCTGGCTTTCTTCTCTGTGAAACTCTTAATATCAAGTGACCCTAAAACTGGTATTTGAACCAGAACATTATTGAGTCTTAAGGAGCCAGTTCCCCTTAGAAATTATCGACGGTTAATATTGCACATTTTAAAAACTCACCATATTATCTGACAACGTATATCATTGAAGTAACCTGTTAGTCTTGCACTGTCTTTACTTGCTTTGTTGAGCAAACTATCCTGCAACAGAATGAAAGAAAGAAATAGCTGATTAGGAAAAGCAATCCTTTTACATTTTCCTCATGTAATGTAGAGAGTTCTTTTACTCCCACCTCACTCCAAATGCCCCTGCAAAAAGGAAAAGAGTTGGGACTCAACGTTCTTTCATTTTTACTCTAGGTATGATGAGAGTGGGACTGAAGTCTACAAAAAGGCTGCAAAAATATCATGGGTGCCATGGTGACTAGTTTCTTTTTATCTCCAACAAAGAAAGAAGTATGCTGGAGAAAGGAAAGGATTTGGAAGACAAAACAAATTAGAAGGTACCCAAAATTCATTTCAGATCATCCTATGCCAACTTCTCTGCAGCAAAAAAGCAAAGCAGTCACAGCTTACTCGAAAGAAGGGGAAGACTCACCTAAGTCATGGGAAAAAGTAAAGGCCATGAATCCCTGCCAGACCAGAGGATTCACATGTTCAGTCTCACATATGGGGAAACCTTCAACTGACCTCAGTTATCAACAGCCAGGAACACAGGGGTTTCAAGAGACTAACACTAATCAATGGTTGCAGCCTTCCTGGGTAAAGAGGGTAAATTGTGAATTAATCACAAGGCATTAACTTCTGCTGTAGTAATTAGGTAATGGAAAATTTTTATGCAACATCCATTATTTCTCTATTCCCATATATCAAGACCACTTCTTTAGCATATATGATTATACTTCTGCTCTGTGCATTTTTTCTTGCTTCTCAGTTTAACCCTTTGCTGAATCAAAAGCCAGATTTCTGTTAAATTTCCATCTTCATGATTACATAGTTAAACATCTTGACAAGTGTGAGTATCAAGTCTTTTCAGAACACCTTAGTATTATTCTTTTTCTTAGTAAGCTATGATTTTATACAGAAAGAAAACATTGTAAGTATAGTTTGGAAAACTATGAATCAATTTTAAATTAAAAAACGTTAGGAAGCAAATTTACTAGTGTTCTTTCCTGCACTGCTTCTTTGAAATAGAAGGCTGACATATTTACAATTGCTCACTTCAGCACATACATGTACTAACTTAGGTCTTTCTCTCTGCTGTCTTTTCAGAGATGGCTTCTGAGTCCTCATACTCTGACTAAAATATGTAAAATTTGTCAACTGGATTTTTCAGAGCTTAAATAAAAATGTAATGGTTAATTATTTTTTATAAACCATCTGGGAATACTCAGATTTAGAAGCATTAACCCCTGAAGACAATATATTGTTCAGATTGCTTGGCTAGTATCAGTATAATTTGTTAGTGGCCATTTATGCTGGAACCAGCAAGCTATTTTAATTAGACTGGAAAAAATCAAATCCTGGCTGTGTTTAGTCACCTAAACATAGGCATCAAAGACTATTTGAGGTACAGAAGGATATCCTAGCTGGCTTCCAGCTGCTTCTCTGGAAGGAGATGGTCATATACCCGCTAATATTTATGTATGGTGCTATATTTGCCAGTACAGTATAAGTATCTTGGATACTGTATGGCATCTCAGACATCCTGAACTTAGGACATTTAGACAGCTGAACTTAGCTTAAGGGGCATAATCAAGTGCAAGAATAAGACAATTACATTTGGGTGTCCATCTGTAGATATCTGCAGGAGATAGATTATAGCTGGTGGAGACCAAGTCAACACAGTCCATGGAGTCTGCAACAGTATTGGATCAGTCTAATGTGGAAACCAAGAACTTGATTCAATTGCTCACACAGAGATGTTTAATGTAGTTTGAGTTGGCCTGGGGTATTCTCTCCACCACCCATCTACCATCCCAGAAGGTAACCAGTCTCCTACTGCTGGACACTTGCAGATGTCTCGGATATCCTAAGGTGTCTCAAATGTTGTTAGAGGCTTATATTTAAGCAAACTAATTGTGGTTTCTTTGGGTGCACAGCTGTATGCCTTTGCTAATACTAGTTTTCTCTTCTCTGTCTCAGTTAACTGATGCACAGTACAGGGATAATGATGCTTTCCTCTATTGCATTGGATTGTTTTTACAATAGTCAATAAATCATAATTTTCCTGCATCCCAAAATTTATCAGAAGAAAATGTACTCTACATATACAATTAAGGTTTTGTCTCTCAAAAACTTTTTCATTGCTGCAAACTATGATTTATGCATGATTGAAATGATGGATTTAAATCTAGTCAGCATTTTTCTTGCAGACAAATTTTTAGTTTGTCAGTAAAGAAGGGTTTTTACTATGCAGTTTCTAGTTGTTGAGAAGAGGGAAAGAAAATCATGAAGTGAAAACATCACTCCAAAGAAATGATGTAATTTACACTGAAAGGGTAATTTTGACTTTTTTGGAAATTGCTTTAAAAAACATTAACAATTAAATGAAAGACAATCTTAGTCAAATATTTTAAACTCCTATTAAACTGAAATACTGCATTAATGTGGAATCCACAAAAATCTAATATAAGAAACAAAATTTTTAAAAAACAGACTAAAGTAACAAGGTAACTGACCTCCAGTTAAATCACTTTTGTCTATCACCTTCATTTGGGAAGGTACTTTAACATGTCTTCCTGTGTTGGGTTTGTGTGGCAAGGTTTTGGTAGTGGGGGGGCTACAGGGGTGGCTTCTGTGAGAAGCTGCTAGAAGCTTCCCCTCTGTCTGACAGAGCCAATGCCAGCCGGCTCCAAGACGGACCCACCGCTGGCCAAGGCCAAGCCAATCAGCGCCTCTGGGATAACATATTTAAGAAGGGGAAAAAAAACAGTTAGAGAGCGCTTTTGCAGCCAGAGAGAGGAGTGGGAAGATGTAAGAAACTCTGCAGACACCAAGGTCAGTGCAGAAGGAGGGGCAGGAGGTGCTCCAGGCGCCAGAGCAGAGATCCCCCTGCAGCCCGTGGTGAAGACCGTGGTGAAGCAGGCTGTCCCCCTGCAGCCCATGGAGGGAGGATGAGGGGGTGTAGAGATTCCACCTGCAGCCCGTGGAGGACCCCACGCTGGAGCAGGTGGAGGCACCTGAAGGAGGCTGTGGCCCCATGGGAAGCCCACACTGGAGCAAGCTCCTGGCAGGACCTGTGGATCCGTGGAGAGAGGAGCCCACGCCAGAGCAGGTTTGCTGGCAGGACTTGTGACCCCGTGGGGTACCCGCGCTGGAGCAGTTTGCTCCTGAAGGTCTGCACCCCGTGGGAGAGACCCACGCTGGAGAAGTTTGTGAAGGACTGTCTCCCGTGAGAGGGACTCCATGTTGGAGCAGGGGAACGATGAGAGGAGTCCTCCCCCTGAGGATGAAGAAGTGGCGGAAACACCGTGTGATGAACTGGCCGTAACCCCCATTCCCCGTCCCCCTGTGCCGCTGAGGGGGGAGGAGGTTGAAGCCGGGAGTGAAGTTGAGCCCGGGAAGATGGGAGGGGTGGGGGGAGGTGTTTTAAGGTTTGATGTTATTTCTCATTCCTCTACTCTGTTTTGCTTGGTAATAAATTAGATGAATTTTCTCTCTAAGTTCAGTCTGTTTTGCCCATGACGATAGTTAGTGAGTGATCTCTCCGTGTCCTTATCTCGACCGACAAGCTTTTCGTTACACTTTTTCTCCCCTGTCTAGAGAAGGAGGGGAGTGATGGAGCGGCTCTAGTGGACACCTGGCCCTCAGCCAGGGTCAACCCACCACACTTCCTTAAACTAAGCATATGATAAAATAAAGTGATTAATCCCCACCTTCTTCTCTTTAAAAGGAATAACTCTGTTACTGCAAGGCTGGACAGTATTTTTACTAGTATAGTCTTTGTTCTTCAGGGCAGTAAAATTAGAAAAACTCAGGCAGACCTGATCAGGTCAGCTTTGCAGATCTTAGCAAAGACAACATCATGTCAGTATTTGAACTGAAACTTGGAATTCTTTCCAAAATGCGGGCACTTGAGTTTGTATATTGTACCATCAGTGCAGTAGTTGTTTTCCTCTTTATTCTTGAACTCCATGAGTGTTTCTTCCTTGAACAGGGAGTGCATGGAAGGCTACAGAAATATACATTGAAATAGAATCATAGATTCATAGAATCATAGAATGGTTTGGGTTGGAAGGGCCCTCAAAGATCATCTAGTTTCAGCCCCCTGCTGTGGGCAGGGACACCCTCCAGTAGACCAGGTTGCTCAAAGCCCCATCCAACCTGGTCTTGAATACTTCCAGGGATGGGGCCTCCACAACTTCTCTGGGCAACTTGTTCCAGTGCCTCACAACCCTCACAGTAAAGAATTTCTTCCTAATATCTCATTTAAATATACCCTCTTTCAGTTTAAAGACATTACCACCTTGTCCTATCACTCCATGCCCTTGCAAAAAGTCCCTCTGTAGGTTTGTTGCAGACCCCCTTTAGGTACTGGAAGGCTGCTGTAAGGTCTCCCCAGAGCCTTCTCTTCTCCAGGCTGAACAACGCCAACTCTCTCAGCCTGTCCTCATAGGAGAGGTGCTCCAGCCCTCTGATCATCTTCATGGCCCTCCTCTGGACTCTCTCCAACAGCTCGATGTCCCTACTATGTTGGGGACCCCAGAGCTGAATTCAGTATTCCAAGTGGGGTGTCATGAGAGCTGAGTAGAAGGAGAGAATCACCTCCCTCAGCCTGCTGGTCACACTGGTTTTGATGCAGCCCAGGACACGGTTGGCTTTCTGGGCATGTTGAGCTTTTCATCAACCAACATCCCCAAGTCCTTCTCCTCATGGCTGCTCTCAATCCATTCTCCATCCAGCCTGTAGTTGTGCTTGGGATTGTCCTAACCCATGTGCAGGACCTTACACTTGCTTTTGTTGAACTTCATGAGGTTCACATGGGCCCGCCTCTAAAGGTCCCTCTGGGTGTCATCCCTTCCCTCCAGTGCATTGACTGCACCACATAGCTTGGTGTCATTGGCAAACTTCTGAGGGTGCACTGAATCCCACTGTCCATGTCACTGACAAAGATGTTAAACAGTGCTGGTCCCAGTACCAACCTGTGAGGAATGCCACTCGTCACCGTTCTCCACTTGGACATTGAGCTGTTGACCACAACTCTTTGAGTGTGAACATCCAGCCAATTCCTTATGGGTCCATCCATCAAACCCATGTCTCTCCAATTTAGAGACAAGGACACCATGCAGGACACCATGCTTTGCACAAGTCCAGGTAGATGAAGTGAGTTGCTCTTCCCTTATCCACCAATATTGTAACGTCATTGCAGAAGGCCTCCAAATTTGTTAGGCATGATTTGCCCTTACTGAAGCCATGTAGGTTGTCACCAATCATCTCCTTATTTTCCATGTGCCTGAGCATAGTCTCCAGGAGGATTTGCCCCATGATCTTGCCAGGCACAGAGGTGAGGTTGACCAGTCTATAGTTCACCAGGTCTTCGTTTTTTCCCCTTTTTAAAAATGAGCATTATGTTTCCCCTTTTCCAGTCAGTGGGAACTTCACCGAAATGCCAAGACTTCTCAAATAGGATGGATAGTGGCTTAGCAACTTCATTTACCAGTTCCCTCAGGACCCACGGATACATCTCATCAAGTCCCATGGAATTGTGCACCTTCAGGTTCCTTAGATGGTTTCAAACCTGATCTTCTCCTATGGTGGGTGGTTCTTCATTCTCCCAGTCCCTGCCTTTGGTGGTGTGGCTAGAGCACTTGCTGGTGAATACTGAGGCAAAAAGTTCATTGAGTACCTCAGCCTTCTCCATATCCCAGGTAACCAGGTCTCCTGTTGCTTTTGGACGGGGCCTACATTTTCCCTAGTCTTCCTTTTATCGCTGACATATCTATAGAACCTTTTCTTGTTGCCCTTGATGTCCCTGGGCAGATTTAATTCTATCAGGGTTTTAGCTTTCCTAATCCAATTCCTGGCTGCTCAGACAATTTCTCTGTATTCCCCCCAGGCTACCTGCCCTTGCTTCCACCCTCTGTAGGCTTCCTTTTTTTGTTTGAGTTTTCCCAGGAGCTCTTTGTTCATCCACGGGGGCCTCCTGGCTATTTTGCCTGACTTCTTGCTTGTTGGGATGCATCACTCCTGAGCTTGGAGGTGTCCCATCCCACTCAGGGGGTGAGGTTAACTTTTTAATTCTCTGCGCGGTAATGAGAAGTAACGACAATTACTTCAGAGGTTCAAATCAACTATAAATTTACTTAAAATTCAGTGGAACTATAGAAGATAGAGGTTTGGCAAAGGTCATAACAATGCTCAAAATTTAGCAGAACTATGAAAGGTAAGCATTTAGCAAAACGTGTGACAATATTACCCTAATGTGCCAAAAATTAAGTTACAAAGAGAGTGATAGAGAGGAAAAGAAAGAGAGAAAGAAAAGAGAGAGAGAGAGAAAAGATATCACCACCCTTGGATCCAGTGATGTTCTTTGCTCGTAGTTGTAGTCTTCAGGTGGTGGGCGCGCGCCGAAAACTTATGTTTCCACTTTTTATAACGCGATATGCCCGCCCCATAGGCGGGGGTCTGTCATCACTGAGCAGGCGCAGTATGTGCTCCGGAATGTTCTAGAAATGAGTCAGTGGGTTGTGGGGGTCCGGGGGACTCACTGCCCCCCCCCACTTCAGGGCTGACCAAGCTAGCGGTGATCTGTCACAGGCACATGGTGTACAGAGCACAGATGGTCATTGTTTATGTGTTTTAGGAATAGAGGAGTGGTCTCACAAGAGGTTATCCTGCCTCCGCAGGCTCCATCCTTGTTCAACACTCACTGGTCATCATCAGCCCATCCCTGTCCATGTCAAGACGGGTGTTTGCGACATTCACTTGTTATCAGAGCCTCACAGGAGGAAGTGACCCTTGAATACTAACCAATTTTCTCATGATCCTCTTCCCTCCAGGGCTTTGTCCCATGCAGATCACAAGTAGATCCCTGAAGAGGCTGAAGTCTGCTCTCCTGAAGTCCAGGGTAGTGAGCTTCCTGTGCACCCTCCTTGTTGCCCTAAGGATCTCGAATTCCACCATTTCATGGCCACTGCAGCCAAGGCTGCCCTTGAGCTTCACATGACCTACCAGTCTGTCCTTGTTGGTAAGACCAATGTCCAGCACGGCACCTCTCCTTGTGGACTCCTCTATCACTTGGAGAAGGAAGTTATCATCAGTGCATTCAAGGAACCTCCTGGATAGCTTATGGCTTGCTGTATTGTCCCTCCAACAGATATTGGGGTGATTGAAGTTCTCCATGAGGACCAGGGCTTGTGAACATCTGTCTAGCTTGTGAACAAGCTGCTCCTATCTGTCTATAGAGGACCTCATCCACTCAGTCTTCCTGATTGAGTGGCCTGTAGCAGACCCCCACTATAATGTCACCTGTCCCTGCCTTGCCTTTAATCCTGACCCATAAACTCTCAGTCAGCTCCTCATCTATCCCCAGGCGGAGCTCCATGCACTCCAGCTGGTCATTGATATAGAGGGTGACACCTGCTCCTCATCTCCCCTGCCTGTCCTTCCTAAAGAGCCTGTATCCTTCCATCCCAATGCTCCAGTCATGGGACCTATCCCACCACGTCTGTGTCATGCCAATAAGATCATAGCCCTTCAGGCGCGTGCACGTGTCTAACTTCTCTTGTTTATTCTCCATGATGCATGCATTTGCACAGAGGCATTTCAGTTGGGCCCCCAATGAGGCTGACGCACTGGCTGGAGTGGCTGGAATTCCTTTGTGCTGCACTTTAGGTGCTCTCCTACTAACCTGTGATTCTTCTCCAGTGTCTGGACATCTATTGCTGGTACTGGCATCACACTGGTAGAAGTGGGATGGATTGTGGTACCCCTCCCCCAGTAACTTTAGTTTAAAGCCCTCTTCACCAGCTTGGCAAGCCAATGACAAATTATGTAAGCCAGAATCAATCTGCCTACTTTTACTCATCACAGCAAATTTTTTTAGAAAGCATATTTTCTTCAGATTAATCATCCGTTATCCTGTTTAGCAGTTAGTGGCTAGGGAACAGATGTTACCAAAATGTAGATGAGTTTGCATGAGGAAATCAGAACTCCCAAGTCACCCCAAAAGAGATTTTTAATTTGTTCAGAAACATTAATTACCTTTATAATATTCAGTGAATGATTTCATAGATAACAAAAATCTTAAAGTGAAAACTTGGCTAAAGTCATCAAAGAAAACATAAAAAACTTAGTTGCTTTTACTAGCATCATGTAAATAGTTACTCTTGCAATATTAGAATTACAGAAATGCAAAAGGAGATCCACTGAGCCTGACTGAGACATCTAAGTCAGACTCGATATGCCAGGTTTTGACACCTAAGATGGGCTTTTAGGGATGGATCTTGCTCATCTTCAAGGTGAGTGCAATGTGAATCTTTATGCCTGAGGTAGTCATCTAGTGTCCTTGTACAGAATTTGGAGAGTTGTAAGCATTTGAAATAGCCATATGTAGAACAGTATTTAACTTATTTATTTTAAATGTAGATTCTAGGAATTCATTTGAGTTCCAAGATTTCCTACTACTTTCTATTGACCATGAAGAAGATCATTGAGTTTAGCTCAGATGTAGACCTCTACACTGTACTCATCTAAATTTGATATACAGAAATGGTCGTTTGGTCCTCCTAAGGGAAGGCCTAAATTCTTATAAAATACATGAAATGAGATTGGGACTTCTGAAGATTTCCAAAGAGAGCTCATATCTTTCTTTTCTGTTGGTTGTCTAAGGAACTAACAGTGTGATGGGTCCTAGAGGCACTTCTTTCTATAAATCTACCCAACAGATTTCCCTCTAACAAAACTTTGTGACACCCTTGAGGTGTTGTAAACAAGCCATTTATTCTCTGTAAAAGAATATACGTTATAAATTTGAGATTGCCTTTTAATAGCCGCTTTTCTCTCTGAGCTGCCTTCATAAACACACTCACATGTAATAATTTTAATACCATTATAGTTGGTCATACTTATTAGTAGTCTTAAAACAAAATAATGTAAATTCTATTTAAACTTTTATAATTGCTGTGGGAAATAGGGAGAGCAATATCTGCCCTATTGTTCTAAGACTCTCTTCCCTGGTGCATTTCCCTGTCATCTCCTTGGGAAATGTGGGTTTGTAACAACAGGAAACGCTAGACACCTTCTGAGAATAGACATCTAATGAAGCAGAAAGAGTTCTCTTTTTTTTCTGTCTTTTTGTTCTCTTTTTTTCTCTCTTTTTTTTTTTTTCCCCCAAGTAACAAGCAAACAGTTTCTTCATATTTTGAATTTTTCTCTTGCAAACACCTTAAACCCAAAACATTGCATCTCAAAGCTCCTATGGATGTAAGGAGAACTTCATCAACAACCCCTGCAGGCACTATGTGGGACTGAACCTTTATCAAAAGTCATATCTGGACCACTATTCAGCCAGGAATGAAAGAGTCCTGGAGTCAAATGTTGAGCAAGCAAGAAAGGCAATTTTCACAAAGAGAAGGCATGGTTGTCTAGTCATCCTCAGCCTCTGCAATCTGTAGATGTTTTAGATTAGACTGTCTCTGTATTTAAAAAGTGAAACAAAATAAATTGTTCCATCAGGAACAGAAAAAAATGATGTCTGGTCTCCTGTGGCAGATCTGCATCTACCCTTGCCCTTCCCAGATCTTCATCAAGTCATTATTAAATCCATATGGCACATCTTTCGCCACAGTGCTGAGGGTTTTCCTACGACACTTTTAGCTCTTATGTTCTCAAGGAATACCTGGTGGGCCCCTGTCCTCCTTATAGATTGTCAGCAGATGGAGATACTTTAGAGATACGTGGCCTGCAGATGTTGCGTAAAAAGGATGGGAAATCTCTGAGCTTTCCCACAGTGAGGTCATAGAAACATATAGATTAGGAGGGATGTCCAGAGGTCATCTAATCCAACCTCCTGCTCAAAGTAGGAGTTATAGCAGGTTGCCCAGGGTCTTGTCCAGTTAATATTAAAGTATCTCAAAGGATTAAGATTCCTCAACATCCCTAGGACTCTTTTCCAATCTTTGACAAGCTTCACGGAAAAAATATTTCCCTTTTATTAAGCCAGAAATCCCCATGTTCCAGCTTGTGATCATTGCCCCTCATCTTTCCACTGTGAATCTCTGAGAAGCATTTCGTTCTGTCTTTTCATGTTATGCAGCTGTAGAAGTTGTAGATCACTAATAGGGCTTCTGCCAAAAACCCAGAGATCATTTTTGAAGTCACCGAGTCATTGTCACAGACTTGGTGAAAAATGCATAAATGTTGAAGTATTTGGAGGGATGGGAAGTGTGCAGTGTGCCTGCATAAGCATTTTTTGAGTAGAAAATCATCACTATAAACAGGATGAGTGCCAACAAAATATCCCAGTCAGTAGGCTGAAGTCAAGTGCTACTTTGCTGGCTTTCATTCTGGCCTTATGTTTCCCAGGATATTCAGCAGCCTACCTTCACCAAAAGGGTGAATACCTTATTCTTAGGAAGACATATTTCTGGATGTGGGTTCAAAAATGTTAAAGACAAAACAGAACTGCTTCCCACATGACTGTTTTCATCACTAGGTTATTATACAAAAGGTGTACACCATAACTACAAAAGTACATGTACACTTCCTACATAATTTTATCCTAACCTGAAGGTCTTGCTTTTAAGAATCTGTTTCAATGAATGTGTATTCTGGTTCAGATATTACAGTGAGACATTCAACATGTGAAGTCCAGATTCAATGGAAAATTGTTTGTGGAAAAATCTGCAACTAAGTCTCAGAAATAACCAGTTTTATAAGCCAGTATGATGATATTCTGGATGAACTACTGAATCATCACTACAAGTGTGAATGTCACTGCAAGTGACTCAGCCAGTCTTATAGAGAGTGATGTATGGACTAATGAGATTTATGAGGAAAGATTCCATCACTGTTGAGTAAAGTGAAAAGGTGATCTCAAAAGCCATGAGTGATTTTAGGATAAAGATATGCAATTTATATTATGGGACCACATACCAACACCACACACGTATTCACAAGCAGACTTCAACATGGCCAAAGTAAATACCGAAGCCACTATAAACCAGCCACTTAAACTCTGAAGGAGAATTCAGAATAAGTCCCAAACTTCCTCTTAGATGGAACAAAAGGAGAACTGGAAATCTCAGAGCAGTGTTTTTAACACCACATGGGATACACACAAGCTACTTGACAGGAAAAACCTCGGGCAAGAGCAAAGGAAGTCTCTGAAATTGCATTGCTTTCCTGGACCCCTATGCCTATTTGACATCCTAGGTAAGAATTTATTTTAGAATGACAGGCAAAATAAAAAACCTTCTACTGGACTTAAGGTAGTTAGTGTAACCAATATGCAATCAGAAAGGAGTGATTTTTTTTTTTTTTTTCCTTTATGAAACGGAAACCAAAGCTTTTAATGTAGTTGAGTGTTCACTTTGGAAATGGGAATTTCTTCCTTCTGGTTTTTTTTTTTTTTTTTTTTTTTTTTTTTTTTGTGTTGGAGGGAATGACCACAGATGTTTTGTGCCTAACATAATATTGTAATAGGTTGTCTAAATATGTCATCAGGAAATAAAGCTGTGATGTATTCTTCCATGTAGTCACATTTTTCTATATATAAGGTAAAAAAAATCCAAAAAACAAACAAAACAAAAAAACCCCAAAAAAGTCTAGGGCCATTTTAAAGAAAAGAAGACTATCGATGTAAGCATTGCACACCTGAAATTTGAAGACAAGAGGTACAGGCAAGTATTCACAGGCCAGTATTTCATGCTGCCTGCTGAGAGAAACAATTTCTCCCTCTCAGGAAAGCTCAATGACACACAGTCCATGAATGATGCTGATTAAGGACATTTAGGTAGGAATATTTTCCATATGAGACTCGCATGTCAATTGCTCTTTGCAGGCATCACAGCGAAGGTGACTCCTGCTTTACAGGCAGAAGAGGTAGAAATTGGAAGTCATCATTAGTAAGTTAAAAATATTGTTGGGAGGTATGGCAAGGCCACATGTTAATCAACTTAGAGGGGCATGATCATGAAAGACAGTAAAATTAAAGAAAATCTGTGGTTTTAAAACCTTACAGCAAGGAAAATGTGATGGCTCTTTTCAATAGTTAGAACAAATTCCTGAATCTCAGCCACTGGGTGTTCTGGAAGCCTGCCCCAAACTGCACTCCAAACTGCATAACTGACATGTTCTTTGCTGGAAGTTCACAGACCCATGCTTTTTTCCTATGAAATTATTAAAAAAGTTTGCCTCAGCATCAAACATTCTTCTCTGAAATAAGACAACAGTCAATCATGAATAAAGAAAAAAGGTGGTGTTCTTTAGGAATCTTACTGTCAGAGACACAGAGGAATATTTTCAGTTTTATGGAAAAAAAAATAAAATTGGTGCTTTATCATTTTCTCTATCTATATGTGAGTTTCCTGTGAACTGCTGCTTCCCTTATTCTGTTATTACAGAAATACTAAGCAAGCAAATAAAAAATGACAGCAGGTCAGAGGAAGGACAGAGAAGAATAATGCAGGTGATAGTTTCTGATCACTTTCTGCTCCTCAGCAAATTATTAAAAGAATGCAGGATTTAATCAGATTTAGTTGCTTTTACTGAAGGCCTACTAGGAATTGTTAACACAGCAATCTTTCTTCTACTACCATTAACATTAATAATAACACTTTGTGCATTTACTTGCTTGTCTGTAATATTCAGAAATGTCTTCTGGATTCTCTGTTCATGGGACACAATATATCTGTGGACTATTTGTCCTACTTGTTACTTATATCTGTGATTGTTTCTAGCACAGTTTATAAAAAAGTATGCAGATGTCAAGGTTGCAATCTTCTGCCTTCCAATTTTATAAATTATTATAGGTATAGAAATGTCTAAATTTTTTCAAAGGATCATGGAAGAATTGTGCACCAAAGAGAAGATGTATCTAGCTTACCATTAATCATTTTTTGATGTATAGATCTAGAGCATAGCTAATCAGAGAGGCTGGTTTTGTAGAAAAAGAAAGAGGAATTAGTGCTTTTGGGGTGTGATTAATCTAATCTGTTTTAGTTATTTACTTTATAATGACATGTTCTGATTCATCTCTATTTACAGTAAAGGGAACCAGAGGTGATCAGCTAAGTTCTACAAGTCAGCTCTTTAAATTTTGTTAGAAGAATTTCAGTCTCAATTTCTAGTTTCTCTAGTTTCTAACAGGAATGGAACATTTCTTGAACTGAATGGCTTTGAAAAATGTCATTCTACCAGTTTTCTACAATCCTCCTATACTCACCATTTTACATCAGATATTTAACCTGTTTTACCACTTTTAAGGTTTTGTTTGCAGCATCTAATCTGCTAGAATCCAAACCATAGTCTTCCTAGTTCAAAATGAATATTGCTTATTCTGGACCTTTGAGCAGCACTCATGCCTACATGGTAGAAACATATCCACGATATTCATATCCCACTTATTATAGAAATATTCTCCTTTCCTTGTGTTCAAATGTTTTTGGTCTACCATGTAAAAAGATAATGATGAGCAGAGAGAGCAAAGTTGTAAAGTTCCCCCATCCTTATTTTATTTTGCACATTCATCAAGCATAAATCTCCCAATTTACCTTTAGCTATTGTTATAGATCCTGTGGGATACATGATTATATTTCCCTTTTAGAGTTCATACTGAACATCATATAAAACTCACTCTGAGTATCCAAGTATCTGTCTATGTGCAATATGAGTCATTTTTCTTTGCAACAAAGCAAGTGGCTGCATCTTCAGAGACTAGAAGATAAAACATAGTAATCATAGTGTCTGAGCTGCATTCGTGTTGCTGACTCAACAGCTGGCATTACCCAGGAGTGAGTGCTGCAGGAGTTAAAATACAAATGGAGGATCAGATAATGGAGAATAGCAGAATAAAATGCAAATTGAAGACTATATTTCATGGGAAGTAATTTCACAGGACAGAAAATGGTTGCATGCTCTAAATCTGTAATAACAACTTTAAAGCCATATGCTGTGCTGAATCTGTACCTCTCACATTTTGCATTAGGGTTGAAATTTGAGATATAGAAAAACTGAAAAGTCTCCTTTTTAAAAAGTCAACATATTTCCTTATATTATAATATCAAGGCTCACAAAGGGCTGAGTTGGTGGGATCCTTCTGGAGTACAGGGACACGTACATTTTTTGATCCCTGCCTGTAGTTCCTGTATAGTCAGTAAGACTTTATAAAGCTCTTTTTCTATTGTCTATGACCAGAATATACCCAGAGACTAAGATCTCTGCAGTTGTCTTAATGCTCCTTGACATTCATAAAGTTATGAACAAATAAACCCAAGCCACTGAAAATCATCCATGACAGAAAAAAATAATAAAAAAAAAAAAAAAAATAGTGAAAAGGCTTTTAAAAAAGAGGGAAAGAGATACACAATGTAAAATAACCTGGCTCCTCTAAGAAGTTTGGCGTAAGAGGAAAGAGAAGGAAGATAAGAAAAACAGTGTCAAATAGTCATGGAGAACCATAAAGTAATCACAGCAGGGTACCTTGATACTGCTTTGCAATGTTTTCACTGTGATGTTGCATCAATACAAGAGTACATTGGGTCATGTCAGGGTGATATGTTGCCATTATTTTTTAGTTCTCTGTGACTTTATTCATTGACTTCATCATCTCTTAAGCTCTTCACTGTTGAATACCACTCAGTTAGGTATTCAAAGCACTGGATGCCTCCTAATATGCTTTAAAATTTGGCACTTCTGTGTGCTCAGTTATTTTTCAGACCGCTCTTACAGAACTACTTCTGGAATGAATGACCTTGAAGCTTGGGGAAAATAAAAGATCAGTTCATGCCATATTATACAAATCCATGCACACATGAAAAAATAGGTAAGAATTGGCAGAGCAGGAAAAAAGTGCTTGAATGGAGTTTTTTAAATGTTTTTTCTCAAAGGGCAGCTCTAGAATAGAGACATTCATAAGAAAATAAATAGAATAGGTGGCATTAAGCATCATATGTTCTTTTTAAATCTCTTATACTTGCTTTAAATAGAATTCATGGTTCTAACACATAAAATATTATTGTGAAGGCCAAGAAGCAAACCTCTGGTGATCATATTGATCCATGAGAATCATTTATATCTCATGAGTCTTTAGAAATCAAGAAGCAGTTCAGCAACAAAATAAAGTAAAACAGGTCTAAGTGGTGACAGACAATGGAACCATATGCTCAATATAACAAGAATAAATCAGGCAGAGCCTTTCGTGCCAATGACTTACCCATTCCCTCATTTACAATGATGATCTTGGTTGGAAACAGAAATTGAGTAACATCCAAACTAACAGATGTCTCTCAAGAAGTGACCTTTTCTATACTTAGCAGATCTATAGTTTAGAGCACAGTAATCCCTCTGCAAGTCATGGAGAAGTAAAACACCTAATCCCATTCCATTGCATGGACACAGCCAATGGCACAATGGGTAAACACCCTTTTTTGTCACTAATTAATAATCCTCTTCAAAATTACATATCACTGCTACTCCAGCTTCAAAAGCGGGGGGGGGGGGGGGGGGGGGGGATGACATATAGTTTCTCTTTTTCTACAAATTACCAGGTTAAGAGAACTCTTTGCTCATATTTTTGCCTTCCTAGTGGAAGACATAATGTAGCCATCTCTGCCATAAAATCGGTCTAGTTGGTGCAAATGATATCAAGACCAAGATTTCTATTTCTATTATAGCAGAGCTTTCCAAATTGTTATTGAGGCTCCTGAAGCAAATAATCTGACTTTCAAAAAAGTAGTAAGCTTAGAGTTATTTTTTTAAAAAGTTATTAAGTATTATGGACAACATGACTCAGATAACAGATATATGTATAAGTGCTAATACAAAGTCATTGTTAGAGAAATTTATAAGAGTTAAGGTTATAATTTTTATTGCAATAGAAATATAGGTTCCTCTACTGAGCAACTAATATGCTTTTTAATGACCAGATGAATTCCAGGTGGAGAAAAATTGTAAGTATCAAGGGTATATATACAGGGTGCAGAAACAACCTCATGGGAGTTAGACAATATGTCACACTGCTCAAATATTGAATTTTGCATATGGAGTGAATAAAAGAAGAGAGAAATTAAGTTTCTGGGAGCCATTTATATATATTCTATCACAGAAATTTTATATCTAATTTTTTTTTAAAATCATTAAAAATGACAAATTACAATAAATGATATTTTCCCATAGACAATACTTATCAGGAAAAACTACAATGCAAATTAAAATGAAAAATCCAATCAGCTATGCTTATCCTTCAGTGCATGTACCTAAATTCTTTTAACAGTGGTGAACATGTTGTAGACATGTAACTGGGAGAATTCAAACCTTACAATTTGTTGATGATTTTTGGTTTTAAGGTCTTCAACATTTCTGTAAATTTTAATGGGGATGCATAATTATAAAAGCAATTTTCTCTTCAGTAGTAAATACTCCAGCAAAACAATCCTCTTACATTGTGTCGCATTATTATTAGAATAGAAATGCAGCAAATCCAGGCCTTTAATCTGCCAAAGTTGGCTTTAAATACACCCGAAACTGCCAAGATATATTTAATCAACTAACTTGCTGTGGCTGTTTTATTTTTTTTCTCTTTATTGTCCACTTTTTTTTTTTTACTTATCTGAGAAATGGGATTTTGCTTTAGTTTATATACCACAAGCTGAGACAAATCATTATCAAATTTACTTTACACCAATTCTGAATTCATTCAACTATGATACATGATCAAATATGTACTTTTTAAAACAATCTTCTGTATTTTATGTCACAACAACTATGACTTTGTTTCATGTGGTAATTAATAGGAGTTCCTGTTAGACACAGAGCATATTCTGAATGCAGAAATGGAAAATCTGTAAATTGCCTTGTCAAGCTTCATAAATCATCTGCTGTCCAAAGCGTGTAGCTCATGTGCACTGTTTTCTCTTTGTGCTCTGAAACTTACTTCATGTTTCCTCAAAAAAAAAAAAAAAAAAAGAAAAAAAGAAAGAGTTAGACATAACATCCATTGATACAGTAGATGAAAATTACTTAAGGAAGTCATGGACAATGAGACATCAAACATTGATGAGGACAAGTGAAACCGAATATATTCACTCACCTGACTGAACTGACCAAGTGTGTTTCGTTTTTCACTAATTGCTCTATGAACTTTGTCACCGTTCAACCTCTGTGTATGTCACGTGTACCTAATTACATTCGTCTGTGGCTACTTTAATTCTGCTGCAAAACCACCACTCTGACAGGTAGAAATCATCGGAATGTGAGCACACGCAAAGGGCATGCTCATTTATTTTGGAAGAATCCCTGTACCACAAATTTTGAAAGGTCCACCATAACTCACTGTGCCAATTATCAGCCCCTGCTGGATCTTTATTATGAAAGGAGAACATTGAAGGTAAAGTCATCCTTAACTGGGCTTAGGTAACAACAAGGGCACAGTTAAGATTGAATGGCAATCATGAATAGCATTGCCACTGAATGTGAAAACTCAATTTACATTTTGATCATTCCACATTCTTCAAATTTCAATATAAAGCTTCACTATATAAAAATATTAGCACTTAATTATTTCCTCTGTGCAGGGCACCTCGCTGCAGGAAAGAAAGACAGTGAAGATCAAAGCCTTAAGGGAATATTTTACTACAGGAACTCTGTTGGTGTCTGATTTTTACCTCAGACCGACGCAAATGTGAATTAACAACACTAGTATAAACAGAGGCATGATAATATAAACTAGCTCCTAGTAAAAGAACAACAAGGTGCCAGAGAGGCACCTCAGCCTGATTTCTTTGGGAAATTAATCTTATGTCCCCCGTTTGTATATGTGCCAGGTGTTAGGAAATCAGGATGTCTGGTCCATCCCCTTTTAGCATTCTCTTGCCAGTATTAGGGAGAACAGCCCAGGTGCTTGAGCCAAAGAATGAAATCAGATGCAAATATCAAAGAAATGATAGATTTGTTGTTGTGCTGCAAACTCCACTGATCTTGTGCAGTACTGCTCAACAGGAACACCTACAATCCCAATCACATTATTTACTTTTTTCTCCTCCCAGGTTCACCCTGCTTACCACCCTCATTCCCTCCCAAATAATGGTCAATCTCTATTTTTTCTTTCCCCATTTGCCAGAGTTTTGTTGATTTTATATCTTTATTTGTGATTTATCATATAGTTGCTCAGGTAAGCTTTATGCCAATAAAAAAAAAAGTGCACAGATTTTCTGAATGGATTCACTGCCTGTGCAAGCACTGAATGTGCTTAGGACAAGAACTAGTAAGTGCCCCCACTGCTATTAGAAGTTTCCTTTTAAAGAACTGAATCCAGCTGGGTCCTAAACATATGGCAGATGATGTGGTTTGTGGGAGAGGGCAGCAATGAGGTAGAAGAGGCAGCTGGCTGGAAAACCCATTGCTGGGTATTGAGCACATGGTGCTGAGCTGACTAGAGTAGAGGGAGGTCTACAGCTGACAGGGTGGAAGTTGCAGAGTACACCTGCTCGCCGAGAAATTTTTGCTGTCATGAGGCAGATCGCCATTCCCATTGAGGGAAGCTGTCTTTAGAAATAATTCACATTCCCCTCTGAGGATCAGCCACAAGAGCCTTGAGAAAGACATGATCGTACAGATAAGACTGCAGTGATCCTTTCTCTTGGTGTCAAGATGAATAAATCTTCAGAGTAATTTTGTTTATAGAGTAACTGGAGCTCACCAGTTATGTATCACATAATTTGAGCCCTTCTATACTTATTTAGTACAGTATAGTAGTATAGGATTCTTCTACTATTAAGAGAAAGATATAGGCAACTCCAGAGAGAGATTCATCCCATTCTAAAACAGGTTTCTGAAATCAGTAGGCTGAATAATCCCCTAGAAGCACATTTCTCTCTTAATGGACTAGCTTTAGCAGATGCCTCCTACTTACATAGCTAAAGTTTGTTAAGAAGAAACTTACCAAAATCATTGTTTTTTTATATCAGCACAACTGTGTTTATACCAGAACTTCATATTCTGACAATTTCTAAGACATAGGTAAGCATAAAAGCAAGCATGGATTTGAAAGATAGAGGCTGTCAAAAGGAGAGATTAAAAGAAGGCAATTATATGGGAATAGATAAAAGAAAGAATGCAAAACTTTAACTAATGGAAAATAACCTCTGGTATGAGCAAGGTTGTGCTTAATAACTAAATAAAACATTAAGTTACCTCTTAAAGACTTGATATAATTTCAGCTTGATAAGAAAACAACATTTTGCAAAGTGATAAAAATAAGATGTTAAATATCTTACTTTTCATTTGCAAGCTAGAAAATAAGTTTACATCAATGCTTTTTACAAAGAAAAAATATTATTTTAGTAAGGATAGATTTAGCTGCTTTCTTCATACTACATAGTCATTCATATTTCATAAATGATTACACTATAGTCTTCAATTCAGATTGGCTGGTTCTGTCACTATGTTATTAATATTAAAATACAACTTAATGATTACTGACAGCAACAGCTTAAGCCATCATCACTCCATAGTTTGGAGTTGACACAGGTCAGCAGAAACTGAGGATCTAGTTTATCTGTAGCAAAGATTCCATTGGGAAAAAAAAAACAAAACAAAACAAAACAAAACAAAACAAACCAAACATTGGGAACATCTGGGTTACACTGAAATTTTCAATCACAGATTGTACCTGAGTGTTGAAAGCTTGAAGTATTTAGGGGTATTTTTTGCTTTTGCATTTTTTCTTGATTACTGTTGAACATCTTTTCATTATTTTAGTCTCTCTCTGAAGCAAAAAAGTCTGCCAAATTTTTAATTTTCACTTTTATTTAGACAGAAAGAACATTTATAGCATTTGGCTTTTCCTATAAAATATGAGATTTCCATGTTTTAGTGAAATCTAATTAAGGTATAAATACTATCTCCTCGTATTCATTTGAAACTGGTCTTTATTCTCTTTTCTGAAAAGCAAAAGATAATGTAAAAGGGCATAATTTGTCATTACTGATTCTGGTTCCCTAGTTCTTTTGTTTGAAACACATAAATACTGATATATTTATCAAATTAATTTTTAATGATGCTTGCAACATAAACATAAATTTTCTTACATCATATTTCCTTGTCATTAGATGGTATTATAAGTCACATTATTATCTGTACTTATTTTATAAGAAGAAGAATCTAAAGCAATAGATGCAATCTGTAACTGGGCTGACTGGCCTTTCTAAGCCCTGCATTAGTTTAGGTGTAAATGTAATTAATTAATTGCATGAGAGTTTTTTTTTTTCCTTGACATGTTAGTCCTAGAAGCTCATATTTGAAGTGGTTGCAAATGGCACTGACAAGGGTGTATCTATCTCGTTTGTCAATATCTGAAGAGGCATTTCATGGAGACAAAAGTGTGGTGAGACAGCATCTGTTTTTCAAAATAAGACCTTACCATTCAGTTTTAGTAAGTATCTTACCCTACTTGGAAATTTAAAGGACTTAAAAATGGAATGACACTTTTTACACCCATGCTGTTGCAATGAATACAATTTTGGAAAACAAATGAGGCCATTTTTTTTTAAATAAGCATACACTGTAAATTTACAGATTCAGAAAATTTGATACAAAGAGAAAAATGTTTCACTGCACAAATCTGTGGATTTCTGTTTTCATGTGTCTGCTGAGGCTGAAAGGCAGACCCAAAGTACTCAGTTTAAAAAAAAAAAAAAGAGATAATTGTAAATCTTCCACTATAATGGGAGGTGCAGAGGTGGTAGATGTTTACTGGGGGAAAAAAAAAAAATCATCACTGATAATAAAGCACAGATAAACAAAAGAAAATAAAGTTCAGTGTTACCCTATCACATTTCCCTGTCTAGTTCCCTTTTATATTTCTGCTTAACCCTTTTTTTTAATCCTCATTAACCTTTTTCAGCAGCTTCTATATTAGAAGAGGAAAAGACTGGCCTATCCCCAAGACCCCAAAATTATTTAATGTATGACCTTGAGTTTGATTACAAAAAAGATAGGAGCAAATTCCTGATAATTCCTATGAATATTTTTGTATATTACATTCTGAGATATTTGCCCTCCCATAGGTATAGGTAGCTAGATTCAGATCTGAAATGATCAATGGGATACTTGTTTTCACTTTAGTTTCTGATTTTTTTAAGTAACAAAAAGGATTTTTTTTAAAAAAGTTAATAAAGGTAAATTGTGGTACCTTTAACAGTAAATTATTTCTGTACAAAATTCTATAAATTCCTTTACATGTGCTTAGGCATTATTTTTCATATCCATTCAAGATAAAGGGTCTTCTTTTGAAATAAGGTCTAACTGCTGCACACTATCTTCACTTAAAAATTCTTAACATTTTTTTCACTTCTCTTATTCTTCAGTTATTATGTTTTGTAGTTCATTGGCTCTGTTTGTCTAAAGATATTTTTAATTCCTGAAGCCTTGCTTTATCCCTCAGCTTCTTAATGGACTTTTAATAAGTCTTTACACCTTTCCACTTAAAATTCACTGCAATAATCAAAAACTTCACCTTTGCATTTTCTTTTTTTTATAATTTACATTTTGTCTAGTGCTAGACTTTCAGAGAAGACAGGAGAATTAGATCCATTAACATTCTCACTTTTACCCCTAAGTTTGTACTGATAAAGGCATTAGTAAATTATTGTTCCTGCACTCATCCCTGCCAGGAAAGATTTGTTTATTCTTCTGAGTTGGTTCAATTAAGGTATTATCTTAAGTCAAGCACTGAATGTAAAACAAAAATTTAAGTCTTTCTTTTCTGAACAAGGTCAACTAGTTACTTCTCATATGAATAACCAACTTTCAGTATACTTTTCATTTTCAGCCTTAGTATTTTTCATGATGGCAGTTAATGTAATGACATTGCTAATGCTAGGACTATGACTGCTGTTTCCGTGCTTACCACCTCTACTTAGCAAGAGCAGAAAGCCAAACTTGACAATGTTTTGAAGTAGTGATATCGCATGTAGGATTTAAAAGCTTTTTAGACAGAGTGATTGGACCATTTTCTAATGAATAGTTATTGTATATGCAGTGTTTTGGGGTTGGGGGTTTTTTTGGTTGGTTTTATTTCCTATTGATGCAAATTAAAAAAGACTCACAGTTGTTAGTCTTGGTTGTACCATTACGGGTTGATATACTGTAGAAATGTGGAAGATGGCTTAAAGGTTTAAAACCAAGGGTTTGGGAGACTGTATACTGAAGGAAAAATCCTACTGATTAAGACCACAAGACCTTTTAGACCACAGGGCACTTTTATATGTGACAAGTGGTATTTTAACAGGGTTCTTTTTTCCTCTTTTTCTCTAATTTTTGTTACAGATTCTCTCCTTACCAATTGAGATTTGTGCAGGAATTTTTCGTCTTTCTCTGAGAACTATTTGTCCAATGAAAAAGCAGTTTCTTTCATAGTCTTTATGTGTATACTTTGTGAATGGTAAGATTTTCGACTCAACACAATGTCTGATCTTCTGGCTTCCAAGAGCCTGTGGAAATCCAATATGAAATTCATTCAATCATTTTGGGTGCTCAGGCAATGTTCTTACCTCTTTCAGCCCCCGTAGAAGTAGTTCTCATCACAAAGGACACAATTTATCTAGATATGATTTTTCTGGTGTCTGTTCTGCATCAGCACTGAACAGCTGCTAATGATACATATTATAACATCACATGATGCTTACCATCCTATTTATTTACACCTTGCTTCACCTCTTTTTCACAAATATTCTAAGTGTGTGTGAAGGGCTTAGTATTATATTACATCTACCTGGATTGTGCAAGGCATTGGACACTGTCCCGCACAACATGCTTGTCTCTAAATTGGAGAGACATGGATTCGATGGATGGACCACTCTGTGGATAAGGAATTGGCTGGACGGTCACACTCAAAGAGTTGTGATCAAGGGCTCAATATCCAAGTGGAGAACAGTGATGAGTGGTGTTCCTCAGGAGTCAGTACTGGGACCGGCACTGTTTAACATCTTTGTCAGTGACATGGACAGTGGGACTGAGTGCACCCTCAGCAAGTTTGCTGATGACAACAAGCTGTGTGGTGTGGTCAACACACTGGAGGGAAGGGATGCCATCCAGAGGGACCTTGACAGGCTGGAGAGGTGGGCCCGTGTGAACCGCATGAAGTTCAACAAGGCCAAGTGCAAGGTCCTGCACGTGGGTCAGCGCAATCCCAAGCACGACTATAGGCTGGGCGAGGAATGGATTGAAAGCAGCCCCGAGGAGAAGGACTTGGGGGTATTGGTTGATGAGAAGCTCAACATGAGATGGCAGTGTGCGCTTGCAGCCCAGAAAGCCAGACGTGTTCTGGGCTGCATCAAAAGAGGTGTGACCAGCAGGTCAAGGGAGGTGATCCTGCCACTCTACTCCGCTCTGGTGAGACCCCACCTGGAGTACTGTGTCCAGCTCTGGGGGCCCCAGTACAAGAGAGACATGGAGCTGTTGGAGCATCTCCAGAGGAGGGCCACGAAGCTGATCAGAGGGCTGGAGCACCTCTCCTATGAGGACAGGCTGAGAGAGTTGGGGTTGTTCAGCCTGGAGAAAAGGCGGCTCTGGGGAGATCTAATTGCAGCCTTCCAGTACCTGAAGGGGCCTACAGGAAAGATGGTGAGGGACTGTTTATCAGGGAGTGTGATGACAGGATAAGGGGTAATGGGTTTAAGCTGAAGGAGGGGAGATTTAGATGAGATGTTAGAAAGAAATTCTTTACTGTGAGGGTGGTGAGGCACTGGAACAGGTTGCCCAGAGAGGTTGTGGAGGCCCCATCCCTGGAAGTGTTTAAGACCAGGTTGGATGGGGCTTTGGGCAACGTGGTCTAGTGGAGGGTGTCCCTGCCCACGGCAGGGTGGCTGGAACTAGATGATCTTTGAGGTCCCTTCCAACCCAAACCATTCTATGATTCTATATAGTTGAGATCTTTTGGTTCATGGATTTCAATCCATTATTCTTAGTCTTATCGAGGACACACCAAGTATATTTTTTTCAAATATCATTTGTTACCTCCTCAGACCATCTCTTTTTACATCTTGGTCCAGTCCTCTTCATCTCACCTTGCAAGTATTTTAGGTTTTACCCATATAATAGTAGATGCTTTTTCCTGCTAAAGTCCCACCAATTTCTTTTCAAAGGCAATTGAAAAGACAAATATTGAAGAATAAATGGAAATAAAGCTTCCCTGAAGAATATCCGGATGATATCAAGAGTGGCTAAATACTGGTCTTTGGTGATGATTAGTAAAACTCTAAAATTTGCTGTGTTATTTGCAGTAGTGCATGGTCTTGGTATTTTCAGCATTTCTAAACACAGGTCTGAATAAACAACGTTGTAATCCATCCACACTACCCTAGAGGTTCCTCTTCATCTATTTGACAGTTTTTATAACTAGCTTGTCAATCAGAATATGAACCTTGGTAACTCTTGTTTTCTGTTTGCATCTCACAGGAAATATCTTTGCCTAAATAGATAGATATGCTCCGATATAAATAGTGTTAAAAAATTCCTCATGGTGGTTAAACATGAGATAGGCTAGTAGTTCAAAATGTGATAATTAGCTTTGCCCTGTCATGTGGCATTCATTCACAGAGTTCTGATAAAACCACCAGGAGCTGTGCTAGTCTCGGTTTGGAAAGCAGCTGGTCACAGCACTTGCTACTTGTGTTTTTTTTCAAACGCTGGTGTTGAAAAAATAATAAAGTGTCATTAGTTCACTACCCTTCTATGTAATCTCTTTTTTCTAGAGTCTGATCATCTCTTGTAGAAAGAGTGGCTCTACCTTTATCCACCTTTCAATGACAGCTTTGATAAATATTACTTTTTCCTCTATAACTTAATATCCTCTTCTGTTTTCTCAAAAAACCAGAAAATATTCCTTCTTAGTTTTTGTCCTGGTTCTGGCAAGGATAGAGTTAATTTCCCAAGGAGCCAGGACAGGTGAGCCATGTTGGCCGGGGGCTATTCCATACCATGTGACATCATGCTCACCATAAAAGGGGGCTAGTCGGGCAGGGGTGGGCTCCACGTGGCTCTGGGACGGGTTGAGCGTCTGGTCGGTGGGTCGGTCGTTGGTTCGGTAAATCGTTCTCTGTTATCACCCATTGTTACTATCTGTTATCAGTGCTGTTGTTGATTGTTTTCCCTCTCCCTTGCTGTCCCAGTAAACTGCCCTTATCCCAACCCTCGAGGCTTTGCCGTTGTTTTTCCGTTCTCCTCCCCATCCACGGGGAAGGGGTGAGCAAGCAGCGCGTGGCGCTTAGCTACCAGCTGGGGCTAAACCATGTCAGTCCTTTTTGGCGCCCAACGTGGGGCTCGACGGTTGTGATAACGACAAGTCTGACCCAAGTGTGTTAAAACAAAGCTGTTATAAGAATTTATAATGTTATTGAAACAGTCACTGGTCATAATGATGTTCTCTTTGCTCACATGGCTCTGTTTTGTAAACCTGTGTTTACTCTATGTAATCCCTGTGGTGCTGTTTATCACCTCTGGGAGAGGGGTTCCTGTTCTCATATTGTTGTATGGTGTGATAATGACTTACGGTAAGATATCATAGACAGTCATGAGTCAGCTGGTACGTGTATGTAGCATTTCAGTCAGGCCCGTACCTCGGTCAATATCTTTCAGAATTGATTAATAATTGCACCTGATCTATGGGGAAGACGGGGGGGATACCTTCTCCCACTCTTTCACCTCCTCTTTTCCCTTTTGGTTGGTTACAACAGTTTTTGAGAATTTTGAATACCCTTGGAATGTTCATGCCAGTATATTCCTATTGCTAGGTCTCCTGCATGCTTTCCCACTCCTGTTCAGGGTTAGCAAAAATTTTTTCAAGACTACTACCCAGGGATCTTCCCCAAGGCTGAATGGTCAGGGCTGGCATGGCATGTGGGAGAGTATGGGCGGGTATCTAGAGACCTTCTCACCCCCAATGGTTTGGAGCTTCACTCCCGAACAACTGCAAGACCCTCATAAAATGGTAGAATATTTGAAAGGAAAATGCTGTGGGGATTCTAAGGAGACACAACTTACTGCGCTGTGCTGGGCCCTGGCCACAATCTATCAAACACTGCTGGATAGTAGACAGCACCATCCAGAGGGAGAGAGCGGACCTGCAGCTGGCTTTAGATATTGCTGAAAGAGAAAAGTGGCCAACACTGTACCTCTATACTGACTCATGGATGGTGGCCAATGCCCTGTGGGGGTGGTTACAGGAGTGGAAGCGGAGCAACTGGCAACGCAGAGGCAAACCCATCTGGGCTGCCCCATTGTGGCAAGATATTGCTGCCCGGCTAGAGAAGCTGGTTGTAAAGGTACATTATGTAGATGTCCACATACCCAAGAGTCGGGCCACTGAGGAACACCAGAACAACCAGCAGGTGGATCAGGCTGCCGAGATTGAAGTGGCTCAGGTGGATTTGGACTGGCAGTGTAAGGGTGAATTATTTCTAGCTTGGTGGGCCCATGACACCTCAGGTCATCACGGAAGAGATGTGACATATAGATGGGCCTGTGAGCGAGGGGTGGACTTGAGCATGGACGCCATCTCACAGGTCATCCATCAATGTGAAATGTGCGCCGCAATCAAGCAAGCCAAGTGGGTAAAGCCTCTGTGGTATGGAGGCTGATGGTTGAAATATAAATATGGGGAAGCATGGCAAATCGACTACATCACGCTCCCATAAACCCGCCAAGGCAAGCATTATGTTCTTACAATGGTGGAAGCAACCACTGGATGGTTGGAAATGTATCCTGTGCCCCATGGCACTGCCTGGAACACTATTCTGGTCTTGAAAAGCAAGTCCTGTGGTGACATGGCACCCCAGAGAGAATTGAGTCAAACAACGGGACTCATTTTCGGAACAACCTCATAGACACCTGGGCCAAAGAGCATGGTATTGAGTGGGTCTATCACATCCCCTACCATGCACCAGCCGCTGGGAAAACTGAAAGGTACAATGGACTGCTAAAAACTACCCTGAGAGCAATGGGTGGTGTGACCCTCAAACACTGGGACACACATTTAGCAAAGGCCACCTGGTTAGTTAACACTAGGGGATCTGCCAATCGAGCTGGCCCTGCCCAATCAAAATTTCCACGCCCAGTAGAAGGGGATAAAGTTCCTGTAGTGAGCATGAAAAATATGGTGGGTAAAACAGCTTGGGTTATTTCTGCTTCAGGCAAAGGCAAGCCCATCTGCTGGATTGCTTTTGCTCAGGGACCAGGGTGCACTTGGTGGGTGATGAGAAAGAATGGGGAAGTCCAGTGTGTACCCCAAGGGGATCTGATTTTGGGTGAAAATAGCCAATAAATTAAGTTGTATGATGTTAATAGCTGTATACTGTATCAATGGTATGACCATAAGAATCACACAGAACTAATGAAGGATGGACTTGGGAACTGACTTCAACTGGTGCCCAGGAACTTCATTGAAAAATCACATCTTTGACACCCAGACTGTGAGCATGGACCATACCAGATACACCAGCCGTGAAAAATACTCCGGATGCAGCGTGCAACAATCCAGCAGCATGCACCATTGCTCCTGCTCTGAGAGACTGTAATGGCAGATGGAACCCAAAGCCATGGACTAAATGAACTCAATGGACACTTTAGAGCAACGGCCATGGAGTAAGAGAATGGTGTCAGTGAAATAATCTGGGCATGACATAGATGGTATGGAATAAGGGGTGGATAGTGTCCTGGTTCTGGCAAGGATAGAGTTAATTTCACAAGGAGCCAGGACAGGTGACCCAAGCTGGCCGGGGGCTATTCCATACCATGTGACGTCATGCTTACCATAAAAGAGGGGCTAGTCGGGTAGGGGAGGGGCGGCGCGGTTTCGGTGCAGTTCCGGGACGGGCTGAGTGTCTGGTCGGTCGGTCATTGGTTTGGTAAATTGTTTGTTCTCTGTTATCACCCATTGTTAATATTTGTTATCAGCACTGTTGTTGACTGTTTTTCCCTCTCCCTTGCTGTCCCAGTAAACTGCCCTTATCCCAACCCTCGAGGCTTTGCCGTTTCCGTTCTCCTCCCCGTCCTGCTGGGGAAGGAGTGAGTGAGCGGCCGCGTGGTGCTCAGCTGCCGGCTGGGGCTAAACCACGTCAGTAAGCTGGTCCAGTATTTGAGCACCTTCACACTAAAAAGTTTTTTCTTCTGTTTAAATGGAATTTTCTGTATTTCAGCTAGTGCCCATTGCCTCTTGCCCTGTCTCCGGATACCAGTTAAAAAAGCGTGGCTCGATCTCCTTTACTGTCCCCTCAAAACAGCTATTTATACACATTGATGAGATACTCCTCAGAGCCTTCTCTTCTCTTTGCTTCTCTTCGCTTCACTTCTCAACAGTCCCAACTCTCTCAGGCTTTCTGGATGGGAAAGAATCTGCAGTTCCTCAGACATCTTAGTGTCCCTTTGCTGGACTGTCTCCAGTTGCTCCATACATCTCTTGTACTAGGAAGACCAGAACTGGACACAATACTCCAGATATGTCTCACCAATGCTCAGTAGAGGGGAAGGATCATAAGTTTTTAGTCTAGTCAGTAATAACTGACTAGTTCTTTGTGTCTTAACCTAGCATAGTTTCTTATTTTTAATGAAGAAGTCTTCATGTCATTTGTGCTGCTTACATTTTCTCTCAGTTCTTGAACAACTCTCATCTCTTCAAAGATTTTTCGCAAAATATTGCTTTTTCATTTGCAAGTACTGATCTCTACACATTCTGGGGCTGTTTTGAAAGCAAGCTGGAGATTCACACTCTGTGAACACAGCCATCGCCTGGGGTAGAATTTTTGGTGTAGATCAATTGCTTTGGTTTTAATTTCCTTGTTTTTCTTTTTCCTGAGTACATTACCATATCTCTGCTTTCCTTTTTTTTTTTTTTTTGCTTGCATTAGTATACCTATGTTTGCATAAATCCAGCTATAAAGCATAGGAGTGGTTTTACGTTTATCTTTCAATCAAAATAAGTTAGCTAGAAAAAAATGCCTTAGTTTTCATTTATCACCTGTCAAGATCTTCATGATGATGTTTACTCTCTGTTTGAATACAGAGAATGAATGAAAAGCCATTTTACCTTTCAGTCCATGTGACTAACTGTATTAATGGTTATGTTATGTTTCTAAATCATCTCTCTGGGAGTTTTATTATACACCATAAAATGATCTCTGAAAAGATAACAAACAAAGAAAAAGAAGAAAACACCAAACATTTAAACAAAAATGAAGCAAAATAACATAAATTGGGAGAAACAGAAGTAACAGACAATTACTTGAATTTTATTTTTTTGTAAATGAAAACTACCAAGATGCATAAGATTGTTCTTGGATTTTTTTTTTTTTCTCAAAACCATGATGAACTTCTATTTAAAAATTTGCAAAGCATGATATCATGTATTTGGAATATCATCGACTATATGCCTTTATAGTGAAAAGCAAACTAAGAGACTGGCAATTCTCAAGAATTATTGTAAAAATTTCTAAAATAAAAGTAATCCTGGTAACTTCAATAGGGCTGTTCTTAACTTAAAACTAAGAATTTGAAGAATGAGTGACCAAAAATCATGGCTGTTTGTAACGATTATGAGGATTTTAGTTATTAGGAAAGGTATTTAGAACAAGGATAGAGTATCAGAAGAAGAAAGAAGAAGGTTTGAACTTATTTTCATGAAAAAGAACAGGCAGGAGGAAGGCAGAAGATAGAGCAGGATCTGGGAGTGCACGTGCACAGGAAAGGAACAGAAGCATCCAAGGTGAGCCTGGTCTGTGAGTCAGAGTGGCAATGTCAATGTTTCTACCACCAGCATAGACTGATATCAAAATTGAGAGTATGGAGATCGTGGCAGAAACAGAAAGCTCAGATTTGACCACGTTATGTTTAAACAGAGAAGAGTGCAGTAACACATTTTCTGGTTAAAACAATATAAGGATACCAAAGGCTATACAGTGGTCATGCAGGAACACTGCAGGTAGAGAAAAGGCTATGGGTGGTCAGTACAATAAGCTGTGTCATGAGGCAAAGATCACCTTTTGGTTATACTAGTATGTTGTGCCTAATACACTTGCCTATGGTAATACTGTCATAACACTATCATGGAATCAATTAAAATACCTATTTAAAATAAAATTAATTTAAATAAAAAGCCCTACACTTATTTCAAATTAGCTTAAGTAAGAAGCCCTACATTTATTTCAAATGTATATGAGAAACTAAAAAATGTTTGTTGTAGCCTGTGGTAAAGTCAATAGACAACATGCTCCTAGTTACAGCCTAGTGATTTTGTGGAAAAATACATTAATTTCTTTTCTCCATTTATAGCTTTGTTCTAAAAGTGCACTAATGTTGATTGTGGTACTATTTTCACCTTTTGCTACAATCTTTCATAAGATAACAAAATACTATAACAGAATGCCAATAAATCACTACGTATGTACTCATCCTAAAAATAAATAGGAATGTTCTACAAACCTTTATTTTAGCTTCCTACATTGTTTGTAAAGCTTAGATGAGGTACCAGGACTTGTGCTATCACTAAAACACATGATCAGGAATAGAGGAAACTTTTGAGACAAGCAGATGGCAGTTTTGTTGCCTGTTTTGTGGACGTTGTTCTTTTTATTCATTCTGCCTAAAGAGAACATGTATATTTTATTTCAATTTCTCAAAAGTGTTTCGTAAAAAATCTATTCTTGATATATATTTTTTTTCTGCCATGTGATACGCGTCTGTCAAGATCCTATGTAGCTGTAGATCTTTCTTCTGGTGTGACCTCTTTATTATCTGACAAAACTCTTTGTGTGTCACTGTTAAATGATCAGAAAACACCCAGCCTTATTTGTGATGGTGTAATACTTCCTGCATGTAAAGATCTTACAAAAGCTGAAGTGTCATAGTTTAAGACCAAAGTGGCAGTGTGGAGAATAAATGGATGAGGATATCAAAATACTTTAATCACAGGTCTACGCAATTTTACAAATTACAAGACTTGCCTGTCCTGTGGGAGATATGATGCAGCCCAGAAGTTGTGTAGGTTAGCAGCAGTGGTTCCCTGTATGACTTCCCTGTCCTGTGGGAGACAAGAAGCATTCCAGGAGAAAAGTCTGGTAGATCATCACAGCTCTTCCAGCCATGTGGTGCTTAGTCCAGGGCTTTGGATTCCCCTGGGGTCTTTCATTCTTTGCTCTCTTCTCCAGTCCCCAGGGCTATCTCTTGGTTTCTCTCCCTGGCACGTCTCTCGTATATCCTTTAAATCTCTCCCCATGTGACTCTGGACACCCTCAGCTACAGGATTGTGCAGAGAATAATCTGTTCTTGACTGACCTGTGGTTCCTGACAGCTGGCAGTTGCCATCTCTGGAGGTCACAGTCTGCTCCTCTGGAACGTTCCGGGCAAGTTTGCGACTTTCACAGTGATGAACAGGTTGTTTACACTCAAAATAGTCCTCCATTCCCCCACATGGGCTAACTGTAGTTCCTATGCTAAAGTTATTGTCTCCCAAGCCCAACCCATACCAAATGCCACATAAAGGTCTCAGCCCATAAATAGCTTATTCTTGTGAGTGTTACTGACTTCAGCCATTCATATGCATGTATTTGATGGACTTTATCCCAGAAAATATACTAATTTTTGAATGATAGCATAAGGGAACTTTAAGAAATCAATGGAGTATCTCAGTGTTTTATTATTAATGGTGAAGAATCTCAACACTTCTGGAGGCTGTACAGATAGATTTCCAGTTGTTTATTAAATATCTATCAAACCAGTCATTGTTTTGGAATTCTTTCAGGTCAGTCATAACAATCTCAGACCCTGAGCACAAACTTCAGGATGAAGATCCAGTATATTTTCATATCATACTCTTCATTTTATGACTTTGAAGAGAAAAACTTAACAGTTTTCTCCTGCTAGAAATTATTATAAGCAATGGACCTGCAGAAGTTTTACTGATTATAAATCAGTACTTTGTTTTCTCAATTACACTTGAGAAGAAATAGTATAACTATGGTTTTGCCTTTGTAGTGCTAACAGGAATAAAAAGGAGTAATGTTTTTCTCTTGCCACTTAAGTTAGCAGAGGTCATTTTAAGTACCTTGAGAACTGCAGTTACAACAGTAAGCTATGGTGCAGTTACAAACTCTGGTTTGTAACTGAGCTTCTGAAGAAATACAAAATTGATTTAACTCAACATAAAGATGATGTTTAAGTAGCTTTCCTCAAGCATCCCTAAAAGTAATCCTTAGAATATATATATTTTAATAAGATTGTCCCTTTCAGGAAAAGAGTTTTAGTTCAGAATATTTTACTTTGGAACAGTATTTGTGGTAGTGCAAAAAGTGTGAAATGAATATAATCTGTTAAATCCTACAGGTAAGTCTGATATATTTTACTAAAGCTCATCTTTAGTCTTTTGTCATGGAAACCTGCATTTGTTACACACATAGGACCTCATTTTTGTAATCATTACCCAAATAAATTACTATTGCACTTGTTTTGTTTTCCAATGTTTTTCATTGTGTTTATTAAAACACACATTCTGTCACGTTGTACGGATGCATTGTGGCTCTATGTTTTGGCATTAACTATAGCCTGGAATGTTCCATGTAAATAGCAGACTATTTTGTTGGGGAATGTCGTGGTTTTACCCCAGCCGGCAGCTGAGCACCACACAGCCGCTCGTTCACTTCCCCCCATTGGGATGGGGGAGAGAATTGGAAAAGTTAAGTGAGAAAACTCGTGGGTTGAGATAAAGACAGTTTAATAGGTAAAGCAAAAGCAAAGCAAAGCAAGGAATTCATTCCCCACTTCCCATGGGCAGGCAGGTGTTCAGCCATCTCCAGGAGAGCAGGGCTCTGTGACGCATTAATGGTGACTTGGGAAGACAAACGCCATCACTCCGAATGCCGCCGCCACTCTCCCTCTCTTCCCCCAAGCTCCTTACAAACTGAGCATGACGTCATATGGTATGGAATATCTCTTTGGTCAGTTTGGGTCACCTGTCCTGTCTGTGTCTCCTCCCAACTCCTTGTGCACCCCCAGCCATCCCGCTGGCAGGGCAGCGCAAGAAGCAGAAAAGGCCTTGGCCCTGTGTAAGCACTGCTCAACAATAGGTCCATAGAACAAAAACATCTCTATATTATCAATGCTGTTTCCAGCACAAATCCAAAACATATCCCCACACTAGCTACTGTGAAGAAAATCAACCCTCTCAGCTGAAACCAGGACAGGGAAAAAAACCAAACAAACGACCCCTGAAAAACCCCAAACACCAAAACTCTCTGAAGCCTCTGAAGTTTAGATTTGGCTTTAGATTCTGGTAGGCAGATCTTTGCCTTATTTTCAACCTTTGCTAAATTCTCATCAAAGAGTCACCATAATGTAGACAATACAGACAACTTTCACAGGGTCAAATCTGCCTATAGAATGTGTCCTTCTAAACCAATACATTTTACCCAGGGAGGAGGGATTTCAATGTTGTGTAAAATAGTTCTTTTAATTATTTGTAGAAGAAATGAAAACGAACATTTGAGTACTACAGAATAACACTGAAGGGTGTACACAGATAAAATTCAAGGCTGTATGAAGATTTATTCATTTGCAGCATTTTTTTTTTGTTAGTTTGTTTTTTTCCTTTCTTTCTTATTTTACTTGGTGTTCAATGTTTGTTTTCAGTTATTGCTGCGTGCAGGAGACCAGCCTATCCATGTCAAAAGGTTTTCCTGACCCAACCCTTTTTTCCTCTTCAGAGGCTTCAGAGGACTAAACCAGAGTTTAAAAAAGCAGCAAAACAACAAGAAGAAAATCTGCTCTGATCAACATTTGCAATCTATCTAGAGGAATAGATATGTCTCTCTCCTGTAATAATGAACTATGTGTGTAATTGTCAAATAGTAATTGATTTGTACTTAAAGGATGGAAAAATGAAACATGCGTATAACATAGTGATACACCCAAATTAGAGACGAAACCTGTGATAGAGACTTGAGTTAAATCTAGGTCTCCTGAATCCAGACCTTGTGCCTAATACAATGACTCGCACAAACAAACAGGATGACAGTTGTACCTAGTTTCTTTAATTCAGTACTCTTATTTTCTTACTGTCTTCCCACAATAGCTATCATGAATAATTATTTTTTTGTGTATGATATATACATATATAATATAGGCAAACAAATATCTGATCATAATCAAGTAGAGAGAGCTCTTTTATTTATCTAGCAACATATTTCTGGTGTCTACTAACAAAATGCAGATAAGTAAAGATATATTTCCATACTCTATGTTAAAGTTTTAATTATGGAGAACATGGTTCTGTGTATATTGTATAATGGTTTGGTTTGTTGTTTGGTTTTTTGTTGTTTTTTTTTTTTTTTCGGTTAAGGTACCTACCTACAACACTTTGGATTTATTGCATTTGGATGGATCTTTTTTCCCCTCTGGTTACTTGAGCTGTCAGCTTCTTTAAGGCAAAGTGCAAATTAACAGAAAAAATTAATTATAACTATAATTATTATTAACACAAATAGTAGTTTTGTACTACATTTATAAAATCAGTTTGGGGAATATGTGGGTTATTGAGGTCATTGCATGTATAATGTCATAAAGTGATCATGAAACCAAGCTACATGTAACTGATTTGTTTCACCGTATTAAAGCTGAAGTATTACAACTCAAACAAATATATATATAATACTTTTGGCAATGGAAAGTTAGTTTCTTTGCCAGCATTAATCAAATTTTAGTCACAACCTTTTATAAACTAGCATCCTTGTATACAGTCCAAACAGTTTGTCTTTTTTTATTGGCAATTTTTTCTCAATAAATTAATGTTATATAATATCCAAGGTGATGTGGAATTATTGGCTGTAGCCTGTTGAATTACAGCTCTGTTATTTGGTATAGCTTATTAAAGATTGATAGCAGAGGCATTTTCTCTTCTTAGACCACAGTTCAGTGGTTAAATCATGCCAAGAGAAATGTATTTTTAAGTAAAGGTAACATACCACTTCACATATATTTTCCATTCAGAGCATGTTCTTGAACAAAAGGTGAATTAATTATTCATGTGATCCTGATGTGAAACAACTACTATTCTCTGTCATGGAGATGAACTAGTTCATGCTTTGTAATGCCAGGTTCATTTAATGTGAGCTTTTCCTGCTTGTCTATTTGTTTTTCACTCAGTACCGCAAGCTAAATTCTCAAGCAGATTTCCGATTCGTGAACATCTATGAAGTCCAAGACAGTACAAATTCTTCCCAGTAACATTTAGTTCAGATTTTTTATATATATATATATATTTTATATATATATATATATATGATCATAGGATCATGGGATATCCTGAGTTGGAGGGGACCCATAAGGATCATCAAGTCCAACTCCTGGCTCCACACAGGACCAGCCAAATCACAGCATACGACTGGCAGCGTTATCCAGATGCTTCTTGAACTCAGTCAAGCTCGGTGCTGTGACCACTTCCCTGGGGAGCCTGTTCCAGTGCCTGACCACCCTCTCAGTGAAGAACCTTTTCCTGATATCCAACCTAAACCTGTTGCAGCTTCATTCTGTTCCCTTGGGTTCTATCACTGGTCACCAGAGGGAGGAGATCAGCGCCTGCCCCTTCGCTCTCCCTCGTGAGGAAGTTGTAGGCCATGATGAGGTCTCCCCTCAGTCTCCTCTTCCTTAGGCTGAACAAACCAAGGGACTTCAGCCTCTCTTCATATGAGTTCCCCTCTAGACCCTTCACTATCTTTGTTGTCCATATATAAAATATGGAAATTTCCTGAGCTATCAGGTATTGATTCAGATTCTGGATTACTTTTAAAGTGCAGTAATGTACAGGCAGCTGACTTATCACAGTTACTCAATAATAATCCTGTATTCAGTTAGAACTCTGATGTTTTCTATATAAGTATCTGCTAACTACCTGATCCACCTATTGTGTTCACTGGAACACAGTGGATCTTTGGTCAGCTTTAATGTTCTAATGAACAGGAATACAAAATATTCATCTATTTCTCTGAATTCTCAGCAGTTAGTGCATTTTCAGATGGAGAAGAACTATGTTTTCTTTCATTGCAAATTCCTTGCTCACAATTTTCTGTTTTACAGGGAACATTGCACACAGGTGTCACAGGTATATCCACCAAGATTTAAGTACTTTGGAATATGCACATGTGCTTTTTACACATATTGCTACTTGTGACCATGATAATCATTTTCATCCCCACCCTTTGAGTGCCTCTTCTGATTCCAGGCTTCCTGCTTGCATGCTTGGAATGTGTAGCTTGAGGTTGCATTGGGATACCAGTTGCTGATTCCCACATTTCAGAAGACCCCCCTATCCCTACCATACCTTGTCACCTGATGTCATCTGACATGCACATTGGTCAGTATAACAGTTCTGGAGCTGTGAAGATGAGGGAGGAGACTTCTTGGGTTCACCTCATCATATGTTTCTAAATCATATATGTATAAAATACTAAGAATATGTGACTATTTTGCATGGAGCTACATCCGGTCTTTCATTCAGAGCTCAAACACAATATCCAAGTCTGGTCTACAGTGTTTCATTTGAATGGCCAACTACTGAAATGGTGAGAAGAATAGAGAGAGAAGACAGAGAAATATGTCAATGTTCAAAAAAAAAAAGCTTGTGAGAAAAGAATCAAACCCACAGCCATTACTGGTGCTACTACCTCTAAAAAAGGTGTCTATTTCCACAATGACTTTAGAGGAATATGACTATACTTTCTCTGTATCATTAGGCAGCACATGAAAGGAGAACATTTCTTTTGCATTCTTCAAAGACTGAGAAAAGGTTTAATCTAAGGCATAACTCTTAATAGGTGGAAGACACCTTTAGGCTGAATAAACCACAGTTTCTTCCAATGTTTCCTGCTGTATCATATCCTAGTCCCTGTGAGATGTCGTATGGCTTCACTCTTCATCTGTCCTTAGAGTGTGAATAGTAGTGTGAATAATACTCTGTATGATTCAGACTTAGGGTGCAGGTTAGAAACAAGGCAATATCATGGTTAATAGTACAGAAATAGCTACGTAAGCAGCAATAACAACAACAACAAAAATCCTGCAAAATTCAGCTCCTCATGGGACAAGGCCACTCATTTCTGGGAATCTGTGGCTGAGCCCACTTGGATCCTTAATCTAGGAGCTTTCACTGTTTCATTCTTACATTAAGGATCTACAGACAATGAAAATAACACTAAGAACAGAGACAAAAATGCATACTGTGCAAAATTTGTTTTGGAGTTTGTTTCAGTATTTGAACTTTTTTTCCACAAATTATAAATGAGTTTAAAACAAAATGACCCCTTAACTTTGTAGAACAATAATCATAGAGTCATAGAATCATAGAATGGTTTGGGTTGGAAGGGACCTTTCAAGATCACCTAGTTCCAACTCTCCTGCCACGGGCAGGGACACTTTCTACTAGGCCAGGTTGCCCAAAGCCCCATCCAACCTGGCCTTGAACACTTCCAGGGAGGGGACATCCACAACTTCTCTGGGCAACCTCCTCCAGTGTATTACCACCCTCATTGTAAAAAAATTTCTTCCTTATATCTACTCTGTATCTGTCCTCCTTTAGTGTAAAACCATTGCCCCTTGTCCTGTCACTACAGGCCTTGGTAAAAAGTTTCTCTCTGTCTTTCTTGTAAACCCTGTTTAAGTACTGAAAGACTGCAATAAGGTCTCTCCAGAGCCTTCTATTCTCCAGGCTTCTCCCTCTCTGCCTTTCCTTATTGGAGCGGTGTTACAGCTCTGTGGTCATTTTCACGGGCATATTCTTGACCCACTGTAATAGATCCATGTCTGTCTTGTACTGGAGACCCCAGAGCTGGATGCAGTACTCCAGGTGGTGTCTCACAAGAATGGAGCAGAGGGGCAGAATCACCTCCCTCACCCTGCTGGTCACAGTTCTTTTGATGCAGCCCAGCATAAAAGTGGCTTTCTGGGCTGCAAGTGCAACACTGTCAGCTCATCCACCAGTATCACCAAGTCCTTTTCTGCACAGCTACTCTCAATCCCTTCATCCCCCACTCTGTATTGATATTGGAGATTGCCCTGACCCACATGCAAGACCTTGCACTTGGCCTTGTTGAACTTCATGAGATTCACATGGGCCTACTCCTCAAGACTGTCAAGGTCCCTCTGGATGGCGTCCCTTCCCTCAAGTGGATCAACTGAACCACCCAGCTTGGTGTCATCCACAGACTTGCTGAGGGTGCACTCAATCCCACTGTCTATGTAATTATTGAAGATATTAAATAGCATTGGTCCTCATACAGACCGTTGAGGGACACCACTCATTACTGGTATTCACTGGGACACTGAGCTCTTTGGACATGGCCGTCCAACCAATTTCTTACCTATCTAACAGCCCATTCATCAAACTCACATCTCTCAGTGGCAAGAATGTTGTAGGGGACCATATCAAAGGCCTTACAGAAGTCCAGGTAGTTGACAACCATAGCTCTTCCTTTGTCCACTGACGCAGTCACTTCATCGTAGAAGACTGCTAGATTAGTCAGGCATGATTTGCCCTTGGTGAAGCCATGTTGGCTGTCCCTAGTCACCTCCCTGTCTTCTAAATGTTTTGACATATCTTCCAGAAGGATCTGTTCCATGATCTTATGGGGCACTGAGGTGAGGCTGACTGGTTGGTAGTTCCCAGGGTCCTCCTTTTTAAATCTTTTTAAAAATAGGTGTGATATTCCCTTTTCTCCAGTCACTGGGAACTAAACAGGGCTATTTAAATGCAGGTCTGTTTTGCTTCCTGCCATGTAAAAACTAATAATTTGGATTAAATGGAGGTTTTATGTAGCGGGAAAATGAGTAGTGATAGGAAAGGTATAGCTTCAAATATTCACTTAGCGCAGCAATAAGCTCAGCTGAGATTTACATGATTTACAGTCTACTTAGCCTAAGAAAGCAGGCCAGAAAAATCAATGACACTGGCCATCTAATGGAGAGAGAACATAAAAAGCAGAGGAGGTACGCTTCCGTTCTTATATTCCAAACAAGATACCCAGATACTCCAGTCTGCGGAGTGTCAGAACAGTCTGAGAAGTTCAAATCTGTCACAGCCACAGAGTGTGCCTGATGATTGTCATACTCTTAACTGAATATTAGGAAAAAACAGTAGTATAAGACCAGTCTACTGATAAGGGTTCTGGATGAGAATAAAAAAAAATCTACTTTTTTTTTTTAAATATATATATATACTTTTTTTCTCATTAATCATCTGCTTAATATTTGGCTGGCATAAAATTTAAACATACTTCTGTGATCCCAATACAGGAATAAGTGAGAAATTGCCATTAAAGGGAAGCTAAGAAAAAAACCAAAACAAAACAGAAAACTGGTTTAATATAACCAGCTAACCATTAGTATCACTAAATCAATGATAAGAGTAAGAGGCAGCAAAGCATCTATCCTACAAATTATATTAATCCTACTGCTACCCTACTAATTATAAGTACTTCTGGCATAGTGTGAAGAATACAAGAAATTAAAAAGCAGAGAAGACAGGAGGTAAATTCAGAAACAAGACAAGGAAAAACATAATTTCTTACCTGGGATTTTCACTTCCTCCCTTCAGTGAATCTAATCTTAATGAAATAAATAGAGTTTGAAGCTGAAGAAAGTTTCTACGCAAGATAAAGAAGAAAGTATCTATGCAAGATAGATATTTCTGCAGGAAACGTATTTTGGCAGGCAGTCACACCACCTAATTTCAGGTACTTTCTCCAGGTGTTAAAAACTCAAAAGCTCTTCTACATCATTCTGTTCTTATCAATGGAGAAAGGGGTTCCTCCCAGAGATCAAGCAATAGCTGCAGTGTGGAGGAACTTTTTCAGTCATCAGCACGATACAGATGCTCGAAGCACAGATGCTAGTGTTAGAAGCCTACGTATAGGGGATACAAACACTCTTTTCCTTATATTAGAAGTATTTTCATGATCGAAGCTAGGAGGTAGCATGTTGAAAGGAATTATCATAATTTTGTCATCTCTGCTTCTTCAATGTAAGATGAATGTAAAGCAGGTATAGCCTTTCAACTTTCTCTTTCTCCTTAAGAAATTGATGCACTCAGGAAAAATCCAATTTCTGTCTTTTACCTTAGTCATCCTGGCCACAAGTGCAGAGTCAGAACAGTATTTTTGAAGCAGAAAATATTATACACGTTTCTATTATCATACACCTTTCCATTATTATAAACCTTTCCATTATCTAGACTTACAGTCATATAATATATTTAGAAAACCAACCAAACCAAATTCTCATGTTCTAGAATCACAGGTTTGGTATTGCACATATGACCACATTTTGGAGCCCATAAAAGGCTTTTTAATGGGTAGTGAATACGTGCAGTGTTAAACCCTGCTGTGCAAAGGGCACGATCTCATCCCCAAGTAAAACTCTGTGATTCCATCCACAAATCAATAAACATGGAGTAATGTTCTTCAGATCAGTTACTTGTATTTCCACAGCAGTAAAGCTATGACAGAAAAATAGAAAAAGTATATGGAACAATGTTTGCTTTAGAGTATTGAATTTCCTGCCTGATGGAGCTTGAAACTATATATGCACAAGTTCCTGTTATGTTCCAGGAGTGAAACTGCAAAGGACCAAATATATTGACATTACTGATAAATAAGTAAATATACAAACATACATATACAGCATAACATCGGATGTGTCACTCACTGCCTGTTTTGTCGTTACAGATGGTGTGTTCCTGTGTGTTAGGAATTTGATACATAAATGAAATGAACACTTGTGTCTGCACTCATCTCAGGCTGTGGCAAGACTCAAAGCTGTATGTCAGGAGAAATAGATCTACTAATGAAAAGAGGTCAGGGAAGACTATGTAATGCACAGCAGCAAAATTGGCTGTAGAAAAAAACCCCTGCTGTTCTCTCCTGGCCAGACTCTTCAAGCTTCACTCAAGGCGAGAAATGCTTGCTCACCTAAGTGAGTCTATTAAAGTCTATACAGGCAGTTGTGCAGGGCCTTGAAAGCAACAATTTTGGAAAATTAAACTTAGTAGAGTAATAAAGGTTTGCGAGCAAGGGGATTTGGAGAGAGGAGTGAGTAGTAAAAGTCAACAGGCAAGGAATATAATGTTGGCTGCAGCTTTACAGATTACCAAGCTGGTCTGAATAGCTGCTAGTACTCAGGCAGGAAGGATTGCTTCTGCTAGGAAGATGAATTGGTGCATTCCAAATACCAAAGGTGCATTCCCTGCATACATCAGCTTGTTTATCTGCAACAGGAATACGAACCCAGTTACTCTTTTCCCAGTTGCAACTGAAATAAAAGAGGACACAATTTCTTTGCTTCACCATCTGAGAGGCAGAGAACTGTTTACCCAAAAAGCTTTGCACCTCTGAACACAGACATTGACAGTTACTTCTTCAGGTCTTTCCCAACTTCCTGCATCTAAACCCCATCTTTTTGCCATCCAAATGCCTAATGCCTGCAACTTTAAACAGGCAAGTATCACACTTCATCAGGCTCATAGGTATATATAGAGGCAATATTTAGAGCATTAGAAATGACACAGATCACACCATGTCAACTGTGTAAAACTAAGCAGGCAGTGCATTTAGAAATATGAGATGTGTGCTGACTATTCCGTAAGAAATGAGCTTTTTAAAACAGGATGCTTAGCCCTCATTTACCTAAAAGTGGTGACATAACTTTTTATATTTGTCACATGTTCACAAGTATTTTAAAAATTGAGACAGCTAGAATTGACATAATTAATCTATTCATATGTCCAAAGCCTGTGTTCAAACTAACTCTGATCTGCTATTCGCCTTGGATGATTATTCCATTGCTTCCAGCTATCTTTGATACATAAAAAGACTTAATTGTTTCTTTCATTCAGCCTGAAACTGTGTTTGACAAACCCATTAGCTTCAACAAGCTCTGTTACTGTCTTTTGGATACTGACTCACTTTCTGACAGCAATTAGGACTCCCAAAAGGTATCTGGCTAAGCCAAAACCCCACGAGTTTTGTAAGGTGAAAACAGAAGGTCCTGAGACTTGTTTGTGCTGCAATGAGGCTTAGAATTTTCTGAAAAACAAATCAATCTAAAATAATTAAAACCTGTGTTCTTTCACTCCAGTGAAGCTACTGTTCTGTTGTTAAGCACCTGATTTGAACAGAGGAATCTGGAGTGTATCTATCTCCCTACTCTTTCATCTCCCTCAGTTAAGTGAAATTTTCCCATTATCCTTGAATTTGCATTTTTTTTTTTTTTTTTTCAATTTCACTTTGATAGAAATAGTTACATGTTTATTAGGTTAGAAAAAGAGACAGGATGGTACAGTAAGTCCCTTCCTTGGGCTACATATCTGTGTTCATGTATTTGCTCAGAATGAATATAGTATCCATAGGTTAAGTCTGTGGTTTCTTTATCAATTTAAGCAGACATAATGCCTTAGACCCAGAATCTTCCCATTGAAAGCTTTTAAGTCCAATAAAATTAACTGTAAATTTGTTTCCTCTTTAAAAAAATTGACTAGTTTTATATACATTGCAGAAGAATGATATCAGAACTAGACAGAAAAAGATAAACTGAGAAAGAATAACAATAATAATCTTATCAAATTAAGATTTATAAAACTCAGTAAATTGAACTCTTAGTAAATTGAAAGAAATGAAAAATTCTGCTTCATAATTCTTAGCATCATATAGTAGGTGTGTTAATAGATCAGATTAATCCTAATTTCTTTCCACTGAAAGATTATTTCTTATCACAGATCAAAAAGGGAGTATGGGGTAACTATCATGGATATACAGCCCTACGTAAAGTAAGTAGTGCCTGAGATGTCTACAGTCCAGTGAGCTTGATCCTCAAAACATGAATGGTAGTGAAGATTGCTTTGGCTATCTGTGGCTAAAAGAAGTGGGAGACAAATTTTGATATGGAGCAAAAGATTGTGTGTGTGAAGGAAAAGAGATATTAGGGTCTAAGATAGTACACTGTAATTAATTATTACTATGGGGTCAACAGTGATGAAGTGAAATAAAAAAGATCGTTCTGTTTATAGTGAACTTGAATTGTTTATAGACCAGCTTAAATCTGACATTAATATAAAAAAGTTAAAGGAGTGAAGAAATATATCTGACATAGAGGAAGTAATTCCACACACCCCTCCCCCCCCTTTTCAGTGAGCAGGATCTGATATGTATAATATTTGAAGCTTCACTCTTAGCATTAAAAAAACAGGCAGTTTTCCAAATTCACTGAAGTAAGAACCATCAAAATATTTCAAAGGCACTCCCTGAGGCAACCTGAGAAAATTGAAGAGCTGTAAATAAAATTAACAAAGCAACCATTGTGTTTGAAAAGTGGTAACTTTTATGTGGAGCAAACAACACAGTAAACTGGTTCAGCAATTGAAATAATTGCTTGGAATTAACAGTAATAACCACATATAACAACTACCAATTATCTACATTCTGCAATATCTGCAATATTAACAGATTAAAAATTACTAAACTATGGTGCTGAAAAACTTAAAAAATCAATAGCTTTTGTAGGTTTCATTTTAAAATAAAGACATGTAAAGATGGAAGGAAATGATGAAAATATAAAAATAATTAACTGGTCTGGATATAAACTATGCCACAATTAGCAGACTTTTCTTTCCTCCATTAAATCAAAACAACCCAGTGATTTCCATACATAATCCAAAGGCCACCTGCATAACAAAATTTTCTTTAAAATCATGTTTGTACTGAGTTAAAGACAGTCAGGCAGTTTATGTCATCAACAGATGAACAAGCCTATTTGATAGCGGAGAGGTGATAAGCATTGAACACACATTATTGCATTATCAGTAGAATCTGTAGAAATACTTGCATCTACTCTAAAACATGTAATCAGTGTTTGGCTACAAAGAATGCTGTAGACAGTGTTGGAAAAAACTACCATTTTGCTTATGAGCTGAATCTGGTGACTGAAGAGATAAGGACAAGTTTTTTATTATATCTTGTATTTTGGCACAAGGTCACTGTGTCTGTTTCTATCAGAACAGCAAGTATATTTCAATAATGTCGTGGAAAAGCAGTGGATATAACAGCTTTCGAAAGGAAAGATATCTACACTGTTTAAAGGCTTGATGAAATAAAACTATAAATACCTTTTGTTCATTCTGTACACGGTAGCTTCAAAGTGAAAAGAACGATAACAGAAATAGACTCTATGACTTTTCGCTCTGTTTTAAAACTAAATCTTTTTGGCCACACTTACCTCCCCATATTATTCAATTTAAGTGAATACTTGAAGAATCAAAGTTCTCCGGTAAACATGTTTAGTAGGAAGGCAACTTTAAATGCCATGTACATGAGAAATTATATAGTAAAACACACACGGAAGCGATCGTGAATCATGGTGTATGGCTTAAGCACCAGAAACAAATGATACAGTGTAATTCCAGGTGATCAGTCACAGCTAACCAATAACTTTCAAAATAACATACAAGAAAGACAGAGAAACCTTCTACAAGGGCATGTAGTGATAGGATGAGGGGTAATGGCCTTAAACTGAAAGAGGATAAATTTAGATTATATAGTAGGAAGAAATTCTTCACTGTGAGGGTGGTGAGGCACTGGAACAGGTTGCTCTGAGAAGCTGTGGATGCCCCATCCCTGGAAGTGTTCAAGGCCAGGTTGGATGGGGCTTTGGGCAACCTGGTCTAGTGGAGGGTGTCCCCGCCCATGGCACAAGAGTTGGAACTCAATGGTCTTTGAAGGTCTCTTACAACCAATTCTATGATTCTATGACATGATACAATGTCCAGAGTTCTGAATTCCTGAATTTTTTTAAACAGCCATGGAGATAAACCACAAAGAGTTCAAAACATTAAAATCATCTGCGGAAACCTACATGATCTTGTGGACATTATATAATAATAACTGCAAATCTAGTAAATTTGCCAAGCAGCAGCTTAATGGTGGTCCTTTGTGATCTTTCTTTTTCTCCCCTTTACATCTGGGAGTAGATAAATTGCGATAGAATAAACAGCTGTAGAAGAAGTCACACTCTCAGCATGTAATGTATTGCAGAAAAGAGGTATTCCCAAATCCCCAGTGTAATGGATACTAAAGTGATTTGGTTTTGTCTTTTCTATTTTCCCTTGTTGTAGCCACCACATTGCAACATAGTTCCAAATGGTTCATATTGACAGTCAGTGACAGAATCAAATCTTTCTCTTTAAAGGACAAAATGGTTCATATCAGCCAGTGGTTGATATGTGAGGACAAAACTGCAACAGCTTTGCAGATCTTTAAAGATCTGTCACTCTTTTTTTTTTTTTTTTTTTTTTTTCCTATCATAAGAGACAGAAATTTAAAATATAAGCACCAACACACATGCACCAACAAACATGCACACACATGCACGTGTAGAATGGTATTTATCTTAGAATTTTTGCTTCTAAGTAGTGGCGTCTGATTAGTAGAACTATCACTCCAGATTATACAGGAGATGGAGAAAAATAGCTTCTCCTAGGGTATGACTAAGAAACACCTGATCCACTCTGACTGTAAATGATGTCTTCAGTACGAGCTTAGATGAAGACATCAGTATCTGATTAGGTAAATTCAACCACTAAGAGCCAAGATAATGAACAAGACTGTCTCTTGAAATGAACGTTGTCTAAGTCAATAAAAAACATACACTGAAGACATCAGAGGATTAAAACAGCACATGGAAATAGAAATGGACACATTCACTCAGTATTATATCATGGAATTTATCATAGTAATTTAGATTCTGATTTCCAGACTCTTGCACCTTTCTCACAGTGAGTAGGACTCTTACGTAAAACACTCATGAAAGTGCTTATGGAAAAAAGATGCTGTTCACAGATTCACAGATTGATAAGGGTTGGAAGGGACCTCTAGAGATCTAGTCCAACCCCCCTGCTAGAGCAGGATCACCTACAGCAGGTTGCACAGGATTGCATCCAGGTAGGTTTTGAATATCTCCAGAGAAGGAGACTCCACAACCTCTCTGGGCAGCCTGTTCCAGTGCTCAGTCACCCTCACAGTGAAGACGTTTTTCCTCATATTCAGATGGAACTTCCTGTGTTCCAGTTTGTGCCCATTGCCCCTTGTCCTCTCACTGGGCACCACTGAAAAGAGTCTGCCCCCATCCTCTTGACATCCACCCTTTAGACATTTATAAGCACTGATGAGATCCCCTCTCAGTCTTCTCTTCTCCAGGCTAAACAGACCCAGCTCTCTCAGCCTTTCCTCATACGAGAGATGCTCCAGGCCCCTCATCATCCTCGTAGCCCTCTGCTGGACTCTCTCCAGTAGTTCCCTGTCTTTCTTGAACTGGGGGGCCAAGAACTGGACACAGCACTCCAGATGTGGCCTCACCAGGGCAGAGCAGATCTCCCTTGACCTGCTGGCAATGCTCTTCTTAATGCACCCCAGCATACCATGGGCCTTCTTGGCCATGAGGGCACATTGCTGGCTCATGGAGAACTTGTTGTCCACAAGGACTACCAGGTCCTTCTCCGCAGAGCTGCTTCAACCCCTAACCTGTATTGGTGCTTGGGGTTGTTCTTCCCCATGTGCAGGACCCTATGCTTGCCCTTATTGAATTTCATATGATTCCTCTTTGCCCAGTTCTCTAGTCTGTCCAGGTCTCGCTGAATGGCAGCGCAGCCTTCTGGTGTGTCAGCCACTCCTCCCAGCTTAGTGGTATCATCAGCAAATTTGCTGATGGTACACTCTGTCCCCTCATCCAGGTCATTGATGAATATGTTGAATAAGACCGGACCAAGCACTGACCCTTGGGGCACACCACTAGATACAGGCCTCCAACTAGACTCTGTGCCACTTATCACAAGCCTCTGAGCTCTGCCATTCAGCCAGTTCTCAACCCACCTCACTGTCCGCTCATCCAACCCACACTTCCTAAGCTTGCTAACAAGGATGTTATGAGAGATGGTGTCAAAAGCCTTGCTGAAGTCAAGGTATACAACATCCACTGCTCTCCATCCACCTGTTCAGTGTGATTAGGTGTATAAAGGCTGGATCTTAAAAATAATTAATGTCAATAGCACAATAATCATCTTGTTAACTAACTCTGCAATTGACACTGATCAGTAATTTCCAATTAAAATCAAAATAGTAATTTCAACTAAAGATACGGTTTCTGTAAACTAACTTCATCATTGGAAAACCATAAGCAAAACATTTCATTTTGATCCAGAGACACTCACATTACTTGTACTAATCTATTCCTGAGTTTGAGCTTAACTCCTGTGTAACAGTGTTATCACACCGTATAGACACTACAGCCCAAGAACAACCTACATCTCTGATTGTGCAAACCTGTCTTTCTCAGGCTGAGATGTTATATTCAGCACAGATAGTGCAGCCATAATGATCTCAAGGAACAGTGAGAGCATGTTGTATTTGAACTATAGTTTGCAGAGGTGACTCTGATCCTACAAAGTTATGCCTTTCACTGTTTAACTGATTCAAAATTAAGTAAGTGCTTTACTATTTCTTAATCTGTGTTTTCTGTTGTTCTTCCCTTAGCTCTTCAGTTCCAGGAATGTTTTTCATATTCCATTATTTTCTATTATTTCCTGTCAAGACAGGAGTTGAGGAAAAGTGTCGAAATACCAGTATTCCCTGCAGGATTAAATTAATTGTAATGTTTCCACCTTTATCTTATATTAAAATGCAGCATGTATCAGCAGTTATAAAATAATAACATTTGTTTAAAGAAATTATAAAACATTTAGGGAATTATTCATCAGATGAAAAAGTAAAAAAAAATCTTTCAAGATAAACTTTGGAAAAGTTTGTGTGAACTATTTGCTCTGATATGTAAGTTTTCCTCTACAATAAGTATTATTTTGGATTTTCCAATATATTTTACAAACAAGGAAATTAAAGAGTAAGAGAATGATGGTAACATTCCTTGAAATAGTATTTACTAGAATGTTAAAAATGGGATTTGGTAGTAAGTGATCATACAGATTGTTAGAGGTATAATATATACTTTTGCAAAGGAAGAACTCATGTTTTATTTCGAAATGTCTTGAGTGCACCAGTGAAGCAGTCTGTTATTCACATGATTAAGTTAAGACTGTATCATAGGTGTTTTATTGAATATTTTTACTTTGTTTTTATGGCATCATTTAATGGTTGGAGTCCCCATAACATTTCAAGCATTTTGAAGACAACTGTCATGTATATCACATATTTTTATAGTCCTTTCTACTTCAATAATTACATTATGGAACAAAGAATTGTGTATATTAGAAGAATACTGCTTGACAGATCAGACAAAAGTAACTATTTCCATTTGTACTTTTTATCAGGTTTATATTTTATAGTCAGAAATAATTGCCATCAGATATTCTGAATTAAACTCAATTTTACCTATCCAAAGATTAGGTGTTTCAAGTACACTGCCTAAATCTTGCCTTGGTTTCTGACATTTAAGGAAACTGACAAAAAACTATTAATTGGCATTCTAATGTGTAACCAGATAAACTCTATCCACTACCAGCCTGCATAAAATGTCTGTTTTCACACTAGATACTGACCCCTTCTAATTCTTCAGTAATTTGAACAGTAGTATTTTGAGACCAAATCTCATGATGCCAGGGTTATTTTAAACAAAACAATGACTTAAACTATTATGCTTGTGTTCCTTTCAGCTGCCTCAAAAATATTGCAATTAAAACATTGTATTAGTCATTAATTGGCTCGAAATACCATCAGACATCAATTTAAAATTGCTCTAAAATAAAATCAAACAGAAGTGGAAAAATAATTATAATTTATAGCTTGTTATTTTTGTTGATATATGTGTGGTGGGTTGACCCTGGATGGGCGTCAAGTGCCCACCAAGCCACTCTGTTACTCCATTTCTCAGCTGGACAGGAGAGAGAAAATATAACAAAAGGCTTGTGGGCTGAGATAAGGACAGGGAGAGATCACTCAGCAATTACTGTCATAAGCAAAACAGACTCGACTCAGGAAAATTAGTTTAATTCATAACCAATCAAAACCAGAATAGGATGAATCAAATCTTAAAACACCTTCCCTCCACTCCTCCCTTCTTCTCAGGCCCAACTTCACTCCCAATTTCTCTCCCTCCTGCCCCGCAGTGGCACAGGCAGACAGGGAATGGCGGTTGTGGTCAGTTCATCACACGTCTCTGCCACTCCTTCCTCCTCAGGGGGAGGACGACTCATACTCTTCCCCTGCTCCAGCGTGGGGTCCCTCCCACAGGAAACAGTTCTCCATGAACTTCTTCAGCAAGGGTCCCTTCCATGGGGTGCAGACCTTCAGGAACAGACTGCTCCAGCATGGGTCCCCCACGGGGTCACAAGTCCTGCCAGCAAACCTGCTCTGGCGTGGGCTCCTCTCTCCACGGGGCCACAGGTCCTGCCGGGAGCCTGCTCCAGCATAGGCTTGCCACAGGGTCACAGCCTCCTTCAGATGTTCCCACCTGCTCTGGTGTGGGGTCCTCCATGGGCTGCAGGTGGATATCTGCTCACCGTTGACCTCCATGGGCTGCAGGGGGACAGCCTGCTTCACCATGGCCTTCTCCATGGGCTGCAGGGGAATCTCTGCTCCGGGGCCTGTGGCACCTCCTCCCCCTCCTTCTGCACTGACCTTGGTGTCTGCAGAGTTGTTTCTGCAGAGTTGTTTCACATATTCTCACTCCTCTCTCTCTGGCTGCAATTGCTTTCAACTTTGTGTGAGTTTTCTTTCCCCTTCTTAACTACGTTATCCTGGAGGCCCTACCACTGTCACTGATGGGCTTGGCCTTGGCCTTGGCCAGTGGCGGGTCCGTCTTGGAGCCGGCTGGCATTGGCTCTATCAGACATAGGGGAAGCTTCTAGCAGCTTCTCACAGAAGCCACCCCAGTAGTGTCCCCCACTAACAAAGCCTTGTCATGCAAACCCAATACAATATGTTTTATAGACTAGAATTTCACTGGGGCCATTGGTAACTAAATACCTCATTAGACACTGTATGTGACCCCAAGGAACACTGGTAGTCGCAGAGACACCACAAACTGCTTTATGTCTTTCTTTCCACTTATGAAATCCTTTGGATAGGTAAGTTACTACAGCTGCAGATGTGTGGGACAGCCTTTGTGTCTACACTGTTAGGTGGTCCAAAGGCTGATCTCTTGCTTCTAGGTCAAGAGGAGCAGGAAGTGAGGGTATTATTATTTCACAAACATAAACTTCAAAAGAGACAGTCATCATCCCAGCCAGAAGTCACTAAGCTTTTCATTCTCATACAGAGGAGGCCAAACTGATTAATAATTATGGGGTGACTTATTCTGCTCTAATTTTCAATGGCTGCATACTCAGATAATTTAAGAGATTGATTCTGAGGCTTTTGTTTCTCACGTCAAGCCCAACATGTTTAAATTTGTGTGCCTGAAGCTAGTCACCTATTCCTGTATGAATGACCTGATTTCAGAGATTTTGCAGACAACTTTCTGAAATATAAAAAATAATGCTACAACATGCTAGAAAGAATGTGTTATTTTACTATTGTCCATATTCTAAGTCTTATAATTTAGGTCAAGGACAATCTATCTGAAAGGACATATCATGTCACATTTGTCTCACCCAACCTGACCTCTGAGCTAGTTGTCTGGAATTCCTTTGCAATCAGTGGAGAGCACAGCTCATTAGATGCATATTAGACTTAGCTTTACAAGAGAGAAATCATACTGTAAGTGAAATCCATTTACTAGAAATGGAAACAGTCTTGACTAGATACAGAAATCATGGATGAGGTTGACATCAACACTAAAATAACTTACATCTGTTACACAAAAAACCCAGTATCTGAGACATCCTGCCAGGCCTGGAGGCTATGGACATAAAATGCATGTGCCTTTCAGGAATGGCAGCAGAGTGCTTTAGGACATTTTAAGTAGCATTTCAGATGTCTACAATTAGGCAAAAAACCTGAGCCATTCATCTGCATTGCTGTCAGTGTGAGCTCAGTCACCCAGCATATCTGTGGACATTTACATGTAGACATCTAAATTTTAGTATCGTCAGCTCAGGAGAATCTCACTCCATACATGGTAGATATCAAAAGCTGATTGACATGAATCCTGATGTTGTATCCCATCCTAAATACCAAGCCAAATCTACTGCTTAATTTTTACTTTTAAGGTCATATGAGCCTGCCACTAGACAACAGGTCCTCAATAACAATACTGACATTTCACAGGTCCAGTGAACAATTTAAGTATAAAATGATGCTGGTATAAAGTGATGCTGTTACTAAGAGAAACAGTCTGTCTCACCTTTCACTGACAGTAATTTGCTCCCACCCCTGCTTTTGCTGCTTCTCTGTACTGCAACAAGCATTTCAGTGGCTATCCAGTGAATTATTCAGAGAACAGATCCAGCTGAAAACTATCCCAGCAAAAATATAATAGCTGTTATTCTTTTGGATCAGTCATCCTGATGTGATTTACCATAAAGTAAACCAAATCTCTCTGTTGGTATTAATCTGAGGCTAGGAGCAGTAAGATTTAAAATACTTAAAATATTTATTAAATTACAACAAAAAAGAACAGTAGCAGAGTTTGGTCGTGACATTACAGAAGAGACTCTGTCTAGGAAGGTGTGATTGCAACTGTATGGAAAAATCAGTAACTCATAGAGAAAAAATTGTCAGTTTTGACAATTATCAACACCTTAATTCTATAAAACAGTCTAATGCTTTCATGGTCATTTCAATAGGAACATTTTTCAAGAAACTTGTTATTGGTATGATGTGAAAAGAATGAGTTAAAGTGAATTAAAACAATATCATATAAAGCAGATAGATAGCTAGTCACAACTACCTTATAATAATCTGAAACGGAATTTAAAAATGTTTTTCCATGTTGCCCTGTCTACTGTCACATTAAAATGACTGTCACCACTCAGTTTAAACTGGAGTAGCAAAAGCAGACAAAGTACATTACTGATTTTGATCCTGTAGCATTTGAGTTATAATTTAGTAATATCAAAAGTAGTGCTTTTGCAATGCATGTCCTAAAGAAAATGACAGGAACAGTGGCAGGTAACCCAAAGGTGTAATCAAAATTAACCGACATATCATGAATTATAAATATGAAAGGTTTGGAAAAACTGCTGTTGGGCTTATCTGTACTTCAGTAGTTATTCACAGAGGATATGTGCTTTATATTATCATCTGTGTGGGGATAATCTTCAAACAGAAGAAGAGGCAAAATGTGTCAACTAAATTAACAGTTATGAATTATTTTCTCAGCTCTAATTTTACTTTACTAATTTAACTTTACTCAAAATGTGCAAGCATTCCCAATTTATAAAAGTGAAACTTACAAGGAATAATTTGTCTGATCTAAATAAATCATCTCAAGTGCTATGATGTAGAAAAAAGATCTTTTAACAACAGTCATTAAAATATCAAAAGGATATCCATGTTTTAAACTATGCTTTAATCCATTGTGTAAAGCCACATTCAGCAGACACATTATGCATATTTTGTAAGGCCCTTAGCACAGAATTTAGACACTTTTTCATTGTGAAAAGCACTCTTAGCAGAGCAGCTATCTGCTTTAACCTAAGAGGTTTAAAATTATTTATTTCTAAAATAATTTACGTTTATATGCACTGAAAAGAAATATGCATTTCTTATAGGTAATCTATCACCTCCTAAAAGAGGACCCTAAGACAGGCAAGAGGACTTGTAACTATTTCCATCCATTCTCATTCAGAAAGGGAGTGTAGGGCGATTAACTCATACTTTGAGATCTAACTTTTTAAGACTGAATTTGGGTGACATGAAACCCATACTTAGTTTCCACTGACATGAATACAATATAATTATCTCATCAGGTGTCTCCATCAAAAATCTGAAATAAAGAGTATCCATCATTCTCCAGAACAGTTTAACAGACATCATGTCCATTAACATGAGTCATTGAACCTGTAATAACATGGTTTATTTGGGTTAGAGTCATCTGCAGTTAGAATGAGGTGATTTTTGTAACACATAATTGCTATTGTTACTCCTCGATATATATATTTGCTATGCATAATATTTTTTTATTATTATCTGTTAATTATGGTAAAAACCCCTTTAAAATTCCCTGTGAAATAAATAAAAGAAACAACAATATTATTGTGCCAGAGATTTGCCTGCCAGATACAAAAGATATAAAAATAATCATTCTGTTTTAAAGGATAAGGCATACAAAATGGAGTAGCTACTACTGGAGTACAATAATTTACATGAAGCCTTAGAAAGCTTAATTTGTTGTAATAAACTATTTGTTACAAGGTTACAAAAGATAGATATTAGGCTGTCATATACAGTCTTGTCAGGTTGACAACCCTTATGTTGAAACTTTTAGCTCCTAATGGAGACCATGCTGTGGAAAAGGCAGAATACTGACAGTGCCTGAGATATTCTCAAAGTGGAACCTGTGCCTCTGGAAAACCATAGCAAGACACAGTTGTTTACAGTGGAACCTCTACAATATTTTAGTATGGCTCTGTTTTTTGTAGAAATAAAATGAAATTTCAGCATAAATTAACTGGAAAGGATGCTGAAGGAATAATATTAATGCCATTTAAAAGCAAAACATTTGAATTTAGCTTATATTAATTTTTAACAACAAGCACTGCTTTATATATTCATTTTGTAATACAGGAGATGCAGAGAGTAGCTAGATACAAAGACAAACCAGTTTAACCTGCAGTTTGGCTGAATTTGATCAAATTGTGGACTTCTAATGAACAAAACAAGGCTGGGTGCAAATGTTACAGGAATGGAAACTGATATAACCTTTGCATGGATGCTGCAGACCAAAGCTAATGAATTTTTAACAGTTCTGCTGGAGAATTTGTTGTCCAATAATTCCTCCAGAAGATCATCTGGTTTGAAAGGTATTCACACCCCTCCTAAAAAGTATGTGTGGATTCAAGACAACAAAGCATCCGCCATCTACTATGTAGTACATTATTTATCTCCTCCTTTAGAAGGTTGTTTCATGCAAGTACCTCAGGAGAGTTTTTATAAGAGATCAATAATATTTTTGAATTTCTGAGTGACTGAGAAATGTGCCTGAGTTACTCTCAGGGACAGATAATAAATATAACACTTATGGGAAGAAAGGGATTAATATAATAGAGACAAAGTAAAACATAACATCTTGAAAAAGGCAGTGTAGAGGCTGATTTGCCTGTATTTAGACTTACCAGCTGTATTTTTGTTTTATAGGAACACATGTGTATGCTGCACTTACCTCAATCCCCAGCACACACATATACACACACTCTTGAATAGTGTGAAAATGCAGAGGAAAATCATTTCAGACACATAGGAAGAGCTGGTAAACAGACTATGAGGAATGGTGCCTGCCATACTCACAGACCCACTGCCATCCATATAAATCCAGCCTCCTCCATCCAGATCCTCCTGAGAAACTTTCCTGAAAACATATTTAGCAGCTTTACGGTTTGAAATGAACAAAGTGACAATGTTTTCATGCATGGTTTAAAAGCAATCCCCTCTCCACTCCCAAGATACCTTGTTCTTGGATTAATGTATATATACAAAATAGATCTGGTTGAAAACAGGAAGAAACAAAATATTGTCAGGAAATGTTAGTACTGAAAATATCAGATGAAATGGCTTTACCCATTCTAGGTGTTAGGCATGATGGTGAGTGATGTTAATAACAAATACATTGAAGAAGAAAGTGATTCAATTTGTCCAGGAGAAAAAGGAGATTGAGGGAGTGAGTCATACATGGAAGTCAGGGAATGATAACAAATAGATGAGGAACAGGGATTACTGTGCTTGCTCCACACTGCTCTTAAAGAGTAATCTTCACAGGAATGGGAACACGGATTGGGTCCCAGACAATTTACACCCATTCTGTAGTCTCCAGGACACTCAAATGTCCTGGTAGCAATAGTATGTTAGAAGTACACTGATCAGCCTGGCCTACCGCAGAAGGTTGACTCTGAATGGTCTTGCACAATCACTCTCTGAAACAAAAACCCATGTGATTTTGAAGAGATTTAAGGGATGCTACTCCAACTGTAGTACAAAGAGATCCTCTGGTTTAAGACATATGCTCTAAAAAGTTTCTCCTTGAAAACACTGGGAGGGCAATAGTGTCTGTATAACTTGAAACTCTAAATAAATTCTTGTTACTTTGTGATCAACCCGTGCTATGAGCGCTGCCTGCCAATTATTTCAGGGAGCCAGCACAGTGTGCTCCAACCTCATTAATGTGCCTCTGTGCAGAAAGCCACAGGGCAGGGTATTAGAATTCACTTGGCTGGATTATTCCAGTCTAGTACATGACACTCCCACAATCAGGCCCCAAATTGAGAAAGTAGTGAATAAGTATTCAAAAAGTAAATTTTAAAAACAAAATAAAATTATATTTTTAAAGGAATTTCTTAAGCAGAAAAATGACTTCAGATTTGGTTGCTGTATAATTAGAGAGACACTAAACAATTTTCTAGGTTTTTTTTCTAAGTTTTTAACAAACATTCAATTCATTTTTTCCATTTGACACTTTTCCCACAGATTAGGCTACCGAAAGACACAAAAAAGAAAAATCTTCAACGTAGATGTCAGTTCCACCTAATGCTTTGCTGTATAAGTCCTGTTTGATTCTAAATTAAATGAGCAACCACAGTAAATCAAGCCCAATATTCATGTCCTCTTCCCTGCAGACATAATTACATGCCCCTTAAGTGCTCACTCCATCCATTGCCAGAATGAGAAATGTTTAGGTGAGTGGGAGAGTGGAAGACTTCTTAACCAATCACAACATTTGGAAGAAAAAGCTTAGTGGCTTAGAAGAAAAAACTGAAAATTTACTAAAGGTGGTTATGTAATTCCACCCGTATGTAATCTAAATGATTCATGTGCCTGCTAGGCATTATAAGACAATCTCTTCAGCCATATCATTTACTCTGAATTCACTTAGGGGTTTTGTTGCGTTATTTGGGGTTTTTTTCCGCTGAAAGAGAGTGCCATCTTCAAACTAGCACGGCAGCAGATTTCTTGTGAAAGCAATAAAATAGTCTCTGGCACAGTGAGTCTTCTTCTTGGGGAATTAGAAAAAGGAAAAGTAGTTCTGCTCAGTAAGTAGTTCTGAAGTACAAAGAGCTGGAGTAAGAAGTTTAGAAGTCCATGTAAATGTGGCCATGAGGATTCTGAATGTGCAACATGCTCAATTAGAGGAAACCATTATAACTGTTAGAATTCCATACTGATTTTCCCCCTATTTTCTTTCTTAATTGATTTACTTCTGTTTGGTCTGCAACACAAATTTGTATGTACTATGTCCTTGAAGAGTAATCTGTCATTCAGTAGAGAGAACAGATAATCATACTTTGAGTAATAATGGAAAAACTGAACAAAAACCTGGGCTATAAACAGGGATTTGCTAAGTGTGCATTCTGAAAGGGATGAAAACTGGGGTGGATAGAAAATTGGAGCTTTCTTATCTGATCTTGAATTTATATTTTGTGCTGATGCACTCCACAGTCATTCAATAACATGACTTGCTGGCTAGGCATAGCAGCTGGAAGCTCTTTTGGAGAACAGAAAGCCAGGAAAGATGAGTTGTAAAATTATAATGAAAAAAAGTTTTTAAAAGGAAGAATTGCTATTGATTATTACACTAAATGTTAATTTGTAGCTTTAAATCATTGCTGTCAAGCTAACGCTGTGGAAAACAAGAAGAAAAAGTACTTCAAATGGCTTTTTTAAATTATTTTGTCTGGCTGGCAGGTATTTTAATCCATTTGTAAACTAGTACTGTGGTTTGTGTGTGCTCACACATGTGCACACAAAAGAAAATATTCTAAGTTGTATATTTGAGAATAAGGGAAAAGAATAAAATAAGCAAGAGCAAATGTAAGAAGAATAACATCATCTTTTGGATCTCATTTTATTTCAATGAAAACAAGTCAGGAGAGAGAGTACATGAAGGAAAGGTATAGCACACAGTCAGAAAAAAACCCATGTTATGTGTTGTTAGTGAAAATCTCAGCCCACTGGAGACCCAAAGTGAATGTGTTAATGAAAGCCACAAAGGAAGAGATTTTCCAGGCTCAAATAACACTTGATTATTTGCCAGTTTACAGTGGCATAATTACATGTCTGAGCCCAGAGTTTTGTCAAGTATTTTTAAAAATGTAAATTAGATTCATAACTCACTTAGGGCATCTGAAGATTTTACTCTTTAGGACTTCTGAAAAATTCTCTCTTTTTCACCTTTCTTACGCGATATGATGACAGACTGTCACATCAGCTACCAGCTATTTCTTGGAATTCAAAGATTCTGTGTAACAAAATCCTGAAATCAAATTAAAGGCACATGTTCTTACACAAACAACAGAATTAGACTACTTCATTATTCAGATGAATATTCTTGCAGTTTAGATATCTCCTTAAATACGGGACTGTGTAAATGAAGTGCATCTTTCAATATTTATGATTTGTCCAGCGTGTCACAGGCTCACTGTAAGTTATGGTGATTCACTTCACATTAGAACACCTCTCTGAGAAAGATTGCTGAAAAAGATGCTTGACATTTCATGTAGTTCTTCTTAACAATCCTATTCTCTAGTAATTTCAAAGTCCTGAGTTACACAACTAGTATAGATTTTCACACAAAGAACAAAATGATGAGCACTTTTCTACTTCTTAGTATATAGCTCAGCCTAACTGGAAACTTGCCTGTAATTTACATGTATTGACTATTGCTGCCACCTTTGATCTCAGATACACAAATGGATACATATTTGTAGGGAAAACTCAGCCATCCAGATTAACATAAATTAGAAGAAGAATCAGATATTTGAAATGGACCATACACTATCTTGAAACTAGTCCTTATTTTGATGTGTTATAATGCAGTTAGAATATACATACACAGCTTTTTAAAAGAATTGGCATTTGTTGTGTTTTCTGTTAGACTATTTCTCTAATCTTGGAGAAAGAAAGAAAGATATTTTTCTGTTGGAATAGTGGGTAAATGCTACATGTGATGAAATGATGGCATTTTAACAACTGCTACTGGCCCACAATTTTTTAATTCTAACCCACGAGCCTTTCATTGTATTTTCTCTCCCCTGTCTAGCTGAGGAGTGGGGTGATAGAGTGGCTTTTGTGGGCACCTGGCCTCCAGCCAGGGTCAATCCATCACAATGTTTCAGCCCATCTGAACATCTCTGGAGAGCTAAAACTCTCATCTTTTTCACCCTTTAAATGAACCACTTAAAGCACACATCCTTTTACTCTGCTAAACTGATCACCAAATAATTGTTTTGTAGATACAAAACGAGTAATTGTTGCTATTGATATGCTTTTAGTAATTAGAAAATTTTATGTCATTCTTTAGCAGTTTGTCAAAGCAAATTTGGAAAAAAAAAAAAGATACTGTATTATTTTAAAGGAGGCAGCAGTAGACAGTTGTGAATATGCAATAGACGTATTCTCTTCTTCAGCATTGCTATACGTCTCTTTTTATGTGTCTTCATGTTGTGGAAATTAATTTTTCTCTTACATTTAATATTTTTAGGGGAATGTTTATTCTTGTTGGCATAATACAAAATAATGCCCAGGGAAGAAATGTGCAAGAAAATATTGCACAAAATCCTTGGTTATTAGCAATTTGATTGAGCTATTTCTGCAATATTTTTACTAAATATGAGATTTACTGGTAAGTGCACAGAATTTGGCTTTGAAGATATTCAAAGTTCATGGTGTTCCAGACCTTCAAGATTAACAAAAAAAGCAACTCGATATTTGTAAGATGCATATTTAATGCACATTTGATCAAACTCAAAGGTCAAAATAAACCATAGAACATCTGAAAACACACAGATCATACCTGAAAGATTTATATGGGTTTTGAAATGTAAAACAGGTCTACAGTAAGTAAATGCTATAGCATTGCTTATTATAGTAAGAAAATGATGGTCTCCAGACCATTGAACCTGTGCAGCTTGTTTTCTTCAATGTTTTGATCTTTACTACTTTTTTCTTACGTAAGAAAGAGGTATAGCATATTTTAAGGAGGTTAATGTCAACACAGCACAGTTAGGACCAATCCCAAGAACCTATCTGTATTTAACAGAACATAGAAATCTTTTCAAAAACAGTCCTACTACAAATTTTATTAAGAAATATTACACTTGAATGATTTTTATAGTAAGGTTAAATGTTTCCTTTTCATGGAGTTACTATTTTATCCTAAAGTGCATTTTTCCTTTGAAAGTTATTTAAACTGTAGGTATCGAGGGATTAATGTTTCTAAATATGTATAATTAGATTTTAGGGATGGCTAGTGTCTCACTTGAGCATCTGTTTTAATTGCTTTTTTTACTCTAACTGGTCAAAAGGCAACAAAAAATGCCCAGAATTGTATTTTTCTTCCTTTGGTTGAGAGAGTTTTGCTTTTTGGAAAAAACCAAAACAAAACCAAAATCCACCAAACCCCCCCCCCCCCCCCCCCCCAACTCAACAACAACAACAAAACACCAAAACTGAAAAGTAAATTTTCAGTATCTTTTGCTACTCTGGCTTTGCTAGTTCTTTTTTATTTGTTAAATTGTGCACAATCATTACAAATACATGATGGTAACATTCAACTTAAGGAACGCTACATAAACCACAAAACCAAACCAAAACAAAAAAATAGACAAAATGATAAAATGTAAACAATACCTGTTTTTAGGCAGTCTATTGGTAAATGCACATCATCTATGAAAAATGAAAAGTATCAAGCATCTCAAAAAAGCACAGAAACCTGGCATTGTTATTTAGTAGCATAAAGACGGCTATTAGATGTTAAAGAAACTGTTTCCAAAAGTGGCAAAATAATGTTTAAATTAAGGAAACAAAAATGAAACATGCAATTTGGGAAGTTCAATGTAAGATCATAAAAAACCAGTTCAAAAATAGTCTGAAAGACAACTAGCAAAATAAATACTAGTGAAAATATTTTTGAACCTGTCAGAAATAGGAAGTCTGCCAGAAAGTCCACTGAGCTTATAGATGACTGCCGAATACATACAAGTTTTCAAAAAAGATAAGGCCCAACCAGAAAAGCTGCATTTACTATACCCATCAGTGTTCACTACAGAGAAGCCTTAAGAGATGTCTCATGCCAGAACCCCTCCTTTGGAAGCAGTTCTAAGAAATCTTGAAGTATCAAAGGTATAGGTTTTAAAACACATCAATGAAAGAGTGGGAAAAACAGCCAGACTAGATGGTATTTATGAACATGTTCTATGAAGGCATAATAGCGAAACTTATAAATGATTAGCAGAAGCCTGAAACAGGTAGCTAAAAGTAATCTTGATACTAAGGAACATCAAGGAGCAAGGCAACGCCAATTTGTCCCAAGGCAGATAAGAAAAACTATGGATCAAAAAGTCTTACTCCCATACTAGCCAAACAGGTGGATGTCATAACAACAACTAAATTGATAGATGCATGGATGTTGTTCTAATAAAAAAGCAATATAAACATGGCCATAGTGGATTCCAGTCATGTCTCACAGATTTAAAATTCTCTGAAATTGTCTGTAAGTATGTGAATAAGATTTGACACTTAGATGTTCAGAAAAGTTTGTCACAATGCCTTTCACAGAACTTTAATTCTCATGAGTCATGAGAAACTGAATGGCTGTGGGTCCATCAAAACAGAAAGTCCTCCATCTCAGTGATTAACAGAACAAATGGCTAGAGAAGAAAAACTGGTCCATTTTCACAGTGAAGGGCAAGTCATAGTAAAGTTCTAAGCATATCTGTATACACACTCTTCGTAAATGATCACCTATAAATGTGTACACACACAAATGTGCATGTGTTTAAATATTACAGTGGAAATTGTGGTGTGTTGTCATCGGCTGGCTGTCAGATGCCCACCCAGCCACTGTCTCACTCCCTGTCCTCAACAGGACAGGGGGAGAAAATGAGATGATAAATCTTGTGGGTTGAGATGAAGACAGGGAGATCACTTACTAGTTACCTCATGGGCAAAACAGACTTCATTTGGGTAAGATTAATTGCTAGATAAAATAGAGTTGGATGGTGAGAAACAAAAACACCTTCCCTGCACCCTCTTTTTCCCAGGCTCAACTTCACTGCTTCATTCTTGACTCTTTTTCCTCCTCCCACCCCAAGGGGTGCAGGCAGATGGGGAATGGGGGGCTGTGGTCAGTCCATAACAGCTCCCCTTTGCTGCTCCTTCCTCCTCACAGTTTCTCCCTGTTCCAGTGTGGGTCTTTCCCAGGGGCTGCAGTCCTTCAGCAAATCCCACACGCTCTGGTGTTGTCTCTTCCATGGGCTGCAGGGGGACAACCTGCTTATCCATGGTCTCTACCTCAGGCTTCTGGGCAGTCTCTGCTCTGGTGCCTGTAGCACCTCCTCCCCTGTCCTTTGCTACCCTTGGTGTCACAGCGCTGTTTCTCACATCTTTTTTTCCTCACTCCTCACTGCCATGCAGCAATTTGCCCTTTCACAGAGGCAGTGTTTCTCATGTTTCCCCCACACACCCCTCCTCTGTCTGTCATTTTTTTGCCCTTTCTTTAATATGCTTACATGTATTTTCCTAGAGGCGCTTCCACTGTGGCCAAGGGGCTGAGCTGTGCCTTGCGGTGTGTGGGTTGGAGCTGGCTGGAACCGGCTGTGTCCGGCACAGGGCAGGCCCGGCCTCTCCTCACAGAGGCCGCCCTGCAGCCCCACTGCCAGCGCCTGGGCACCAACACCCAGGAGAGAAACATATGATGAAAATGCATATACTTAAGATAATCTTAGAGTTTAAACCAAAATTCTAATAGGAGTAACGAGTCCAGAAAATGGAGTAGATTTTAAAAGGGAGCCTGATCTGTGCTCAAAGTTTGGTGAAAGGGGTTACACAAGGTAGAGTGCCCAAAATAGCAGAGGTCTCTCTGAGGATACACCACTCCTCCCCTCCTTCCTTCCCGTTTCTGTGCTAGCACAGGGCTGCACTGCAGGTCTCATGGATCTCAGCCCAAGGTCTTTCCCAGCCTGTGGTGACTGGGATTCAAAACTGTAAAAAACAGGTAATAAAAATAAATAAAACCAATGTGTTAATTTTGCAAGAGATAACAGAAACTGTCATTCCCAGGCAGCTGCAGAAGCTGTTCTGGAAGTAACTTTGACATCATTCCCAATCTTTGTTACCAAACTTTGTTATCTCTTCTGCCTCTAAATAGTCATTTGGCTCTTCAGACTCTTCTCCCAGCTTTATGTCTTTTCACACTTTTTTTTTTGTGTTGCCTTTGTATTAGGGTTTCCTCATTACAAGCACCTTGTTGAATATGATTTTTCTTACTGCACACTCATCCAGGAAAAAGAAACATTAACATTAAGCAGATATTTCCACAACGTATATTTCTTTAAAACATATGTTCAACATCTTATTTATTTAATTATGCCGTATAAGTTTGTTGCTATACAACTGTTTACTGCATGATCATGATTCTGTAAATTGGTTGTGTCATGCTGACAAGTGTTTCTTAGAATAATTAATTATTGTTTTCAAGAGAAAAAAACCCTTTTTTTCATAAGCTATATAGTGAAATGATCTACTGAAGTGTTTCTGCTCACTTCCTACCTAAACAATTCATCATCAGTAGACAATTGGTAGCTGAGAGCGTTCAGAACAGAAAGATCTCTTCATGCAGGCCTTGGGTATGAACTGCCCACTGAATGGTAAATTTATGATTTTATACTGCTTGTTGGGAAATAGCAATTCTTAATAGAACTCTCTTTTATTTTTACTCTATTAACATTTCAGCCCTATTAACATCTTTTCATTTCTTTGTTACACAGTTAATGGCATTTTGCTCAATATGGTATAAAATAAGCAGTGAATGTTAAAGACATTTTAATATGAAATCTGAGGGATCAAATTGATATAATTATAAAAAGTACAGAGATGTTCCTATCCTTAATGTTATTTTTACCAAAATCTATAGACCATTTCACTTCAGTAACAAGTATTGTATTTCACTGATTTAGAAAAGCTGAAGTTATCTTTTCAAATTCCTAGTTTATAAACACTATAAGGATTTTAAACCAGTTTTATCATTAAATCATCATAGTTGTTTGCATCAGTGTCGCATTAGAATGAAGTCTGAAAGTTAGATTAACTGTTTTTCTGGGAAATGCTTTTGTATGGGAAATTCCTCCAGCAATGTAAAGCTGGCAGGGTAGCTTTACAGTACATAATTTCCAGGACCATTAGTGAATAAGTAGATCCCAGGAGGAAAAGGGTATTGCCTTATTACTGCATCCTCAGGAGCTATTAAATAAGTACCTTAAGTGTTAGGACATGCACACATAGTACAAATCAGGCTTGCAATTTCTCTAAGTAAGTTATGCTTCATAGCATCCTTCCCTAAGTGCCTAAGAATGGTAAAATGCAAACATGGATATAGCAGAGCTCCACAAAGTGAGCATATTTCAGTTGCAGCTAAAGATCTGGGAGCAGATCCAAAAAGCACTAGGCACCATTGAAATCAATGGGAGTTAGGTACTTTATAATCTTTCTGATTTTCTTCTGAAGTTCATAATATTTCATCTCTGATATTTTAATCTATGGTGTTTCTAACGGTTCCTTTATGTAAGAAAATAATTTCTGCTCTTAAGGTGAATTTATAATTACTTAGTGAACTTAGCAACTGTTGCATTTTCATGAGCAACAGCAGAATTTTTTCTCATCTCTCTGCCATGCTTTTCCTCTTCCTTTTGTATTCTTGATTTCTTTACTATGTATCAAACACAATCATGGAATACATAACCTTTTTCAGGTTTTGACAATTATGTCTAATGTCATCATTCCTGAGAATTAGTTAATACTGATATATCGTTGTGTCTGAATCTGGAATGCTGACAAATTAAGAGAGTTCTGCTTTGAATCTCCTTGATGTCTGCCACTGAAATCTGCATGCAGATGTGCAAGGAGTTTTGTTGCTTCAAGGTAAGACCAGATCTAATTAACTCCACACTGAAGTATAAGAAATATTCTCTGCAGCGAAGGGAAGTATAAACTAGGAAAGAAGAGTGAAAATCTTTCAGAACATGTTACTCTGGAGGAAAAAGCATGTAGGCAAATAGTTTAATTTTTGTAATTTCTCATTGAGACTCCCATTATCTATTTCAGAAAAAAATGGTTTGGATAACATGCAGCATATCTTGGAACAGCATAGGAATATTGACTTCTGCTCTTATGGAGGAAAAAGGCATAAATTATGGATTCATATGATAAAAAGTTTAAATTAATTTCTTCACAATTTAAAGGTATATAAAATATTTATCATTTAATGGACATTTGTTGTAATAGATTTAAGGCAAAATATTTAGCCTTAAATTGAGCTCTCCTTTTATCACTTTATCCTGTTCCTTGCTCTGCTCCACTGATGATTACAACCACAGAAAAAATAAAATAGATTCACATGGGTTATCTAAAATATAAATTACTGAAGACTACTGCCATGGCACCAATTACTCACTTTTGTTTCTTCCTCAGATATTGTGTAGAAGAACAGCACTGTTTCTTTGTTGCAGTGTGAATATGTCATGAAAGTGCCTATAAAATCCATAGTGAATTAGCAGTTACTACCAAATATAAATTGATGTACAGTAGAAAAGTTGATTTATATCTTGTGCTCAGGCACTGCAGCTGCCAGTAATTTGGCTGTATTTTTTCAGGACATTTTAAACATTATATAGAAGAATCTTTTCTTTGTAGTGCATATGTGTTGTTTGTTTGAAGATAAATCACATTTCATTGTATGGTTCATTCTTATTTTGTTTTCTTGTCAAAATGAAGTTTGAGAAATGCTCAGTATTCTTTCACATAAGGGTCATATACTGCAGCTAAATACTTCATCACACAATGCTACTACATGTTTAACACAGAAATCTTTGTAGAAGAAAGTGTTTCCATCCAAAGGAAGTTCAAATGAAATAAATACCACTGCTTTAGTTGACAACTGATAACCTAGAATAATCACCTGTCAAAGGTTGTATGTCCAGGGCTAACATAATAGGTTAGTTTAAAACCTATTGACATAGATAGGTGAAGTTATTCAGTTCATTGTGTTTGAATGTTAACTGAAAGCCATGACCCAGCAAAGTGAGAATTTATAGATGTTGAAAAAAAAAATTACAAGTACTTTTAAAATTGTCAAAAGTACTGTCAGGCAATAACTTACATTTCTTTCCAATAATGCTGAATGAGAAATGCCAGTTCATGATGATTTGGCTTAATGTTTGTTTTTGAGGTTTTTTTTCCCCTAAGAAAACACGAGCAATGAAGAAAAAAGGCAAAGAGGAGCAGAGGTGGAATGATGCAGTAAATCTACCTTGCTGTCTTTCCCCTGCTACTCAGTGCAGAGTATCTGCTGAACTAGGCAGAGTAAATAAGTTTGTGGGAGAAGGAAAGGATTGTGAGAATAAAAGGGACCAGTAGCCTTTCCTTTACTTCTACCCACCTAAGTCCTTGTAAAGACATTTCAACAGCAGAAACATTTTTTCATTCATTTTCATTCATTTCTAAACATTCCCATTATATTTTTGTTTCTGAGTTCTTTAATTAAAAATTTACTATGAAAATAATGAATAAGCTGAAAAGTGGAACATATTTGAGAAGTCTCTTTTGAGAAGTTCTTTGTTTTTTCAGTGTGTAACTGAAAGGGGATGGTTGATACCTAAACTGGAAGGGTAACATTGAACTATAGAATTAAGGAAGACAATTCTAAGGATTCTTTTATGTAGAACTATATGATAAGGTCCTTTACATACAAGATATACCACAAGTACTTTGGAATAAAATGGTTAGTAAACTACCTGTGATAAAAAAATGGCTGCTAACTTTGGTCTTGGAGTAAACTATCTAATATTTTCTTTATATTTTATAATATCCGCAATAATCTGTGAACGTTGCATATAAGCAGAAATAGTTTTATGTTGTCTAAAGTGAATGAAGAATATTTGAGTAAAGACCTTGCAGATCATTGCTATTGTGACTTGAGAGGTCACCTACAGAGTTATTTTTGAATAGCTTTAGGTCATAATGAAGTCAGTCAGTCTTTTTGCCATGATTCCCTCCCATTTCTCCCTTTTTTGCAGAAGGGGCAGCACCTGAGGACACCCAGAAGCCTTTATTGGCCATAATGAAGGCCATATGTTAAGCAATGCAAATCCTTTCCAGCTTTTAGCATTTGGTTTCTTGGCACATCCCCAAGGAAACAGTGCAACAGCTTTGGAGTTGCCTGCAGAACTGTCCTATGATTTGTCTGTGATGTAGCTGGATGTGCTACTTTCTTGTTTCTCTGAAAACTAGCTTATTTTCATTTACTTGAGCCTCAAGAAAATGTAAAGCATTTACAGTGACATTCATTTTATGGTGTTTCTACTGTTTTCTTTAAAGTCCCAAATAAAAGGAGAATATTTTGTTTATTTGGTGTAAACTCATGAATGAAGAGAGGAGGGATAAATGAGGAGAATGACTACATTATTTCCTTTTAAAATTTTCAGTGTATAGAAGGAGTTTCCCTTTCCCCATGGTTGTAAGAAATTCTGCAGTTTAAAAATTTTAGATTTTGGATATAATTTTCCTTTTCAATGAGTACTGAAGTAGTAGGCATTACTACAAATGACTAAAGCAAATTAATGGAAACTGAGGAAGTAGTTAAGGAAAAGGATCTCGGGAGAATGAACAAACATATTCGTAACACGTGAACAAACTGTAGAGAAAAGAGCATCAGGAAAAGTCCCTTCTATACATGCATTTATTTTCGTCAGTGTTTGTTTTCATGTTTCATCCATTGCAATCAATATACCGTATTTTTATCAAGATTGTATAGGAAGATATAGCAAAAACTGCATCTCATCCTCTTCAGATGGTATCAGCATGCGTCAGCATGTACTACAGAATTTTGCTTTAAGCACACATTTTTTGCTCATACTAAACCTTCCTGAATCTTCCCCTTCAAAAAAATTGCTTGATCTATGCTAATCAATCTTCATTCTACAGACAATCGAGGAGAAAGAAATGAGAGCAAGTTCCTATCATGTAGTCCTTCAAGAATGATTAAAATGAGAAAAAAATCATTACAACCAAAAATTGATCTTGATCCTCCTCTAAAGTTCAGATAATTGTGAAAGATATTTTACTTTTGTCATAATACTAAGTAATTATAAATAATTATGAATTCAGGAATCATAATTATTCCTTTCCTTTGCTTATATCTTCATTTTTTTCTGGTCCCAGGTAAAAGTGAAAAGACTGTAATATAAAAAGATGTATGATTCCTCTAGCATTTTGAGAAATCCAGTAATTAGAAAATGTGAGGCATTTTGTAAGTAAATAGTATTTCCTTTAGGTAATGCGTAGTTATCAGGAAAGCAGGTGCCTACAACTGGCAGTTGGTCCACAAGACCAGCACATACAGCAAACACTTTATGTGTAGGCAAATGCATTGTAGCTGTAAGATCACAACAAATCAAACCATAGTCCTTCTTTCTGTGCCTCACTGGTCAGTGACATTGAGGTACATAATAAAAACAAGAAAAAACAAGATTCAGCTCAGTTGTCTGACCAGAAAGAAGAGTCAAGCAGAGCAAAATCTGGAGGCTGCACTTCATATATTCATCTGTTTGTATTTTCCTTCTATACGGACTCTTTTCCTCTGGGAAAAGAGAAGTGCTCTGTCCTGCACTTGGGTCACAACAACCCCAGGCAACACTACAGGCTTGGGGCAGAGTGGCTGGAAAGCTGCCTGGAGGAAAAGGACCTGGGAGTGCTGGTTGGCAACCGGCTGAATATGAGCCAGCAGTGTGGCCAGGTGGCCAATAAGGCCAACAGCATCCTGGCTTGTATCAGAGATAGTGTAGCCAGCAGGAGTAGGGAAGTGATCGTCCCCCTGTACTCGGCACTGGTGAGGCTGCACCTCAAGTACTGTGTTCAGTTTTGGGCCCCTCACTACAAGAAAGACATTGAGGTGCTGGAGCGTGTCCATAGAAAGGTGACAAAGCTGAGGAAAGGTCTAGAGCACAAGTCTTAAGAGGAGTGGCTGAGGGAACTGTGGTTGTTTAGTCTGGAGAAAAGTGGGCTGAGGGGAAACCTTATCGCTCTCCTCAACTACCTGAAAGGAGGTTGTAGCCAGGTGGGTGTCAGTCTCTTCTCCCAAGTAACAAGTGACAGGATGAGAAGAGACAGCCTCCAGTTGTGTCAGGGGAGGTTTAGATTGGGTATTAGGAAAAATGATTCTTCATGGAAAGGGTGCTCAGACATTGGAACAGGCTCTCCAGAGAGGTGGTTGAGTCACCATCCCTGGAGGTATTTAAAAGATGGGTAGATGTGGTGGTCAGGACATAGTTTAGTGCTGGACTTGGCAGTGCTAGGTTTACTGTTGGACTTGATCTTAAAGGTCTATGCCAAGCTAAACGATTCTATGAATCTATAAAGAGAGAGAAATCAAACACACAAAGTCTTCAGCATGAAAAATGTAAAGCATTTTCTGGGCTGTTAATAACATATTCAAGGTTAATGTATTGATTACTGAGCAAATGACAAGCAGTGTCAAGCAGGCCTGTCTTCAGTGAAAGCAGAGCAACTGGATGGGAAAATGTTTACTGTTTAACTGAGATTTGAGACTTTCGTCCATGGAATTATTTTAAACTGAACTTTTTACATACTTGCAGACAATCTAATAAATTTAATTTATATGGCAACTACTGGATACTCAGTATAAATAATACCTTTAAGTGTATCACACAACTTCAACAATCAAATTTAGAAACTTTAAACTCTCTTAGATAAGTAAATAACAGGACTTAAACATCTGCAATATTTCTATTTTAGGCACGGGGGTTGCTGTTTCTTTTTTAATATTTGTGAGTTTTTACAAAGGAAGACTATTAAAAGTTCCAGCCTGGAATTTCCACATATTTATGGAAGAACTGTTGTTCTTCCATATGAAGAATTTCTGTGGCGATGCTGTATTCTTTTCCCATCTTATGCAAGTAGTATTTACCTGAGGTACAGCCTTTGATGAGTGACAGTGTACCGGTTTGTTTACAAAGAACCCTCAAATGTTCCTCATGATTGATGTAGTAGGGGATGAATTTGCATACTGAATGATAAATAGATTTTTAAAAGCCAAATTTTTGCATGAAATTACTCTTTGAATTAGCTGAGATTTAGAAATGAATAAATAAATAAATAAATAAATTGTATTCATTATTAAAAAATTAGGATAATAGTAAAATATAAAAACACATTGATAAGCAAAAAATGGGAAAAATGTCCCAAGACAGCAGTTGATGTAAACTTTTCATGTTAATCATTTTTTAAATACTTAATATCCAATGTTTTCACTAGATGTTTTTTCCCTTATACTCTATCATTGCTACTACAATTTAAGTTTAAAACTGAAAAATGATCTTGAACTGAAAAATGAAATTTTAAAAAACAAAACTAATTTCAAGCTGTATGTTCTGTAACAAAAAATGGATTGAAATTGTCTTTTTGTTGTTCTGTTATTGCAAGAAAATTAAAGCAAAGAGAAATTTCTTCAAAGAATTTTTGGGATTTCCTTTAACAAGTTTGTAACGTTACATCTCAGAATATGAGAAAAGCGATATTGTGTAATTATCTAACAAATCATGGTCTAGAAACTACATTTCCAAAGAGGGAAGAATTGTCAGGGTAATTAGTTCCTGAAAATACACTACCATTATAAATTGTATTGACTTCTGCGGAGCAGACATTTGTAAGTCTGTGTTGTCCTGAAGAAAAAGATTCAAGTGTCAGTGAAGTGTTTTATCCAGTATCTTCAGAGATGATGTCTACAACACACACACAGAGGGAAAAAAAAAAAATCAAACAAACCCTGAAAACCTTTTCTGCAGGCTTTGAATGGATTCATCCCATCTAATCTTAGGCTTCCATATGGAACTCTAGATTTGAACTAACCAGTCCTGAATTCAATTTATAGTCAAGAGAAAAATAAACACTTTGGAGGATAATATTTATTATAAAAAAGGATTATGTACACTCTAGAAGTTTCTGTTTCTCTTCACTAAATGTAAAGGGTGGCTAGACAAGTACCATAGATGTAGATGTTGCTGGTATCTATATTGAGTTGGCTCAAGCATCTGTGTTTATTATCTAGATTTATTTTTGTAAATCCTCTGTCCTTAGAGCCTACAAATGTTCATAGGTAAATGTGTAGAGCCTTCATTGAGAGATGATATGGTTTGTCTTGTTTCCCTGACATGTTTCTGATTTGATCTCCTTCCATCTTCACAAGATCTATCTTCTACTTGATCACTGGCATAAGAATAAGACACCTGTTAGTCAAACCAACAGGAAAAGCTCTTTACATACATTTTTTACCAGTAAACAAAAATGCTTCCCATTGAACACTATGGTTTGGGTAGTTTTCTGCCAGAAATTTGTTTGCTCAGTATCAAAAAGAAGATTTCAACAAGGAAGAAAATGGTAGTGACACTGAAGATTCAGAGAATAATGGCATATATTACAATGCTCAAAATGTAGAGACTGTCAGTGAAGTCCATAATTACATTAACACTGGTGTTCAATCACAGAGCGTTCATAATCAAGTTAAAGTGCCATCAAGACTCCACTAGAGTCTGCTTTCGCTAACCCCTGGCATTAGTTAACCATGTTTGAAAGACAATGGAAGCTGTACTGCTTATATCTCCATTACATTAAAAAAGAAAAAGAAATTTAAAAAATTTAAAAAGTAGTCAGAAAAAGCATCTTTGTATTACTCTGTAATAAATTTACACTCCAGGAATATAAAATCTAGACTAGTTAATCAGACTTTACAAAAGAAGAAAATTTAGTGCTGTTCAAAACATATTGCTGCACTGGGCCAGCATTTATTCTTTGGTGCTCTGAGTTCCCAGAGATATATTTTACTGTTGAAGGAATTAGTCAACAATTTAGATGAGTGGAGAACTGAAAATTCATAATCTGGAGTTCACGCTACATTTCATATTGATGCAATGAGAAGGGCAGCTCTTTCAGCTTTGTCTACTGCGCTACATAGATTCACAGAGTAACGATATTATTCACCTTGGGTATGACAAAAAGACAATAAAAATCCTTTAAGTAGAGCTGTTGGCAGTCTCTTGCTCTGAGCTTTACTAAATGTTCTGCAAACTTTGTGGTGAAAACATCTAACCAGTGCTGTAAATATAAAATATGTAAAAAGCATAAGGAATATAAAATATATGTCAAAACAACACTGAGTTTCCATGGGAAAAAGCATGCCTTCCAATGGGTACCACTGATGCAATCATGCCTGGTTTGAAGATAGATAACGCAGTAACTGACAAAAAAATATAGAACAGATAGCATCATCAAACTTACGAGTTTGTGTCACGGAGAGTTTGCTGACATCCACAAAATCAAATGCCGTACTCAGGAAGACACTGAACCCTCTCCAGCTTCTTCTAAATCTGCACAGAAAACAAGTTGAGGGGAAAAGAAACAAAGCAAAACAAAACAAAACAACAAAAAAACCCTGAAACTTAATCCCAAACCCCAAAGAACCGCTGAATAAAAATCTATCCTGAGAGTCCGGGTTTCCAGTCTCATATGAATACATAGACCAATGGAGTTTAGTCTTTTTATAGATTCCAGAAAAAGAAAGATTTTTCTGTCAGTATTTTTATTTTTCTTTTTCAGAATATTTACTTGAGTTTATTCCTTTCAAGTTAATTCAGAACCTGCTTTGGTGCTTTGAGTGCACATAATTAATTTTGTTACAGGACGATTTCCGTAGATGTGATCACTTTGTTTAACTCTAGTGAAACTTGTATTGAACTCGATATGCCTGAAATCATGCAAATAGATCCTCATTAGCATTTAGCAGTCTTATTTTATTGAAATTCACACCTTCACACCTTCATTACTTGGATGAAGTGCCACATCTTTGATAAGAATGTGGGAAAACCCTTCAAAATCAAGGCAGGTTATAGAATGGCAATTGGATGAAAGGGTAAGGAAAAAAACCTCAAAACCCACCACAACATGACAAATCAAATCAGTTTACTATCCATGCTCAACAAACATTATTTCCTTTACATAACATTGATTTCAGCAATTCATGTGTCATTTTAAATTTACCTCTTAGTTCTTCTAAGACTTTAATCACAGATGAACATCATCTTCCACATGCAAGTGTAAAACTACTCACAGCTTCTAGGACTTTGAAAAAAAGAATAGTTAATAATTCCCTCTTTTGACAGCAGTTACTATTTGCAAAAATGTTGCATTATCTATTGTTCAAACTGCCATATTGTATAAAACTACATGAAGAGGAAGAGAGAGAGAAAGGGAGGTTAGTGAAAGAATTCACAATGTTCTGTAAAACTGAGTATCAAGGCTCTGGAATAAATGGAGTACCAGAAAAGTGTCTGGAACAACCTGATTTTGTTGATTTATAGATTTAAGATGATAGTAAATTATCTGCATAGGCAGCATATAAATAATGGTTTGACTTACTGCAAAATAACATTTTGAGTGGATTACAGAGGTAGAAAAAAGTTATTAAAATATGAAAATCTATTAAAATGAAAGAGTATTTCATAGATCTACAATAACAAGCCAGTTATAATTGAAAGCTGTTTCAGTACATTGAATTTGTCTTCACAATAAATATAGCAGCTAGAAAATTCTGACCATACTATACTACTGTTACAGGCACATTCTTGTTTAATAAATTTGATCTAAAGCTGGGATTATAAAGTCGTGGGAGTACAGACTCTTTCAGATGAGAAGATGAAAGTTTCACTAAACGAGCTTTTGCATTTGCTCTAGTTTAGTGTTGACTTTTTGTTCTTGTGAAAGATTGACCCAGAACTGTGCTTCAGCTAGAAAAATGGTGTTGTTTCCAGTCATACGCCACGCAAGCAAATCCAATTGTTTACAATTACCTTTCCAAGCCATTATGGTAGGGAATACAATTTGCTGGCATTTACCAAAAGCCTGAGGCCAGTCTGTTGCTTCTGACAAGAAGAAATTTATAATGGGAGATTTTGCCAAGAAACTAGCTAGGAATGAATAGAAGAGTGAATTAGTGTGTACCGTAATAACAAAGGAGAAATAATGTAAGGTTTCTTGTCACTCAGAAGCAGAATCTACCACCCAATAGCAGAGATTCACTGAGGTACTGGACACATAAAATCAAACATAAGATTTGTTCTTGTCAGCTCAGCTCTCAGAAGTGATGAAAATGTGTTATGTAAAATGCCCTGCAGATGAAAGACACAAAAGACAATACAAAAGAGAATTAAAAAAAAAAAACAACCAGTCTTTATGTGGCTGAAGTGGAATGGAGGAATGGTGTCTGATTCATTTGCAGAATAGTTTATAATAAAAGATATAAATCCTGTGTTGTGAACAACAGAAGAGCAATTACTTTATCTTGGCTCCTGTCCTCACAGTGCTGTCTCTTCAGAGACTGCTAGAATTATTTTAGGTAAAATTTCTGATTTTCTGAGGCAGTTTATGAGAATGAACCTAGATGGTTTTTGGGCCAGATAGTTTTTGACATATAGATGGAACATCTAGGTCAGCAGAGTAGAGGTCTGATCTTAATTTCCCCCTATTTCAGATGAGATTTTTCTGCTTTCTAGTATTATTATCTGCTATCTATTATCATTATCTGCTATCTATTATCTATTTATAGTTATTATTATCTGCTTGCTAGCTTGCTTGGTTTACTTGTTGGCCATTACAAAGTGCACAGATGGAAAATAAAACAACCCAGAATTTAGCAAGACATTCAAGAGAAATCTAGAAAACAACTGCATATAAACTGTTAGAGCTGTATTCACTTAACATAGCAGTAATCTGAACTAAGAACTTCATGAACCTGTAGGTATGTTTTAATTTCCTCTTGAGATTTAATTAGATTGTTCAGATGGAAAGACACATAAAAATTGCAGGTAGGATTTGTTAATCGCAATGAGATGAATTTTGCCTTTATTTCGCAGACTTTCGCTTTGTTAAAATTTACTTCCCAGGGGAAAGTCGTGTTTCCTGACAGTTATCCTGATGACAGCAGATATTACAGGGGCAAGAGAGGCAGGACTGATGTCTCCCAAGAGCTGGCAAAGAAATTATGGGGTCTGTATTCCTAATATACTATTTTATGTATCAGACTTGTTTCCAAGAGTGTGATCTCACAGTTTCTCAGCAAGGGAGAAGTATTATCATGTTTATTAAAAAAAAAACAAATGAGAATCTTTTGGTTGTGTTTCCTTTTGAACACTTATTTTTAAAGGCTTTTAAATTGCTTGTATGGCTAGTTCACTACCTGTAGCCTGCACTAAATGTATTATTTTTCCTATTTCCTTTTTAGTATAAGTCAGAATTGTTATTGCAAGGAGGATTGAATGTTCCACATTATTAAAGAAAAGTTGCATTTAATTAAGAAGTTACATTTAATTAAATAACAGAGCTCCAGCTTCCTTCAAATTGTCTGGTTATTCAGGGCTATAGATGTGATGCAGAACTTTCTTTTACGTTTTTTCTTATAGTATAAATTGAGAAGTAGTCAAAAAATTTTACCATTTATCTTATGTTTATGCAAAAATCACATCCTATCTTATAATAAGCATGCTGGATTCCTGTCTGCTGCCTTGTGGAACAGCCCAAACACCACTTCTAAATCAGTATTTATCATGGAGAAGACAAGAAAATCTTCACCTTTGTTCTTGAGAAGGAAATAACACATGACATTTGTCATATACAATACCCAGCACTACAGAATAACGCACAATAACACCATTCATTCACTGATATTTGTGCCCTTGTCTCCTTTCCATAAGCATGGTCATACACACCAGCAGTTGAAGTTAATAACAACTATGGGGGCTCAGAAAGACCTGCAACACATGTATGCAGCCAGGAACACTTCTTTTTAAGAAAATTCTGAATTTACTGATTGCATTTGAAAATAAGGACCTTAAAATTATTTTACAATTATTAGGAAATTGAAATACCTAAACCCATTTGCTTTTAAACTCATGATGTGAATGTGTTAGGATGGGTGTTAGCAAGATTAATTTCTGAGGTACCATGTATATTTATAAAATTGTTAAGCTCTTCATCTGACCTCAGTGAAGAATGCACCTGACTATGAATCATGATAATAAACCTAACAACATTTGCTGGAGTGTTTTCTTTTTGTTTTCATCCCTTCTTCATACTGCCTCATTTCTCAAGACAGGTTATGCTGGCAATGCACATCCACAATTTAGTTTTTCGTCTGCAAAGGCTGCTATTAACCTAACCAACACTCCTTGATTATGTATGATGTTCTTTTTCTATTTGCCCTTCACTGTACCCTGAGCCAGTTCTTAGCCCTCACATGGACCAAATTCACTCAGTGTAGGACCACTTGTGGATCTGAAAATGCAGGGCTACATTTCTGCCTAGTCTTGGATGGAAACTTTTATTTTCATTTGATTTGCCTGTGTTTTATTGAAATTAGAAGTATTAGAAGATGCAGATACTAAGTCAGAGTAAGTTTTCAAGCTCCATCAAATTCCTGCTGTTTGCTCTGCCTTACATTGCTGTTTATGGTCATATGAAATTCCCCTCTCAAATCAATTTAATTTTTTCACAGAGAAAGCTCCACATCCCTATTACTGATGCACCAAAGTTGCTGGTACTTATTTTCCACCTAACAATGCATTTACAGTACTGACATAGAATTTCCACTCAATACAATGCTGTACTTTGTGATTATTGTTCATCAATCGCCTGAAAGCCATTGCCCTCAAGGAACAGTATAACTAAAACCATCTGATTTTATTATGGTGTCCTCAAACGGCAGCCAGGAAAATAACCTGTGGCTCCACTTTAAATAAAATTGTGATTTCATTATCTCATTTTATTAGCTAGACTAAACACATACTTTCAGGTTCAATTCTATCCATGGTACACCCATCCGTTAAAAACCATACTTCCGTATATATAAAGGTATCTTAATACATTCCACTGAGGACTGTTGCCAACACAGTATCCGAACCCCTAAGGTATTTTTTTTCTCTTTCCTATATGGTACTTTATACATAAAGGAACTAGAAAATGTCTTGAAGTTCATGACTTGACTTAACATAAAATTATTAAACTTTTTTTTTTTTCTTTTGACATGCAAGTCTCAAAATATGCATGAGTATCAGCATTCATTCTTCCTCCTCTCCTCCTCTCAACTGCCTTTCTTTTATGGCCACAGATGCTATTTGCTATGTATTTAGTAATTATACCTATCTGAAATGCAAAAGTAGAAACAAAGAATTATGAAGTCTTAAAAAATGAAAATCAAAAGAAAATACTTTACTCTTAGATCTATATTTATGATATTTTTCTGAAAATTATGATAAAACTTAGCAATTGATATGAAGTTGTTCTTACAATGGGGAGATAGCTGTATGTTGGAAGTAGAGGGGCAACTGCTTTGATATATCTTGTGCCTGGGTCCAGGAAAATGATGAGCTTGTGTTTCTAAAGCAAAGCTGAGGAATGAAAAAATATTTCTTGCTGTCTGGATGTGAGAAACCTTCCTGTATGAGGACTGAATGGATAAAAGCAATTAAATATTAATTATTCTTTCTTTCTTTCTTTCTTTCTTTCTTTCTTTCTTTCTTTCTTTCTTTCTTTCTCCTTCTTTTTTGTTTGTTTCCTTGTTTGTTTGTGTGTGGGGTTTTTTTAACATTTAACCATTCAGGCATGGAAAGGAAAGATTGGAAAGAGGTAAAAATCATTAATACCTTGTCTTCAGCCACCACCAAAAATCAGTAGTTTTCTCCATATAGACCTTTATGCTACCATTTTGTCATTTCAGCCCAAATTCTAGTTTGAATTACATTAGCTTGGTTCTAGTAGTGGATTCTTCCTCTATGTTCCAGACTGAATGAGAAAAAAAAGGAGTGGAGTATAGATATTTATTTTGGATTCTGAGTCTTGAGTCACTTCAAACTTCCTCATATAACAGAAACTATGGTTAATATATCTCCTCATCCAGTGGTGATGAGTCATCCTCTAGCACAGGAAACAAAATCCCTGGATCTTCAACTACTATGGCAGGAGTTGATATGAATTCTTTCATCTATAGAGTGCCAGAAGTAAAAATCTAAGTCTGGGTGAAATATAATAGCTAATTTTAAACAAAGATATTACCGGAAACATGGTAGGAAAAGGATAACCAAAAGAATAATAAACATGGACATCGATCATACAGAATTCTTTCTCCAGGACACAGTGTGTCCTTTCAGTAGAAGACTGACACATTTCAGAAGTGTCACATATCACTAGAGCATAGAGTCAAACAAGACAATTCCTTAATGAGTCAGCAAGTAACACAAATATTGTATGGACTGTATGCATAAATAGGAAGAGAACAAGTGGACAACTTCACCGTCAGGTACCTAAATGACATGTCATATGACTATGACATACTAAGCAAATCAACAGCCACAAGCACAGTAATAATAGGAAATCTCAGTGTTTCCATAGAGATGGGGTAATATCATGATGAGACATAATGCAGATATTAGATAATCAGAAATTATAAGAGATTTCTTTATGGAGCAACTACTCTCTTTATGGAGAGTAGAGGTCTGCTGACATCAATGTACTTAGGAGCAAAAAAAAAAAAATCCAGAAAATCCAACACTGTAATTCTTTGCTTCAAAAAGAATATCTACAATGAATGAGAAAGATAATTGAATAATAATTAAAAAAAAGGTGCTAAAAGATTAAAAATCCTCCCATCAATCTGAAAACTGTTCAAAATTCCTACTTTACCCAGCATACATAAATATGACAAACTAAAATGGAGTTCAAAATGACAACTAGCCTAATTCCCCAAAAGACTTCTTGACTAAAAGACAAGTTAAAGGACATTGTTATAATTAAAACTACTTCCTTTTTTTAAAAATGGAAATAATACAAAAATTACAAAATATAAATTAGCGTAAATTCTGGCAGGTTAAATATAAAATGATAAAAAGGCAGAAATGCTTTGAAAAACAGCTTGTGCTAAATACATGAAAAGTACTAATAAAACCTTCCCCCCCCTCCCCCGCCCAAATACAAAAGAAACAGAAAGACTGCCAGAAAGTCTGTAAGGTCAGTAGATGAGAAAGTTGTAATAGGAATATTCAAGAAAGATAAGACAAGAATAGTACAACTAAAAGCTTTATTTGCATTGGTGTTCACTACAAAGGAGCTACAGGGGGGTTCTTCCTGGAAATTTTCTTTAAATGAGGTAAACTGAAAAAAACTGTTGCAGACTAACATATCACTAGAAGATATTTTAGAACAAAAAAAGGTGAAACGAATAGCAAGAAATTTTCAAATATTCATCCACTGCCCAGAAAGAACTAAAAAGTGAAATTGTCAAATTACTAATCCCATAACCTATCACTTAAACTCATTATCAGTAGAATGAAATGTGGCAAATATGATATTTACTTTTTTTACAGAACTCAGTCAAATCTGGAAAACTACAGATCAGTAAGTTAGTCTTCTGTATTAGGGAAATTAGAACAAAGTATAATAAAGGATAAAAGAAACTGAAACATGGATATGATATAAAGAAAAATGCATTATAGTAAGGAAAAATCAAGATGCGGTTTACAGAAAGAACTTTTTTCCCCAAAAAAATTCCTAAATTTCTTTGAAGGACACAATGATGTTGTAAACAAAAATTATCCTATTATTGTGGAACCATACATAAGTGTCTAGTTTAGTGTAAGAATATAAGCCCTTCAGACTGTAGGATTTGCTCTTCACTGACTATAATGGAAGATCTCACACTTGTCTCATGTAGGTCTGTGAATTTCTGTGTCTTATTCTATGAATTATCCCTTTCAGTTTAATTTAATGTTAATCATACCATAAACTGCTGGGAAATAAATAAGGCTTTTTGGCTAATTGCCATCAGTATATTTGAAAAGATAACATAAAAAATCTAGAATAGCATTTGTCAGTTGACAAATACAGGGAACAAATTCCACCATATCACTTCTATGAGATTTGTGGTATTCAATATATTTATAAATAGTTTGGGATGAGTATAATTAGTGAAGCTGTGAATAGCAGTGACAAAATTTCCAGATGTCTAAAATAAAGGCTGACTGTAAAGACTTGGTAGAAGGATTTAATTGTAATTGATCTCACAATATTGCAAGAGTGGGAAATAAAGTCGCAGTTGAAATGTAAGTAGTGCACATGGGTAAAAACAAACCACAGTAAAACACAAAGCAATCTTAAATATGCCACTTTGTCATGCACTCTAAATAAAACTAGTTCAGTTCATAAGGGTTTTCTTTAACTAATTTTTGATTGTTTAATGGCAAAATGATCAATGTTCAGCAGAAATCTTAAGATCAGGAATTATTAACATTAAAATAGAGTAAAAGAGCAGAAAGCATGATACTTGATAAATCTCTAGACTATATGCATCTTAAATGCTATGTACAGTTCTGCTTCCTCCATCTGAAATTTTTGGTAGAAATAGAGAAAGAAATGGAAATTTGATAAAAAACTTATCATTGCTGTGGCTTAATTTATGTGTTGGCGAAATTGATTAACATTCTTTGAAAATGGGATGAATCAAATGGTAACAGTACAAAAATAACAGTTCACAAAGAGAAGATGAATATACAGTGATTATTCATAATTTCTCACAGTGATTAAGAGGTAATCAAATGAAACTTTTTAGTGGAGACACATACAGAAGTAAGTACATACTTAAGCTGTGGAACTCTGCCTTGGGATATTGGTGAATGTCAAAAGCACAAATGGACTCAGAAAGGAATTATGCATATTAGTAGAACAGAATTCCACCAAAGGCTAAACACAGAGATAAATGTAACACTTTGTCTCTAAATCGTGGATTGCTAGAAGCTAGGAAGCTGTCGCTGCATGCTTATTTGTTGTGCTCTCTCACTAGATGTTCGATATTGGCCACTACCAGGGACAGGGTATTTGACTGACTGGATCTCCCACTGCCATGCTTCTTATCTTGTAGTCTATTACTTGGAAGAGTATGGTAGTCTTAGTAGAACTCAATTTAATCATCCTGTTTTGAAGAAAATATCAAGGCAAAATTCTGTTATCTGAATTTAAAGAATCTTTAATGCTACCAAAAGATTATTCCCCCAGAATGAAGTTAATTACTTCTGCTTTCAGTTGTCTGGTTTTTTTTCATTCAGAAATTGTCTGTTGTTTTAAGCTACAGTCTGACAAGCTGTCTTGGCTGCTGTTGCGTTGAAAGAAAAGATTACTGTCCTCAACACATTGACAGCTGTTCAACCATGTCTTGCTGACAGAGGTTACTATTTCTGCAGATATGCCAAAATGAAGGTTTTTCCTAAACACAACCAAAAGAGTCAGCATGCACAGTTATATTGGAGATCTAGAAGATAATGTAGGAGATACACTGCCACAACCATTTTTGTCTCCTTTCAAGCTGCAAGAAAACTTTCTTTTTCTAGACCATTTTGAGGAAAGGAGGGATGGAAGAAAGAAGGAAGGGAGAAAAAAATGCTTTTACACAAAATAAGTACAGTTAAATTGCTGTGTGAATTCATCACTATAACTTTTTCATCTGAGAGTTTGCTCCGTATTTTGTGAAACCTCCATTAAATGTAGTGGCCATGGCAAAAACATTTTAAAATGCCATGTGTAGTATGGGGTTGCAAAGAGTTTTCAATAGCACCTTCTATACCAGTATAGTCAAGTCAATACAATATCTGTGCAGATCAGCCCTTATTAAAAGGCCATTTTGAAACTGTGATTATTTTCTTCTCTGGGCTTAATGGCATATTCTTTTCACTTTACCTTTATCATGTACTTAGAACACAGGATCTTCAGGACACAGATAATCCATCACTTTGTGTCTGAACATCTTTAAGCACCAAAAGGTTTTGTTCTCAGCTCTTAGGCACCTCCATGGTACAAATTATAGTGAGAATAAAATTAGTTATACTTAATACAAATAACAAGATATTAAACAGGGCCTCTGAATGAATGAGGTGATTTTACTTACACCAGAAACTGCAGCTCCACAGAAGATATTAATTCAGTAAATGCATTAAATTAGCAGATGATTACCCTCCGTGCCTTTATCCATGGATCCATGGTAATGTTTAATGACCATCTGTTTTGAGGCTCATGTTAATCACACTGTGTAAAATTCAGAGATCTCAAGTGCAGAGGGGCCCATTACTCACTTGATTCACCTCCTTCAAAGGTACAACATGGACTTAAAGTACTGAGGAGACATACATGTATTTTTATATGACAAGAAACTAAAGAGATTTCTGAGGTTTAGCTTAAAAAAAGCATGCAGGGCATGATTAAGAAATAAAATGGCCAGAGGAGAGAGTGTTACACAGGGGGTTGATTTTTCAACTCTTAAGCAAAATAAGAGGACAAAATGAAAGGCAAATACATGTAGAAATTATTTAAGCAGTGCTTTTCATCACAATATAGAGGAATCTGTGTCACTTAATACCATAGAATAAAACTATTTTCAAAATCTAAACAAAGTAATAAAAAGTAATAAAAATAATACAAATTAATATAGTTACTAATGAAAGATAACTTTCATTTCATAATGAGGCATCAAATTTTTATATTTTGATGTACAGGATAGTCAATTAGACAGTCCTCCTTAAGAAAACTGATTATTCCACATGTGGTGGTTTAGAGAATCTTAAGAACATATAATGTGATTTTTACTCATTATTCTTATGTTTATGTCTTCTTACTCTCTCTTACTATATTCTTATCTAAAATTTCTTTCCTTATGGGGAAAAGGAGGATTTCCAGAGAAAGAAGGACCAGCCAAATCTTCAAGAAATTACCTGGGGGAGACAGACAGAAAAAGAGGGAAGAAAAATCTCAGGATTGTGACTTTGTGGAAGGAAATACCACATGCAGTTAAAGACCATACACATATAATTCTAAAGTACACTTGACAATAATGGGGAAACAGAGGGAAACACCATATATGAATGTAATAGTTTTTGTGTAGATTAATATATTCTCTTAAGAATTCAGTCCAGAACAATTACAATAGCTGCAAATCCCATATAGTCAAGACTCTCAAAAGCTGTAAAGCTTATGATTTATGAAGAAGAACTTGACATTGTAATTACCTGTTGCAAAGGCTCCATCATTGTCTGCAGTGACAGCTCTGCTCTGTGCTCCCGTGATGTACTGGACTGGATAGACCACTGATCTGATTCTGTGTTGTACTTTTAACAAAGGCTCAGGACCACAAATGAGTCTAAATTTCACCCAGCCCATGCTGTGCAAACAGAAGCCATTCTCAGATGGTGTTTGATAATAAAATAGGAAAATAATATCTTTGTTAGACAGACCCTGGTGCATGCTTACAAAAGGCTTGTGTCTCTCATCTACCGTTGTGCAAGTGACACGTGGCCAGACCGAGGTGCCTGCCACACCTTTCCAAGTGAGACCTGGTATTAGGCGTTACCAAAATAGGCAGCTTTTGTAGGCTGAGCTCAGATTGTCCTTACAACCTTGTAGAGCCCTTAAAGCAAGGAAGACTAGTCCTTCATCCACTGATGTGAACGCTTTGAGGTCTGATCTCGTATGATACAATTAAATGCAACAAATCTGTACAGTTCCTCCTATCACTAACTGTTTTTCATTGCATATACTGATACCTGTATTGTCTACTGCCAAATTAAATGTAGGACTCGAACCACCAGTGAATGTAATGTAGCGACACAAGTCAGCTGTACATCAGTGTACAGGCAGAAACATCTTGGTCCAGTTTAGAAACCCTGTCCATTCTGGCCTTGCATGTGAGCTTTACACTTGCTTAAGACTGTGTTACCTCATAAGAACTTGCTGGCTTGCTTCTCTGGATCTTGCAAGTTAAATGATCTTTCTGTGCCCTCTATTGCAAAATCTACATGTTCTGAACAGTTCTATTCCAGGTCTTATTAAGGCACTGTTTTGATTACTTGATTCTTTATTAATTCAGCTGATGTAAATAAGTTAATTGTCCACACATGATTCGTAAGGTCAAGTATTTCTGGCAGCTCTCTCAGTGATAGCCAAATCATATATGCCTATGTAGGTTTCTGTAAGAAATTTGCTGAATGTAACACATTGAATAAAGATCATGACTATTGTTTTGAAAATAGTAAATAGTATATAAAAAATCTTTCTATAAAGCAATTTTAAAAAAAGAAGCAAAAGTTTTAATTTTATGCTCTGTTTAGTAAGCAGCCACAGTGGCAGACTTATAAACTTAAACTTACAGTCAAGTTTGCCACTGTATTCTGCATGAGATATAAATTAAAACTAGACTGACTAATGATTCTTGTGGCAGGCTTTTCTATTAGATTACAGGTAGATAAGTGGGAGAAATGGAAGTCTTTTATGATTACTTTGTTAAGTATGCAGTATATTCCTTTAACATATTTCATAAACATAAAACACGTCAGCCAACTAGGTCCTCAGTCGTATAGGATTTTGCAGATAAAAATTAATATTTTAGAAGTATTTATAAAAACAATATTCAGCCAATGTTTATCATAAACCATATCAGGAAATCATACATATGACCAAAAGTAATGTCTTAAAAGTTTCTGGCAAATACTCAGCATAAAGGACCACAGGTCCCATAAGGCTTTGGGGTATAACTTGAATAAAATTTGTTATTCCCAACAGCAAATGTTCACTTGTGAAGTAACAGAAACTTGAACTAACTTTAGAACTACTTCCTATATGCAATGAAAGTGAACAAAAATATAAAAATATATTCTCAGGTGTCAAGTCAGATGAAATGCTCATAATAGATCTTGAAGTTGTAAAGGAAATAAAGAAAATGCCAGTTTTATGGCTGTCTTCTTAACCCAGCAGCAATGCTATGGAGCCAGATTATCAGCCCAACATTTCCGAGAATATCTGCTAGTCTGTTCCTAATAGACTAGTGTAGTCTGTCAGCACATTTGTCCACAATAACTGCAAAATACTGCTTTGCCCTGGAAAAAGGAACAAATCCTAATGACAAGTATTGAAACAGGAAGAGTATTTCAAACTGATTGTTGGGTGGGTTTTTTTAGGAAAATAATAGCTTTTTGCTATGGTGATACAGCATGAATTTTAAAGTGTATTGATTGATGTCATTGGAACTGATTTCAAATTAATAATCTTAATATAAAGAATAAAACTATTTAAACCATTCACTGTCATGAATTCAAATTTCCATCTTTAAGATATCAACATAAAGTTTTCAGGAAGGACTGGAATTATAGACTCAGATCAATGTTGTAACTTCAAAAATCAAGGGAAGACAGCCATTGAAACAATGGTAGATGGTGTCTATAGTGGTAGATAAAGTACATTAGCAGCCGGCAAAAGCTATTTTAGTCAGTTATAAAGACACTGTTACTTTTATCAGTCCCATTTCTTTCAGTTGATTGCGTAAAAGTCTACTCTCATTTGCACAAGCACAATTTTGAATATTTGTGTTGAGCTGAAGCCAGTTACACTGGCATAGCTGTGGACGTAATTTAGTTTAACAGCTGTAAAGAGGTAATAAAAATGTTTAGACTTGTAAAATGAATTTTTATTTTTATTTTTTTAATATATGCACGGTGAGTAGAAACCTCTACTCAACAAAACTACATTGCAGAGTTAAAGTGAAAAGAAAGACACTGTAGATTTCTAGTTCAGGAATGTTGACCATCCCAGGGCAGCAGAAGTTTACTTTACTGTAATAAGCAGACGCTGCACCTGTTCCTGTACTAAAGTATGGGGCAGTGAAATAGTTATCAGTAGCTGCAGCTAAATGAATTTCAGAAGTTTTCATTTTTAAAAACAATAAGCCAAAAAATTTCAAAAGTTTCCCCAGAGCCATTTCCATCTTTCTCTTTCTACAGTTTTTGCTTTTTCCTATACATTTCTCTTCATTTTTCCATTAATGCCTTTTCCATTGGATGATAGAGTAGATTATTGTTGTAGTTTAACCCTAACAGGCAACCAAGCACCACACAGCCGCTTGCTCACACCTCTCCCGCAAGGGGACGTGGAGGAAAATGGAAAAGAAAACTCATGGGTTGAGATAAAGAAGGTTTAATAGGATAACAAAGGAAAAGAATAATTATATATATGTATTTTATATATATATAAATATATAAAAAAATACAGGTGATGCACAAATGCAATTGCTCACCACATGCAAAAGGAAAATAAAACAATTGGACACCTAGTCTGTTTCTGAGCTACAAATCTGCCTCCCAGCTAACCTCCCCAGTTATACAGGGAGCATGATGTTATATGGTAGGGAATGTCCCTTTGGCCAGTCTGGGTCAGCTGTCCTGGCTGTGCTCTCCCAGCTTCTTGTGCACCTGGCAGGGTGTGAGAAGCTGAAAAATCCTTGACTTAGTATAGACACTACAACTACCTAGCAACAACTAAAAACATCAGTGTGTTATTAACATTATTCTCACACTAAATCCACAACACAGCACTCTACCGGCTACTAGGAAGAAAATTAACTCTCTCTCAGCTGAAACCAGGGCATTATTCACCTCTTATTCCATACATCATGCCCAGGTCCTGTACTTCCCAATATATTCCAATTAATCACCATCGCTTTTCCTGTCTTTTGATAAGTACACACAGATATCATTCCCTTAGTCTGTGGGCCATGCCTTTAAAATATCCATTGGGTTCATTTAGTCAACGACTTTTGGGCTCCATCTGTCATAACAGTCTCTCAGGGCAGGGGAGATGGTGTGTGATATTGGATTGTTGCATGCTGCATCCCTTCAAAAGTTTATAATCTTTGAGAATGGAATTATTTATCTAGTACCAGAAATGTTGAGCACTTTTTATAAATAAATAATAGAATGAGCAGATAAAAATCCATTACCTCCAGAATCATGCAAGGTTTTTATTAAATATACTTCTTAAAAATAAACATAAAAATCAGCTTTTAAAAAATTTTCCTTTAAAAATTAAATTTGAAATATGTCCTTTTCACTAAGCCAAGATACCCAATAGTGAATTCGGGAAAAATTCATTTATTCTCTCCCATGAAAGAACCGATTCTTTTAGATCTTTGGGGGATTTCTCTTCACACTGCCATAAGAAGCTGAGATGAGAATGCGACACAGATTAGAATATAAGTAGAAACTGTCTCTTGAAACATTTAAAACTAGAGTGGATGATGAGTGCAGTTAGAGTTGGAAATCTTAGTTCAAGAAGAATTCCTGCATTGGAAGAAATATTTTCTAGATGACCTAATATGGCTTATCCCTTCTAAGGCTCTGCAAAATGGCAAAATAAAGTTGTCTCTGGTGTGTAGAGTTTTTTTAATGCTCACACTAATGGTCTACAGACCTAGAGTCAGAGTACACTTCTGAAACATTTTTATCCAACATGATAAGTACTTTAACAATAAAACCCAGGGGAATGTGGTATTACCCATTTTAAAATACATGCAGAGGTCTGTTTTTGAACAGCCGTCTTTGATGTGGTGCCAGAACAATTTGACAGAGAGGTCACCTTTACAAAGTAATATGTATTTTGCCAGGCACATAAAATCTGTCTTTACAAAGCCAGAGTATAAACTTTTGAAAAACTGCAGTTCTCATGTGCTCACTTCTCAGGAACCCCCTACTACCCACAGCAAATGCCCTGGCTTCCCTTCCTTGGAACAGGGGCCATTCACACAAAAAAGAGCAAGGAAGAAGAAGACTGAAGCCATAGCCTTGGCACACGTCACTCTGCATCAGGAGCATCTGCTCCCAAATTCACAAATATTCTGTCTCCCAAACTCACAAATGCATATGCATTAAGCTTGTGAAATAGAGTCTCAGGGAAAGCGTACTGTCTTAGGGGAAAGAGTACCGTCTTTCCCCATGACCCCCTTCAGATGACTTGGAGTACACTTTTTGCCCCAGCAGTGCTAACGTGAGAGCTAGACTTGCTCCATTGCTTCCAGTAAATGAGCTTTAATATTTGCATAGATAGAGAGACTGTGTCTTATGGTAGTAACACATGCAGATTAATACATTTCTATAGTACAAAAATTGCATGACACTGCCTTCTCATTCCTCCTTCCCAAGTGATAATTTTACAGCAAGTAGAATAAGTACCATTTTGTCATTTTGAGTCTGTTTTTCCTATTGTTTGCTATATTCTAAAGCAATGCCATCCAACAGACATTCAGAAAATAAAATCTCAGATACAAAAAACCCTGTTTAAATATACTGAAGTTGATTTACTACATATGCTAAGCATAGGAAAAGAGAATACTAAGCTATTCCCTCGGGACTGCTATTCGAGACCTCAATCCCTTATGCTAACAGGCTCATACAGGGCTTCCATGTGACTCCTGTTCTAATTTTAAGTCATAGGTATAAACAATTTTACCTGTTATCAAATCTGACATATAAAAAAAATCTTATTAATCTCATTTTTGTGTGCTGTAATGAGATTCCTGAGTGCATATAAACCAGTATGACATATATGACCTATTATGACCTATTAAGATTACAGTGCCTCTGGCAATAATTAGTAAATGCACCTTGAATTTTAAATAAATAGACATTTGAATAGTAGCCAAAGAAGAAAAGGAAAAAAAATGTACATATGCCATTCCCTAAAGCCAATAGAAAAGTTCAGTCTGATTATAAACCGCTTTAATGTCTGATATGAATGTCAACAGGAATAACAAAATACCTGTACTGGAGTGTGAGTCTCCTTATCTCTCTATACATAAAAATACCTGCCAAAGGCATAGATATAATAAGCCTATTGTGCTAAAAGGATTTTTTGTTTTAACTCTCTAGTTCACTATGCTGCATTACATACTTATAACAGAAATTATGCACTGTCTGTACTAGTGTGAAAGTTTAGAAAAAAAATCTCCAACTTAAAATAGTTATGCATGAATACAACAGTCATGAGTTCAGGGCCTAACTAAAGAGAATAGAAAAGGTGAGGTTTTTCTTGTTGTAATTCTGCTGTATTTTTCCTGTTGAAGAACTAGAAACAGATCAGCAGATGAGGAAAAAAAAAAACCAACCAAAAAACAAACCAAAGAAAACACAAAAACAACAGGTAAGCCAGTTCTGAAAAGTGACTTAAGAACCAAGAGGAATTAAGTAAGGATCTTACATGCTCAAATGTAAAACTCTTTTAGCCATTGCCTGATTGTAAAGAAGCCTAAACCACCCAGGAAGCTGCCCTCTTAACACCTGCAATACTGCATTGTGTTCAGACCTGATGAGACCTGCTCAACCCCCAACTCTTTGGCTCAAAAACTAGGCAGAATAATATTTACATCTTTAAATTGTAGTCAGCTGTGAAAACTAGAAGCCACCTGATCAAGTGGCAGGCTTTAAATTGAAGGACTTGGGGTTGTAAAGTCCAAAGTGCCAATGCTCATGCCACTGCAACCAACTGGGGAATAAGCCAGGCCAACCAGAGCAGCAACAAATGTTCTTTAGCTGCCTCCCAAGTTGTAAACCAGAAGACCAACCACCTCAAGTGTATATACATACAATGCACGCAGCCTGGGGAAGAAACAGGAGGAACCGGAGCTCTGCGCCCAATCAGAAAATTATGATATCATAGGATATCATAAACATGATGGGACAACTCACATGATTTGAGGATTGTGATGGATGGCTATAGGCCGTTTCATAAAGAAAGACAGGTGGAGGAATCATGCTCTATGTTAAGGAGAACCTTGAATGTATAGAAGTCAACTACAGTGATTGTGGAAGCCCTATCAAATGCCCCTGGGTCAAGATCAGAGGGGTCATCTCCAAGGGAGATCTTAGCGAAGGCATCTGCTGCCAACCTCCAAACCAAGACGATAAGGCCGATGGAGCAATATTTAGGTCACTTAAGCAAGCTTTGGATCACAGAATCACACAATGGTAGGGGATGGAAGGGACATCTGGAGATCATCTAGTCCAACCCCCCTGCTAGAGCAGGATCACCTAGAGCACGTTGTACAGAATCATGTCCAGGCAGGGTTTGAATATCTCCAGAGAAGCAGACTGCACAACCTCTCTGGGCAACCTCTTCCAGTGCTCTGTCACCCTCAAAGTGAAGAAGTTTTTTCTCATATTGAGATGGAACTTCCTTTGTTAACAGAACCTGATTCTCATGGGTGACTTCAACTACTCGGACATTTGTTGGAAGAACAATACAGCAGCTCACATGTCATCCATCAAATTCCTGGAATGTGTAGAGGACTGCTTCCTCATACAAATGTTAGATGTGCCAACAAGGAATGAGGCATTGCTGGACTTGCTACTCACAAACCAAGAAAACCTGCTTTGTAATATCTCAGTTAGTGAAAGCCTTGGCTGCAGTGATCACAATATTGTGGAGTTTGTGAGCGCACTGAAGGTTAATACTAAGACAAAAGTTTTAGATTTTAGGAGAACAAAATTCAGCTCACTCAGAGCTCAGTTGGGAGGGATTCTGAGGGGAGCTTCCATAGAGGATAAAAGTGCTAGTGACTACTGGAAAGCACAAAAACAGTTCATCCCCTTTAAAGTTAAGGGAAGTAAGCGAAGCAAGGGACCACATTGGCTTAACTGCGAGCTTCTGAGTCTGCTCAAAAACCAAAAGGGAAGCATATCAGAGATGGAAAAGTGGACAAATACCCATTGAGAACTATAACGGCACTGCCAGGGCATGCAGAGATGCAGTTAGAAAAGCAAAAGCTCAGCTTGAATTGAAATGGGCCAGAGATGTAAAAAAATACAAGAAAAGGTTCTTCAAGCATGTAAACAACAAGCAGAAGTAGAGGGAAAATATTGGCCCACTGTTAAACAGGAGAGGTGAATTAGTCACCAACAATACTGAAAGGCAGAGGTCTGCAACCCTTTCTTCACCTCTGTCTTTACCAGCACTGTTGGGCCCCAGGCCTTGGGATCAAAAATCCAGGTCAATGCAAACATGGACCCACCATCAGTGATGGAAGAGTTGGTACACAAACTATTACAGGTGCTTGACCCTTACAAATGGGCCCTGACAATATCCACCTGAAGGTGTTAAGAGAGCTGTCTGACGTCATTGCAAGGCTGCTCTCCATAATCTTTAAGAAGTCGTGGAGATCAGGGGACATCCCAGAATACTGGAAGAAAGCTAATGTCACTTCCATCTACAAGAAGGGCTTAAAGGAGGATCCAGAAAAGACCTGGAAGGACAGGAAAGCCTGCCATATAAGGAAAAGCTGAGAGAATAGGGTTTGTTCAGCCTTGAGAAAATAAGGCTTAGGGAAGACCTCATCACCATGTTCCAGTACTTAAAGGGTGGCTACAAAGATGATGGAGACTCCTTTTTTACAGTCACATGGACAAGATGAGGGGTAATGGGTGTAAATTACTCCTGGGGAGATTCTGATTAGGCACTAGAGGAAAATTTTTCACAATGAGAACAATCAGCCATTGGAATAATCTCCCCAGGGAAGTGGTGGATTCCCAAACATTGGACACTTTTAAGTTTCGTCTGGACAGGGTGCTGGGTCATCTTGTCTAGACCGTGATTTTGCCAAGAAAGGTTGGACCAGACAATTCTTGAGGTCCCTTCGAACCTGGTATTCTATGATTCTATGATTCTACAATTCTATGAAGTGAGCTGGAGGTCAACCCCCAGTGTTTCCTTTACTTTACAGATGAAGACAACTGGCATTTCAACGGCTCAGTCCACGACATCTTCAAATGGCACTTTTAAAGTAGATGAGATAGATACCCTAAAAATGTCTTTTCCTCTGTCCTTTAAAGGCATTATGCCATGATTAGTACAGATGCGGCAGTCTAAACCTGTTGTAGGTGATAAAAATAGCTTAAATGCTAACAGACAGCAGGTAATTGAGTGTGTGCATGTATGGGTGAATGTCTGAAATTAAGCTTTTGTATTTTCAAGCAGAAACTTGCTACTTGGTAGCTGCAACCAGTGTGGACTGGTCGTAAATGCTGATAACACTTCAACTGAACAAAAGTGACACATCCTGAATCCTACAATTAACAGACATGAGAGAGAACCACCAATTAGGAAGCTAAGTGTGTGCACATACACTATTTAGATGTGAAAGGTCAGGGTTTGGGTTTCTGGAAAGAAAGCTAGTGTACAAAAGAAGGGCTCCTGAGAAGTTTTCTTGGAAAGAAAAAGAGAGTCTGAAAAGAAGGTGGTGAATGTCCTGACTGGAGGAAAAAGACTGGCAGTGAGTCTGGAGATCAAAGAACTGTGTGGAGAAGAATGCTGAGGGATGACCAGGGACTTGGGCTGAAACTGGTAGCTGCAAGCAGCTATACAGCACAAAATGACACGACATTCTGCCTGACCTTCCTGGGCAGCAGGGGCCTCCCTGTGGGGAAGGGAAATTGAGACCTAGTGAACATAGCACTTTGTAGAGCAAGTGAGTAAGTGTGTGAGATAATCAGGGTAAAAGCCCTTATGAAAAACCCTTAAATAAATCCTGGTACCCAGCTCTACTTCAGCTTGTTGATATTCTGTCTTACCTGTGATAAAACCTTATGTGCCTGAATTTGGGCAAGGTAAATTCTGTCTAAATTGATGTGACTGAGCCATCATGAAAAGCAATTGCAACCTGTTTCTTTTTTGTTACACAGTCATGGGAGGAGGACATTGCTCATAATAAAAGAGGCATGGACCTCTCCAGGACACTGAGCAACCATACCTCAGTACTCAGCCTGACAGCATTCCTTCCTGTCAGCAAACACCAGCTGCTGTGCAGTTGAGTGTGGGAGCACCTACACTTCTTCCTCAAGCTCATGAAAGCTGTCATCACATAAGAAAGAATGCAACTTCTCTGGTGACAGAAATCAAGCAAAGCAGCAAAACTCCATGAGCAAGTGTTAAGGGGAAGAATCCCTATTCCCAGCATTAATCTGGGGTTTTATCCAGAAACTGCACAAAATGTGTAAATAGTATTATAGGAAGGGACATCTCATAGATAGGATGTTGCCAAGGAGACTAACTGTAGCTCATCTATTTCATTAGGATCCAAAGAACTTTGGTCCAGAAGACGAACGACGTACTTCAAATGACTGAAGTGGGATTCAAGTACTTCATTTCTCAGTTATGACACTATTACCTTTCTGTCTCATCTGCTGCTTCATTCCAAACCAGCCAAAATCTTTCATCCTTTACATTTTCAATGTTAGCATTTCCTTCACACTTGAAGTTCTGTTTATGAGGCTGCCAAGATATGCCTCAGTTTGGACAGTTTTAAATAGATCCATAGCTAAACCATGTCAATGCCCAATGACAACTTAGAAATTAGTTTGTCCTTGTCCATGACATTTAATGATCTTCGTCTTGTGCATAATCTCAGAATATTTTGCATACATTACAGTTCATATCAAGCACAACGACAGTGAGCTTTGCTATCTACTTAGGAAGTTTTTGAGTAGAAGATTTTTGTAAGGGCCATGAAAACATCCCTTGGATCTCCTGGAGATTTGGTTGACAGGACTCTGGGCCATCTCAGAGCCAGTGCATTCCCAGTGGTGGCCCTGGGAGAGGCTCCCAGGTGCCATAGGGAACCCTGGCCCAGGGAGGTGCTTTCAGTTGAGGCTCTCACCTTGGTCCTGTTAGAGCTCCAGCTCCAGCTCCTGCCATCCTGCAGCCATGTGCCTGGTCATGGGTCCCACTGACCAACAACCACCTGCAGACCAGCATCCCAGCCTGGGGGCCCACAGAGTTGCCCGGTGCCCCTGGCCAGGGCTGCATTTCCTACAAAGATGTCATTGTGAATCCAACCTAAAACACAGAAATGAAAACCAAAAGTTCAGATTTAAGGTTGAGTTTGCCTCATCAGTGGCTGTAAGTAAGCTTAAAATTTCAAATAGAATTTTGAGCTTGTTTTGCCTTAAGCCTTTAACTTTTCATAGTTATGATATCTTATTTATTTCCCTTTTAACTCCAGAGGAGTTATTTTTCATCTGCTCATTTACTTTCTTACTATTGCGTACTCACTTTTTTGTGATAGTAGATCTTAATTTAATATCCCATAACTTTCATCAGGAAAAGTTTCTTGGATTCGGTAAAGAGTGTATTGTCCAAACCAGAGAAAGAACAAGACTTTCCTTAAAAGGGTGACTTTCCCAGAAGCCAGGGAATTTACCTTGAATGATGGACACTTTTGTTGGAATCCCTATGTTACCTCTGTAAATGCTCGGATGAATGCTTTGTTCACTGAGCTGAGTCAAGTAGGTGTTCATAAAAGAGGCAAAATGTCCTTAATAGCCAGTGCAGACAAATTTAGGGCACCTCAGGTAGTCCTTTCCACAAATTTCTTTCTCTTGAAGATAGAGGAATTTTATGGTAATTAATCTCCTTCCAGTCTGTCTTGTTTCCTTTGGAATTATTTCATTTTGTACAAATAATTAGCCATTCCTAGGGTAACACAGAGGGGCTGCCTTGCATATTTAAATCTTTCCCTCAGTGAGTTGTTCAAACAGAGTGGAACAGCTCTAAGAGAAGTCACTGGGGGATAATGAATACAATAAAATCCACATCAGAATTAGGAGAGTCACTGGGAATAGAAGAATCTTGGGATCTTGTCAGAGATTACGGATCAGACACAACTTGTACTTGAACATGATTATTGAAAAACAATGACAAATTTTGTGTATACAGTAATGGGTTGACAGCTGACAATTATTTCTGAGAAATGAGATCTCTGGGTCATAACAGATCGCCCTATGAAAATGTCAGGTCAGTGCAGCAGCAGTCAAGAAAACAAATGTGGTTCTAGGAATTATTATGAAAGAAATAGAAAAAAAAAAAAGAAAACTTCATTATACCTCTTTTGTAGAAATTCATGGTATATGCACATCTGAATATTGTGTAAAATTCTTGCTGGTGAAAATATAATAGCAGAACTGGAAAAGGCCTGGAGATGTGTGGAAATCATAGAATCATAGAATGGTTTGGGTTGGAAGGGACCTCAAAGATCATCTAGTTCCAACCCCCCCTGCTGTGGGCAGGGACACCCTCCACTAGACCACGTTGCCCAAAGCCCCATCCAACCTGGTCTTAAACACTTCCAGGGATGGGGCCTCCACAACCTCTCTGGGAAACCTGTTCCAGTGCCTCACCACCCTCACAGTAAAGAATTTCTTTCTAACATCTCATCTAAATCTCCCCTCCTTCAGCTTAAACCCATTACCCCTTATCCTGTCACCACACTCCCTGCTAAACAGTCCCTCACCATCTTTCCTGTAGGCCCCTTCAGGTACTGGAAGGCTGCAATTAGATCTCCCCAGAGCCGCCTTTTCTCCAGGCTGAACAACCCCAACTCTCTCAGCCTGTCTTCACAGGAGAGGTGCTCCAGCCCTCTGATCAGCTTCGTGGCCCTCCTCTGGAGATGCTCCAACAGCTCCATGTCTCTCTTGTACTGGGGCCCCCAGAGCTGGATGCAGTACTCCAGGTGGGGTCTCACCAGAGCGGAGTAGAGTGGCAGGATCACCTCCCTTGACCTGCTGGTCACGCCTCTTTTGATGCAGCCCAGAACATGGTTGGCTTTCTGGGCTGCAAGCGCACACTGCCATCTCATGTGGAGCTTCTCATCAACCAATACCCCCAAGTCCTTCTCCTCGGGGCTGCTCTCAATCCATTCCTCGCCCAGCCTATAGTCGTGCTTGGGATTGCGCTGACCCACGTGCAGGACCTTGCACTTGGCCTTGTTGAACTTCATGAGGTTCACACGGGCCCACCTCTCCAGCCTGTCAAGGTCCCTCTGGATGGCATCCCTTCCCTCCAGTGTGTTGACCACACCACACAGCTTGTTGTCATCAGCAAACTTGCTGAGGGTGCACTCGATCCCATTGTCCATGTCGCCGACAAAGATGTTAAACAGTGCCAGTCCCAGTACTGACTCCTGAGGAACACCACTCATCACTGTTCTCCACTTGGATATTGAGCCCTTGATCACAACTCTTTGAGTGTGACCGTCCAGCCAATTCCTTATCCACAGAGTGGTCCATCCATCGAATCTATGCCTCACCAATTTAGAGACAAGCATGTTGTGCGGGACAGTGTCAAATGCCTTGCACAAGTCCAGGTAGACCATGTCTGTCACTCCTCCCTTGTCCACCAAAGCTATAACCCCATCACAGAAGGCCACCAAATTTGTCAGGCACGATTTGCCCTTAGTGAAGCTATGTTGGCTGTCACCAATCACCTCCTTGTTTTCCATGTGCCTGAGCATAGTGTCCAGGAGGATCTGCTCTATGATCTTGTCAGGCACGGAGGTGAGACTAACCGGCCTGTAGTTCCCCAGGTCTTCCTTTTTTCCCTTCTTAAAAATGGGGGTTATTTTCCCCCTCTTCCAGTCAGTGGGAACTTCGCCAGACTGCCAGAACTTCTTAAATATGATGGAGAGTGGCCTGGCCTCTTCATCTGCCAGTTCCCTCAAGACCCGTGGATGCAACTCATCAGGTCTCATGGACATGATTCAGGTTCCTTAGATATTCTCAAACCTGATCTTCCCCTGCAGTGAGCGGTTCTGCATTCTCCCAGTCCCTGCCTTCTGTGACCTGGGCAGTGTGGCTCAAGGATTTGCCAGTGAAGACTGAGGCAAAGAAGTCATTGAGTACCTCAGCCTTCTCCATATCCTGGGTAACCAAGTCACCCGTTTCATTCCGGAGGGGACCCACATTTTCCCTTGTCCTCCTTTTATCACTGACATACCTATAGAAACTTTTCTTGTTGTCCTTAACATCCCTGGCCAGATGTAATTCTCTCAGTGCTTTGGCTTTCATAACCCAATCCCTGGCTGCTCAGACAGTTTCCTGTATTCCTCCCAGGCTACCTGCTCTTGCTTCCACCCTCTGCAGGCTTTCTTTTTTTGTTTGACTGCCCAGGAGCTCCTTGTTCATCCATGGGGGCCTCTTGGTGTTTTTGCTTGACTTCCTCTTTGTTGGGATGCATCGCTCCTGAGCTTGGAGGAGGTGACCCTTGAATATTAGCCAGCTGTCTTGGGCCCCTCTTCCTTCCAGGGCTTTGTCCCATGGTATTCTACCAAGCAGATCCCTGAAGAGGCCAAAGTCTGCTCTCCTGAAGTCCAGGGTAGTGAGCTTGCTGTGCGCCCTCCTTGCTGCCCTGAGGATTCCACCATTTTGTGGTCACTGCAGCCAAGGCTGTCCTTGAGCTTCACGTCCCCTACCAGGACAGATGTCAGGGTGGTTGAAGTCCCCCATAAGGACCAGGGCTTGTGAACATGAGGCTGCTCCTATCTGCCTAGAGAGGGCCTCATCCACTCGGTCTCCATGGTCAGGTGGCCAAAACAAAAGTGTTTAAAAATATCTAACTGTAGAAGGAGCTACTGAAGAGATTATGGCTTCCCAGCCCAGATAAGACACAAGTGAGGGGGTTATATAAAGATTTATGAAGTCATGTACATCATGAAGAAAATGCATAGGAGATGAATAATATAAGAACCAAAGAACATCCAAAAAGACAAGAAGGTAGTATGTAAACAATTTCTTCATTCAGTGTATATCCTTGGCACAGAATATTGTTGATGTTAAGAACTTATATGGATTCAAGCATGGAGTGTGTGAATTGTATAAAAATCATAGAAAAACAACTGAGGAGTATTAAAAACAGATTTCCATCTTGTTCAAAATATAGGCTTAAACATCTCCTGTTACTGAGCATTGCACATGACTGGAAAATGTAGGAAGCAGTGGTATAACCTAGTTGTGTTTTCATGTTCTTTTCAACACCTCACATAGATGCTGGCCAATAGCCATGTTGTGGTTTTGGTGCTTTTTCAGTTTTTTGATATTAGAAACTGAGGCCCAGAGAGAGAAGGTGAATTCTCCAAGGTAACACACTCAATCGGCATCAGAGATAGGGAAAAGAAATAATTGTCTCCTGGCTGTAATCCTTGTGTTTTATTCCAGAGAGAGAAAGCAAGCCTTGCCTGTTCAATGGATCTCTAAAACATGACTAGATGCATACAGTTAAAAAAAAAAAAAAATTAAAAAAAAATAAATTACAGAATCACTAACAAAATCTGTATGCAATAAAATGGGTTTTAAAAAATAATACACTGCAGAGGGGAGAAAGGCTGACAGCAGGCATTATGTCTCATACTGTGTCTTGGAGTGTGTGTGTATTCTGCACACAAACACTGCCACGTATGTCTCTCTGTTTGATTAGGCTCAGCTGGATGCAGTATTCTTGATCGAGGCACAATACAAAGAAATGCTCTTCTCTCACTGTGAGAATAAAAGTGTCCCTTTTTTTCCTTTCTTTCTTTGCAGCAGGTTCCTAAGTAGTCAGAACAAACCCAAAGGTCTTCATTCCCTACTGTCTTGAGATACCAAGGGCACATAAGTATTGATCTCAGCATACTCAGGTATGAAAAAATGTCATCATAATGTTTCAAGAAGATTCCCACATTTCTTACTTTGCATGCAATGATTTTGCATAGATGTAAGTAAGTGGGAGAAAAAGCCTTCTCATGTAAAACAATGTGAAGATAATGACTAGCTATACAAAATTGACATCCTAGTTTCCATGAACTGAATGAAAATGTTTGAACCTGACTTTTATTTAATTTCACTCTAGTGAGAACTGGAAGGGCTGTGTTCATGATGACATAAAAGAGAATGCAATTGCCTTGTAGTATGAAGGGAAGGAAAAGCACCTTGCTATTGCTGTTTGAACACAGAGACTGCTTTCTCTTGAGACACCACCAAGAAGGAAGATATTCCAAGAAGGAAGAAAAGAATGAAGGCATGACATTGTCTCTATGGGAGCATCTATTGAAGTAAATGGAGCAGGCTGCATTGTTCTGACTTACATGCTCATGTAAATGTTCAGATCTTCCTGATCCTATCATCCTGTTGTTATTTAATGATCATGTTTGGGTAAAAAATGTTCTCATTTAAAAATAAGGTGAACCATTGAAATATCACTTTTATAACTATGCTCATTTTATGGTGTATTTGGCCATCTTCTTACAAAACAAAGCACTGACCACTTGATGTTATGGCAATATTTTCAGTAAAGTTCACAGAACTTACATTTTCCTCCCGTAATAACACAAGAAAATCTCTGAAAGTCCTCGTTGTTACCTTATTTGCATTGTTTGTTAAGGCCATAAACTTTCCAAGTACCTTTTCTACTCTCTAAATGTTTTAATTCAGTGACCTTTATGGTTATTTTTAAATCTGATAGGCTCTTATTTTCATGGAGATAATTCAATTAACATCTTCACATTTAGATCTAACAGACCCTCTGCTGGAAAGAAAATACTTTTCAACTACAGCTCTAGTCTTAGTTGCGTACAAGTATGCAGGGAGTGATGCTATGATTCAGACAATGCTATTGTGGTTATTAACTATATTTTATAAATAAGTTTTAATGTGTTTCATAATATTTACAACTCATTCAGAAATAAATGCTCATCCATCCCTCTTCTACTTCCACATTTTACCAATTTAGAAAGATAGGCAGGTGTCAACATTTTCCTTTCATAAGAAATACTGACATTTTAGAAAAAAAAACCACGCAAACCCTGTCCTGGAAGAAGAATTCAAAATTTCCTGAGAATATTAAATATGCCTGGTATGATAAAATGACAGGATAACTACATGCATAATGCTAATTTTACCTTGATTTTTTCATATTTATTTAATGCAAATATCTGAATAAAGTTAGTCAAAATATTAGTAAAATAACAAACTCAGATTTCCCCCACTGAAAAGAAATTACTGAACTATGTTCCTGTTAGACATTTCTGCAGATGAAACTGCATTTGTTCAGTGAAAAACAGTTCTATCCAAAATATCTCAACAACCCTTGATTGTATCTTTTATAGAATTAGCACTGGAAGTGTAGGAAGATAGATGCTTCATTCAGACCCTGATCCTGTAGACCACTGAGGTGTACAGGGACTCTGTCTCAGGTGTAGGGAAAAAAAACCTCAAGGCATACAGAGGCCACAATTCAGATTAAAGAGAATCTAAACCAGAGACTATCAGAAGAAGAGTACAAAAGAAGAATGCAGCTCACTGGCAGAATAGATCAAATATCCACCAATATGTGCTGAGGTTTTAAATGGCTTTAAGCCAGAAATAGGACTGGACTGCAATAGGGACAATTGATAAAACAGAACTAGCCAAGAAAATGAAAAGACCTTACGGTTTGTTTTTTGTCCTCACTGATCTGAAAGTAGAGATACTCATGTGCTTTATTATGTTTAAGAACTTCTCCTCTAAAGAGGGAAAATCAGATTCCCAATTACTTCCACTACACTTTTGCTTAAATTTTAGGCACATTTCTCACTATATAACTCAGTATCTATTTCTGTATTCTGGAATTTAAATAAAAATATATAATGAATAAAGACTGGTTGTGCAACCATTCATGCAAAAGTTTTTTAATTTCTCTGTGTTTTAAAAAGCTACTAAAGAAGTCCACTCAGCACCCACTTGTCCTCAACCACCCCCTCTAGACAGGGGCTACCGAAGGAGTCGGTGCCAAGTGTCCACAAATCCCACTCTCCTTCTGTTCTGAGAGTGGAAGAGGGATGACCACTGCTGTTGATGGGCAACCCCTAGAAATAGTCATTTTCCTAGAAGAAGGTATTCTTCTCAGAGGAAAGACCTTGCTGAGGACCAATTTTTACCCATCTCAAAGATAATGAAACACAAGAACATACGTACTTTAATGACAGCAAATTCCATAATCCTTTTGAAAAATATTGGGAGGAGGTTAGAATTACCTTTTCAGTCAGAACTGTCTGTCTTTGATTTTATATATTACTATGGTTAGTGAGATCATAATTCACTCTAAGATCCAGTTCATCCTGCTGAAATGTACTCTCCCACTTTTTGAGTAACAGCATTATACAACAAGTTATAAAAATGGGAGCTGATGAAAAATGCATTAAATTGAAATTGCAAGAGGAATTTTGGTTGCCAGAACGTTGAGCTAACTGCAGCTTGACCAGCACTTTGGAGCAGACTGAGATCTTCCTGGCTTCTGAAGGAGTAATACGAACTGCAGTAACTGTAGTCTGGCAGCTTGGGGAAGGTGCTGGGAGCCAGAAAGCTTGGTTCTGTTTCTAAACTGACAAAGGAGGGCTTTCTGCTCTTTTGCGCTCAAGTTGTTTGTGGAGACAGGAAAATTCAGTTGGAAAAGATTCATTTTCATGAAAAGTTACAGTTTCAAAAAATATCTGCTTTGTTGTACAATTTCCAGACAATTCCAAGAAAAGTAACATGCATTTGGGAAAGACAGACCATAGTTATATTTCTTCATTACAAGTCAATATTTGAAGAGTTTTTTACCTACTCTATCACACTGCAGTAGAATATTATATTCATAACATTTCTGAACAATATCAGGGACTCACTGAATGTTTGGCACCCCACTTTGACCTGACCTATAACTTCTAGTCCCAGAGTTACCGGCAGTACTGAGGGGATTTGACCCTGATCCAGGAGAATCAGTTTGAAACCAGATGAAGTGTATGGCAAACTCACACAGGAAGGAAATGAAAAGCTGGGCCAGTTCTCCCCAGCCCATTTACAGGCGGGTGTAATCCCTCTGAGGCTTTGGCAACCTTCCTTCACTGGTACTGTATGTTACGATACTGCAGACTAACAGTTTATGTTAAAAGGGAATAATAGCTTGACTCCAAACTTTTTCATGTACTTTACAATGAAGTTAGACTCCATATGAATTCTAACACTTCTTGTGTTATTGTCACCAGCTTTATTCTTTTCGCGACATTAATTCCTGCTACTATGTATATCAACTGCTTAGCTTAAGACATTTGTCCTGTTCTTGGGGTTTTCAGTTCTGAATTTCTTATCATTATATGTCAAACTTAGAGACTAGGTGTCTGCTTTCTATTACATAATCTTAATATTTCATTATGCTGCTTTGTCTTTTAAAATTCATCCACAGGTTTATGTTAAGAGATTCAACATGTACTATAAATTTCATGTCTTTGTATAAATGCAAAATTAAATGACGAAAACTTTTTATTCCTTCAATCAGTATTTCTAATACAGCAACAATGTGAAATAATTTCATAACTAATGAGAAAATTGGAATGGCTGAAGTCCAGTCTGGGACTGAGCTTTTATGCAGTTGGTATTTCTGCCAACGCTTTTTACAGCAGCTGCCTAGCTTCACTGTGCAGTCCTGATATGATCTGAGCATGCTGAATGAAATTTTCTTTTTTTTTTTTTTTTCCTCTTTTTTAATGCATCACTAAAACACAGGAGCAGTTTCACTAGGCTTAGTTTGAAGGATTACTGAGCTTCTCAAACTGAGGTGGACAAATAGACTACATTGATTTCACAACAGAAAGTTAAAAATATAGAAATCTTCACTCAAACATCAAGAGGTTTTGAAGCAGAGCAATAGTTCACGTAGACACACAAGAATAGGAATTAACCTTTACTCTGCAAACGAAGACAATTCTGTTCCATTGCAATCTGTTGTTCCACCTTTCACGAGGGAAATAAAACCACCACATGCCTCATTAGTGTGTGATATGAATGCATATATAGAAAATAATTGTATCAGTGGATACCAGAGGAGGATTTTTCTTTACCTAGTCATTCTTCTATTTGGTCTTCTGTAGAAGCAACTAATGTTAAGTTTTGAGGCAACAAAAATAGTTTCATAAATAAGTATTCTGTGTGGTGCAAAAAGAAATGGCTAAACTAGATAAGCAACTGAAGTTCTTAAAGTAGATCTGGTTAGTCTCAAGACAAGGGGGGGGGGGGTGGGGGGTGACAGTAACAGCGACAGTGGCAGCGACAACTTACCCATCTGTATGAATGCCTGATTAGGAGGCAGCAAAGAAGGTGGAGTCAGACTTTTCTTAGTGATGTCCAGTGCAAGAACAAGAAGTAAAAACTTTGAGGGTGGTCAAACATTGTAACAGGTTGCTCAGAGGTGTTTGGGAGTTTGGGTTTGGGAGTCTCCATTCTTGCAGCTATACAAAACTTAACTGGGTGCTGCTCCAGGTGACCCTGCTCTGAACAGAGAGGCTGGACTAGACAATCTCCAGATATCCCTACCAACTTCGAATATTCTGTCATTTCTGTGAGAACATCTGAACTATTTTTTCAACCTTTTGCTCCTAGAGGTAGACCTTTGCATATGGGTAGAACTGCACCAGTCTTGACATGCTGTGAAACTCAATAATAACAAGCTCAGGCCAGGACATAGGTGTTGCTCTCCTGTGACTTGTCTGGCTTGATTACGGCTTTGCTTATTAAATTGTTAAAGCATACTAAAGACACACTATTGACATCAATACCACCAAGTGCATTGGCAATGATGTTTTCTTTTAAAATACCCTGGAAGACTGCTTTATCACTCCTTCCTACAAAGTTACTTTTCTGGTTTCTTTGCCTATGAATAGGAGAGCTAGGTTCAGCATTAAAACACTTATCTCCCAAATAATCACCTTTGTTACCAGGTTCATGGCTTATTATTTAGGCACTAATACAGTTGAACAGCGGCAGCTCTAATGCTTTTTAGCCAGGGGAGATCTCAACAGAGAATTTTGTAATAGACATGTATGGATGTATTGCTGTACATCTGCATGGGTTCTTGTGTACTCATGCATATGTGTAACACTTGGCGATAGCTAGACAAATCACCACAGAGGGCTACTGCGCAAGCACATGAGCTCACAAGAACCCTATAATGTGTTTATGTGGTAGTAATCCCCCCAAAAAACACAAACAAAAACCTACGGAAATTTGTTGCAAAGGATACCTTATTACAAGCTATAATTCAGAGGGAATTTTGCTACATATTTCCAACAGGCATGTGGTAATTTGAGGTGATGACAAAACATTTATACTATCTATAAACTTCAGAGGAAGCTCAGGCAAATAATGCATAATTAGGGATTACATTGCTTCCAAAATGGCGTAAAGTAATATCTGACCCAAAACATGGGCACAGGGATTGCTGGGCTCTGTCTTCCTCGTGTGTGTAGACACAACCTTTCATTTTTCATTGCATCAGGTACTTACTACTTGTGAATTTCCTGTCATCTTAAAAAGGTGTGCTTTGCTTGTCTGAATCAGTTGAACTTTTATACTTGTTGCATGTGATGCATATTCATAATACATAAATATAGAAAACAGACAGGAAATAGTCTAAATAAGTGTAGTGTATCTATAAATAGCTAGTGAGTAATAAACAGCAACACAATAGAAATTTGGGCAGATCTGCCAGTTGTTAGATATCAAACAAAGTGCCAATGAAACCATTATCTGACACAATGATTTACTATACATATATGACACATACTGTAAAAGTATTTATTTTAGAAATACTATAAAGGTTCTTTTCTAATGTGAAGGTTAATTATTTTATCTTACAGCTACTAGCTTTCTAATTTTGCACCCAAAAAAACCATAAAAATGTGTGAAAAATGACCAAAGGAAATGTCACATCTTGAAATAGCAGAAGGAGAAAAAACAGAAGTGGCAACTATTGAAGAAAGGGCAGATAAAAAGGCTGCAGTCATTTGTCAAATTTAGTTATCCAGGACCTTTCAAATATATCATAGTGCTCCAAAATCTGGATTTCTGTACACTTCTGTGATCCTGTTATCTTGTTTGGATCACGCTTTTATTTGAACTAGACATGAGTAGGAAGGCAGTGCTTGAGCTTGTAAGGAGTGAAGAAATAATCACAATGAGCATCCCTTGAAATCTCCTGATTCTACATAAATGATGCCTGATGCCTGTTCTGGACTCAGTGACAATTTTGTCTAATTAAGCTGAACTACAATTGTCACAAGAAGACCTGCTCTTTCATGCTAAAAGAGGCAGCTTTTTTCTTAATTGTAAATAAGCAAGTACAGCACTGCTAGTAGGATCAAATTTTGAGTGTTTTACCAAAGCAGAAGGATAACTGTGCACCACGTTGTGTTTTGATATGAAAGCTACAAAAAGCAGAAGCAGCAGTTCAGATACAATAATAGCATATAGGAAGACTATGTGAATATGTGTGTGTGTTCATGTGCATGTATTTCTGATGCTTATCTATTGATATATATATACATTTGTATGAAACGTATATTTTTGCTATGTACACATACAAATATCATTTGAGAAAGAAAAAAAAACCCTGATTCTTATCTGAATTTTCTTTAACAAGAAACACTAAAGGAAGCTATGTAAGGATTTTTTCACATGTGACAGTAACACTTTTTGCTTTCTAAAATTCATCCTGATATCTTAGTATCTTTTCACTTTATTATCTATCCATCTCTATCTGTATCTACTATGGTTCAAAACTGTAGACAAGAAGGAAAACATACTTTTTAGTAACTGCTATCTCAACTAATCTGTGATTAATATACCCTCATGTCCAGACATTCCCATTAAATAAGGAAGGAGTTGACACACACATTCACCAATAGTTCATGAGTCAACACTCCTGGGCACAAAGCTAGTAATATTTTACACTCAGGATTAGCATGTGCAGAGTATGAGATTTTTAAAGACTATATCATTATAGTAGGTGATCTCAGAAGATATTCTTTGGCTGCTGGAAAACAAAAAAAAGACCATTGTAGTGTAACATCAGTTGGGTATAAAAATCAATTGTATTTCAACCTGAAGCATATGCCCCTTTTGACAAAGAGATCTTTGAGTCTAATAGTGAATCAGTGACATCTCATATATCTGATGACTTACCATGTCAACCACCACCCCCACCTCCCACCTCGCATAGGTGCAAGTGTAATGTTTACAAATGTTTATTTGTTTGTTTTCTTCCTGTGTTTACTATCAGTGGAAATACAGGAATGCAGATTCTAGATTTCCTTAGACATCTTAACCGGACCCCTTACAGCAGCCATTGCAGAAGGAAGTATCCGTACTCATTTATAATCTTCAAAATAGCGAGATGCAACATGATAGGAAACTCTGCCTCAACCCTTAGCTTTGAATCAGGGATGTTTGAACTACAACATGCAAAGAAATTTGCTGCCTGGCAAGATCAACTAGTGCCGGCTCAGCTCCCATTATGCCACCTGACTTTGGGATACCCTTCCTTAGACAGAAAAGAAAAAGTGCTGTTAAGACAGCTCTGTGCCATTAAAGATTCTCTCACACTGTGGGAGGGACACACCTGTTGCATTAAAGGAAAAATATAAATGTACCTTCAACTGCCTGTAGGAAGTAATTTTGAGAGGTCTTTGAGCTATTTCAGTAGCACAAAGAACAGCTATTTTGGTGCATGTAGGGCTGTACTATATGTGAATTTTGAGTATTACAGTTCTGTTTAAGAGACAGCCAAGCTCGGTTGCCCATTTTGCTGTGCTCACTTAGGCTTGTGTTAAGAATCTTTTATGTTGCTCTGCAGCTGTGAAAGAAGGATATATACAGACACCATAACTTTACTGTTAGAGCTGCCTCATGTTTTCTTTACTGTCAATTGTTAGTTCCATAAAATATTTCTAAGTTTATTGTTAAAATAAATGTGCATATTTTTGAGAAATATATAAGCGCACACAAATCCAATAAAGGGCTTGGATGATTATAAAGTCCAAACAAAGCATTGGATGTAGCAACCTTCCCCACTGTTTTTTAGAGCTGAAATGATATCTTACATCTATGTGACACTAATAATTTTGTGCAGAAACTGACAATTTTGCTAGTAACTATATTTCCAAAGGACTAATCAAGGCTGGTGGTTTCCTCCTAAAACATAGTCAGAAGAAATTATGTCAGTGCCTTCTTCCTACTCTTTTTATAAGTACCAGATGGATGCAGCTTTTCTCAAGGACACAGAGACTTGTATTCCAAGTCCTTCTCACCCTCATGGTCAACACACGTTCTGGGGGGAAGAGAGCATCTTAACACCATGCAACAGTAGAACATGCTGTGTAGCCATCTTGTTAAAATTAGCGTGCTGTTTAGAAAGGAATGTATGATTCATGGACCAAAAGGGAAGAGCATCAGCAGGAATATAATTCTCTAGCTTGGGTATTCAGTTGGCAAAGTGAAGTCCTGGTTCTTGTCTCTGCTATCACAATTACTTCTGATGTTTATCTGGTAGCTACTGACTGTAAAATTCAAGGAAAAGAACAGCTACAGTGCATTTCATCAGTGGCACAATCCTACCAATGTGCATTTGGAAGGATTACTAAACTGGAATAATTTTCACATAGGGAGGAATGAGTAGCTAGATACTGCAGGATATAGCCATTTAATGAATGTTCAGAAGCAGATCAACAAAATTTGCAAAGACCTTTCAATGGAGACACACTTGTGGATGGAAAATAATTTGGATTTTATTTAAAACAGAATATGAATTCACATTCAAAAGTGGAGCTGTCAATCATTAAGTGCATAAGTATTCATTTTTTGTTTGTGGCTTTTAATTTTTTTTAACCACATTCATTAAGAGTGATTCCATTCATTGGATTTTTTGTCAGCCTATTTGTTTTTTTTAACAGCCATGAAGTCCTGTAAATGAATCAGTTATATGATGAAGACTTGCCTGCATACTTGAGTTAGCAGGTCCTCACTTTTCTAGTATGATATACTTCTGTTATGCAATTATTTCAACACCCATCTATTTCTAATAAAAAGACTTGTTTATGAGCCTAGTAAACACACAATCCATTATGGAATCATGAAACAGCTAATTAACTTTGTGAATTTAAAGTTCTGTACTTGCACATGAAAACTAATTAGTGTTTATATGGATTCCTGAATCAAACTTCCTTCCTTTTTCTCTTCAAGTGGTTGTTAACTTAAATTCAAGAGATTTGTAGTATTTTCCCTTACTTTTCTAAAAAGCATGCTGAAGTTTATAGTTAATAAAAAGCTGTATTGTTTACACACTCTGAATCATTGTCACCTATTTGTTTTTCACCGTTGCAAACAATTTATTCACATTTTATCTTAGAGTTACACTCTCATCTCGGTTTTATTCAGGAGGCTGAATTCAAGCATGACTCGAGCAATAGTTCCCTAGAATTTAAAGGTAGGCTGTTCCTAGTCTTGGGACAGCTATGTCAGGAAATAGGTTAGGACTCTTCTTTCCATGTTTGTGGCTGACTTATAACTAAACACAGCAGTGCCTCATGCTGAACTGAGCATAATTATGCCACTCAGGGGGGTGGGAAGTTTGGGCAGTGGTATATGCTCCATGCCTTGATTAAGTGAGAAAGGAACAATGAGGCAAAATTCCCATGTCCTACTGACAACAGCTGTGTCCACACACCCAAAGTCAGTAGCAGACTGAAAGCATTAATAACACATTAATCTACTGCAGCATATTACAAAAACTTCAGGAATGGCTGTGCTCCAAAAGTTTTCTGAAGTTTCCTCATTCCTGCTCATGAATTGTTTTGTTGCTGTATCACACTCTATTTGGTGCTATGTTTGTAATCAGAATTAAATCAACCGTGGTGTGATCCCTGCCCCAGACATTGGTATGGAAGTGTGGAAATATATATAATGGCAAGGAATACAGATTCTAGCCAGGGCCATTTGTCCTGGTTTTGGCAGGCATAGAGTTAATTTTCTTCCTTGCAGCTGCTATAGTGCTGTGGTTTGGATTTAGGATGAGAATAATGTTGATAACACACTGATGTTTAGTTGTTGCCAAGCGGTCAAGGACTTTTCAGCTTCTCACACTGCCCTGCCAACGAGAAGGTGGGGAGCACCCAAGGAGCTGGGAGGGGACACAGCCAGGACAGCTGACCTAAACTGGCCAAAGGGATATTCCATACCATATGACATCTTACATCTACAACTGGGGGCTGAGCCAGGAAGCTTATCAGCTCGGGGTCTTGCAGAGCATTGACTTTGGGTGGTGAGAAATTGTCCTGATCATCACTTGTTTTGTATCATCATCATCATCATCATCATCATCCTCCTCCTTTTGTTTTGTTTTGGTTTGTCCTATTAAATTGTTTTTATCTCAACCCACAGTGTTTTTTTTTTTCCATTTTCAATTCTCTCCCCCATCCCACTAGGTGAGCAAACGGCTGTGTGGGGTTTTTTAGCTGCCTGCCGGATTAAACCATAACACCATTAAATGGAACAAAGGCATTTGTGAAGGTTGGAAAGACAATTAGATTAGGATCCTGGCACAGCATAGGTCCAGACTGCAGCTCTGCCGCAAGCTGACCTGGCACAACCGTTCAGCAAGGCAGAGAGACAAGGAGGCCATGCCAGATAGGAGCTGCAGAAAGGAAGACTGGTACTCCCTGAGAGGGCAAAAGTGCGCATTATGGACAGAGATTTGCTGTAGCATTGTTTCCACCTGTATGCTTCTTTATTGCCTCAGCAGATATTGGGAAATCAGTACAACGTGGGAAGCAAAAGTAGAGAAAGTAAATTCAGCTTCTGAACGAGCTCAGTTACAATGATGAGAAACAGTGAGACACAAGGGTCCTTTATGTGGCTATCTCAAGAGCCATGAAGTCATGGATCAGAAATACGAAAACTGACCAAAGAGCAGTGGTCCTGCTCCTTAAAAAATATCTGTTGCTCCTCATGTCCTGAACAAGGAGTTTCATAATAATGTTTTTTTGTCTTTATTTTTTCTTCAGTAAGGTAATGATACACAGACAAGTTCAGTAACTTCTTTTTCAAAATGCAGTTGGTTCACGAGGAAGATGCAATAGTTTCAGCTGGTGGAAATTAAAGCAGATTAAGGACTGAGTATGAGTTCATTGCATAACTACTGCAGAAAAAGAAACTGCCACAATGGCTAGTCTTAATAGAAGTGAATATTAAGTACAGAAAACAATTATCCTGCTATACTTCAGCCCTGAAGTGAAACATTACATTGAATCAGCAACCAGCATTGCTGTATAGGGGGGAAAAAGTAGTTAACAGTTTTAGAATATAAAACCTTTGAAGCAGAAAGTATAAGAAAATCAAGAATATTCTGCCAAAATGATAACTGACAGAGGATGTGATAACTCTACCTGGAAATATATACAGGGACATCTTAAGAAAGACTCATTAATCAGAGAACAGAAAAATAGTAATGGACTTGAACTGTGAAAAGACAATCTTAGATTGGATATTAGACATATCTGCCAAAGTACAAGCTCAGTTAAAGGAAAAATCTTCCAGCATACTTAACACTACTTCACAAGCCTCTCTGTTTTTTTCATCTTACTACTTTGACATCTTACTGGTTTTCTTTTGTATTTGGGGTTTGTTTTGGGTTTGGTTTCCCCCCCCCCCCCCCATTTCATTCATTTGCTACTTAGATGTTTTATTAACTGTGAGCTCTGGTTTTTGCTTGTTTGCTTTAACCCGAGATTCCAAAGCCTTCAGGTTGCCCAAACCACCACCAGTCTTCACTACCACATGGACTGGGAGGTCCAACCACACAGATGGGGAGGTCCAGCCCAGTTGCTGCTACATTAACCTGTTTTTACTGATCCAACCCTAGATGCAGTTGCCCTTCCTTCTCTCTTGGTGACAGGTTTCCCTTTGCTCAGGTTGAACAGACAATTTGATATGCAGCACCCATAAATGCCTTTATTGCTCTAAATTATCTTTAAAGAAGTATACTGGGCCCTTAATGTGTGACTCTAGTAAAAGAGAAAAGGACCAGTATCCCAAAAATCATATAGGCGAATTTCTTCCAGAAGAACATCTTCTGAATTTTCTTCCAGGGAGCTGCAAAAGCATTCCCACAGGGGATGATAATAATTCTAAATGGCATACAAAATGCTGGTGTAGAGACTTCACTGTAAGTCAGCCTTTCTGGTGAATCCTAGCAGTGGCATGCTGTATAGCATACATGCTCCTCATTTATGATGAGTACAAGGGTTCATTTAGGTACAGGCCTTGACTAGAATGGTATTTTATATCCTCACCCCCACACATTGTGAGACTCTACACAGCAGAGCACAGTCAGCACTATGAAGTTGAAGTCTGAGGGGCTAAATCTCAAAATCCACCATGAAGTTCTGATTTCACACTTACTTGAGATTGTTCCATGCTTTTCTGATTACAGAACTTTTTACTGTAAAGACATAATCCTGTGGGCCACAGTGGCTAGTTACTAGGCTCTATTGCACTACAGCACAAGACCTTGGCTGTCTGACAATAACCTGAGGAATAATGATATTACTGAGGTGATTGTGAAAATGAGTTTACCAGTCTTGATAACACAGAGGACTCTGGAAGCCATAGGGACGTATGGCAAATTATAGTAAATAATGACGTTTAGTGATGTCCCAGTTCCGGAATAGGATCTTAGATTACTCAGTACCCAGAATCTGCTAATAAATAATAGAAGTAAACAGGAAAAGTTCTAATGCGGCTTGTCAGCATACTTCACAGTCTCCTCTGGCTAGTGGGAACTTATCAAGCAAACATTTTTCATTGTTCAAATCATTTCAGTATCAAAGCTGGATCAATGTTGAATGAGATTTTTAACTTATTTTTTAGGACAAACAGTACCTCTCCTCTAACTGTGAAATTAATAGGGAAGGTAGCACTGAAGAAATCTGCTGTGTGCTGGGGCTGCTGATGTGAGTGGAAAAATATTATTGCAATATTGCTCTCAGAAGAAATCATATGAGAAAACAGTTTTTGTAGCTACAAAGCACTAAATGCCAAGTGAACATGGCTGAATTCTTAATTGCTTCTCAGAAAGTTTGTTCACTAAACAATAAATTACACTAAAGCCTTCACAAAAAATGTCTGCTATGAAAGAAGATTAATTCTCTCCTAATAAAAGCTATATTTCATTATTAATCTGTAAGTTTCGTGAAGTCCGAATAAACTTCAGTCCTAAATAAATTGAGAATATCCAGCATTAGAGATGAAAACCTAGAGCTTTGTTATGAACCTATGTGTTACAAATAGCTTATAAATAATTTGATATATGGGCCGAATGACCTACCAATGATTCAACATTGGGTAGTTCAGAGAAGGTCATCTTAGATGTAACAGATTTCAAGATTCTTTTTTAATTTTGAGATGAAACCAAGGCAGCTTCAGAGTAGACATAGTGACAGCAGACACAGATAAGCCTGATGTACTCCTTGCCTTCTTTGTCTCTGTTTTCACCCACAAAGTCTCACAGGCCTCTCTCTTTAGAAGCAGGGTTCAAGGAGAAGAATACACAGCAGAGGATTAAGATCAATTACTTGACCCATACAAATCCACATGCTGCATTCAAGGAATTTGAGAGAAATGTTTCTTGCAAGGCTGCTTTCTATCATCTTGGAAAGGTCATGGAGATCAGGAGAGTTCCTGGATGAATGGAGAAAGAAAATGTTGCACCCATCTTCAAAAAAGGCCAGTCATTCCAGGATTTGTGATTGAGGGGAGACCAGGGGGTAACCATTCACCTTTATTTCAGCAAGACATTCAACACTGACTCCCACAATATTCTTTTGTCCAAGTCAGAACACTACCATCTGGATGGGTGAAAAACTACACGGGTAAAAGCTGGCTGGATGATCGGGCTCAGGAGGCCATGGTTAATTGATCGTAATCTACCTGGAGGACAGTAACATGTGCAGTAATGCAGGGGTCTGTCCTGGGAATTGTCCTGCTTAATATCTTTGTCAATGGAGGAGGTGATGGAGCATACACTTATCACACCTCAGATGGCACCAAACTGAGGAAGCAGCTGGTACGGGCGAGGTAGTGCTGCCATCCAGAGGGACCTAGACAGGCTGGAGGAATGGGCTAACAGGAAACTCATTAGATTCAGGAAGGTCAGATGCACATCACTGTACCTGGGGAGGAATTGCCCCTTGCAACAGATACAGGCTGTGGCTTGGCTGGCTGGGGAGCAGCTCTGTAGAAAAGCCCCTGGGGGGTTTGGCTGACAGTAAGTTGAACATGAGCTAGTGGTCACCTGGCAGCAGAGAGGTGTTAACAGGAGCAGAACCTGAAGATCAAGGGAAGGGATTATCCTCCTCTACTCACCACACTTTGGACAGTGTCTCAAATACTGCATCCAGTTTTGAGCTCCCATTATCAGACAAACATCTGTTAATTGGACAGAGTTCAGTGTAGGGCCACCACAATGGCTTGATGTTGGAGCATGAGTAGAGACTGAGGGAGCTGGCCTTGTTTAGCCTGGAGAAGACAGCTTCAGGGGGACTGAGCAGTAGTGGCCTATTACATACTGGGAGGCGTATTACTTTAACATCCATGTTGAGTATTTATTTTTACTTTAATTTCCTTTAATTTAATAATTGCAAGGATTTGGTAATCTAAATGTCTTGACTTTAAAACACACAGTTAAGAAAGAGAAGAAAAAGAAAACTGTATAGCTAACAACAGCAAATTCAACTCTTTCTATTAGACAAAAACAAGGCTTTGTCATATGTTAATTTATTGGATTAGAATGTGAATGTGGTAAGTAATAATGCTGTTTTGACAATGAGTGATAAGGAGATTTTGATAAAATATTTATGAAGTTGTGGGTTTTTGACACCAATGATTGTTATTGAATATTTTTAAGGTCACCATGACACTGAAGAATTTTGACAAGATATTTATGAAGGCATTGTGGTCCTAAAGACGGATGAAGATATGGAAGTGATGTAAATTAAATGAATTCATGAAAGACAAATATATCAAGGGCTATTAAGCACAGAGATATCAATTCTGACTCAAGGAGTCAGACAGCTTAAAGCTGGGAGGTTATACCAGAGAACTATCACTATCTGCTTGTGCTTTTCTTACACTCCTTTTATAAGCACCATAGAATAACTACAGATGAAGACAGGATATTATATATCTGAAACATTCTTTTGACCTAATATGTACAATCCAATGCATAAGGTCAAAGGTACCCTATTCTGAGATATCTACCTCTAAACTTAAATGAAGGTGTCGATTAGGTGAAGAAGGTTACAAAGGGGTATATACATATACAAGCAATTCCTCTTTCAAGCTTTCCTGAAAATGTTCCTTTTAAAATCTGTTAAAAATTTTCTTTGGCCAAGTAAAAAACAAACAAATAAACAAAACACCTGACATCATTGCTAATAAGCTGATAACAAGATTTTGCTTTGCAATTCTTTTTTACTTATTTTTTTTTAAAATTGAGATATAGAAATGTCTGCTTCTCCTCTTTGTTTGTATGACTTTCTGTAGCAATTAAAATGTGATTGTCCAGAACCTCAGCTTACACTATGGAGAATATTAAATTGAAAAATATCAAAGTAAAATGGTTTATTTCAATAAATAATTTAATGGAGACTTTTAACTTCTTTTAAATAATGTAATGCCAATTATTCCATTAAAAATTTGAATCTAAGGAACTCAGTTTCTAAAATAAAACAAAACGTTCCAGATTTTAGGTCTGATCTTATTTTGATGTTTGGTCTTTTTTTTAGGACTGTAAATTTTTTTTTGCAATCAACTGTTTTAAATAATCTTTCACTATCAGTAGTTTTAAGGAAAGAAATGACAAACTAATGATGATACTTATAGCAATGGAAAGGACTTGCCTCAAAGAAAGATAATAGTGTGCCAAAAAAGCATGAACTTTTGACTGTGATAAGAAGGTGAGGATTAGGTATGTGAGAGGAGATTAATGAATGTGTCCAGAAAGCAATGGGAAAGAATGGCTTTAAAAATCTTCACTTCTGATGTGTGGTAGTGTGCCCTGGTGAAGTTATGATTAGCATCTTAACCCTGCTGAAATTAATAACAAAGCTTTTACCACTTCAAATGGAGAAGAGATTTCAGCCTAACTGTGATGTCATAATGTCTATGCTGTTGGTACAGACAACTCCTGCTTTGGCAATATGTGACCTTGTCCCACCAGTGAAAACGGATTGCAGAGTAATGTGTTCATATAAAGTATCCTGGGACTAAAAGCAGCCTAACTGTACTTGCACATCATTGAACCCATGCTAGGAGGGCTATGCCATATCATACAGACTTCTCTCTCAGTCCAAAGCTAAAAATAGAAGGTTCTATGCACTGCACTCCAATGCCCAGTTTAGTCATGCCTTACATGTGAATTCTTAACTGCTATACTGATCTTTACAAACTCTTCAAATCTCTTTTAACTGCAGTGAAAACTGAAAAGAAATAAATTTTTTAAAAAATGCTGGCCATGCTTATATGCTTTGGCAAGTACCTCACTCAGAAAATAGCCTAAATAAATGACAGAATCACAAAATTTTTGAGGTTGGAAAGGACCTCTGGAGATCGTCTAGTCCAACCCTTCTACAGGTGCAAAACTTTGTTCTGCTTCATGAGGTTCCACTTCTCCAGCCTGTCAGGGTCCCTCTGAATAGCAGCACAACCATCTGGTCTATCAAACACTCGTCCCAGTTTTGTATTATCTGCAGAGCTTCTATAGATGTACTCTGTCTCACCATGGAGGGAAGAGGTCATTAATGAAGAACCATTAATGATGTCAAACATGACTGGGCCCAGTATTGACTCTTGAGGTACACCACTAGTGACTAGCCTCCAGCTGGGCTTTGTTCTCCTTAACACAACACTTCCAGACTGGCAGTTCAGCCAGTTTTCAGTCCACCTCACTGTACACTACCCTAGCCCATAACTCATCAGTTTGTCCATAAACGTGTTATGGAAAACAGTATCAAAAGCCTGGCTGAAGTCAAGATAAATAATACCTACTGCTCTTCCCTCTTCCACCAAACTAGTAATTTTGTTGTAGAAAGCTACCAGGTTGGTAAAGCATGCTTTCCCCTTTGTAAATCTGTGCTAACTGCTCCAAACCACCTTCTTCTCTTTACTATATTTCTAAATTACTTCCAGGGGAATTTGGTTTATTGCTTTTCCAGAAACTGAGATGGATTTTTCTGGCCTATACTTCCTTTGGTCCTCCTCTTTTTCTTGAAGACAGGATTGAAAAAAAGAATTTAGGATGAGGATTCGGGGACAAAAATGAACCATTATTCCCAAATGTAAAGCAGTTTTCAAGTTAAATTGCATGTGGGTAAACCTGAAACTTCTGCTTTTCTTTTTCAGTTGTAAAGTACTACTAATTTCAGCTGAATAATCTAACAGTCAACATGAATGGCACCTAATTATATAACCTACTATTTAAAATCTCTTATATTACATAAATAATCAAACAAATGTAAGTAAATGTATTATATAAGAAAATATCCTTTTTCTTTTGAAGATCATAAGAGTAATTTAATTTAGTATCAGCAAGAATAGCTTAGTCTTAGTTACTGAGTTCTTTAAGGACATGAAATTGTCTCCTAGAAGAATATACCTCAGATAGAAAAGATATATATGTCCTGGAGGACTGTTCTCCTATGTCAACAATTATTAGTTCAAAGTAATACTTGATAATGAAGATAAAGGCCAATATTGTAAGATAATATATATAGATGGAATAAAAATACTGACTCATTTGTACCCTTGTGACAGCAAAGAGCAATGAGGAAAGGATCACAAGACAATCCAGGAACTAAGGCACAACCCTCCAAAAGATTAATCTCATCCAGCTTTAGGCATCTAAAAGTTGGATGTATAGTCTAGCAAACTGTCTAGGCTTTAGATCCAGGAAAAAAAATCATTCTCTTTGTCACAGACACATCTATTTTAGAGTGGCATCAATCACCTTCTAGCTAAAGTTAGAAGATATGAATCTCAACTGTCTTGTGTGACTTTAAAGAATTCTTTGGTATTTCCTTATATTAGATTTAGAGCTAAACAGTCAGGATAATATACATTTTGTCTTAAAAGATCAGGGGACAATATGTTAAAATGTATGAAATGTTAATATAAATATAACAATACTTTGAAGTGGAAATGAGAGCTGCTGTTAGCACAGTCCTGGATAAGTCATTCAGTCTGTGCCAACAGATCCAAATACAGGAATAAAATGAATATCAGAGGATGTGATGGCACCAGCTGTGCTTTCAACACTTTTGTAGTTACATATATGCAAAATGAGTGAACTCTACTAAGGCGAAAAATAAGCCCGTACATTCATAACAGGCTACCAAGTGCTCAGACTGCCTAAGGAAATATGAAGTTGATGGATGATGTAGATTTTTGATGACAGATGAATTGTCTACATTTCCATTCTAGATTATGCTTCCTAAGTAAATGAGTATTGTCATTGACTTGTCTCATCAATCCTGTCAGTGTGATAGAACTGGCCACAGCAGGAACTAACTTGTTGAAATTTTAAAGTTACATCTGAAGCAGTTCTACTCTGAGATATATAACTCACATTGACTTCTGTTCTAATTGCTTTTGTGCTTTTGAGGAAAGAACTTTGCCAAGAAGATGATTTTTTGTGAATTGTCTGTGAAGATATAAGCTAATTTACCTGTGTCTTTTGTATACCATTTCAGTGTGTGATATGATCAGAGAGCATCTAATTCAGAAGACTCTTAGAAAGCTGAAATAGGTCTGAGAAAGTGTAGATATGGTGCATAGTAGAGCTTTTTTTGCATCTTCTTTTGATGTCAGTGATCTTTTGGATATAATTTTAGTAAGCAAGACACAAGCACCAGAAATCTGAAGGAATTCATAAGCACCTTTTAGAGTGACCTTCTCAATAGCATATTTCTAGGTACATCATATATTCACTCTTTCAGAAGAAGCAAAACAAAACAAAACAAAATCCCCAAAAACCCATAAGTAATCAAAGCTAAACTATAAAGTGAATTAAGCCTCCCAATACCTTAATGTGACCAGCTGAAGCCCTAAGGTGGCATTCCTTAAACACAGAATTTGGAGACAGCTGTAGGTGTTACCAGTACAACCAGGCCCAAAAGGCAAGAGGATACACAGGGGAATTCCAAGAGACTGTGTCAGCTTTCATAGTCACCTCCATTACACGAAGAGATTAAAAAATTTATTCCAAGAGTTGGTCCAACATCCAGTTGAAAGGATATTTCTAAGCAATCCATCCTGATCTGTTATTTCAGTGTTTAACCAGTCACCTTGCTAGGAAGGTACCTTTTGTTTTGAGGTTAAATATTTCTAGGCTTTTTTACAAGTCCCTGATATTTTATTTTTAATCCTTTTTCAGTAGTGCTGAAAAATCAACAAAAGGCTATTATCTACACACACACCACACACCCCCAATATAAAATCTATGGTTGCTTTCACAATGTTTCAGATCATCCTCTTTCTTCCCCATGTTACATAATTGTTTCCCTCTGTATTTTGCTGCTGAAAGTCCTTTCCCCCTGCTCCCTATGTAAGCCTCAGCAGGTAAATGCAACCCAAAGCAGATGTATAATAGATCAGACAAGCTGGAAAGAGGAGAGGAACCTGTAGGGTGACTAGATAAATTTTCTTGGAGCTGCAGTACATTATCACTGTTGGTCCCCAAATGAATTACCTGCTAGATAGCCTTATTTCCACTGTCAAAATGTTTTCTCCATTTTAAGTACCATATGAGTAATTGCAATGATCAGTTCTATTATCTTTCTGCTTTTCAGTAAGCTGAATAAGGAAAACTCCTTAAATTCTGCATGATGGAGTCTCTTTCATCCTGTTGTTCATTTTGTGGTCCCTGAACTTGGTTTTGTATTCTTTTCATATAGGTATTCAGCTTACTTGGCAAGGTTTTGGCAGTAGAGGGGCTGCACGGATGGCTTTTGTGAGCACACACCAGAAGCTGGCCAAGGCTTAGCTGATCAACAACGTTGATAGTGCCTCTGTGATAACATATTTAGGGCAAAAAAATACTGTGTGATAGTAACTGGGAGAGGAGTGAAACTATGTGAGAGAAACAGCCCTGCAGACACCAAGGTCAGTGAAGAAGGAGGGGGAGAAGGTACTCCAGGCACTGGAGCAGAGATTCCCCTGCAGCCCATGGAGAAGACCACGGTGAGGCAGGCTGTCCCTCTGCAGCCAATGGAGGTTAATAGTGGAGCAGATATCCACCTGCAGCCCATGGAGGATTTCACACTGAAGCAAGTGGATGTGCCCTGAAGGAAGCTGCAGCCTGGGAAAAGCTCAAGCTGGAATAGGTTCCTGCTCGATCCCCATGGAGAGGAGCCCATACAGGAGCAGGACCTGTGACCCCGTGGGGGACCCATGCTGGAATAGTCTGTTCCTGAGGGACTGTACCCTGTGGAAAGGACACATGTTTGAGCAGTTCTTGAAGAACTGCAGCCCATGGAAGGATCCATGTTGGAGAAGTTCATGAAGGGGTATCCTGTGGGAGAGACCCCACACTGGAGCAGAGGGAAAGTGTGAGGAGGAAGGAACGGCAGAGATGAAGCATTCTGACTGACGACAACCCCCATTCCCCGCCCCACTACATGGGTCAGGGGAGGAGGTAGAAGAGTCAAGAGTGAAGTTGAGTCTGGGAAGAAGGGAGGGGTGAGGGCAAAGTCTTTTTAGATTTGTTCTTATTCTCATTATCCTATTCTGTTTAAATTACAATAAATTAAATTAATTTCCCCAAGCTTACTCTGTTTTGCCCATGACAGTAATTGGTAAGTGATCTCTGTATCCTTATCTTTAGTTGTATTTTCTCCCCTTGTCCTTGTTGAGGAGGTGGAGTAATGGAGCAGCTTGGTGGGCTCCTGGCAGCCAGCCAAGGTCAACCTAACACAACATGCTAAGATTTAAAAAATACTTTATGACTACATAACTTCCTGAATGGACAAAAAGATGCTTTTATGTAAATTGACCTGTATCACATAATCAGAAAACCAAAGAAGAGTTGAGGTTGAAAGGGACCTCTGAAGGACATCTGGTCGAATCCCCCTGCTCAGGCAGGGTCACCTACTGTCAGTTGTCCATGACTATGTCCAGACAGCTTTTGCGTATCTCCAAGGATGGAGACTCCACAACCTCCTTGAGCAACTTATGCCTGTGCTCAGGCACCCTCACAGTAAAAGCATTTTCCCTGATGTTCATAGAGAACCTGCAGTTTGTGCCCGTTGCCTCTTGCCTGTCATAGGGCACCACTGAAAATAGCCTGACTCCATCTTTTGTACATCCTCCCTTCACATATTTGTACACATTGATGAGATCCCTTCTGAGCCTTCTCTTCTCTAGGCTAAATACCATGAGCTCTCTCAGCCTTTCCTTAAAGAAGAGGTGCTCCATTCCCTTAATCACTGCAGTGGCCCTTCACTGGAGTCTCTTCTGTACCTTGATACGTCTCTTGGACAGTAGCTTTTTAAGCAGCTACTAAGAAATCTTGGAATGACTTCCATATTTTGCTTACAAACAGTCCCCAGGCTCGGAAAAAGGGGGAAAGAGTCCTCTAAAGAATGCCATCACTGGCATCATGACCTGATGGTTTGAATAAATTAGAGGCAAGAAGAAAAATTCTTTAATCTTTTAGAGAACACTCCCCATGCACTCACATTATAAAGCTCCCCCATATATTACAGTCAAGCAATACATGTCCCATAAACCTTTGTTATTACTATTTTGTGTGCAGTTTATCTTTCAGCTATTGGCTGGTTTTAAGTACATGAGATACACTTTCATTTCTCTTTTTATTTTTCTTTCCTTCTCTTACTTTTGTATCTGTTCCTATCAATACTAGGTCCATTCCATCATCTGTCTGTTTGTTATAAAACATTCCCTCTCTCATTTTACACATTCATCTCAGAATGTCTCCAGTCTCCAACATCACTCTTCCATCTCCATTTGCCATTAGCAGCAATTCCCTTAATTGCATTTTTCAAATGAAAATAAGCACTTTTTTCCCCCTTTCCTTTTTTTTTTTTTCCCCCTGAAACTCCTGCATTCTACATGTTTTCCCAGGTTCTATTTGTTGTGACTCTTAACAGCCAGGATGCTGGATAAGGACAAAAAGCAAAGACTGCATTATGTCATAGAATCCTTAACATCATGAACAGTGATGCAGATGATAATTTTAGTCTGACCAGTAACTGGTTGACCCATGATCAATCTGAAGATATAAAAGTAAACCTAAATAAAAAGCTTTTTACATGTGTTCCATTAAATTAAAGCTCTCTAAATGAAAATCCTAGGACTTGGGGTCATTATATGAACACTTGATGCTCTCTTGAGGAGTCAGAGTTTATAAATTAATAAATGGGACATAAATACTATACACTTATTTAATCTGTGGCAATTAATCTTCCTCCAGTATTTTTCATGCTTTTTAATAGGAAACTGTACCCATATTCTTTAGTCAGGATCCTTAAAGTTCAGAAGTATTTCTCAGCATGATTAAACTGTGAAATGTATTTGAAACTAATTGCTTCTGACAACTGCCATTAGACACATATTTGCAAATACATTTTATAATTCCTTAACAGTGAGAAGTTCTTGTTACCTTTTGAACTTTTGGAATCTGTTATGAGCAACAAGAAAAAGCCACTTTCATTTTAACTGTTTAAGCACCATGCAGGAGAACAAGTCATGATTATAAACTACTGCTGTCAAAGGAAGCAGTAAAGGTCAAGCAGAGTGTGCTGGTTGATTGTGTACGTTGATGCTCAATAGACTACAAGAAGTAGGACGAAAGGACATTTACATTTTTACAAAAAACTGTTTAAGACTTACTCAATAAACAAGTCTAGAAATCCCATTTTTAATATTGTACATGTAAGATAAACTGTTTTGATAATATTTAGAAATATAATAATTCAGAATACATTTTATTCTGATTTCTTATGAAATGATTATACACCTTTTGTCAGGTGACGCAGCAGACCATAGAATGCATTACGATAAACATGCACTACAATTAAATCACCAGGTACTATTTCTCAAATGAAGCAATCATGAACTGCATTTTCTGAATGGAATTTTCGTACTTTCCTAATCTCCTGAACTGATCCTGCAGAAGACTAAGTTGTACAGTTACTTTATGACCTCCTCATATTTACCAGTTAAGGTTTGCTGACGTCAAGTATAAAGCATTAAACAAATGCCAACAGTTATCTCCCCCAAAAGTTTAAAAATCAAACTGGTAAAAGCAGACATGAAGTAGAAAAAAGGGAGAATTATAATTCATATTTAAATTACTTGAGCTAAAGCTGAAAAGAAAGAAAAGTCAGCATTTGAGATAGAAATAACGAATCACCCTTTCCAGGTGCTCTTCTCTCTCCATTTACTCTAGACCCCCTTGATTAGATGCTTTACTTTTATATGGTATTCATTAATTGAGATGCATTTCATTGAGTGATTTCCCTTAAATCAGGAAGTTGCTGTTTTTACCAAGACTTGGTTCAATATCTGATGCAGTCTAGTTCCTTACTCACAGGACTATGAGTCTTACTTTATACAGTGATGAAGGAATGGAGTGTCTTTCGTCACAATTCCTGTTGAAGCTAAATTACTGTACAGACAGAGTAAAGACCATTATATAAAGAGTAATGGCACCAAAAGAAAGCAAAGTGAACCCTTTTGTCAATGTGCACATTATAAGCCTAGTTAGAATAAAATGAATGTCCTTGTTTCCTGATTTTCAGAGGCTTTTAGCTAGGTCATATGAAACCTAATTTTCTTTGGAACAAGCAAAGATAACCCCCAATGGAGAGAAATCTATTTCAATTCCAAGGTTTCAGTCCTATCTATAGATATCTAGGCTGTTCAAATAAAGTGAAGATTTCAACAGGAAAACTTCATTTCCCCTCCTCTGCACAGGAAATTCTTTAAATAAGTAGCAACTGTAATGAACTTGATGAAGAGATGTTTCATACCCGCATTATGCCCTCATTTTCTATGGGTTTCCAATCCCTATATAGAAGAACATAAGTTAATGTTAATATAATGCTAACACTAATACCAGAATCTACTTAAAACTACTTTTCATTTTTAGACTTTCATTAAATAAGCCATTAACATTTTGGATAAAATGTTAATATCATCACCACTAAAATGTTTTTATCCTATATAAATCTGAATTTATCGCATGTAGATGTGAATTTTCCAAATGGTCAGTGTCCGATCATTAACTTTACAATATAATTTTGTTGAGTAGAGAAAGTTTTCTATGGGTACTGGAACTAGTAAAGCCCAAATTATTTATTTAGCTATGTCTTTTTCCATCTCATTGGCTCACAATATCCACATGCTCCTTCCTCTAAGATTTTTTCTAAACCTCTGGCTTATTCTCACATTGTATTTCCACACCCTCCTTCAACCTAGACTTAATTTATCTTACTCCTGTATTCCTAACTCCTATAATTTATCTCACTTCCATATCTGTCTTAGTTTCAGCAACGAAGAAGTAAAGCAATGCAGTATGGCTCCTGTGGAAACATGTGTGAGCTAACTGGTCAGCTAGTATTCTGACAAAGATCACGAATGAATAACAGCTGAATTCTTTGGACTGTTTCTCCATAGAAATGCTAATATAATCTTTTCTTTCTACCCAGCTTCTGTTTTTTATTAAATCTGTGGGAACAGGTATCTCTGAAACTTACATACTAGTAAAATTTATTTGAAATTGGAAATAGGTCAAGTGACAAACGGATACTAGTAACACAATCAGACAAAAGTAATTTATGTGTTACACATAAACTAGTAACACATGGACAATCAGACTAAAAAAACCTCAAAACCCACCAACAAAAAAAATCTCAAACCATCATAAAACCTCCACAAAATAACAACAAAACCACCTGTGGAATTCGCTTCCAAGATGACAATTAGAAGTCAACATAAGCAAGGTTTTGAAAATTGCTGTATGTCTAGAGAATATAATTTCTATGGTTGTTTCAATAGAATGGAATAATGAAAAATATGAAAGGTTGCTTGGAAGATTCCTATGGGATAAGGCCCTGGTGGGAAGAGATGCCCAAGAAAGCTGGTTAATATTCAAGGATCACCTCCTCCAAGCTTGAGAGCAGTCCACCCCAACAAGCAGGAAGTCAGGCAAAAATGCCAGAAGGCCTGCATGGATGAAAAAGGAGCTGGCTGTGTTATGTTTGAGTTGGACAAAACTCAGACATAAAAGGGAATATACAGAAGATGGAGACCAGGGGGAAAGTCTGGAGCAAGGAAAATATACTCTTTGTGGAAGATGATCAGGTCCAAGAATACCCAAGCAAATTGGACATGTGTAAGTCTATGGGCCTTGATGGGATGCACACATCAGTGCTGAGGGAGCTGGATGATGTTACTTTGAGGCCATTCCCAATAATACTTGAATGATTGTGGTGATGAGGAGAGGTGCCTGACACTGGAGAAAAACAAATGTCACTCCTATCTTCAAAAATGGCAGGAAGGAAGACCCAGGGAACTACAGGCTGGTCACTCTCACCTCAATCTCCGGGAAGGTGATGAATCAACTAATCCTGGAAACTGTTTCCAGGCACATGAAGGATAAAAAGGTGATCAGGAGTAGTCAGCATGGATTCACAAAAGGATACACATGAACGTGTACAAATATCTGAAGGTAGGCTGTGAAGACGATGGAGCCAGGCTCTTTTCAGTGGTGCCCACTGACAGGACCAGAGGCAACGGGCACAAACTGGAACACAGTAGGTTCCCTATGAACATGAGGAAACACTTTTTTATCGTGCCGGTGACTGAGCATTGGCACTGGTTGCCCAGGGAAGTTGAAGAGTCTCCATCCTTGGAGATATGTAAAAGCCATCTGGACATAGCCCTAGGCAACTGGCTCCAGGTGATCCTGTTTGAGCAGAGGGGTTTGTCAAGAGGACCTCTAGAGGTCCCTTCTATCCTCAGCTATTCTGTGGTTCTGTGATTTCTGAACAAATTCACAAAGAATGACTAACTGCTTTCTAGCTAGACTGATGCTTTTTTCACTTTGTGCATGTAAAAGTTTCTTTAGCAGAGCTATGATTATGCATGCATTGTAGAAGAGATGTTCAATAAGAGGAGTTTAGGGGATTATTTACTTGTAAAAATAGAATTATCTCTTCATTACTATATGTTATGCACAGTTCTTAATTGGCACTGAGAGATGGAAATACACAGTCAATGCAAAATGGTCTACAAGTTGAAACAAAGCATATGATTTGACATGTCCAATAGCAAGAGTAGAAACATCACTTATTGATGACTACCATGTGATAGCTGCTCTGCAACAGAAATACATCATATTAGTGTCTGCATATTGCTGACCAAACAGAATTCTTGTTATATTGTCAGTAACAGATGGATTAGGATCCACATAAAAAGAAGGAGATCTGATATAATGCAGTCCAAAAATATGCAATTAAACATCTGATATTGAAGAGAAAGTATCATTAGCACAAAAATATTATTTCTCCAAACATATTCCCATACTCAACATTTTCCTTAATACCTTATTGTCCAAGCATACGAACTTTGTTAACTACTCACAGTACTTGTGTGCACAGTCACCTATTTGGGAAAGCACAAGACAGTCTGGCCTATACAATCAGGCATTTGTCTTTATCTCATGTGCAGAATTTTTATCAAGCAGACCAGAAAAACTAATCTGAAAAAAATTACTAAAAATCTGTAAACCAGAACAGTAAATGTCACTGTGGGCTTTGAACTACCTGTCTTAGTAAAAGATCATGAATGTTCCTTTCTATCAGTGACTGTGCTTAAACATAAGTTATCAGCAAAGTGGTAACTCTGTCTCCTTTCTCAACATGGAGCCTCCAAGGTGATGGCAACTACCACCTCCTCCATTTTGTGTGCCTGAGCAAGACATAGCTCCTCTGGGAATCTCCTGACTTTTCATTCTTAGTTTCCACTGTTTCTAAGACACCGTTTGGTACTGCCTTCCTATTTTTTACTCCATTACTTTCTTTGAAAATCTTGTTGAAATGCAGTATGCAAAACTTTTGTCTTTTTGTTGGTTGTTTCTCTGTGAGCCACGCTGGCATTTCCCTTCTTGCCTGTTTCTCCTGTTCATGTCCAGTCCGTTTTGTCCTTTATTTCCCCAGTCCTCTTCCTTCAGTATCCTTTTTCTTCTTTAAGCCAGATTTCGCTTTTTTTTTTCCTTCCCCACATTTTTTTTATTCCCCACATCTCATCCTGTGTTATTATGATTCTCTTTATTATTTGATTCTCTTCAATGATTTGAAGCTGTAGTTGTGTGGCCCTCTCATCAGTCTTCCTGGAATACCTTTGTTTGTCAGTTTATTTCCTTGCTTCCTTCTACCCTTATTATCAAACAGAAGAATTAACATAACAGACAGCCATGTAAATCCATCTTCTTTTTGTCTCTTATTTTTGACATCTTTATTCCAGAAGACAAGTAGTTCTATGTCAGTGCCTTCTCAAAAAATAGCAAGTCTGACAGCTGCTCTAAAATCAATCAGATCTAACCTCGTCCAGATATATATATATTATTCAAATAGAAATAATGTTCAAGGGCCTAGAATCCTCAATTTTGATTGTACTAGGTTCATTTTTAAGGTTGACAGTGTAAAAATACAGTCCTAGCCCCTTCTATCAAGACCCATGAAGATGAGCATCACAGGAAAGTAAATGGCATGGAAACATATTACAGGCAAATATACAAGTATGCGCATATACACTCAGGGTCAGTCCCAAATAAAAGTCAGAGATAACAGACCCTGTTAGCACAGTCAGACTTTCTTTTCAGAGACACTTTGTGCTACGGAAAGAAGACAGAACTCTCAGCAGAGGAAGCAACCAGAAGAAAAGCCCTTCACACATTTTATACAATGGCAAGAACTTGTGGTTCTTAGGTTCCTAGGTCAGCCTACTCCAAATTGTGACTAGAGTAACAGTCGATAACCATTAGAGAACACGCTATTTGCCAGTATGTGACAAAAAATGCCAATACTTCCACTTCTCTGCTTTTCTGAGTAAAGTCTTCCCATTCAACCAATACTGTAAGAGAGGTCATGGCCAGAGATATTAACACTAGTAAAAATAATAGTGTACTACCTAGAACTAGGGCACATCATGGTAGGCACTCTACAAAAATGGGGGGAAAAAAGCTCTTTCCTGATACCAAAAATAGTCATCTAAACATGAAGGGCTCATTGATAGGCAGAAATTAAAAGAAAAACAGAAATGGAAAAATAACAAAGGCCAAATTGATAGGTAGTAGAAGACAATAGCAACTGTTTTGCTGAGACAATACAGCAAATTAGCTTTCTGGATGTATAATCTCAGAAAACTAACCAGTCAGAGGTGAAAATCAGTCTCTTGATGATGGATAATAGTTTTCAGATTTTTTCTTCTTTCTTTCTTTCTCTTTTTTTCTTTCTTTCATTTGTGACTAAGAAAAAGGGTCTTCTCTCCTTCAAAACACTAAGCTGTATTTTTAAATCATAATATTCCTAGACCACCCAGGGTTTTTTTTTTGCAGGATAATCTAAAATTGCCCCTTCTCTTTCTGTCACAGCCTTGCTTATGTCACATCTGCAGTTTTGCTCAAGCAGTTTTGCTGTGTTATGTTGTTTGCGTTAACAACAGGCTTATATCCTAGCTGTCAAAGATATGCTACTTATATTGCTTCAGAAGGTAGGAAAGGTCCTTCAAATATTGCATGTTAGTTAGCCAAAACTCCTCAGGGATCCACTACCATATGTGTTTAAAGGTATACTTATGAGTTTTAAAAATTTTATTATCAGGTTTTCATGATTTCTCAGAAATTGGCTTCTGCTGTTCTATTGCTTTTTGTTATTTGTGCTGTGTTGGTCTGTCTCACACAGACACTATTTAGTAGTCTTCCTTTAATAGAAAAATAAAATAATATTTACTTTCATCCCTTAATTACCCACCAGCAGACATATTGTAAGCTGCGGCTGTCTTATAAATAAATAAATAAATATGTCCAAGTAGTACTTAATAAGAAAATGAATCTAATTACATTTTTCCACACAGTACATCCAGCTAATCAAAATTACAGTGCTATACTGTAGAACATGAGGACTGTCATACAGCCCTTTAACATAACAAAATTGTAGTTTAAATGACAAAAAAGGTCATGCAGAAGATAGATAGTAGATATCTCTTTTCTATGTACTTATTAAATGAATTAAAGATGATTTGACCAACTTCATATCTGCCTAGACCTGAGTTTAGAGGGAGTTCATAACTGAAACCTAGATACAAGTTACCAGAAGGATCTCCATCTTTAATAGGCCATTTTCAGATCTGAATATTCCCATCTTAAATTCAATAACTTTGCTCTTCATGGCAACCAGAGCTGTAGTTCATAGATGTATTACAGATGTTTCCAATAGGAATAGTGCCCCTGAAACATGCTGTTCTTCAGATAACAAGTATTAAGGTCCTCAAGGGGACGTACGACAGCCCATACCCCAAACAGATTCTGGTCTGCATTAACTATTTTCTGTACAAATTATACCAATCTAAAACATGTAAAGGAGGCAAGTGTATGAGTAAAAAGGTGAACAAACTGAACCAACACATCTCAGAAGTTGCACGCCCTACTGTTATAACCTAACACTCCAGTATTTCACATTTCCCTCTTCCATCCACTGAATGTATGTTACCAAACCTCATCCCTCTTTGTTTTCAGGCAGGGCTGAATTCTCTCTATGCCAGCAAAAGTGCCTGAACATATAGGCCTGACAGCAGGTAGGAAACATGGCCACAGGGGGAAATGAAAGGAAGAAAACGAGTTTTACTCTTCTGTTTCCAGCAACGGAATCATATTCATCAATGTACAATCCCAGTACAGCATTGTATTTCCTCTTCTCATCTCCTTTACATTCAGAGGGACTATAACATATTACAGATCTTTCAAAGAGGATGCAGCTCTCTGCTCCTAAAAGCCCACAGCAGAGCCTTATTCCCATTGCAAGGGCAACAGGACAAAGCCCTTTCATTTACAGCAAGGCAAGTATGCTGTGAGGTTTAAGACCTTATATGAGAAATATATGTTGTATATATGTGTATATATATATATATAAATATAGGCCAACCGTATCCTGGACTGCATCAAAAGAAGCGTGAGGTTCGAGCAGGTCAAGGGAGGTGATTCTGCCCCTCTGCTCTGCTTTTGTGAGACCCCACCTGGAGTACTGCGTCCAGCTCTGGGGGCCCCAGTACAGGAGAGACATGGAGCTGTTGGAGTGAGTCCAGAGGAGGGCCACGAAGCTGATCAGAGGGCTGGAGCACCTCTGCTATGAGGACAGGCTGAGAGAGTTGGGCTTGTTCAGCCTGGAGAAGAGAAGGCTCCAGGGAGACCTTACAGCAGCCTTCCAGTATTTGAAGGGGGCCTACAGGAAAGATGGTGAGGGACTGTTTACAAGGGCATGTAGCGATAGGACAAGGGATAAAAGGTTTAAACTAAAAGAGGGTAGATTTAAATTAGATTAGATATAAGGAAAAAAATCTTCACTGTGAGGGTGGTGAGGCACTGGAACAGGTTGCCCAGAGAAGATGTGGATGCCCCATCCCTGGAAGTGTTTAAGACCAGGTTGGATCGGGCTTTGGGCAACCTGGTCTAGTGGAGGGTGTCCCTGCCCATGGCAGGGGGGTTGGAAGTAGATGATCTTTAAATTCCCTTCCAACCCAAACCATTCTATGATTCTATGATTCTAAATGTGAGACAATAACATACTGGGGAAAATACTGTTAGGCTACAATGTTCTGGAGTGACTGGGAAAGAGAAAAAGAGAGTTAGAGGCAGAAGTTATACTATTTAGCAGAAAGTCATCACAAATATATATATAGAGAGAAGCCCACGGTAAAATGATTGTTGATGAAATTGCCTCAATTGCTTCACTACCCAAAACCGAAACTTATTAAAGAAATGTAAAAGGAAATAAAAATTACCAAGGAGGAAATCCTCTCTTCTCCAGCTCAGTTCTGTTTCTGAGTGTCAACATTTTATGTTGATTGTCATTAGGACATTTCTAGATGTTTCCAAACTGAAATGAGCATATATATAGTATGACCAGGAGGAGCTTGCAAGATTCAGAGGACGCTTCTGGAAAGAGGGATAGTGAGTATGCCTCCACATTTTTTTTTTTTTTTCAAACTTGATCACTAGAAAAGGACTACTAGTAAACCAAATAGAAACCAAGACAGATGGCTATTACCAAACCAAATTATTCTAGTTCACAGGTTCCTGGCTAGAAAAGCATGGTGGCACTTCACATCAGTGAAGAACTTTCTCCAAAGACACTCTAACAAGCCCAGTGACTGCAAAACATATACCTGAACAGAGGGGAATGATTAGAGGGCTGGATGAAAGGGAATGACTCAGGGGGCAGGATCTCTTATCCCATGAGGACAGATTGAAAGAGCTGGAGTTTTTCAGACAGGGGAAGAGAAGTCTCCAGAGAGATCTTAGTTCAGCTTTTCAGTATATAAATGGTGGTTATAAGAAAGACAGAGAAAGACTGAACCAAGGTCCATTGTGACAGGGTAATAGTTTTAAACCGAAAGAGGGTAGGTTAGATTGGACAGAAGGAAGAAATTTTTTTATGATGAAGGTGGTGAGACACTGGAACAGGATGCTCAGAGAAGCTGTGAATGCCTCATCATTGGAAGTGTTCAAGGTTGAATGGAGCGTTAAGTAACCTGGTGTGGTGCAAGATGTTCCTGCCCACAGCAGGGGGGGTTGGACTAGGTGATCTTTAAAGGTGCCTTCCAAATCAAACCATTCTATGATTCCATGATGCTATGACAACCATTTCTTTTGCTATTTCTCCTACATAGAGCTCATTGTTAGATCTGGTGTAAAGTCAAAACAGACTTAAGTACATACAGTACTCATGCATATATCTTCAAATCTTTGTGTGCTCTAGCCACTTAAAATGGGATTTTCCTGCTAACTCTTATCTATTTTAGCTTTATCTACTTAATGTTCTTATGTCTTGATGTAACAAGCTAACACTGGAATTTGTTTCATGACCTTCCCTGGCATCTATAACCACAGAACTGATTTTTTCCGTATTTACTACTTATAACTCATTAGAAAATTTCACATTACATTTAGCAAATGTCATGGATACATTCTCATAATTCTTTACTGGTCAACAGAAGCAATTGAGCTTCAGAATTATTTCCTACAATTCGGGTAGCCAACACAATGAAAGAGTTAGTTCGACCTACAAGGATCACACCTGTAATGTTTGAGAATGGAATGTTTATGGATGGAAAGGCAATATGCTCGGATAAATTCTTTTTTAAACCTTTTGGTGTTTTTGAAAAATAAAGTGTGAAAAAAGCATTTGGATGGAGGAGTGTATCTTTATGAATGGTTCTTTAAATTCATCCTTAATACACTCTTAAACTTGAGTTACTTGATTAACTGATACCAGTTGTATACAAGATAGCTAAATCAATGATACATTTAACAGGACTGAAGTTGAACAGCTGTGCTTTTTAATTTTAGCTCTCAGTCTCTACATTTTGGGGTCAGCATTTGTAATAGAGTAACCCAGGTTGTCAATGCATCACTTCCAAAGACTTCTGAGATTTCATTAAATACTGTTTTATTGGTATTCTGCACAGTAAAACTACTAATAGATAAATGAAGAAAAAAAACAACAACCCAGAAATAGAAGGAGAGAAGATAAAAGAGAGAGCAATGAGCGTGAAAATATTTCTTAAGTCTGTGCTGCAGATTCTGTCTCAATCTCTGATGGATTCCTTTTCTCAGCCCACCCTAGGGCAATTGGAATTTATACTTACTTTGTAATCTGCAGTCCTATGCATTTTTCTGTACCTATCTGACACAGAAATGTTGAAGCAGGTATTTTCTATTTAGCCAGAAGTAGGAATTTGAGAATTAATGCCACAAAAAAGCAGAGAACAGAGGAAGGATACAGGAAAAAAAAAAAAAAAAAAAAAAAAAAAAGGCTGCACTAGTATCTACTGTTAATTTTTCAATACTATACAATAATTGTTTAGATAGCACTGTAGATATGCAAGTATCCTAAGATGCCCTAAAATAAAATCAATAAAATTAGCCACAGAAATGCAGCTTGGCCTTATGGCATTATGGTAAAATTAAAGAGAAAACTTCAGACCAAATCATCCTATGAGAAAGTGAGTTTCAAGATTTCTGAAGCAAATGGAAAATCAGCTTGCAGAAATGAAAGAATGCTTTACAAAGGACTTGTGAGAGGCACTATTGTCAAGATATACTTGTATGTAACATATCTGGGGGAATATGTTACATATTGTACATATGTAACATATCTGGAAAATATTGGTCTAACAGAGATAATGTATACTAAGCCATAAAAGCACTCTATAAAACTTGAAAATCAACCTGCAAAATAGCTTGGAGACCAGAATGCAATATGGTAAAACCCCAATTAGCCAATCATTGTTTACTCATAGTCTCTGTTGTCCAAAATCAAAGCATTATGTCTCATATATGTATATGTTTCTGGGTTGTTTTTTGTTTGTTTGTTTGTTTTTTCTTTTATCACAGCTCTGTCTTCTATAGATATTAACAGTTAAAATATTTCTGGGGTCTTTAATCTTAACATTGCAAAGACACCACCAGTCAATGCATAACTATTTTGCTGTGAGTATTTTTTATCTCAGCTAACAGGTGGATGAGTGACTTGTCAGGACAATGATTGCATTTAAATAGTAAAAGAAAAAAGATGAAATAAGAATGATAATTAAAATGACTGGATGGATGGATGGATGGATGACTTTGAAATTTTAAAAATTAGTCTTAAATAAAAAGGATGTAATTTAAAAAGATGAGGTTTTTAAAAATATCTGTCACCACCTAAATTGTTCTATTCCCTGTTATGTCTGAATAGCAAAGTTTTCGGTCTTAAAATATAAATTTTCATTGGTGAAAGCAGTAAGTATTAGTTCTGTACAAACTGATAAGTAGTCTCTGTCTGCTGTTCATGGTCACATTGTATTTTTCTGAAGGGAAAAGAAATGAAAGTTTTGCCACAATATGCCCCACTGTTATTAATGTAGTAAATTCTATGCAACTGTATTTGAACAGTGTTATTTTATAGCTGTTGTAACAGAACGAAAACAGTGTCACAGCATGACCATGAAAGTATTTCTCAAGTTTATAAAATTCATTAATCAACCACCTTCTCTTTGAAATCACTCTGTAAAATAATTTATTAGACTTTCTGTAATAGTAACATATGCTAAACTCAGCTGTCACAGGTGCTTCCACTGCCTAGTCCGATAACTGGGGTTTTTGTCACAACATGACCTTCTTTCTCCAAAGAACCAAAGCATGCTAATTAGACCTATGAAAGGGAAAGAAATCCTCACTTTAATAGCTCATATTTTTCTCTCTGTCTGCAATGTAATGCAACCCATGTGTGTGTATTCTTGTTAAACATATTGCATACACCTCATAATTTTAATAAAAATTGTTGTTTAACCATCAGTAAAAAATATTTAGGTGTTTTGGTTTGTTTGGTTGGTTTTTAACACTATGCTGCATGGGTGTTATTTCACTCATGATTCAGTGTCTCACTTTTTAAAATAGATGTATTTGTCTTTTCTCTGAAAAGGCTAATATTAATGAATTTGCAATACACTAGCTTGAAATGACACCTCAATAGGTTGTAACTGGCATGTACAAAAGTCTTCTGCAGGAGTGGCAAATTCTGCAAGACTGAGATATTGATCATTAGCACAATGATCCATGTCACAAACACCTCAGTTTATTATAATCTCATTTCCTTAATGACATAAGTAAGCATTTTAACTTGGGAGATACTCTAATAAATCAGCAAGATATTGCATCTGAATGCTATCAGAAAGCATTACTTTGTTGGATGAAAAGGCAAAATAGTTTCAGCAAAAACTATGAAAACAGCAGCAAACTGTGTCATAATCTTGATAACATGGTTATCCTCTAAGTTACCTACCCTCACTATGGACTTCAGGAAATTTCCTTGTTAGTATAACCCGAAGTTTGTGGGTTTTTAAATCTTGTTTACTTTTTTAGTCTTCAGAGAACTTAAAAGTTGCATAAATTGGTGTATTTAATTGATAATAGCAAAGCTGTATGTAAATAAATATTTTTTTCTGCTAAAAATTGCTGCTCAGACAGTCCCCTTGTATACTGGCATTCTGCATTCTGTGAAAAAAAAAGAGCTGAGTGCAGACAAGTTATCACTAAGCATCAGGAGTGCTGAAAAGTAACAGCTCCAGAAAGGAAAATCCCTTGCTCTGAGTCACTACACACTATCACTGTAATATGAGGTAAAAAGTTGTACTGCAGTTGGATGTTGAGAAAATAAGGGGTAGTCAAACTCTGACAACACAGAGGTGTGTACACAGAGGTGTACGACTGATCAAAATGAAGGGTTTTCACCAATGATCCTCTGACAAGCATCCGTCATCCAAGAGATGTGAAACATTAACCCTGCCAATAGGGAATGCTCAGGCTGAAGTAAGACCAGAGAGGTAAGAGACGGTAGGAGAGTGAAAACCACTGTGAGCATGATATACATGACTGGGGCAAAAATGACCCAAAGAGCAGGTCAGAGAGAATTCTTTTCCTGTCAGAAAGTGATGATTCTCTGAAAACCTATGTGCACAGATTTTGAGATTGTATCTTTCAGAAAGTAAAACTGATTAAAAGTAAGATAAATAGAAAAAAATCTTATTTCAGCCTTTTGGGGGAATATATTTAGATTCTCCTTTGTTGCATGAATTTTTTTTCATTGATTACAATATGATAATACAGTATAATTTGCTTTATTTTTTCTTTGTATTGTATGCCATATAACAAAAAAAAAAACCAAACTGATGGACTTCAAACAATGTTCCTATCCCTGTTCACCACCTCCATATATTTTTTTTTAAAAAAATTATAGATTATTTACATAAGAAAATAAATAAACAAAAAATCCACCTTTCTTAAATCATCTGGTCACTGCTGCTATATGCATCACCAAAATATTAACCTTTTATGAGAATCATAAAATCATTTGTATATTTCTCTTTCCTGAAAAAGTATTAAACCTTGGATTCAAAATTAAAATCAGAGTATATGTATTAGATCAGTCTGCCATTAATATCAAATGGCACTTTCCAAACTGTATGTGAAATTTTGGGTTGAACTGCTGTTGACCAGTCAAGACCCACATTTTACTTGAGGATCCTCTAGACATAATCTTCTTAGAATGGATAGCTCAACAGTGGACCCAAATACTGCTAAAAACTTTGATACAATACAGCTCATGAACCTGTTAAACATAACATGCTTAGTTGCATTAAGCATGGCAAGTTGTGAAGAGCTGAAGGTATATTCATTGAATTGTTCCCAATGAAAAGATCAATAAGCTCTTTGTATGGACTCTCAATTGTATTATCAACAAGAACAATCTTTGTGAAGCAGATTTTGGAAAGAAGAAAGGTTTTGTAATCTTGCACAGCTGAGGACACAGATTTTCAATTTTCTGCATTATACTAACTTCTCTCCTTCAAGCAGGCTTTGTATTTAGTTGAAGCATGAGCACCGACTGTTCAATGTGTAGAAACTGAAGTTTTAATAATAGAGCTCAAACATTACATGTTTTCCTTGCTATTGATCTCTGTGCACTTGGATATTCAGACTTAGAAAGGACCTATGGACTGTTTTCATCCAAAGTTTTTATATGATTCTGGTGCTTTGCTAGAAGCCCTTGTAAAAATGAAAAACATGAATTTTTGTGGGGAGACCTCTATTTTCAATTGAACATAATTTAAAAATTTGTCTTTTTCTCTGTGTAGGTGATATTTAGCTGACTTGACTAAAGGTCAATTCAGCATGCCTTTTTTTCTAAGCATGTGAAATTTGGTAATTTTTTTTTTTTTTCAAATTCCTAGTCATTTCATCTATATTTTTAAAATGGCTTAGATACATTGCTTCTATCAAAATCTAAATGTTAATTTCTTGAGGCAGATCTTGCTTACATCATTCTTGTTACTCAGCACAAATATTTAATAAAAACTGATAAAAAGCCTGTTGGAAATGGAATACAAAAAAATCTACATAGAACAAAAATAGGAATGATCAAACTACTACAATGAAGTAAAGAGGAAAAATGTCCCATTTTTAAAGTTGTTCTAAATCTTGGTAATTAGAACAACAACAACAATTTCTTGTTTCTCTACTAACTGTGGGCATACATGAGACAAGTAGGTCCAGAAATGAGATGTGATCATAGAATCATAGAATGGTTTGGGTTGGAAGGGAATTTAAAGATCATCTACTTCCAACTCCCCTGCCATGGGCAGGGACACCCTCCACTAGACCAGGTTGCCCAAAGCCCGATCCAACCTGGCCATGAACAGTTCCAGGGATGGGGCATCCACAACTTCTCTGGGCAACCTGTTCCAGTGCCTCACCACTCTCACAGTAAATAATTTCTTCCTTATGTACAATCTAAACCTACCCTCTTTCAGTTTAAAACCATTGCCCCTCGTCCTGTCAGTACGGGCCTTGGTAAACAGTCCCTCTCCATCTTTCCTGTAGGCCCCTTTAGGTACTGGAAGGCTGCCTATAAGGTATCTCCAGAGCCTTCTCTTCTCCAGGCTGAACAAGCCCAACTGTCTCAGCCTGTCCTCAAAGGAGAGGTGCTCCAGCCCTCTGATCATCTTTGCAGCCCTCCTCTGGACTTGTTCCAACAGCTTCATGTCCTTCTTATGTTGAGGACCCCAGAGCTGGATGCAGTACTCCAGGTAGGGTTTCACAAGAGCGGAGCAGAGGGGCAGAATCACCTCTCTCACCTTGCTGGTCACTCTTCTTTTGATGCAGCCCAGGACACTGTTGGCTTTCTGGGCTGCAAGTGCACACTGCCGGCTCATGTGGAGCTTTTCATCAAGCCCTTCTCCTCAGGGCTGCTCTCAAGCCATTATCTAACTATGATCTAACCATAGACACGTTTCTCTCCACAGTGTTAGGCAGATCAATCCATTAAGTGTCAAGATTTTCATGGAAGGAAGAGGATGACTCAAACTGAAGCCCAAAAAGCCCAGCTCATGTGTGGGAAGCTAGAGCTGGGTATTGGCAAAAAGTAAATCCTGTTGAGATAGGATTGTACGCTCAAAACCATTCAAGACTCAAAGTCTACAGTGTTATTCTACTAGGGTGTGCCTACTTTTCTTTCAAAAGTGAAGCAAAGGTCACTGTTTTCTTTAAAATAAGCTTTACTCAAATAATTTTTCCTGAATATACATGTGTTTAGACCACGGTGCTCCACAGCACAGGAAACCAGGGGATTCAGTACTTCACTGCCCTCACAGATGGCGATGGGCTCTAGAGGTTAGTTCTTGCAGAGAAAAAAAAAATGTTCAGTTCACATCTTTTAATCCTTCTGGACTGAAGAGTTGCATTGATTTATTAATGGCCCATAATTAACCGGTAATATTTAATCAGAGAACTATGCACTTATCAGAAAAATAAATAATCCAAAATATAAACCAAAATACTGGACGTTAGCATCGTTGATAGACACCCACAAATTACTAAACACCCTTTGCTAACCAGTCCCTAACAGTTCTCATACACACATGCGGGCACATACACACGTACACACCCTGCTCTCCCCAGCCACAGGGGTTGCAGCCAACGGCACCCATCTTGCCTCGCCCACCCCATTTCCTCCCTGGGGTTCCCAAGGTTTCTCTGGACTACTTTACTGCAGTGGTCCTGTTGGGACACAGATAAATGTGAATTTTACTTGCAATACTTATTGGACAGGAAGAAGTCTTTAGAGCTAGCTCCAGCTCTCAGGACTGTTATATATTTTATATTAATCACTGACCAGAACAAAGATAATAGCTCCAACAAAAGTTATTGAGACTACATGCATTTAGAATGACTCTCTCAGGGTGAGAGTTTAGCTTGGACACTTCTGTAAAATAAAAACACATGGTTTCAAGGACCATAACATAGAGAAAGTATTTGAATCTGAGTTTCCAACATGCTGGCTAATTGCTGTAAGATTTGAGCTATTGAGAAAGAAAAGCAGAGGTGGTTTCACTTATCCTGTGGGGGAAAAAAAAATAAATATTAGAATCTCTTACTGAATTCTGTGCAGAGCACAATCTCTTAGGCATGCTCAGAGAATGCCTGCACAGATTACTCATCTGAGTGTGCACAGGACCAGGATTTAGTGCCTGAGTGGCTGAAATATCAAAAGCTACAGTGCCTATGGAACTTAGTTTCATATAGAATTAGACAGTATATGGAATACTTTAGTAATGCAATGAAATTCTGCTTAAAATTAATTTTACAATAGATATTAGGGTTTTTTCTTTGTTTTCTGTTTTACAAATATTGTCTTCAGCCTCTGTATCCTTTAGGACACCATTTTGAAAATAACGTGTTTAGAACATCTAAATCATTCTGAGTTCTGTAAATACAGTAGAAATGCCCCCTATAATTTGGGGAGATTACATACTTATTTCAAGGTGAAATACAAAGAAATTAATAAAATAAATGGCTATATATATATTTTTTTTTACTAAAGACTACCTCATGAGGCTGTAATTTCAGTACATTGTTCTTAAAAATGTAATAGCTCTCTGTTTGCATTGCCTTGATTAGCATTATAACTGAGATTGGCAGTAATATTCTACATGGATATTTAGTCATATTTGTCAGCTAAATAACACAATTCTTTATTTCATTTGTCAAACTTTCTGTCATGGAAAGTTCTTTGACAATATGTTAGTGCAGATTATCCTATGCTTGTTTGGATGTATTTCTTCTGAGGTCAGCTGTGAGTGAATTTGCCAGCCTTCAATGTCTATTGCTATTTATTCTTATAAAATTAAAAGCTTAATAAGACTACTGAAATTATAAAATAACAGTAGCTAGTATAAAACAATCTGAAACAAAACAAAATCTTTTTGCAAACATAAATTATACTATAATCTCAGACTGCTGCTCCCATAAATTAAAAAGTCTACTGAAAATCAAGGAATTGCAGTTTAACTGATGGTCCTCTCTACGCATCTTTTTAACCTCCTTGCTGTAGACCAACTGGCAGCCCAAAGATGCATTCACTCTCTCTGGCTTTAGAAGTCTAATCATAGCATGATGTTAAAAGGCTAGTCAGCTTACAGAAGAGGCAATCTAGAGGACATTTAGGTCACCTGCAGTTTGATGCATGTTGTCTCTTCCCCTTGATGATGAGCCTCTTTGATCATTTGTTGCAGTTAAATGTCTACATTTAGATAAGGTGAATTCGGGCCAAAGAGCTCCATAAGTAGTCATGGAATAAGTAGTTATGGATACTTCTTTCCTGGAAAATCTGCCTGCAGGTCTTCAAGAAGTAGCATCAAATAAAGAGTTGACTCCTGAAAGTGTCCCTTAGAATGTTTCTTAGAAAAAACCTTTCCTGCCTTACAGTCCTCTGCAGTCCAAAAAGTTATAAAATATAATTGCAACTCTGTGTAGATCAAAGATGTGGTGGGTTGACCCTGGCTGGGGGCCAGGTGCCCACCAGAGCCGCTCTGTCACTCCCCTCCTTCCCTAGACAGGGGAGAAAAAGCACAACAAAAAGTTTGTGGGTCGAGATAAGGACAGGGAGAGATCACTCACTAATTATTGTCACGAGCAAAACAGATTGAACTTAGAGAGGAAATTCATCTAATTTATTACCAAGCAAAACAGAGGAGAGCAATGAGAAATAAAACCAAATCTTAAAACACCTCCCCCCACCCCTCCCATCTTCCCGGGCTCAACTTCACTCCCGGCTTCAACCTCCTCCCCCCTCAGCGGCACAGGGGGACGGGGAATGGGGGTTACGGTCAGTTCATCACACGGTGTTTCTGCCGCTTCTTCATCCTCAGGGGGAGGACTCCTCTCATCGTTCCCCTGCTCCAGCGTGGGGTCCCTCTCATGGAGAAAGTCCTTCACGACCTTCTCCAACGTGAGTCCTTCCCACGGGCTACAGTCCTTCACGAACTGCTCCAGCGTGGGTCTCTTCCATGGGGCACAGACCTTCAGGAGCAAACTGCTCCAGCGTGGGTCCCCCACGGGGTCACAAGTCCTGCCAGCAAACCTGCTCTGGCGTGGGCTCCTCTCTCCACGGGTCCACAGGTCCTGCCAGGAGCTTGCTCCAGCGCGGGCTTCCCACGGGGTCACAGCCTCCTTCAGGTGCCTCCACCTGCTCCGGCGTGGGGTCCTCCACGGGCTGCAGGTGGAATCTCTACACCCCCTCATCCTCCCTCCATGGGCTGCAGGGGGACAGCCTGCCTCACCATGGTCTTCACCACGGGCTGCAGGGGGATCTCTGCTCTGGCGCCTGGAGCACCTCCTCCCCCTCCTTCTGCACTGACCTTGGTGTCTGCAGAGTTTCTTACACCTTCTCACTCCTCTCTCCAGCTGCAAAAGCTCTCTCTAACTGTTTCTTTCCCTTCTTAAATATGTTATCCCAGAGGCGCTGATTGGCTTGGCCTTGGCCAGCGGTGGGTCCGTCTTGGAGCCGGCTGGCATTGGCTCTGTCAGACACAGGGGAAGCTTCTAGCAGCTTCTCACAGAAGCCTCCCCTGTAGCCCCCCCCCCCCCCTACCAAAACCTTGCCATGCAAACCCAACACAAAAGATCAGATATTTGATAAGTGATTTCTGTTTGGCTAGGAAATGGGGGAACACCAGATAAGAAGAACTGAGATACAATCAGCATATTGACAAAGATGCCTGAGGTCTTCTTCCCAGGAGCTGGATATGTACATTCAGCATTCAGGAAGACCTATGTCTTTCACAGTTATTACAAGTTTGCCTTTTACCAAGCAAGTCTGTCTCCTTTCCTAAAGTGGTTTCCCTAGCTCCAGCCATATTTCTTTACAAAGCCCAAACCCATTGACATTTCATCTTCAAATTGTAAACTTAACGTTGCATGAATTTGCTGTAGTCACATGTGCAAACCAGATGAGATTAAGCCATTTAACCCATAATAGCTTGTTTATTATAAACACACAAACAAGTTACCACATTAGGCAAACTATAAAATTGCAGTTTAGTAGGTAGCCTACAATAACAGGTTTTAATGGTGTCTTGCAGGAAAAACAAAGTAGAAAACTCTTTTCCCATGAATTTTTTTATTGTGAGGTAAGTGCATGTAGTTCTTACCGACTGGCTGGTGTATTCTAAAATTGTCATACTTCTTGAAGATAATTTAATTTGTTTTTGTGCCCATTCCCTTAATGACACTTGGAAAATTGTCAGTACAATTCAAAATCTACTGCTGCTAAAGAAAAAAAAAAAAAAAAGAAAAAAAGAGAACAGGTTGCTTCTAAGTGAGAACTTGCTTGTTACACTTAAGTATAAAACTGTTGCCTTTGAGACTTTCTGACATTGCTGTTGGCATAAGAAATGAAGTTAAAACTGGGCCAGGAAAAGAGAAGTATGATACTGCAAATGGCACATTGCTTCCTCAATATATGGTTCATACACCAAGAAAAGGATGCCTAGATAGTCTCTTTTGCTAATCTAACTGATTTTAACTTTCTACTCTAACACTAACCCATTTTGTTGTTGACCTTATTCTCACTCATTAGAGTTAGCTGTGAAGATCTCTTAAATAATTCTGCAATGCCAAATAGCACTTGTAGTCTATTGTTTACAGATGTCCAGAAAAACGCCAGATGGTTGATTCTGATCATTCCATTTGGGTCCTATATCATACCTGAACTGTCTTACTACAGAGATGCCTTCAGTTCTTTTCTACTTGCTACTGTTTTATTGAATAAACAGATGTTTAATTTCCAGAAACACCAGACAAAATCCATGACCTGTACTCAAGAAATTCAACTAAATCAAGCAGTGAATAGAAGGCTTTAGGCTCTAACTGCAAAATGTCTGAACTTTAACCCAGCCAATTTGCTTACCAAACATCATCTCACTTAAATGGAAATGTTTAAAAGCAACCTGTTACCTTGTAACATCATGTCTTGTCAAGCAGAATCCTCAGATATTAATTCAGTTATTTCCTTCTCAATAACTTGGCTAAATTAAATAAAATTTCCATAATCAAAACAATTAACAGACTATATAACTAATCATAAGAAACATTAATTTTCACAAAGAAAATCTTTCATCAGATTCCAATACTGAAAGCAATAAATTTAAATCCTTTAGATACACAACATTTAACACCTGTAATAATCCACTGTAATCCCTTTTCTCAATGAACACTTCTTACCTGCTGTTTTGGGGATGTATAATATAAAACCAAGTTTCAAGCCAAGTGGATTAGAAAGATAAACCCATCCTTAAGTCCCACTGATTTTCAAGTTATTATCCTAGAACAAAGTCTCATAGCTTGACTCTACTGTATCACCAACTGCAAAACCAGAATGAACCTCTGCCTGAAGCAATAACTGACAGTGAAGAACTACAGGAGGAAAGGAAGTAAGGGGCAGGATCATGTGCTTTATGTTATCTAATAAAGGATATTTCTAACTTTTTTTGCCTGGCCAGTACTATCCATTCATCACTATTGCCATATCTTCTCATTTACCCCTCTCTGCCTCTCACTCTATTTTTCCTTTTTTTAACCCCTGCACTAATGATTCTAACTGAAGGTTTTGGTTGCTTTTTTTTTTTTTTTCTTCCTAAACTTTACAAGCATGTTAGCCTGCTGATCCCCCTACGAATATCTGCTTGAAATCCATTTGGTTATCCTTTTTCTCTCTCTTGTCTGGAGCAGTGCATAAACCACAACTGAACATAGTTCAAGAGTTAATGAGTGCAAATACCTTTAATTCTGACAGGTTTGGACCACATGGTGTTATTAGAACCCATGTATCTTCTTTCTACTCTCTCTTGTAATTTCTGATTGAAAGAACGTTAAATTGTTTTGAACAGGAACTGACCCTCCTCTACAAAAAATATCATTAATTCAGTGAGTTTATTCTTCCTACTTTTCTGAAATTCTTTTGAGACTACTGGCTTTTGTAACTTTTCTTTCCTAAGCTCTTATATCATATTTCTGAGCTCCCATCAAGATGATTAGTTCACAGTGCTTGTTGCTAAGCAATACCAATCCTTCTGTATATTTGTTTCTTTAAACCCATGGCCTGTACTTGATCCCGTAATTTAAACCCAATAAACACTATGTACAATTTACATGTTTCATCAATCTTTAAAATCTGTCCAAAATTATCAGATGATTTTAAAAAAAAGAGGAAAACTCCTTTTGTGACCACCAATAGGATCATTTTCTTTTTGTGCACCTGAAAAAGGAGCCTATATGCTTTCATAATATTCATCCATTGCTAAAATATTTTCTTTTCTGTGGACTACTTCTTCTGAGAACCAAGGATGAGTTTTTGGTTTGGTTTGGTTTCTACTATTTTGTTTTTCTAAAATATTATTAAAAACTACAAACACCAACTGGGGAAAATGGAAGAAAATCCAAAAAACATCTTCTGCAGGATGACCAGAATTTTCTTTATGGTAAATATAACTTTTTACATTTTATAGAGCTGTATACTAACTTGTCCATGTTGATCCCATCTTTGTTTGCAAACATCAAGTACTTGCTAAAAAGTAGCAGGTTTCAAAAAAATATTTTCTTTTTTATAGATCAGAAGGTGCCTAATCTGGTTAAATTTCTCTTTTGTCCCTTAGAATATAGTTTATATCACTATATAAAGTGGGGAAATATCCAGAAAATTTTAGATGCTCTTTCTAGTAAATAGAACTGTTTCATAATTTTGTTGAAGGACTTGTTTGTTTGTTTAAAGGGAAACCAATCTATACAACTTAAAAAGATTAAAATTTTCCTCAACAGAAACGATCCAGAGCCAATGTCAATCTCTGCAGTTAAAAGTGGTTTAACCCTTTGGATCTGATGAAAAGATCCCTTTACAATAACATTCAGAAAATCCTGATTGCCTCACTCCATGCCTTGAATTCCCACTAACAGCAATAAGGATATTGCAAGCATGCTGTATTTCTTCTAGTTTAATCTTACCTGACAAGAGTTTGAAACACTATTTGGAGGCCAGTGAAAATTTTTTATTTCCTCATACAATGTGTCCTAACTTTTGATTTTTTGTCTCCTGTCGACTTAAGTCCTGTTATATTATTTTAACAAGTACCCCACATACCACTGCACAATATGAGCATCATGAGGTAGAGGATTGTTAGGGTGTTTTCTTTTGAGTTAATGACACATGTCTGCTTAGTTGAGATAACAAAACTCTTCACATTAGCAGTGAAATCAGTTTCTGGCTGACAGTCTAGTATTAGCTACTTTTTTTTTTTTTCTTAGCAAGTGCATCCATTTCTTCCAAGGCTGCAGCAATCCTGTTCCTGTATGGGTAGTTAAGCAAACTTGCCTTTGTGCTATTAACATTATGCAAATGAGGCTAAAATTCTCAATGCAATGACACTTTGGCTATAAAATGTGCTGTGGAGGGAAAAAAGTTGATAATGAAAGAAGCATATTCGCAGGAAAGAGAGAGAAGCAGCTAACTTCCCATTTATTTTTGCATACTTCATAAGCATTCTACATAAACTTCCAAGCAGGCCTTTGAAGTTATGCATTAGCCTAATTACACAATAATAAGTTTTCATGTTGTTTTTGTTTTTCATTAATTTCTCATTGTCTTACACAAAGTTGAGCTAGACTGGCAGTATGCATTTTGCTTAGGGCTAGTCCTCCTCACTCCCTGCACTCACATCAAAACAATTTTAGTTCAAAGGACGGTCCTTAAGAGCAGCGTGTACAGAAGAATCCTTCCCCCTGTGCCTGGCTGCAGGACTGTGTGTTCCTGCTGTGCCAGCGCCTGACTCCCTGTAGATCCTGCTGCAGCCCCCACGCTGGAGGAGAGCTCCGACACACTTCCAAAGGGTAGTGGTGGTGAGTCTGTACAGTGCTGTCACAAGCCTCACTCAAGTCCCAGTTTCCTGTTAGAAATAAAAGCACAAAGACCTCCTCACAACAATTTCCTTTATGAGACCCATTCGTGCTATTTCCTAGACAAAGTTAGCTTTTTCAGTAGTATAATTTTCATGGAACAATTTTACCCTTATAACCCTGGGGCCTTACACCGTCACTATAAAGCAGTGAGTATGGAATAGTAGAGCAAGTCAGGCACAACACATGGTAATATCCCTGGTGCTGACTGACCATCTGTGTGGTGCAGGTTACCCTCTGGCTCTTCCTGAAACTTTGTAAGATGAAGGCCATTAGGATTTTGCTCTGCCTTTGAGCTTCTTCCTGTTTAACAATATCTTGCCTGCATTGGGCTGACCAAAACTGGCTGCCATCCCTGTTTGTACTGGCTCTCCTCCTGTTAATACAGCCCAGGAGGCTGCTGGCTCTCCTTGCTGCTAGAGCACTGCTGACTCATGCTCAGCTTGCTGTCTGCCAGAGCCGCAGTCTTTTCTGTAGAGCTGTCCCCCAGCATTCAGTCCTCTGTATCACTGCAAGAAGTTCCTCCTTCCCAGGTACAGTGATTTAATTTGTCCTTGTAATTCATGAGGTTCCTGGTGTCCCATTCTTCCAGCCGAAGTCCCTCTGCTCTACCATCTAGCATATTGACTGGTTACCCCAGTTTGGTGTCATCTGCAAACTTGATGGGAGTGCACTCCATCACCCCATCAGTTATGAACCTATTAAACAAGACTGGTCTCTCAGGGTATACCCCTGCATTATTCGACTTGCCACTGCTCTCTGGGTAGAACAGGAATCATTAGCCATTGCCATCTGAGTCAATTCATCCAAACAGATGGATCATGCAACCCATCTGGTCCATCCATCTAGACCTTGAATGGGCCATCCTAACTTAGATACAAGAATATTGCAGGAACCAGTGTTGAAAAACTTCTGAAGTTGAGTTAAATGATATCCCCTGCTCTCCCTGCAATCACCTTTCCAGTTTGCTGATCACAGAAGGCAATCAGGTTCATCAGGTGCAATTTACTGCTGGAAAATTTATGACTTTCCCAGGAACTGAAAAAAACTTACCCACCTCTGGTTTCCCAGATTGGCCAGTTTGCATTTTTTGAAGCTGGCCTTTCTCCAGCCAGCAGAGACCTACCCAGTCTCCACACCCATCTAATTCAAAAACTATAGAGTGGCTTTGCAAGGACCTTGTTCAATTCTCTCAGTTTACTTGGATGCAGCCATCAGATCCCATGTACCTGTAAGGGTCCCTGTGAATCTTGCCATCAAAACATTTACAATAACATTAAAGTGGAAATAACATTCTGAATATTTTCTCAGACACATTAAATTATATCACCTTTCCAGATAACAGTGGACATAAATCCTGATCTGTGAAGCTTTGACATATGTTTGGGGTTTTTTTGTTTTGTTTTGGTTTTTTTTTCATTAGATTCGGAAGTGAAACCCAGAATGGAACATTATTCCAGTCCCTTTTGTACTTCATGCCCTTATCTACTGAGGATTATTATACTGTTTTCCTTGTTAACAGACAGTGTATTAAGAACCTGTGATATGAAATGCGTAGTCTATGTTCTGTACTCACTTTCTGTTATTTTTTAGTTCCTGGTTGCAGGTATTAAAATATGGACAATACTTTGTATCAGGAGACAACCTACAGCATAAGAGGCTGGTTTCACTGAACCATAAACTGATATAGTATTCTGGAAATGATGGTTCTCAGAAAAAATCATGACATGTGGCAGAGAGCTTGGCAGAAAAAGAACTTCCAAAACCTTAAACTTTGTTTCTCTTCCACATTGGAATGGCCACAAATGTTCTTTTGAGAATGGAATTTTGTCAAAAAATGATTTTTTTTCCCCCAATATAATACCTGGGGTTTTAATTAATCTCCTTTTCTCTCTCTTTTTCATTAGAGGTGACCAGAGAGCCCTGGACTGCAGAAAACTTTCCTTCGAAAAGCTCATTGAAACCAATATTCCTCTCAGGAAACATTTTGGCTTTTATAAAATTACATTTAGTCACATCTGTTCCAGCCAGGTTTAATATTGTAAGAATAACCATAATACAGAAGAGCTGCCTGAACCTTCTATCATAATGATGGAACCCTTATTTATAAAAATTTGAATTTCTCAGACTAATGAAAGGGATAGAAGTTAGGATAGTAAGAAAAGTAGGTGGATTGAAATAGAGAACTATGTCTAATTTCTAAAGTTAAAGAGAAGAAAAGAATTACTTGATTGTTTTTTTGGGGGCCAATGTGGATGGGTTAGATCAACAAATCAGATCCTGGGCTGCTTCCCCATGGGCATTGCTAGCAAAGATGAAGACATGATCTTCCTACTCTACTCAGTGCTTGTCAGGCCACATCTAGATTACTGTGTCCACTTTGGGTCCTCACAATTCAGGAAAGATGTGGACAGACTGGAGAGGGTCCAAAGGAGATCCATGAAGATGATCAAAGCACTGTAGAACCTGCCCTATGAGGAAAGACTGAAGGAGTTAGATCTTTTCTCCCTGGAGAAGAGAAGGCTTGGGGGGAATGTCATCACAGTATTTCCAGTACTTAAAGGGTGGCTAGAAAGAGGAGGCTCTCTCTTCACAAGGGAGCTGCATAATGGGTACAAGTTACCATGGGAGAGGTTTCATGACAACATAATAAAAAAAGTTCTTACAGTAAGAACAATTATTCACTGGAACAACCTCCCCAAGGACATGGTAGAGTCCCCATCACTGAAGGTTTTCCAGATGCAATTGGATAGGGTGCTAGATAATCTCATCTAGGCTTCCTTTCCCACAAAAGGTTGGACCAGATGATCTTTCAAGGAGCCTTCCCCTGGCTCAATGACCTGGATGAGGGGACAGAGTGTAACCTCAGCAAGTTTGCTGATGGTACAAAACTGATACACCAGAAGGCTGTGCTGCCATTCAGTGAGACCTGGACAGACTAGAGAGTTGGGTGGAGAGGAATGAAGTTCAGCAAGGGCAAGCGTAGGGTCCTGCACATGGGGAAGAACAACCCTAAGCACCAGTACAGGTTAGGGGTTGAAGCAGCTCTGCGGAGAAGGACCTGGTAGTCCTTGTGGACAAGAAGTTCTCCGTAAGCCAGCAATGTGCCCTCATGGCCAAGAAGGCCCATGGTATGCTGGGGTGCATTAAGAAGAGCGTTGCCAGCAGGTCAAGGGAGATCTGCTCTGCCCTGGTGAGGCCACATCTGGAGTACTGTGTCCAGTTCTTGGCCCCCCAGTTCAAGAAAGACAGGGAACTACTGGAGAGAGTCCAGCAGAGGGCTACAAGGATGATCAGGGACCTGAAGCATCTCTTGTATGAGGAAAGCTGAGACAGCTGGGTCTGTTTAGCCTGGAGAAGAGAAGACTGAGAGGGAATCTCATGAGTGCTTATAAATATCTAAAGGGTGGATGTCAAGAGGATGGGGGCAGATGCTTTTCAGTGGTGCCCAGTGAGAGGACAAGGGGCAAGAGGGCACAAGCTGGAACACAGGAAGTTCCATCCGAATATGACAAAAAACTTCTTCACTGTGAGGGTGACCAAGCACTGGAACAGGCTGCCCAGAGAGGTTGTGGAGTCTCCTTCTCTGGAGATATTAAAAACTTGCCTGGACACAATTGTGTGCAACCTGCTCTAGGTGATCCTGCTTTTTCAGGGGGGTTGGACTAGACGATCTCTAGAGGTCCCTTCCAACCCTTACCATTCTGTGATTCTGTGATTCCAAGTTGGGCTATCTATAATTTTATCAACAGATCTATATAACCTAACTTGATTTTTTCCTGAAATGTCCCAGACGTGAAGCTCTTTCAGCACTGAAGATTTTGCTTTATTTTTTAAATGAAATAAAAATGAAAAAGTGAGGAACAAGGTCACTACAAGTTTCTTCATATAACTGATGATAGCATTCGAACCATTAGTCAGCCTGTTGCATATTGAGAGGTCTATAGACAAAAGTACCAGTAGTCTTCATGATCGTATGTGTAAAAGATGTTGGAACTCTCAACTGAGCATTCTTACCACATGGTATGATATTATCAAAATATGCTGATTGTATCATCAGGAGTCTTCTCTCTTATGTTTGGGTTTGAATACAAATTCATACATTTGAATGTAATTAAAATTCAGTTTTCCTTTTCCTTTCTATAGCCATGAAAGAAATCAAATGCAAACCTTTGTGAAATTAATGTTGTTTGGGGAAGCATAATTTTGATTTGGGTTTTTGGGTTTGATTGGGGCTTTTTTGCCCCCCAATCATAATTCTAGCAAAATGTTGCAATGATTGGAAACAGTTCATTTTCACAATATCTCTGTGGATAATAACCTCATACTGTCACAAAGCTGGGTTGATGAAGCATTTCTGTTATAAGCCTTAACTCCTACTTGCTACAGATTTTGGAAAAATTACTTTTTGGTAGGAGATTTCTTATGCAAGAAATGAGATGTGACTTTCTTCTATGGAATGTTTGGTCAAATCCACTTCCAATTGTGTGTTAGCCAGGAACTTAGAGTGTGAGATATGTCTTAACACAACTTGAAAATGACAGTGAAACATCTAGGCTATTTTATCCATTGGTCTATAATTTATAACAAGAAAAGTGCAAATCACCGCTAAAATAGAATACCACTAATGATGATTTTTCATTCAGTTTTCCCAAAACCTAATAGAAATTCTGACCCTTAAAATTGGTGTATGTAACTCTGTGGTCTCTTTACGTGATATATTTTTGTCTAGATCCACTCCCAAGTGAATATAGGTTTTTTTCAACCTTGAATTATAGTCTCTGGATCAAACTATAGCAAATTATATATTTAGCTATGACCTTGGTCATATTAGTCCCTGTTTGGCCAAAACGGTCAGTGATTGCAACACCTGGATTTACTGTTGTCTTCTGCTTAGAATGTCTGAAATTTGAATTGGCAGTAACACAGATGAAACCATATGCTCTAGTACAACATTCTATACCAACAAAAGTAAGAAATCTATTTAATGTAATTTCTGCATATTTGCAGGTCTGCTGCCCTCAAACCTGTGCATCATACAGCAAGTGACTTTTTTGGGGGGAAAGAGGATGTCCTCTCTGTTGCTGTCTGGCAGACTCTACAATAAGTAGACATAGTGAAATGATGAAATATTTATCTTGCAATATTCCGATGAATGTCACCTTTCATTTAGTAAACAGCAGTAACATTTCTTTGTTTTCCTTATTTCTGTCAGTTGCTTGTTGGTGGAAACGTACAGTTCTTTTCTAGTTACATATTCAAATAGATAAGTAAACTCAGTAAGCATTAGGGCAGGGCATGAGCACTTGGAGATCAAGAATAAGGATCAGCTTATAACAGTATATCTTGATATGGAAATAGAGGCCACCAAAATTACAATTTTGGGCAGATTCAAACAAATCAAAGAAGGCTTTCCTTCTAATGACTTACAAAGATGTTATGGCTGCCCGAATTTTTACAAGAGTCTGCAGGAATACTGGAAAAACATTTGTCAGAGACACCCATTGTGGAGTTACTAAGTAACAAATGATACCATGGTTAGAAAATCTCCCGAGCTGAAAATAACTGAAGCCTGGAAAATTTAAGGGATAAATATCATGTATGTTATTATTATTCCCTAGACATTTAATAACGACCATTGTTGAAGGGAGAAGTCTTGGCTAGAAGTACCTTGATTGGAACCACTACAACCATTACTGTGTTCTTGCATTCTGAATTAAAGAACTCATTTTTTCAATTTCTGCTTCTAAGGAATTTGTGAATATCAGTTTTACATTATTAGCAAATACATTTCAGTTCAGGAATTTTTCATGGAGTGGAAAATTCTGAATTTCACTCCATGACTTTTTCATAAACACATCATGTTTAGGCTATTTCTGAACAGAATGCTGAAATAGGTAGATAACTGCTGACCGTGGCAACAAAAATGAAATTGTTGCTCATTACAGGTCACTGTGCAGATAGTGTCACATTACCACATAACAGGAGGCCAAAAATCTTAACTGTAATCTACTATATCTGTCTGTTTGTCAAAACAGAGCCAGAGAAAACTTGACTTGGCCAGGCTTGAATATTTAAATCCAAGTAAAGGAATGAATGAAAACTGCAGTAAATAAAGGAACATATGTGGAAGAGGCACCTGCATCCTATGAGATTGCTGATTGTTGACTGGGCAAGGTTGATGCAAATCTGCAGGACTGAAATAGGTAAATTTTTATTTGCAGATCGACTTTATTATTATTTTTAATTGATTATTTGTAGACCACACCATGTAGCAGTGTTGTAACATACTTTAAATTGTGGTTTCCCCCAACATTTACTCATATTAAACTGAAAACAGATAAAGGCCTGTGTTTTCTCTTTTCCCCACAGTTATTCATTTCAGCAACTCCCTTTGACTTTCAATGAAATTGTGCTGTGTTACACCCTTGCAATGAACAATCAGACTGGTAAAAATAGCAGACAGTTTGAAGGAAGGTGAGCTCTGATGAATTCATGAGAAATTTATTTAGTATAACCAGCATATTTCATCACATCTCACTCAGTGAGTAAAGCAAAGAGTTCAGAAGAACAGCAAGATGAAAACTTACTTATGTTCTTGATATCTAACACACTTCCTTCAATAGAGACAATAAATGTGACAGGGGTATAAAAAGATGTAAACTAGTATTCCAGGAGAAAGATTATTAAGCTTATTACTAGAAATGTATCGTTCAATAAAATCACATTCATGGCTATTTCTCCTTTTCCTTTAGCTCACTGAAGGAGCTTTCTCACATAGACATCTCAAGTGGTAGGAGGAGAAGCTGACATCTGTCTGAGTCTCTGAGACTCCAATAACACCATACCCAGTGAGCAGAAAGGTCAGCTACCAGTACTGAAAGTTATTTTTTCTCCTCCATGGAATATTTGTTCTTTTGTCCAACAGATCAGAATATGACCCCATCACCACACCAGTTCCTAGAGAGTGGAAAGCATGAGGACATCCACCACAGACTCAAGAAAACTATAAAATATAGCTGGATTACCTTTACTACGCATTGCAGAAATCATATTGGATATTTTAAACCTTTCCAAGTAAATATTCTCTGGCCTAATTGCTCCTGAATCTATGTTAGTTCTTCTTCTTGGTAGAAATCCTAGAGAAATAGTGTGTCCTACCTGAGTATATAACATTGTAATTTACCAGCATTTGGACCTGTGAATCTTTAGAATGCATTTCTTCTATTCCTGCTATTTTTCTCCCAGTTGGGGATACATTAGTGCAGTAGTAGTAGCATTTCAGTGTAAATATAGAATTAAATACTGTTTTGAGAAATGGTTTTGGACACTTAAAAACTTTCAAAAGGCTAAGTAAAATACTATACTAACCTAGGAGTATTTAAAATAAGCAATCAATATTTCTAACGCAGCCTTCAGAGGTGATAAAATAAGCTGTCTAAATTATTCTACTTGAATACATCCTTTTTTTCTTTCACCATATTTCTGGAGTCTCACTTTGACATAGATATGCTGTTTTATGTGTATAGCGCTTCTTTGTAAGAGGTAGGAAGCAATACATTTTTTATGTAGTCTGAAATCCTTGTACTAGAGATTGGCTATAAGGAGTGTGGAGAGAACTGTGTACTATGGCTATGCTCCTTTCCCAGATACCATCACAAAAATTTAGTGTGGGTGCATACAAGAAGTGGAGGATGCTCAACAGTACCTGTAGCATAATCCTTTCTAACAGTAAGCCCCAGGTAACGTGTTGTGTGTCAGAAGAAATCAGCATTAGATTTCTCAGCTGCCAGAAGTGAATGTTAACTAACATGCTGCAAAGCATTACAAGAGATTATTGTGATGATATATTGGTTTAATAAGGAGGACATCTTAGAGAGCATACTGTTACATTACAATAATTATCCATGGGTTTAATGCTATTTAAGTACAGTGAACTATTTTTATCGTTCATTAGTTTACTTTTAGAATGATATGCCATTTCAGAAATGTTGTGAAACTCCCCCATATTACTACATAAAAAATGTCCACCACATTTTGTTGGACTGTTGTCCTTTTTTGCACACTTGAAAAAAGAAAAAAACCCAACAAAACAAGGAGCAGCATAACTTCTGTGTCACTGAGCTTTCAATGTGATAATGAAATAACATGATTGGACTGATTTTAGTAATAAGATTGCAGGGTTCATGGTGTGAGAAAAACTCTTGTTGTGAGTATTCTGCCTAACATTTTCCATGAAAGATTTTGTTGCAAGAATCATTTCTACTCATAAAAAAGAAATGGCAGGAGACATAGAGGTAAAAGATTTTTCCATATATCTGTGTTACTGATTTAATGATAGGCTGCATATTTGACAAAAGGTTCTCAGTAGTACATGAAATTTTTAATGATTTATTAATGAAATTGTTTTTAATTTCTGGATTATTTAATTGCCAATAAGTCACTTGTACAGAGGAAGAGGGATCTATAATAAGATGAGAGCAGAAAACCCACTGTGTTTTAAAAGCCTTGGTGTAACTCAGCTTCCAGGACTGTGTTGAAAGTGGTGGTTACATTTCCCACCCAAGGAATACCATCCTTTTCAATTATTAATTAATGTTTCAGTTGTTTGGTGTAACTGATACACACTTTACGCACCAAGAAGCTATAAAAAACCTTTTGGTAGACATTAAATCAACTGTACTGTCTGGCCCTGAGTTTCAAAACAGGCTTTTTTTGTCTTTATTTCTTTTACTCTGTAAGTGTATAACACACAATAATGCCATGCACATTCTGTGCTTTTCTTACAAATAGGCTTAAAAATTTAATGCCCTCTAAAAGCCATTAGAGGACTTTTTTATTAAGCAACATTTAAATAATACATTAATTCTTATTTTCAGGAAGTTTCAGGGGAAAATTTGCTCTCAAATCACTTCCATGTCTCCGAGATATAGTTTGTCACAATCTAGGTTAAACACTTCTGGACTTCAGACACAGTAAAGCCGGGTGGGCGAGTGAATCAGATATCAAGGTCAAATTTAAAAATAAAAATAAAATAGTCTTAACCTAAAAACAAATGTATAAAAACTTTCTGCCCTTCAAGTCCCCCTCGCCTCTAAGAAAAGAAAGAACATTCCAGGTTTTGTATTTTTAAAAACAATCTCTTTATGACTGAAGTCCTTATTATGACAAATCCTGTTTAGTGCAGGCTGAGATGGCCAGAGAAAGGTGCTAACAGTGGTTTCCTTAAGGGCTTAAGACCTTTTCCTTGCAGATGTCTAAAACCCATTAATTTAAAAATCTTGCTAAACTTACATTGTGACTTTCTTTTGGCATGTTTATCGATTCTTTTCCACAGACACAGAGTGTGGAATTACACTAGTTAGAATACCTGTCCTAATTCTCTGGAATCTTTTGTCACTTCACAGAAATACCCTTCCCAAGAATTGAAATCATTCTCCTATTTATTTAATATCCCTAATTATTAGAGGTTTTTTTAATAAACCCAAGTGAAACTCGCCTTTCCTGGCATCCTTGTTTGTTCAAGGATGACCTTCCGTAGCCAGCAGTTTCTCTGGGAAGGCCAATGAGGCAAGCTGCACCCTGCAAGGCCAGTCTTGTTCTAGATACGTGGTGAAACATGCCACTGGTATCTGGTCATGCACAGTCTGTGTTCAGAACTGCAGTAAAACCTCAGCACATATTCTTTGTTTATACCACAGCAGCCATTTTAAGGGACAGCACCGCTCACCTGACTTGAGGAAGGGGGAATGTTGTGGTTTTGTCCCAGTCAGCAGCTGAGCATTATGCAGCTGCTTGCTCGCTCCCACTCCTGTGGGATGGGGAAGAGAATCGGAAGAGGGAAAGTGAGAAAACTCATGGGTTGAGATAAAGACAGTTTAATAGGTAAAGCAAAAGATGTGCACACAAGCCAAGCAGAACAAAACAAGGAATTCATTCACCACTTCCCATGGGCAGGCAGGTGTTTGGCCATCTCCAGGAAAGCAGGGCTCCATCATGTGTAACGGTGACTTGGGAAGACAAATGCCATCATTCTGAACGTCTGCCCCCTTCCTTCCTCTTCCCCCAGCTTTATATGCTGAGCATGACGCCATATAGTATGGAATATCCCTTTGGTCAGTTGGGCTCAGCTGTCCCAGCTGTGTCCCCTCCCAACTCCTTGTGCCCCCCCAGCTTCCTCACTGGTGGGGTGGGGTGAGAGGCAGAAAAGGCCTTGGCTCTGTGTAAGCACTGCTCGGCAGTAATGAAAACATCCCTGGGTTATCAGCACTGTTTTCAGCACAAATCCAAACCACTAGCTATTATGAAGAAAATTAGCCCTATCTCAGCCAAAACCAGCACAGGAAAAAACAATATTAAACATAACTTACTACATAAGTGATTTGCTAGATGATTCACCCTAATGAAAAATGTTCAGTGAAAAAAAAAAAGTTGTTAAGCAAACATTTCACTAGATACAGCTTTGTGGAACAACTGTACCTTTTTCTGTGATGGCACAAAGATGAACAAGGTACTTAGTGAAAAGAATTTGGAAAATATTGTATCTATACAGCTACATTATGTGGAACATTCCTTCCAAGAAAATTCAGTGTGAAGAAAGCTGGTGCTAGATACACTTTTCACTGAATTGACAGAAATGCATCTGCTGGGCTTGGGTTTTGCAGTTCAAATGTCAACTGTTTGCTGGGGGAAATAAAACAACTAACTCATAACCTTTACTTAAGTTTAGCACTAGATTGTTAATCATTGTCACTGTGTTAGACAGTTATCCACAGTGGTATATGCAGAGAACTTGAAGTTAAGAAACCTTAGATAAAAAAGTAAATAAGGTTCCTGAGAACAAGCTTGTTAAATTGTGTATTATAGGACAAGCAGAGGTGATCTTTGGAAAAGGTAGCAGAAAATTGCTCCGCACTAACATTTTATGGGAAAGAGGAAAGCAAATAGAATTTTATTTTTTTTTGTGAACTACCTGATTATTAATCCTTAATGTGCGCTAGCAACAAAATAGGAGGCTATATCGATAAAACAATAGTCATGTCACTGACATGTTCTTTGTATATCAGAATATACAGGGTATATCCTCCCTCCCATGAGACTACCTTCTTGACCACAATAGTGTCTACATTATCAATCTCTAAAAAGTCTGAGTATAAAATTGGCTTTGCATTTGTATCTGACTTTGTATTTCAAATTAGCTATCTAATCTCACAAGCCTCCTAATTTACTATAATTTCCTGATGTGGAGGATATTGAGTCAGCCTGTCACTTTACAGAGACACTTTGAACACATGTGCAGCAGTTCTTGTTTCTGTGAAGAGAAAAAAAAAAAAAAAAGGTTTGCTGAAACAATGGTGAGACAAGCCTACTTATGACACCTACACACCCACAGGTGTTCAGCATCTGCAAAAAACATCAATCTGTCTAAAGAAAATGGAAATCATTCTTCTTGGAACAATCATTGTCATAGTTTGCTCTCAACTACATCTAGGAAGATAGCTTAGACATATGCTAAGTTGCTGAACTGATGAATTTGCAGAAAATGCCTTACACAGAAAATAATGTGATTTCATTCTGAGCAGAGTACAATTGGTGTGATTTTTCTGCATGTCTGCGTATCCAAGAAAAATGCTGTTAGTATAATCAAGACCTACATACAGTAGGTTTTGATCTCATTAAAGCTTCAGTAAGTCAAAATATTTCAAGGGTACTGCTTCCTAAATTGGGCTATAATAACCATGACAACTTCATTGCTTTTCTTCATACAGGAATGAAGGTTCATGTTCTCAATCACAGAGATGGTGTTCAAGAGAGCTTCTGCTGTAACAAATTAAGTTAAAGATGATATGCATTGACTCACTTCATTTTTCCATAAGTACTCATTAGTATATTTCAACATATTGATTGTGACATCTACACTGAAATACAGAGTAGACAGACTGTAAACTTGCAGTAGGTAGAAAAAAATAATTAAAATACAAAGAAAAGTAAGACACCCAGTGCAGGCTATAAGGAATCTGGTCAGCCCTGGAAACTTTGAAATTACTGGACTGGACAACAAGGCTGGAAGAAAGACTTTGGTCTTCAGGACAGGGAGGATGGGGAAGAATTATCTTTCTTTGTCTACCAGCAGGAAGACTTTGTATGTTAACAACCTGAGAAATTAAAAATTTAAGGACTTATTTTATTCCAGTGCGTTACTTTATTTAAATAAAAGGTTAGCTTTATAAATTGGATACCTTTGCTCTCTTCTGTTCACACTTGAACACTCACCTCACTACATTTGAGCTGAGTGCAGATTATTTTTGGATATAGTATTTTTCCTGAAATGAATTGATTTTTAATTTAGTAACATGATAAGCAGTGCTTATGGTACTGTATATGGAAGGGCTACAGGTTGAGTCTGTGAGCAAGATTGCTATTTACCACAATATTATTGGCATCACTTAACTTTATGCCTACAAGGCTAGGACCATGCATTGTTAATAAAATAAACACTGCGGTCCCTGAAGTCCACATTTTTCAGGAACTAGATAATCAGTGGCAAGATATAAAATTTAACATTGAAATAGTACAGCATTATAACATCACTGTCATGACAAATGAAGCACAGATGAGATCATGAGATTTTTGTAGCTGATAAGCCTTAAAACAGAATCCTGATGGTCAGTAGTTAGGAAGAGGTCAAAACAAAGCAGGAAATCATTTGAAAGATAAAAACTTGAACATAATAAAGGCAAAGAATTTGCTTACAATAGCAAAAAATTATTGAATAACAGAGACTAGGAATAATTTATTATTATTCTAAGAAATTATAAATTGAAATATACACAATATAGAATGGGGAGAGATGAAGAAATTTTTTAAAATAGTCTTTATTCTGGTATCACCTGATTTCCCTTTTGGTACATATGTCTGGTATTGTGTAACTTGGATCAGGCTCTGCTCTCATCTTAAAGTTCATCTGCTCTGCTCCACTGAGGTGTAAATATACAAGTATTAGAAAAAGTCATCATAGCTTGCAATGATCACCAGCCTACACCCCCCTGAAACAGTATTTAGTGTCATGGACTGTAAAACTGATTCACTGAGTTCTGTTCTTTTTCTTACTTCTAACGTAATTTCTTTTATAAATGGCTGGTGCTCCATCTTAAAAGTAAAAGTACAAATTTTTTCCTGATGAAATGCTGGTGTGGATCCTCTCTGCATTAGTAAATGAAAGCCTTTTTTCACTGTCTTTTATTAAATTTATGCATCATCATTTTATATACTTCTACTCTTTTGCCAATATATATTTAATTTAAATTTAAATACAACATTATTATAAACATAATCCTCAGCTTACTTCTTAAGGCATGTGCTGAAATCCTGTGTATTTTTTCACCATTCATATGTCTTCTCAGCATTCACTTTTGTAGATCGTAAAGACCAGTATCTTCTATGCCACAAAAAGCTCTTTATTGCCTATATCACTCAAAAAGAACATATGGCTGCTTGAGTGAATGATCATGACGACCAGAAAAACAGATATTGCTCCAGATGACATAGTACTTTGTTCAAAGAACAATGGCATTGGTACTTCCTTATCTACATTACAGATTCCTGCAGAACATCCCAGGTTTGTCCACTGTGTAATTATCACACTTTGGCAACAGATAAACCTCTGCCAAGGATCTTAAGGATTTCTCAGGTTATAGTCTCTGAAATTAATACAAGGACATAAAAGACAGTGAAAAGGTTCAAGTCAGTTCATTCTTGGCTTATACATATTAACAAATCTGCTTCCAGGAAACTGACAGTTGTCCTCCTAATTCCCTTGCTATTTGCCAGAACTGAACTCTCTTCTGGTGTTCTGAAGAAAGACATGATTTTTTTTATTGTCTTTTTGAATGTTCGTTTTACATGCAATAGAATTATCAAACAATTTTGAAGGAAATAGGAAATAAAAAAGAAGTTGTTGATGGATTTATTTAAATATGCATTTTATATACTGCTGCATGCATAAAAATAAGTAGGAAAGCTTGTCTTGTTTATTTAACAAGGCTTTATATACATCTATATTCACGGGTTAGATAATGAGAATTCTAGGATCCTGATTTTAAAGATTAGAAATTAAGTTTATATCTAATAGATTTGAATTAGTAATGTAAAAAATGGTGAAACATTTTTTATTCTGACTTCAAAATTTTAGAGAAAGTGATGAATGATTCAGTGATCCAGAAAAAAAATAATGTAGCTATGACCTCTTTTGAGGGATGTGAAGTCAACAGGCCTTTGCAGACATAACAGTAAGAATTTAATAATATGGTGGCATGAACGATTAGAGGTTAGCTGGGCTGTGGTTTAGCTAAATCTGACCTGAATGCACAGCATTATATGAGGCAATGGTTGATATCAGATCCAATGTCTTCCTGTTCTTTTAATTCATGCCAATGATGATAAACTCTTCTGTAAATCTGATTTAGACCAAGTTTTGGCTTGATTTGAGACAGCAGCCAGACCAAAAGGACAGACAATACAGTACAAACAGTACAAACCTCTTGAGACAGTAATTACACAGAGCTGGTAATGAGAATCACGTTGACACGGACAGATTAGAAGCAGGGACAGATGATTGGCTGAATGCATTTCAGTAAAAGAATCCTGATCTGCTGATCATGAGCCTGAAATTAAGGAGATCAGAAAAAAACTTTTCTTTAAAGCAGTTTAAAAAGCTATTAATAGGACTGAATTAAATTAAAATAAATTTTAAAACAGCAGGTCTGACTCAGGCTCTGAACCCACGCTGAATGAATTTTCATCCATATAACTGTATATGGATGTGAATCCTTTTTTGTGCTGTTCAGCAGATGATCTTGAAAATGTATCTGTTTGGATAATAATGACAACTCAACAAGTCATTTCTCAGCCTGGAGATAATTCTGATGCATTTAATAGTGTGCAAAGCTGCCTTACAAAAGAACCTCCTAGAGGGAAAAAGGAGGAATTAAAAACTTGTGACTTCCTGCCATTGCTTCCTCAGATCACCATTTCTAAAAAAAAGGTGTTGAACCGATCACAGAATCATAGAATCATAGAATACTTTGAGTTTGAAGAGACCTCTAAAGATCACCTAGTCCAACCACCTGACCATGAGCAGGAACACCTTCCACTAGACGAGGTTGCCCAAAGCCCCATCCAACCTGGCCTTGAACACTTCCAGGGATGGGGCATCCACAACTTCTCTGGGCAACCTGTTCCAGGTTTCACCACCCTCATCATAAAAAAATTCTTCCTTATGTCCAATCTAAATCTATCCTCTTTCAGTTTAAAACCATTGTCCCTTGTCCTATTACTGCAGGCCTTGGTAAAAAGTCTCTTTCTCCATCTTTTCTATAAGCCCTCTTTATAAATTGAAAGGCTGCAATAAGGTCTCCCTGGAACCTTCTGTTGTCCAGGCTGAACAACCCCAACTATCTCAGTCTTTCCTCATGGGAGGTGTTATAGCCCTCTGATCATTTTCGTGGCCCTCCTCTGGACCTGTGTTGATGAGTCCATGTCTTTCTTGTTCTAGGGACCCCAGAACTGGATGTAGTACTCCAGGTGGGGTCTCCAAGAACAGAATAGAGGGGAGAATGACCTCTCCCAACCTGCTAGCCACATGTCTTTTTATGCACCCCTGGATATGGTTGGCTTTCTAGGCTGCAAATGCACATTATTGTGCTCTGTCCTGGTTCTGGCAAGGATAGAGTTAATTTCCCAAGGAGCCAGGACAGGTAAGCCAAGCTGGCCAGGGGCTATTCCATACCATGTGACGTCATGCTCACCATAAAAGGGGGCTAGTCGGGCAGGGGTGGGTTCGGCGTGTCCGCGTGGCTCCGGGACGGGTCGAGCGTCCGGTCGGTCAGTCGTCGCATCGGTAAATCGTTCTCTGTTATCACCCATTGTGAATATCTGTTATCAGCACTGTTGTTGATTGTTTTCCCTCTCCCTTGCTGTCCCAGTAAACTGCCCTTATCCCAACCCTCGAGGCTTTGCCGTTGTTTTTCCGTTCTCCTCCACATCCCGCCGGGGGAGGGGTGAGCGAGCGGCGCGTGGCACTTAGCTACCGGCTGGGGCTAAACCACGTCATGCTCATATCCAATTTTTCATTCACCAGTATCCCCAAGTCCTTCTCTGCAGGGCTACTCTCAATCCATTCCTCCCCTACTCTGTATTGATACTGGAGATTGCCCCGACCCACATGCAGGACTTTGCACTTGGCCTTGTTAAACTTCATGAGATTCACATAAGCCTACTTCTCAGGCCTGTCAAGGTCCGTCTGCATGGCATCCCTTCCCTCAAGTGGATCAACTGCACCACCCAGCTTGGTGTCATCCACAGACTTGCTGAGGGTGCACTCAATCCCACTGTCTATGTAATTATTGAAGATATTAAATAGCATTGGTCCCCATACAGACCCTTGAGGGACACCACTCCTTACTGGTATCCATTCGGACATTGAGTCGTTGACTGTAGCTCTGTGTACATGGCCATCCAACCAATTCCTTATCCATCTAACAGTCCATTTGTGTTGGTTTTGCGTGGCAAGGTTTTGGTAGCGGGGGGGCTACAGGGGTGGCTTCTGTGAGAAGCTGCTAGAAGCTTCCCCTGTGTCTGACAGAGCCAATGCCAGCCGGCTCCAAGACGGACCTGCTGCTGGCCAAGGCCAAGCCAATCAGCGCCTCTGTGATAACATATTTAAGAAAAACAGTAAGAGAGCGCTTTTGCAGCCAGAGAGAGGAGTGAGAAGATGTAAGAACATCTGCAGACATCAAGGTCAGTGCAGAAGGAGGGGGAGGAGGTCCTCCAGGCACCGGAGCAAGATTCCCCTGCAGCCCGTGGTGAAGACCATGGTGAAGCAGGCTGTCCCCCTGCAGCCCATGGAGGGAGGATGAGGGGGTGTAGAGATTCCACCTGCAGCCCGTGGAGGACCCCACGCCAGAGCAGGTGGAGACACCTGAAGGAGGCTGTGGCCCCGTGGGAAGCCCGCGCTGGAGCAAGCTCCTGCCAGGACCTGTGGATCTGTGGAGAGAGGAGCCCACGCCAGAGCAGGTTTGCTGACAGGACTTGTGACCCCGTGGGGGACCCACGCTGGAGCAGTCTGTTCCTGAAGGTCTGCACCCCGTGGAGGAGATTCACGTTGGAGAAGGTCGTGAAGGATTGTCTCCTGTGAGAGGGACCCCACGCTGGAGCAGGGGAAGGATGAGTCCTCCCCCTGAGGATGAAGAAGCGGCAGAAACACCGTGTGATGAACTGACCGTAACCCCCATTCCCCGTCCCCCTGTGCCGCTGAGGGGGGAGGAGGTTGAAGCCGGGAGTGAAGTTGAGCCCGGGAAGATGGGAGGGGTGGGGGGAGGTGTTTTAAGATTTGGTTTTATTTCTCATTCCTCTACTCTGTTTTGCTTAGTAATAAATAAGATGAATTCCCTCTCTAAGTTCGGTCTGTTTTGCTCGTGATGATAATTAGAGAATGATCTCTCCCTGTCCTTATCTCGACCCATAAGTTTTCTTTCATTGTACTTTTTCTCCCCTGTCTAATGAAAGAGGGGAGTGATAGAGCGGCTCTGGTGGGCAACTGGCCCTCAGCCAGGGTCAACCCACCACACCATTCATGAAACCCATCTCTCCAGTTTAGCAGCAAGAATATTGTGGAGGACCGTTATCAATGACCTTACAGAAGTCCAGGCAGATGACATCCATAGCTCTTCCCTTGTCCTCTCTTGCAATCACTCCATCACAGAAGGCCACGAGATTAGTCAGGCATGATTTGCCCTTGGTGAAGCCATGTTGACTGCCTCTAATAATTTTCCTTTCTTCTGTATGTTTTGACATATCGTCCAGAAGGATGTGTTCATGATCCTACCGGGCACTAAGGTGAGTCTGGTTGATTTCTTCTGGTTGATGTCTTCAAAGTCGCTGCATGTAGTGAGATGTTTAGCAGCATTAATTGACCCAAGAAGACAGCCATTACAGGGAAGCTATATCCTACTTGAATCACTCAGAGATTGCTTAGGCCTCTTTGCATAGCATTGGTTGTATATACATTAACTCTACCTTAGGCTGTTCTGCAGTCCAGGAAGCCAGAGGCACTGAAACTGATTCTTAGATCTGTCTGAATTACGTTTCTGCAGCAACAGGATGAGGACAGAAAAGTGATTTCAAGCCACTCTGACCCCACAAATGACTTCTGTCATCATATATAGGCGGTTCAGACTCATCCCATTGGGTGTTATCTGGCATTGGCAGCTAAAGACGAACATCCTTTCCATTTGCCAACTTCAGTAATTATTTACATAAAACAGATTAGGAGAGTCTCATTCTTCAGTAACTTCTGTTAAATAACAGACAAATTCCTGTGTACCTACTACAGAGCAGGGGAATGGTTGGATGTGGCCAGAGGCAGGCTCTCTATTTAAGCAGGCAGCTGTATTTTCAATGTTATTAGCAACATAATTATACATTTATATTTTGTTAATGTATTGAACACATAAGTAGTAATGATTTCTTTCAAAACATCCTTTAGCATGCTTTGTTTTGAATTTTCTTCCAAGCCAATTATTGATTGCTACAAGCGATTAGAAAGTTACAACACCATTGAGACACTTGGAATATCTTTTTTGTTAAGGAGAGTAAAAAGAGGAAATATAATTACAAAAGATCACATTTGCAGCTAACAGAGACTATATACCACAGCTAGTAGGAGAAACAGTGCTACAAGGTGATTATAATATCTAATGACCTAATGCAGACATGAGTTATCTTTAGCCAAAACCCCTTCAGTCACATGCTGTTTCTAAAGACATTAAAGAATGTGATTGTGTGAATTTTTTGTGATTTCTTCTTCTCAGGAGGATGTTTAACCTGAACTTCATTGTGAGCCTGACACTGAAGTAGTACTACACAAAACACACAGCCTTTAATTCTAAAATTACAACTGTGGTAGCATATGAACACTAAATTGCAAAGAATTTCCTTTCTGCTGAGCTTTTTTCCTTCCCTCTAGCAGACAAGCAGTCAAAAAGAGAATGGTGGGGAATTAGGACAAAATTTGTCTAGAACTCTCTTAAGGACTATTGACTATTTTATGAGCTTTATTTTGCACTGCCATCAAAAAAATCATCTGAGAATAAGGGTGAATTATGGTTAAAACTCTCAAGTTAACAGGTTTTATTTGATTTTTTCCTCCTTTTTGAAAATAAAAAACCCCATAAAACAAAACTTGCTGCTTTGGATACTGGACTGCTTACTGTTTCTTTAAAATAATTTCTATGTTAAAAAAATAATTTATAAAGAAAAGTATTGTCTTATCATTATGAAAATGGTATGGTTTGACTAGAAAATAATTAATTAGTTGACACCTATATGACCCATAAAACCCAAATAAATTTTTCATGATGGCCAAAACTTAACCTGAACAGTGCCCCCCTAATCTGTGGAGTGAAAAATCTGTAACTGACTTAAAATAAAAAAAAACACAAGTAAGACTAGACATTTATTCAGGAGGCAAGGCAATGCATCTTATTTTTCTTTACAAAATTATGACTTTTTAAAAAAGTATCTGTAGAACGAGGGTCTAACTTTAAACTTCATATTTAACAGCATTGACATCACATACATTAAACTTAATATTTATATTTCCTACATTAAAATACTTTAAACTTAATATTTAACATCAATGAACAGTTTTATTTGTAGTGTTCTAATTTAGTACTTGTTTGTTTTTTGAAAAAATTGAAGTTACTTTTCTACAAACAAGTAAATTACTTTCTCAGTTAATAATAATTTAAATCTGAAGCAGTTTTATATAACCCAAATGCATCACTCTGAAATCACAGTAGTGTAATTTTAAAATATATTACATTTCACTTGCCAATTTTTCAGGACTTTTGAGATGTTAATAATATATTCTTCACTACTATGCAGTAATAACAGATTTTCTCTGCAATTAAAAAATAATAATAAAACAGAAAATAAGTACAAAGAAACATGTTTCTTACTGTTCAGCTGCATGCATAGAGCAGGAATAGCACTATGGATTGGATTCTTTTGTTTACTGTATTTCTCTTAATCAGATTTGTTATATTATTTATGTCATGTTTAATTACAAATGACAGTGCTATTTTTTTTTTATTCTTATGTTAAGGATTATGTTTTACTCTTATGTTTTAACTTATTTAAGTATAAAAATCAATTTTATCCACTCTCTGTTTTCACAAGTAGCTTTCTGAAATATTTGTCATACAGATGGAGACTATTAATCTTTTCTCTCTTCCAAAAGAACATACATTTAGATCTTAGTGGCTCTATAACATAAGAAATACTTCATCAGGCCTTCTTTGTTTGGAAAATGCTGATCCATGAGAAATAAACTCTTTTTTTGTAAAAATCCATCCAATTTGGTGAATTTACTGATTAATCAGGACTGACTTCTTAAGTAAATCAGAGTCAGTGGTGAAATGTTGAGGGTGCCAACATGGCTTCAAGGCCTTTCTGTATTTGACTGACACCTTGATGGGGAATGATGAATTCTCACTTCCACCTGAATACCAGCATAGGTAAACAAAGACATAAACAATTAAATTTTTTTAAATATTTTTTTTAAATTATGAAAATAACCTGAGGATATGTAAACACCTCAAAAGTTTTATGGGACCAAAAAATTGCCTTGGAACCCAGAAGTACTCTGAGTACTGTGGGTGTCTATACAAGGGGAAGGTAAGCAAAGCGAAGAATTGGCTGCCCACCAATTTAGTGTCAATGTGCCAGCATGAGCAAGAAAATGATCTTCCTCTGAATAGACATACAGTCACACTACACAAACACACAGCAATAAGTGCAGTAGAGTGGATTGAAAAAGGTCAGGAAGTTTTTAGTAGATTTTTTTTTTTTCCTCTGAAAATGTCAATTTGTCAAAACCCAAATTGTTTGTGAAGGAAGATTTATTTTTGTGAATTTTCCATCTCAATTTCATTCTTAAATTAGTTCTGACATGCTGAAATGTCACATCTTATCTGTTTGATAAAGTGTGATCTAAAGTGGTTTTGGATCATATAGCTATTTAAAAATATACATTATTTTTAGTGAAGATGAAAAAAATAACATCAATTAAGTTTCTTTGAAATTTATGAACTAAGTGCTTTCATTTATCTGAGGGGGTGAGGGAAGCTTTTCCACAAAAGACTGGAATTGAATCATAACTTGAATCATAACGGAAAAAAATTTCATAAGATGCAACCACTTTTTATTTAGTCTATGATGAACAAGATTATGATTCTCAGAATTGCCACTTGATGTGATTGCTGTCTTAGCTTTGGATTAGACCAAGACAGTGGAGAACTTACACAATTTGTAATTCAATTACTTGATTTATTTATTTATTGATATACTGATTTTTTTTAAAGGGGGAAATGAGTGAAGATCAGAGTTCACTACATCCAATAAATCGATGAGCCTTGTAAATAATGAATGAGATGTACACATGCAATTTTTCTTTGTGTGGCTGCTCATCATGCTCTAATAATTACTTTTAAACACCTTTTCTGGCTAGATCTATACATCCCATATACATGTTTCCAGCACTTAAGATTACTAGCATCTGGATAAATTGTTGCTACTGACAAGAGTAGGACTAAAATGACAATGAATTTCTCTGGCTTTGACAGCATCAGAACTGCTCAAACTCTGCAACAAGAATCCCAAATTTATTCTGCCAATTAAACATTTAAGGACTTAGAAACATATGAGAAAAATGAAACTAAGTGAATGGGAAAACATTGGGAACTGGAGATTAAAAACATTTTGTCATGCTCAGCTACATAATGTTCACAATGGTCCATTTCACTCTTCTCTGTTTATAAGAAATGAAGGGTATGTTCACCCCATGAACTCTGCAATATTAAAAAAAAAAAAAAAAAAAAAAAGAAAGGATTATTAAGAGAGTAATTATCAAGAAAGTCTTATACATTTAATGAAAATGGAAACTCTCACTGTTACAGATTCTGCTTAATAGGAGTTATCTGCATGAATCATGTATGTAGGATATCTATAGCTTTCAGTCTTGTATCATTTTGTACATAAAGACCAAAGATTCTACTTGTCCTTTTCACGTCAGCAGTAACTCAACAGATGTGAAGAAGTCATTTTCAAAGAAAACAGTAAATATTGTGAGGAAAAGGTTGAAAGATTCCGCTTGAGAGGGTTAGGAGAACATCGAAGCCAAGAAAATTTTGACAGCTAGGACTACGGGTCAGTAAATAATCCAGAAATTTTATACACTTATTTCCTATAATTCTAAGGCAAATGCAACTTAAAGTGAAATCTATGCATCTGGCCCATAAGTCATTTGATTCAGAATTACAGTTATTCAAGACGTCACGTTTCCCATTTCAAACTTCCATGTGGAATTTTAGAACAAATAAAATGTTAACCTAGCACACATAAATATTTGTGTATCTTCATGTAAAAATATGCATATTTTACTTGCATCCAGTCACAGTAGAGCAACAATGCCAGATATCCAAGAAATTTGAAAGCCAAGAAGATAAGGTATACAATAGAGCAAAACTTGGCATGAAAAGTATAGTGGAGGACAAGATACAAAGACTCTTCAAACACTTCATGAGATCTTTATGAATATCTTTTACATAGCTCCCATAAACAAGCAAAAGTAAACCCAGGACTCTAAAAGCAATAAAAGTTAGTAGACTTACTGTGGAGTAGTCTGCTTGTGAAGCATCCCTACAAAAGAGTTCTCAAGAAACTAAAAAAAAAAAAAAAAAAACTATATTGGGTTAGGTAACAGCCAAACTCCCACCCAGCTGCTCCCTCACTGCCCCGTTCTCTGCAGGACACAGGGAGAAAATAGGAAAATCAAGAGTGAGAAAGTTCATGGGTTGAGATAAAGATAGGGAGATTGCTTACTGATTACCATCACGGACAAAACAGACTCAACTTGGGGAAAATTAATTTAATGTATTGTCAATTACAATAGATACTGATTTTGGTTGTAAGAAAAAAAAAAAACAACAAAAAAACAACAAAACCCCCCAAAACTTTAAAGCAACGTCTTTCCTCCCCCTTTTACACATCTCAACTTTTCTTCTTCACTCCAGACTCCTCTACCTACCTCCCCCCGGTCCCCCTGAGTACTGCAGCAGGAAGGAGATGGTGGTGTACACTCAGTGCATATGGTCAGTACACAGCCGTTTCTTCTGCTCCAGCACTTGGACCTCCACGAACTGCAGCAATTACCTGCTCTGGCACCCAGCGTGCCTCCTCCTCTTCAGACCTTGGTGTTCCCCTTGCTTTCTATCACACTTTCTGTTCCTTCCTCCTCTCTCTCTCTGTGATGTTTTTCTGCCCTTTCTCAAATACATTTTCCCACAGGTGCCGCCATCATGAGAGCTGAGCTGTGCCCTGCGGTGGGTGGGTCGGAGCCGGCTGGAACCAGCTGTGTCCGGCTCAGGGCAGCCCCGGCCTCTCCTCACAGAGGCTGCCCCGCAGCCCCGCTGCCAGTGCCTGGGCACCAACACACAATACAAAATCTGAAAATCTCATTCATTTATGAAAAAGCAATTGCTGCCATTAATTCAATATGTCATACTGCAAATATACTATAATACACACCTGTATTAAAACCACACTGACAGCCACATCTAATTTGCTGCAGGAAGTTACATGGAGGCTGCTATCAGTAACACTTCAACCTTGTTATCTAAATCATGGTCTGCTGGGACAAGAGTGACCACTTGCCCTTTTGAAAACTGCTCAGTTGTAATCAGCTTGTTAATATGCAACAGAAGAACAATTGTGCTTTAAAACCTTTAGATATAAACACTGCGGATATGAATTTTTCCAGGAGTAAGAAAGTTTCTATGTCTCTAGCAGGGAGATTTGTGATAAATCTTTTATAACTCTTGTTCATTGCCATTCTCTAAGCTGGTACAAGAATCAGTGGACAAAGTGATCTGTTGATTTTTCAGCAGAATCAGAGAGATTTTCCAGAAATGCAACCCTATCGTGGTAAAGTAAAGGGACATTTAAGTGGATTTTTTCCAATACGACACATGATTTTTCAATTAAATTAACTTTTATGTTAGGAAATGTTTCCTTCTGGTGGAAAATTTCAGTCTTTCATGAAAGTAGAATGTTTTCAGTTGCAAAATAAATCACTTGAAACAAAGCCTAAAATACTTATTTTGGAAATAGTTTCATTGCTGTAATCACTGGAGTGCTGGGTTTTGGGAGGTAGCATTGTAACTGTTCTCTCTTTTAGTACTCACATAGTAAATATTAGCTAAATATTAACTGATCTACACATTTGAATGATGCATTTGAGCCTACATTATTGCAGGGTGCAAAGAATTATATCTTAAAGCTGTTCAAATCAGCAGCTCACCATGTATTACAGCAGAAGCGCTATTGTTCTTGCCCTGAGATTTGGCTTTCACTTACAAGGAGTTTGATAGCAATGTTCATTTAAATTGTCTGTGGTATCACCTGGTATTGTGCTTGCCAAATTGTGCTAGGAGGACGCAAAAGGGAAACACAACCATACCTGAGGCCATATTTAGCATTATTTCAAATATGTTGTAATGTGAAACCATGGCCTGAGGGCTACATATCTCTGCCACACTCCATTCTGCAGTATAAATATACACACAAAGGGTGATTTAAGACATTTGTAGCTTTTGTCACATGAAGAAGATGAAATAATAAGCTGTGGGATTTTTTTCATGGAGTTGGATAAGTTATCTGCCTTTTTAAGTAAGGTTAATTGTTAACTTAAAGAATTTTCCAGTACAGATCTACCAGGGTCTGTTATTGAAAGCTGATCAATCCAAGAAAAAATGCTGAAGTTTGATGCTACATTTTTTCTTAATTTCTGAAGTATAACCAAAGTATAGTTTTATATTGAAAATGTTCCCAAAAGGTATTCTTTATTAGAAGGTAAATGTTGACTACTGGAGTAAAAGGATAGAAATTGTTTTCAACCTCAACTATAGAATATTACTGTGGAATCCACAATAAGAATATGGAAGACAAAAAGTAAATTTAACAGTCATCCTAACTGATTAGAAAAAAATAGATATTGTTGCAACCCCATGATACATTCTTTTTCATTATTTGCTATTATGCCTGTAATCAGAAATAATCAGCTTGTTCAGTTGAAATATACCATATACTACATAGCTAGGACTGTAATTTGTTTTCAATCAGTGTTTTTTAACTGCAGTTAATAAAGGATTGCTAATAAAAACATTCTGAGAAAAGATGAACACTCAACCAGGTTTTGTAATATTCATGAATATTGTTGTAATTATAATTATAGAGACTGATACTCTTCTTTTCCTGTACAGAAAAAGTGATGGCATGGATTGTACCAGTGGTGATTCTCTAAAACTCTGAAACAGCTTTGTGAGGGACTCACAAAATGTGCTTTCAATAGGTTTATCTATGACCTCAATTATCTGAGTAGGGCCCCCACTGATTACGTGCCAACAGTAACTATTCTGCCGGGACTTTGTATGATATGGACATGTCATTTGCTTACTAATGGTTTAAGATGACTAAGTCATTACAAAATTATGTAATAATAGCTGTCTTCAGGCATGCAGTATTCGAAGTAGGCAGCTGGAGACACCAGTAGTGGGATTCATTTGATAAAATGTACGTGTTTACATCTGATTTAGTCATCCAACTTGTAACAGAAAGAAAAATAGATCCTTCTACAAAATGATTGTTCTCACCCAGATGAAAGAGGTTCAGTCAATTATGCCCTAAAGTTATTTATTTCTCTCAATTATAGCAGGAGTGTATTCAATTGAGATGAACCTTGCTGTTGCTATCATGTATCCTGTTATAGTTCAACATCTTTCTAGCAAGAACTGATTTTTTTTTTTCATTGCTTATAAATGTCACATGCTTTATGAGTGCTCCTGATGTGGAGAAACCACTGGTTTGCACGGGGGCAAACGACTCAATGCAGGAGTTCTTGCTGTCTTTGAAGCTTGGAACTGCAGGGGAGCTCAGCACATAAAGGCTGGTTACCACCTCTCCAAAAGAATGACAACTTGGCCTACAGAGCCTGAGCAGGAGCTGGGAGGTGGCTGTCTCAGCCTTTCACCTGATGGGCAATGCCTTTTTCCTCTTCATTAAATAGGCGCCTGCTTCATGGGGCCTGTACTCCAAATAAAATGCAGCAGTATGAAATATCATATTATTCAACACTAGTAACTGATGGACCCTGTTGAAAATGACAGGATTGTATATTTATTTATTTATTTATTAGTTAAGCTAATGTGCTTTCTATCAACTGTAGTCAACAGCCAGTTTGTATGGGAAATCAATTGAGGTCTAAAAGAGTTAGGAAAAGCTAGTAAATAGGGCACATTTTGCTCATATACCCAGGAAGCAACTGTTTAGTCAGTGTCCTGTTTTTGACAAAGGTAAGATCAATGAATGTGACTCATCATTGTGTTAATCTTATTTGAATCTGTATCATCCTAATGAAACTGATGAATTTGCAACAGTGAAGAACTGGAGCATTGCTCTAATGAATTGTTCTCTTTATTATAGTAACCCATTAAGAATCAGCTCCCTATTATACCAGCCACTGGACAAATGCAAACTGAAAAAGAAGTCTCTGCATTAAAAGAAGTAAAAGGAAGTCTCTGTGTTAATTAATCATTGATTTAATCTTTTTTTTTTAGGATCTAATTAGTACTTCAACTGAAGAGGTAGCAGCTTCAAGATGAAAAGATGTGTACAGCAGACTGAGATAGATCTGTGTCTTAGTATTTTAGAAAAAAAATATTTTTTCTCTTCTAGTTTCATAAGGATTTATTTATTAATTTGTAATGCAATAAAATAAGATAAAGAGCTAGAAATGATGACTTATCCCTCATCATAATGAACACTGTGGTGGGTTGACCCTGGCTGGAGGCCAGGTGCCCACCAGAGCTGCTCTGTCACTGCCCTCCTTCACTAGACAGGGGAGAAAAGGTATAATGAAAGGCTTGTGGGTCGAGATAAGGACACGGAGAGATCACTCACCAATTATCGTCATGGGCAAACCAGACTGAACTTAGAGAGGAAATTAATCTAATTTATAACTAAGCAAAACAGAGTAGAGGAAACCAAATCTTAGAACACCTCCCCCCACCCCTCCCATCTTCCCAGGCTCAACTTCACTCCCGGCTTCAACCTCCTCCCCCCTCAGCGGCACAGGGGGACAGGGAATGGAGGTTGTGGTCAGTTCATCACATGGTGTTTCGGCCGCTGCTTCCTCCTCAGCGGGAGGACTCCTCACACTCTTCCCCTGCTCCAGTGTGAGGTCCCTCCCGCAGGAGACAGTCCTTCATGAACTTCTCCAACGTGGGTCTCTCCCACGGGGTGCAGACCTTCAGGAGCAAATTGCTCCAGCGTGGGTCCCCCACGGGGTCACAAGTCCTGTCAGCAAACCTGCTCTGGCATGGACTTCTATCTCCACGGATCCACAGGTCCTGCCAGGAGCTTGCTCCACCGCGGGCTTTCCACACGGTCACAGTCTCCTTCAGGTGTCTCCACCTGCTCCAGTGTGGGGTCCTCCACGGGCTGCAGGTGGAATCTCTACACCCCCTCATCCTTCCTCCATGGGCTGCAGGGGGACAGCCTGCTTCACCATGGTCTTCACCACGGGCTGCAGGGGGATCTCTGCTCCGGCGCCTGGAGCACCTCCTGCCCCCCCTTCTGCACTGACCTTGATGTCTGCAGATGTTCTTACATCTTCTCACTCCTTGTTCTGGCTGCAAAACTCCCTGTAGGTTGTTTTCTTCTTTCTTAAATATGTTATCACAGAGGCGCTACCACTGTCGCTGATTGGCATTGTCTTGGCCAGCGGCGTGTCCGTCTTGGAGCCGGCTGGCATTGGCTCTGTCAGACACAGGGGAAGCTTCTAGCAGCTTCTTGCAGGAGCCACCCCTGTAGCTCCCCCCTACCAAAACCTTGCCATGCAAACCCAATACAAACACAAAGTTCAGTTCACTCTCAAGTTGAACTTTTATTCTCTGCTCTTCACTTGACTGCAGGAGAAAAACCTGAACTCTGAAGTCATTGAGATGGAAAGCCATGAAATCTGGTCAGTATGGGTAGCTTCAGATAAAAGATTCATCTATGCCACTTAAAAGTTTGAAGCTGAATATATAAGTAAAAGTCATATTTTTCATCAAATGTTTGTATCATAAATATCCAAAGAAATGCAATGAATATTCAGAAAGCTATGAAATTAATTTTAGCAGAGCAGATAGTGGTTTATTTTAGCCATGCTGATTTGTTATTATATAGTCTGTTATCTGGCCACCATCAGCAGTTAACATATAAATATTTCCGGATATTTTAAAATAAATATGTAACCATGATAGTACTGGGGTTTTTTTGAAACAAAAATTTGTTAAAACAGCAGCAAAAATAGACTTTCAAAGGCAATTTACATAATGTACACATTGAGATGTCTTGCTGTTTTTTCTGCACATCTTTAACAAATAAGCAGCAATGTCATGCCACGTAGAAAACAGCTTTTACTTAGCCATAGAGAGTAAAATGTGGTGTTGATTTTGGCTGGGATAGAGTTAATATTCTTCATAGTAGCTAGTATAGACCTATGTTTTGGATTTGCACTGAAAACAGTGTTGATAACCCAGGGATGTTTTCATTCCTGCTGAGCAGTGCTTACACAGAGCCAAGGCCTTTTCTGCCTCTCACCCCACCCCACCAGTGAGGAAGCTGGGGGGGCACAAGGAGTTGGGAGGGGACACAGCCGGGACAGCTGAGCCCAACTGACCAAAGGGATATTCCATACTGTATGGCGTCATGCTCAGCATATAAAGCTGAGGGAAGAGGAAAGAAAGGGGGAACATGTTCAAAGTGATGGTGTTTTTCTTCCCAAGTCACCGTTACACGTGACAGAGCCCTGCTTTCCTGGAGATGGCCGAACACCTGCCTGCCCATGGGAAGTGGGGAATGAATTCCTTGTTTTGCTTCGCTTGCGTGTGCGGCTTTTGCTTTACCTATTAAACTGTCTTTATCTCAACTCATGAGTCTTCTCACTTTTACCTTTCCGATTCTCTCTCCCATCCCACCGGGGTGGAGTGAGAGTGAGCGAGTGGGTGTGTGAGCCTTAGTTGCTTCTTGTGGTTAAACCACGACACATGTACTATCAAGAAAAAAAGAATCAATAATGCATGTTTGAAAACAGCATGAAAGGCCTCTTTTAAAGTGGTGAATAAAATATACAGAGGTCATGAAATATTCTCTACTTTTAAAGAAGGAAAAATAAACTATCTGCACAATATTAAGAATGCAAAAGAAAACAATAGCTGCATAGTCAAGAATAACTCCTAATAAGAGGTTACAAGGTGAGTAACAGAGATCTTCAGAATCTAAAAGCACTGTCAGATTAGTGGTTTTTTTTATTTTGCACACACGACATAAGCCTTTTACAGCAGAAAAGACTGAAAAGGTATGAAGGGTGCTCAATTCCTCTCATTCAAGCACAGGATTGCATAGAAAATTCTGTTGCCTGAGAAAAATGTATTTGTTTGCCTCAGTTTTCAACAGCAAGTGCTCTAGCCACACTGCCCAAGTAACAGAAGGCAGGGGCTGGGAGAATGAAGAACCTCCCACTGTAGGAGAAGATCAGGTTTGAGACATTCTAAGGAACCTGAAGGTGCACAAGTCCATGGGACCTGACGAGATGCATCTGCGGGTCTTGAGGGAACTGGTGGATAAGTTGTTAAGTCACTATCCATCATGATTGAGAAGTCGTGGCAGTCTGGTGAAGTTCCCACTGACTGGAAAAGGGGGAACATAACCCCCATTTTTAAAAAGGGAAAAAAGGAAGACCCAGGGAAATAAAGGTCATTCAGTCTCACCTCCGTGCCTGGCAAGATCATGGAGCAGATCCTCCTGGAAACTATGCTCAGGGACATTGAAAATAAGGTGATTGGTGACCACCAACATGGCTTTACTAAGGGCAAATCATGCCTGATGAATTTGGTGGCCTTCTATGACGGGGTTACAGCGTTGGTGGATAAGGGAAGAGAACTGATGTCATCTACCTGGAGTTGTGCAAAGCATTTGACACTGTTTTGCACAACATCCTTGTCTCCAAATTGGAGAGACATGGATTCGATGGATGGACCACTCTGTGGATAAAGAATTGGTTGGATGATTGCACTCAAAGAGTTGTGGTCAATGACTTGATCTCCAAGTGGAGACAGCGATGAGTGGCGTTCGTCAAGGGTTGGTATTTGGACTGTTTAACATCTTTATTGGCCACATGGACAATGGGATCGAGTGCGCGCTCAGCAAGTTTGCTGACAACACCAAGCTGTGTGATGTGGTCTACATGCTGGAGAGAAGGGATGCCATCCAGAGGGACCTTGACAGGCTTGAGACGTGGGCCCATGCAAACCTCATGAATTTCAACAAGGCCAAGTGCATGATCCTGCATGTGGTTCAGGGAAATCCCAAGCAAACTGGGAGCAGAGAATGGATTGAGAGCAGCCCTGAGAAGGACTTGGGGATGTTGGTGGACTGGAAGTTCAACGTGACCCAGCAATGTGTGCTTGCAGCCCAGAAAGCCAACTGTATCCTGGGCTACGACAAAAGAAGCATAACCAGCAGGCCAAGGAAGGAGATTCTGCACCTCTGCTCTGCTCTCATGATACCCCACTTTGAGCACTGTCCAGCTCTTGGGCCCCAACATAAGAAGGACATGGAGCTGTTGGAGGGAGTCCAGAGGAGCACCACGAAGATGATGAGAGGGCTGGAGCACCTCTCCTATGAAGACAGGCTGAGAGAGTTGGGCTTGCTCAGCCTGGAGAAGAGAAGGCTCTGGGGATACCTTATAGGCAGCCTTCCAGTACCTAAAGGGGGTCTACAAGAAAGCTGGAGAGGGAGTGTTTACAAAGGCATGTAGTGATAGGATGAGGGGTAATGGCTTTAAGCTTAAAGAGGGTAGATTTAGATTAGATATTAGGATGAAATCCTGTACTGTGAGGGTGGTGAGACAATGGAACAAGTTAGCCAGAGAAGTTTTGGATGCCCCATTCCTGGAAGCATTTAAGGCCGGATGGATGGGGCTTTGGGCAGCCTGGTTTAGTGGAGGGTGTCCCTGCCCATGGCAGGGAGGTTGGAACTAGATGATCTTTGAGGTCCCTTCCAACCCAAACCATTCCATGATTCTATGATTTTATGAAATTACAGATTTTGATACAGAACTATAAGCAGATGTATTACTTTTAAGTTTATTCAAAGCAGTCTGAGAACATACCTACATGAGCAAATGAGAGAGGTGCAATTGAATTCCTGATATTTAAATCTGAGAATTTCAGAGCATGCATATGTAGGTAGCTTGCTGGTTTAGATCTGGTCACATTAGTTCCATTTAATTTCTTATTCCTGTCATTCCAAATCCCATTTTCTGTGAACTAATGAAGGAGATTAAAACTGTTAGCCCATTTTAAGGGGATACTTTTTATAATTGTTAGTATTATTTTATATTTGGATAATTTCAGTAAATTATTGCTCCAATTCCTTATTTTGTCTTTTTTCCTGTCAGGTAGGCTTTTGAAAAAAATTATTATGACATATGACCTTATAATCAAATGGTTAGAATGATTGAAAAATTACTTTTTGTCACCTGAGATATTTTATAATCAAATTCAGGTCAGTTAAAATACTTTCTTCCAAACTGTATGAACTATAACAATTAGCAACATTAATATCAATGTATGAAAAATAAAGCTTCAATAATTTAAAAAAAAAAAAAGCAACAAAAAATACTGGACCACAAAAAAGTCTCACATTGTGGAAGACATTGTCTATTCTTTAGATATATTTAATGAAATAAATAGTAATCAGTAGCTTGAGTGAAGTCTGTTAATTAGCATGGTGAACTGTTACTTCAGTGCATAATGCTGTGAAAATGAAATCAAGAGAAGTTATTTGTACATCATTCATAATATCAGAGTGTGTATATAGAGACTCACACATCACTGAATCTGGCCTAAAGTTCAATTGTAGCTTAGGTAGCATGAACAGTAGTGCTGGACATCACTTTCAGTGACTGGTTCTTAACTGAAGAGTTGCAAAAATTCATTCTAAGGAGCAACTTGCTGAATAGAAATCCTCAGTTCAGTTCACTTAGATTTGATGTCTCATATTATTTCTGAATTTTCAAATAGGCTGTTAAAATGAATTTTAGTGAGAATGGCATTCTATTTAAAATATTCTACGAAAAAAACCTGATAACAACATGCGATTTGAATTTGTAATAAAAATGAATTAAAAAATAAGTTTGTGTGTTTCAGGGAGTAAACTTTTAAAACCTTGCTGAAAACAATTCTGACCACTCCCCCCAAACAGAACAAAGTTACTGTGTATAGTTTAAATATTTTTCATGAAAAAAAAATTCGTTCTACTAGTGGCTAGATTCAGAATAGTCTTATGTAAAAATTAACAAATCCTATAATTTTCACAAATGTTACCAGAAATAATCTTTTTTTCAGAGAAAAAGAAACAAAAAAACCTCCACTTGCTATGCAAGTCCCATATACTATGCAAGTCCTGTATACTATGCAAGTACCATATATTTCTGTCTTTTTTAATGGAGTATTTCTATTTAATTATCCTAGCTTATTTTTAGTCTTTCCTTATTGTTCCTTCTTGTTTTGCTTTCGTTCATTTTTAATCTCCATTTTTAATACTGATCTTTGGCTTATCTCAGACTATCAATATTTAATTCTGCTGCCAAAGTGTAGCAAGGATCAGTGACTAGGTCACATGCTATGATGTTCTTGTTCAAATGGGCAGATTAAAGGTCAGCTTCTGTTTGCCTTTTGGTCTTGTGAAAATGCCATTCAAATAAATAAATTCTTGGCTAAATGATAGTGTGTCCATCTCAACTTAAAATATTATTCCTTTTGTTGTAACTCCTAGCTTTTTCCTTGATTTAATTTTCCATTATTTAAAAAGGAAGAAATATTGAAATGCTATAAATAGAAATAGTGTGTCTAAGAATTTTCTAATAATATAGTATTTTTTCAATATAAATGTGTGTATTATAGGTGTGAATGTTAGAAAGGGCTTAGAAGCATCTCTATATATTATATATCTTTGTCATATGTAATATTACATATATATATAAACACACGTGTATATATACATAAACATTCATTGCCAACATTTGTCATCAATGACCATTGGTAATGAATGGCTTTGGGGCTACATTTTTTATTTAAGTTAGGTTACTGTAAAGGGTGCTTTGTGACAAAAATGTGTTAACAGAATCTACTTTAAATTGAGTGCTAATTCTGCCTTCTCATCCGAGTGCTGCCATGTCTGTGTATAAATTTCATCATTGTGAATAATTAACAAATTCAGGCAAGAATTTCCTCTTTGTTTTCTATATTTGTTTGGAAAAAAACCCAAAAAGGCTTTCTAATGAGAAACAAGATGCAGACTCGCAGTTGTTTCTGACTTGAGGTACATCACTGGCTGCCTAGCAGGTACAGGGAAAGAAGAAACACTGGAAGGGATTTTAGTCATAGCAGCGTGTGCAGACATTTAGCACTTTGCTGTTTGATTGTTTCAAAAGTTTGTCTCAGTTCAGTAAAGGGTTACGAGGTGCACATCACCTCACCAAAAACTCGAAGTAAGCCTACAACTACATTTCCCAAGTCTGAGAGCACCTCTCACTGCTAGAAGCTGCTGACTCCAGCAGCCCAATAGACGAGGGGTTGTGGCTAGTCCGTGTTCCCAGCTCGAGCCAGGAGCTAGGCTGAGCGTGCATTCCTGGCAGCCAAACACATCCACACAGTATGTAACATATACATTGCCAGCCACACAGCCAACATAGAAAGCAGAATATTCAGAAACACCAAATATATATGCAAGGTGGATCACACGAGTAACTGGCCTGGGTAGAGAGTCCATCCGGTCACTGGCCGCTGGATTTCCCAGCTGTCTCATGTACAGACACACACACACAACTGCTCTCTCTGCAGGTGCTCTCAAGCAGTGGCCTTACCAGTAGCCAACTGCTCGACCCTATGGTCTCTCCAGGAGCTGGCTTGAACCTCCCAGTCCCTCCAGCAGCCAATCCTCAGACTCCCCCAGTCTCTCCAGGATCCTATTCAGACTTATGACTTTCAAAACTTGGCTCCCAAGCCTTTTCTTCTCCTTGAAAGCTAGTCTAGCTTGATGTTGGCTAGCTGTTACATGCTGATATACACACCCCCGTGGTAGGCACATACTCCTGTCTCTCCAGGTGCTGACATCCCAACCCCATGGGCCTCTGTGTCCTACACACGTTGCCGGTACTTACACACACGTGCACACAGAATAGCAAGTCCCTCACACAATAAAATAGAAACAAAGTTTAAACAGGACAGAATGCAGTAATTAGGTACAAGGAATGGTGATACAAGTACATTGTCTAGCAACTTGACCTACTACTTTTACTCCTTTTTTTCTCTATTTGCCATACTCATTTCTCCTACTTTTGGTCCTTCTCCCCATAATAAATCTTGTATAATCCCAAAATGTGCTTCACACAAAAGTCATACAGACACACCCCCCCTGGGCGGGGCCTCTTAAATGTCTTTTCCAACTAAAATGAGTCTATGATTCTATGAATCATAAATATGTGATTTAAGACATCTCTGTAGTGATTAATCCACAGAAGATTCTTTCACTTGTCAGGGTTTTTCCACGTGTTTTGAAAATTAAAAATATCTGCTGACACTCCTGTCATAAGTTATCAGAAGGTTAATTTGCACCTAAATGTTTAAAATTATATTCATTTTAAACTGAGTTTTCATACTGGTTGGTTCAGCCTCACTGGAAGGTGAGAAGTATACTTTCAGTTTCAGCAAGAAAGATCTATCCCATGTAATTTATAACTTTAGCTTAACTGAAGGGCTAATTTTAGTGGCAGAGTGGCTTGGGATTTCCATGTCGTCGGTAAAGGGATGGGTGCTACTTCTCACTTACTAGTTGAACCACAACTTTTCTCCACAAGCTCTCTGGGTACCAAAGGGTTAACTTAGCAGCTGGGACTTAACTTCCTCAGCTAAATGCTTTACAGTTAGGTGAGAGGGAAACAGAATACCCTTTCATCTTTCTGCACTGCCTTTTGGTTGTAAAATCATTCACAATTAAACATTAAAGATTAAAAAACCTTTCCAGTTTGGGGTTTTTTTTTCTTAAACTAAGAAGGAGTAATCATTGTGAACTTGCGTGACAGAAGCAAAATGAAGAAGAGATATTATACGAATTACTAGAACAGTTGGAAGCATCAATGTAACATCCATTCTTGCTAAATTACGTAAATTAGTTATTACCCACTATTGAATAAAGCCTGAGCAGAGTAGTAAGAATCCACAGGATCAGATCCATAGTCCATGACTGAGGAATTATCACTGAACTAAGAGATACTGAATTTACTTTTAATGAAAAGGCCACAGAAAACTCTTTTCTTTAAGTGAAGAAGAAACTTAGGTATGTATAAATTGTTATATAAATTCTCCAAAGTTTTTTTCTTTCTTTCTTTCTCTTTCCCAGTGGACTTAAGAAGCAAACAGAAGCAAGAAGTCTGCACATATTCTCCAATGATTTTCAAGAGCAAGACATTTTACTAGAACATTTGAATGCTTGCCAAACTAGTCAGCAGCTTTTCGTTTTGACATCTTTCACAAAATTTGGTAAGCAATGTCTTTCAAAGATTTTATCAAGTGTCTACATCAAATGCATTTGCAACAGCAATGAAATCAAAACACTCAGACACACAGCATAAAGCATAAGCCAGGCATTGTGAGATTTTTGAAATACTCATAAATAAAACTAGTTTTACATTAGTATCCAATTAGCTAAAAAAAAAAAAAAAAAAAAAAAGATTTAAGGGTAATGTAAAATTTGAATCTGAGCATTAATTAGACCTAAGTATAATCACTTAACATGAAAGATATTACTGTGGTCATCATGCTCTATTTACATGTTCTAATGGCCACGCAGAGTAAAACATTAATTTAACTGCAATATCAGCTGTGCCTGTAAATGATATCACAAATTATAGTTGCCTGCATTCAGAAACCCTAATTCGATGCACCTTATCATACTTGTTAGGAACTTGGAGGCAGTTGAATTTTTATGGTTACCATGAAGGAAAGCTGTATCCTCAAGCAGTCATCATGTTTGTTTAGTGAATAATTTCTGAAAAGACTTGTGAATTTTATTAGTCATCTGAACTTGCTCTGAGTCCAGACTTCTTAATTTTCTGCAAAGTGCTAGTCAATCAATATGCTTTGCTTGTCAAGTAAAGACTGACAGGGTCTTCATAGTGGCAGATTTTGTAAAAGAAAAAAAATATCTTCCCATCATGTTGTATATTTCTCTGGGGGTAAGATTATTATAAGAAACAGTAATGTTTCTTACTAGCCAAAAAGGACAGGTGAATAGGGGGGGTTCTCTCTTTTTCATGTTTTTCTTCTTTTTATTTTTTCTTTTTTTTCTTTTTCTTTTTCTTGTTCTTTTTCTCTTTTTCTTTTTCTTTTTCCTTTTTTTTCTTTTTCTTTTTCAGCAGTTGAACTGTTTATTGTTATATGAGAGTTGTATGAAGTCATTAAAAATCCCATGGATGAAAATCAAAACCTGTGCCTATAATTCACTGTTCCATTTAGTGTATGTAAATGTTAAACACATTCTTAATTCTGATTTCTTGGGGCAAATAGAACCTCATTTGTTCTTCTTTTTCCCCATTTCTTAGGTATAGTAAAAGAATTAGATGAAGATCAGCATTTAGGTTTATTTGAGTTTCTCTAACAGCTATCTGAAAAGACGTAGAAGAGATATTGTGACTTGCTGTTCAAGAACTTCCATTTATTATGCTAATTATCCAAGCCATCTACAGATTTCATTTTTGTGTGAAAAATTGACAGTGTGGAAGTCAGACATCTTGCACGTATGTATGTGGAGGAGGAAGCAAAAACAGGCAAATATGCATTTGTTTGGGATGAGGGACCATAGTTCCTTTTTCAGCTCCATTCACTGGTGAACCATGTCATGACACTGATGCAGTACCAGCTGAATAAAGTGTGCTTCCTCTTCTTCTTTCTGCCCCTGAATCCTGTTGAAAATGCATTATTCCAGTGAGGGAGGAGATTCAAATTTGAATCAAGATTTTTCTTTGCTCGCATATATTTGAATCTTCAGTGAAATATTCTGTTATGTTTTTATTACTAAAAAGCTCATATAAGTTATACAATATTTATTTATTTTTCTGTAAATACTTTGCCAGGGTGGTTCAGGGAACCCATCCAGGTAGATGGAGAATGTTGCATTAAGCATTACACAAAAAAGACAAGAGCTCAATGCTTAAGTCTCTCTGGGTTGAAAATATCTATTATTGTGGCAAAAGCTTTCTAGATCAAGATATATCAGGTGAAGTAGGAACCATTCAGAATGATTTACTGTCATCTGAAAAGCCCGTTTTTGGATCTCAGCCACTCTGCTATGAGTTCCTTTGAGGGATGAAGGGGAAACGTGTTTCTAAACCTATTTTGTCTACTGAAAGAAAACAAAATCTGTAGCATCATAATCAGCACAGCTCTGTGTTCAGCAATGGTGAGGTCTGCAGTTTATCAGCTCTGCTCACATGAATAAGTATCACTTCAGTCAATGGGAATTCTTATAAAGGCAATCTGCAGGTTTGGAGATAAATCAAGCAGCTAAAGAGGCATTAAAAATGTGCGAAGATGGCAGAAGGATACAAGCAGTTTAGAATATATTTAGCCAGCATATAAAAGAACAGAGCTTGAAGCTGGCTTGGTTTTAATGTAATGAATGCTACAGGCATTCCTCCTATACCATCACCTCCATGATATGGACAGGGAGATTTAAAAAATGGTGTTGAAAGTAAAAACCTTTAGATTTATTTTTTTTTAATGTCTGATGTTGTCATTTATGAGATGGCAGATGAAGCATGTGGGATTTCTGTGTATTCCAGTGAAAATATTTAAAAGGATATTTAATGATAATGTACCACATGAGTACCAAACCTGCACCATTGTTTCCTGTACAGTAATTGGTATATCTTCTCTTACTGTATTTAATGTTATCATTTATTTTTTCAAGCATTATCATATTAAATCACTGCATGAAAACAAAGAGCTAATGAAAGGAGTTATTGCTCCTGTATTCCCAGTATATTCTTACAGTTTAATTAGAATGGAAATATAAATTAAAGTTCATGATGTTGAGAACTGTGACCAGAGCAAAAGTGAAGGACTCCAGACAGTGGAAAAGTCCCGACCGACTAAAGGCATTAGGGTATGCTAGTATGAAGAGTAGTTAACAAAAGTTATTGTTTAGTCTTGATTCTTCCATAGTTGACAGCTTCATATACTGCTCCAGGTAGAACCATTAAAAAAAATAAATTCTTGGTATAATGCACACCTGACAGCATTGTTAAATGTCATAGAGCAATAAAAATAGGTTAGTGAGCCAAATAAATTCCCAGTTCAGCTGTACAGCCTTTGATAGTTGAACCAGGATTGTATTTTCCCAGTTACCATCTAGAAAAAAAAATTATTTTACGTGAAGTAAGGACAAATGAGGCTTAACTTAAGCCAAATATCTAGAGAGATGCTTCTGTAGAGTTAGTTGTGAACTACACTGTTAGGCCATGCCTAAAGCATTCATAGAAGTGGTATCAAACAGAGATGCAGAAAAAACCACAGCAGTTTAGATAGGTGAGCAGCTCACTGTGAATGAATGTTGTTTATTTTGACTTTAGTGAGGCTTTTGACACTGTCTTCAATAACATCCTTATGGACAAACTGATGTAAAGACTAGGTAAGTGAAAAGTGAGGTTGACTGTAAACTGATTGAACGGCCAGGCTTAGAGGGCTGTGATCAGTAGCACAAAGTCCGGTTAGAGGTCAGTGACTAGCTGTGTAACCAGAGGTTCATACTGGGACCAATACTATTTAATATATTAATGACTTGGATGACGGGACAGGATGCACCTTCTGAAATTTTGCAAATGATACAAAACTCAAAGGAGTGATTAATACATCAGAGAGTTCAGAGGAACCTCAACAGGCTGGAGAAATAGTATGACAAGAACTTTATGAAGTTCAGCAAGTGGAAAAGCCAAGTCTCGCACCTGGGTAGGGATGCACCACCAGTACAGGCTGGGACTGGAAAGCAGCTCTGCAGTGAAGGACCCATGGGTCCTGGTAGATGACAGGTTAAACATGAGACGGAATTATGCTGTTCAGCAAAGAAGTCCAACAGTGTTGCCGGGTGCACTGGTGTGCTGGGTGGCGCACACTGGGCACCAAAAAGGACTATTGTGGTTTAACCCACAGCTAAGCACCACACAGCCACTCTCTCACTCTCTCCGCAGTGGGATGGGGGAGAGAAATAGAAGAGTGAAAGTGAGCAAGCTCACGGGTTGAGATAAAGACAATTTAATAAGTAAAGCAAAAGCCATGCACACAAGCAAAGCAGAACTAAGAATTCATTCACCACTTCCCATGGGCAGGCAGGTGTTCAGCCATCTCCAGGAAAGCAGGGCTCCATCATGCTTAACAGTGTCTTGGGAAGACAAACACCATCACTCCAAAAGTGTGTCCCCTCTTCCTTATTCTTCCCCCTTGTTTAAATGCTGAGCATGACGTCATATGATACGGAATATCCCTTTGGTCAGTTGGGCTCAGCTGTCCCGGCTCTGTCCCCTCCCAACTCCCTGTGCACCCCCAGCCTCCTCGCTGGTGGGGTGGTGTGAGAGGCAGAAGAGGCCTTGGCTCTGTGTAAGCACTGCTCAGCAGGAACGAAACCATCCCTGTGTTATCAGCACTGTTTTCAGCACAAATCCAAAACACAGCCCTATTTTGTTGGTTTTGCGTGGCAAGGTTTTGGTAGCGGGGGGGGGGCTACAGGGGTGGCTTCTGTGAGAAGCTGCTAGAAGCTTCCCCTCTGTCTGACAGAGCCAATGCCAGCCGGCTCCAAGACGGACCCGCCGCTGGCCAAGGCCAAGCCAATCAGCGCCTCTGTGATAACATATTTAAGAAAGAGAAAAACAGTTAGAGAGAGCTTTTGCAGCCAGAGAGAGGAGTGAGAAGATGTAAGAACATCTGCAGACACCAAGGTCAGTGCAGAAGGAGGGGCAGGAGGTGCTCCAGGCGCCGGAGCAGAGATCCCCCTGCAGCCCGTGGTGAAGACCATGGTGAGGCAGGCTGTGCCCCTGCAGCCCATGGAGGAAGGATGAGGGGGTGTAGAGATTCCACCTGCAGCCCGTGGAGGACCCCACGCCGGAGCAGGTGGAGGCACCTGAAGGAGGCTGTGGCCCTGTGGGAAGCCCGCACTGGAGGAAGCTCCTGGCAGGACCTGTGGCCCCATGGAGAGAGGAGCCCACGCCAGAGCAGGTTTGCTGACAGGACTTGTGACCCCGTGGGGGACCCAGGCTGGAGCAGTTTGCTCCTGAAGGTCTGCACCCCATGGAAGAGACCCACGCTGGAGCAGTTCATGAAGGACTGTAGCCCGTGGGAAGGACTCACGTTGGAGAAGTTCTTGAAGGACTGTCTCCCATGAGAGGGACCCCACGCTGGAGTAGGGGAACGATGAGAGGAGTCCTCCCCCTGAGGATGAAGAAGCGGCGGAAACACCGTGTGATGAACTGACCGTAACCCCCATTCCCCGTCCCCCTGTGCCGCTGGGGGGGGAGGAGTTTGAAGCCAGGAGTGAAGTTGAGACCGGGAAGATGGGAGGGGTGGGTGGAGGTGTTTTAACATTTGGTTTTATTTCTCATTCCTCTACTCTGTTTTGCTTAGTAATAAATAAGATGAATTCCCTCTCTAAGTTCGGTCTGTTTTGCTCGTGATGATAATTAGAGAATGATCTCTCCCTGTCCTTATCTCAACCCATAAGTTTTTTTTTTCGTTGTACCTTTTCTCCCCTGTCTAATGAAAAAGGGGAGTGACAGAGCGGCTCTGGTGGGCACCTGGCCCTCAGCCAGGGTCAACCCACCACACCTATACTAGCTACTGTGAAGAAAATTAACTCTATCCCAGCCAAAATCAGCACAACTGGGAAGAGTGTTTCAAAGAGGTCAAAGGAGGGGATCCTTCCCATCTACTCAGCACTGATAAGGCCACACCTGGAGTACTGTGCCCAGTGCTGGGCTCCCCAGGACAAGAAAGAAACACACATATTGGAGAGAGTCATGAATAAGAGATTGGAGCATCCAAGATACATGGAGGGACTGAGAGCTACGATTGTTCAATTTGGTGAATAGAAGACTCAGGGTGAGCTTATCCATGTGTATAAACACCTGATGGCGGATATTAAAGAAAGCAGAGCCAGACTCTTCTCTGTGGCACCCAGTGACACAACAGTAGGCAATGGGCAGAAATTGAAATATAGGAAATTTCTTTTAAATATAATGAAAAAAATAAGTCTGAGGATGGTTGAACACTGGAAGAGTTTGCCCAGAGAAGCTTGGGAGGCTGGATCTCTGGAGCTATTCAAAACCCAGTTGGACATGATCTTGGGCAACCTGCACTACCTTGCCTTGCTTTTAGTAGAGTGTTGAGGCAGATAATCTCCAGAGGTCCCTGCCAACCTCAGCTTTTCTGTGATTCTGTGTCCATTGTCAGAAGAACACTTTTTCTGGTGCTTTTTTTCCTGTGACTAGCATGCCTTTGAATACACTTTACAATGTGTGCAGGCCAGTGGTTTTTTTCAATTAGTATAGACTTTTTTTTCAACCACAACCTCTCAGTCTTCACCGAGACTTTTGAAGAATAATAAACACCATAAACTCAGCCTTTTAGATGGTATGGGTGAGTAATTCCTTCTGGTATTACTGAGAAGTCTTGTTTAGCAGTTGGAAGGATCACTCTTCTACCCCCTGGGAGAACTAGGGATAACCGATGTATCTGCAGTCTTAGAATCCCAGGGGCTGTTCTTTCACATGACACTGGGCAAAATCACATCGAATAGGATGATAAAGAGGTAAGATTCCTCACTATTGCTGTGTTACAGGCAAATTTCAGAAACAGTAGTTTCTGTCTTTGATGTCCTCTAAGAAATCAATTCAGATATGGTTTGCTGAGAGTGGATTCCAGATAGGTGGCAGAAATTAGTGAATACTGATAAGTGAAGAATCAATGACAGGATGAAGAGGTTCTGAGAGGTACTTAGGAAGTACTACTCTAAGGCAAATGGACTTACTCAAGAAGAGTTTTCTGTTCCTACAATTGTTACATAAAATCAAACCTGAAGAAATTATGTGATCCATTTAAAAATGTTATGCTACTTTGAATTACTTTTCTCTTTGGTTCTTGTGCTTAGGAAAGCAAAATAAATTCCCTCATAAAAAGTAAATTATAAAAAAAAAAATTTAACACCTTTACTGTTTTAGATCATTTAGTTTCTCCATGCATGGACTACAGTTGAATAATGTCTACTGATGTGAATATTATCCTGCAATAAAGCCATTCACAAAGGAAATAAAAATATAAATTATAAATGAATTACAACCCTACTCTAAAAGCATGTTCTTGGATTTTTTAATTTTTTCTGTGTGGGGGCAAATGGGGTGGTTATCAGGTGTTTCTGACTCATATATGCATTATTTGAGGTTTTCTATGCCTACCTGGTAGAAAAACAATTGTCTGTTAATACAGACTAAAGCTCCTGAATAAATTGTTGTCGCATTCAAAGATCAATAAAATCCATTAGAGTGCTATGGTATTTTTACTTTCAAAGTATTTCTTCTTTCTCCTCTTTATAAAACAAAGCTATCAAAAAACCCTCCAGAAGTCCTACAGAAAAAAAGATCAGTCTCCAATGAGGTGGAATTCCACACAGTAAACTACAGCGTCTTGCTAACTTTTGCCTGCTCCTAACTGAATTTATATTTATCCCACTTTTGACCTTTTTTCATATTCCACTGTTTTTTAAACTTCCTTTTTAAAAATTGCATAGTATAATACAAGATAAATTATCATGATATTTTAAAAATACTGTAAAATAATTAATTGTTGCAAATGTAAACTACTCATTAAAACAGTGGAAAACAAGAAAAAACCCTTTATATTAAAAAATATCTAATTATTCTATGCAACTTAAAAAAAATAATCCTTGGATTCTATCCTACTCCATTGTTAAGTGTGGGACTTTATTTTACATAAAGTGAGAATATATAGGGATTTGGATCTTTAGCCAGTATAAATTGAAATCAAACTTCAGTCAACTATGTGTATAACCTGACCACCTGCTTCAGGAATTTTATGAACAATTGAGAAGATCATTAGTTCCTTTATCTTACAAATTATGTTAAAAATACAGATGAAAGGGCTTATGCTACCTTCTTGAGGGACTGACAAAGAAAGGAAAGCTTAATTTGCTGGTGGAATTCCTAGCACATTATAGAGTTTGAATTCAGTGGGATTACTAGACAAGTGGTAGATGAAAGATGAAACAAGTTGTCAGACACACTTGGCAATAAAGCATGTAAATAAGAGGTTAGGCTTCTTCTATTTGAACTACGTTTTCTTCCTTCTCCCCTCTAAGCTGAATTAAGACATATACTGGAGACATTCTGTTATTTAAATGGGGTGCTTGTCTTGTGTCACGTAGGATGAGGGAAAACAAAATATTTCTCCTTCATTTCTGCCCCTATGATTTTAAGTTCAATCAGCGACTGTTAGAACAACATGTTTGCACAATCAAGAGAATTGGAAGTGTTCAGTCAAAAAAGCAGTTTCAGAAGTGCAGCTGATCCATATTACCTTTCAGCTGCCATCCTACCACTTCCATTACCAAAGTTCCTCCTCTTCTTCCTTTGTGTCCACAGTTTCACCCTAGTAACTATAGCCCCTGACTACTCCCTTGATCATGTTAAACTTCAGCAACAGCATGCACGAGGTATGTGACATTATGCTATTACAAGTGGTAAGATTAAACAGTTGTCTATGTGTATACACTCTGTTCTACTTGGACTCTTCTTTCCAATTCCTTTATATTCTTACTAGCCACTTTTGGTCACTATTTGTATTTCCTCCTCTCAAAGAAGAGATATTAGTGATGACAGTTATTAAATTAATCTTTCACAATAGCAAGAGGGAGGATCATATCCACAACCGTTGTAATACTATTAAACTTTTGGTCAGGATAGCTCTGGAGGTCTAAGTAGCAGGTCCTAGTAACCCTTCCTGTTCCCCAGCTGTGTTGTTCTCCCTGGGAAATAGAGACCTCACTGGGACACTTCATGATCAGACAAGATCATAAGTTGATGCCAAGGCTTTATCTTCCTCCACAGTCATCTTTGGATGCTGCAGTCTTTATGCTGTACAAACTCCCTGTTCACTCCGCTGTCTCTTGGGACACGGTTCAACACGGAGACTATTGCACAGAGGAATGGTAGGAACTGACAGAGGAGTGCCCTAAATTTTCACATAGTCACTGATATTCAGAAATGCCTGTACTCTGAGTAAGATGAAGTCTGAGGAATGTCCTCTCCTTTCTTCATCCCCACAGCTGCTTCTGGCCTTCAGGGAATGGCATGTCAGCCTCATGCAGGCTCCTTTCCAGCAGCCACTCAGCTGCCGCTTCCCCTGCTCCCTAATGAATGTCTTTTGCAGCTTCTACAGCAGCCAATTCCAACCTCATCCCTGAACAGCTGAGGGAAAGTCACAGCAGGGAAAAGCTGAAGCCAGCTGCTGCTGGCACCAAGGCCATCCAGGCAACGGGACATGGAGAAAGATGGAAAATGCTATCTCGGTTTAGGGCAGCTGCTACTTGCTGGCAGGCAGTGTCGTAGGACCAGAGCATGTTGTACACTCCATGATGACTCTGGGAAACTGAGTGTATCCCAGCCAAACTAACCCAGCTGTTAACTGTTGAAGTTTTTTTTAGTCTGTGAATAAAGTTAAAGAACATTAACTTTATTCCACCATCCTACACTGTGTTTTACTGTCATCTGGAAGCAAAAAACCCCCGTCCTTTTACAATGAAGAAACAGGTAGCATTTTTCAATAAACTCCCAACCCTACCACCCCCCATCCCCATATTCTAACTTCTTTGTTGCATTTATTCCAAGTATCGTGCTAAACATCTTAAAACCTCTCCCTTGATCAGAGATGGCCTAGGCAGCTCTCAGTTTTTATGTTAGAGCTGGGTGTTCTAACCCAAAAATTTTCTCTGGAGGTTGTAACACTCACAAAGTTTCTGAGTTACAACTTATCTTGTTTTCATACACTTTTGTACATCTCTGTGGGAATAGAAAGCATTTCAGTGTAATCACTTGGTCAAAACGGAGAACAATTGCAAAAGGAAAGTAAAATCCTGCTTATATCTACATCTGTTCAATATTGATGCAGCAAACAGTGTTAAATAACATAACAGAAACACGTAAGAACAGAAAAAATAACAAACCTATTTTTTTTTTGTCCAGTGATGAGTGATTTAGAACATTATATTTGAGCTAATAATAACAAAAGGGGGAGTTAATATACAAAACCTAAACTTGAAATATATAACATGCTACATTCATTTTTGTTATACAATGCCTGTAATGGTAAGAAGTTGCAGTTCACATTCCAAACTGCCATTCTTTCATTTTATGAGTCTGAAGGAGAATAATACTGAGCACAAATAGAATACACTAAAATGCTGTTAGAATTAAGTTTTGTCTCTTATACTTTGGGATCTTCCTTAATGTGAAGTTCAACCTGATGACTTAGGGCTAAGCCTCAAAAAATTGAATGCCGCCAGATCTAAACTGGGAATTTCTGGAGTTTCCACATTCGCCATAATTGTTCCTGCTTCACTTAACATCTCTGAACTACTTTGGATAAGCACTGCTGTAGTGATGAATTTTCTGTCTGTGCTCTCAAGAGCTGGAGCAAAGGAGAAAGAAAAACAAACAAACAAGTAAGGAAATCTGGCTGATTATGAGAAGAAATTATAGTAGTTACCAATATATATGTAAAACAATGATAAACAAGTGAGGGTTCTACAGCAGCACATTAGATAGGTTTCTCTGAAAACAAAATGTCTCACAATATTTCACCATTCAATGAATTCTTTTAGAAATTGCTAAATTATGTGTGAGCTTCAGCCTGACACATTGTCACATGAAGTCTTGGTTAAAAAGCTTTGTTCACAAGGGCTGCTGTCCTGTGGACTAAAAACCTCAAGAAAGTCTGTAGGGCAATAGTCAACTGCAGTACATGTGGTGGGAGGTTTGTGTGTATGGGAACAGCTCTGGGAATCAGTCCCAAGCCTTGTTTGACATCTCCATCAATGACTGATGAGAGGAAGTAAATGGAATATTAATGAATTAACAGACAACATTGAATTAGGAGGTGTTTTGAATACCAATGAAGAGAATAAGGCACACAATGAAAATGTAGAGCTCTTGGCACTGTGTTGTGAATTGTGCTGGCTCTGGGGCAAAATGTGGATCACTGTGTCTTAGCATTTGCCGCAAAAAGTTGTCCAGAGAAGGGCTAAGAAGGACAAAAGAGCTATAAGAACAGCTAGAAAAAGGGACAGGTACAGAGAAAAAAGTGCAATATGGATGGCAGGGAAACAATTTATGGATAGTCACAAAAGGTAAGAAATGCCTTGAGCAACTCATGTGGAAGGGACCTGGACTGGACACAGCAGGAGGGTGAAAGGGGAAATAATCTCTAGTTCTGTACTAATATGTTTGCGGCCCTTCCCTCTCCCTCTCAACTACTATCCATCAGGTGGAGCAGAGCGCACTGATCATTAAACTATCTGCTAGGATAATAAATATTTTTTTCTACATTGTTGATTATGAATAGAATAGGAGGAAGGAAAGTTATAAAGGGATGGACACATAATGGTAGTGTAAGAGACCTTAGATGGCTACATCACATAGTAGTGGGAACTGCACTGACAGGAACTTAAGTCAATTATGAAGTACAAAAGCATATTGACTGTGAATCAGCAATGTACTCACTGCAATTTAACACAGCTCCTGCTTCATTTCCCCTTTCCCTCCCAGCCAAACACAACAGGGCAACTGCCATCTGAATTGTTCAGGGCTTAATCAATGCCTGTGAAGTCAGAGGGAGTCATCAACTTCCACAATCTTTGGAGGAAGTCACTTAATGAAGTCACAAACAGAAAAAATGAGGGTCCAGACAAAAATTCATTATCCATTGAGCAGTGTGCAACTTCTCTCATACTCAGCTAATTTCCCTCACATTTGTGCTGAGAACTTGGCAGTTTTTACATGTATCAGCCAGCATGTTGTGCCTTTCCATGGCAATATCATAATCTCAACTCCTTTATCAATCTGTTAGATTATGAAGTTGTCTACTTACAAAATGATTACATTGAGGCATCTGAGAAACAGGTCACTTTTAATTCCTATATAATTTCCTGTATGGTAATTGTGGTCACATCCATAGTAATCGGTCCTCATTTCTTTTCATATGCTAAGTTTTGGCATTAATTTTAACTTGATTCTATAACTAAAGATAGTACTTCTATTAAAAAAAAAATCCTAGAATCATACTCATTTATCAGTGCCTAATTTAGTTACTTCTATTTCTCATTCCCAACTTCACTTTTCTTTTCAAAATGTTGTGTTAAAGAAAAAATAACTCCTGCAAACTGAATACCAATTATGAGTAAAATAGAAGCTATCTAGAGCACTTGATTCTTATGATTTTTAAATATAAGAAGTAGGATACTAATAAGATAGCAAATGGTATGAAGATCTCAAGGGATCATGTCTGAGCAAAGTGTGAAACCTGGCCTCTACAAAGATGACCAGTGATGCTAGTAAAAGCAATTAAAGTTGCATCTCCCAAAGGAGCAGAAACAACTTTCTCCTGACCATCCCAAAAAAAGTGTCATGGCCAACTCAACTACTCATGCAGCAGAGCTTTTCACAACCTCCCTTAAGGTGACTTAGACTTTGTATTGGGTCTGGCTGAGCTGGAGTTATTTTCCCCCACGGTGCTGTGCTGTGCATTGGCAGCCAGCAAGGTGTTGGTAACACACCAGGGTTTGGGCTACTGCTGAGCAGTGCTGGCACAGCACCAGGGCTGTCTCTCCAACATTTCCTCCACACACACCAGCAGGCTGGGGGTGGGCAAGGTCTTGGGTGGGGACACAGCTAGGACAGCTGACCTGGGATATTCCATACCATATGACATCTGCTTAGCAATGAAAGCTAAGAGAAAAGAGTAAGGGGGAGAGCATTCATTATGTTTGTCTTCCGGAGCAACCACTATGCGTACTGAAGCCCTGCTTCCCAGGAAGTGGCTGGACATTTCCTGCTGATGGGAAGTAGAGAATAAATTTTTTATTTTTCTTTTGCTTCTGCTCACGGCCCTTGCTTTTGTTTTATTAAACTGTCTTTATCTTGACCCACGAGCTTTTTTCATCTTATTTTTCTCCCCTCTCTGTCCTTCTGAGGAGGGGCGTGATAGAGCAGCTTGGTGGATGCCTGGCCTCCAGCCAAGGTCAGCCCACCACAGACTTTCATACTTTTCCTCAAACCCACCACCTGGCTGTAGAGCAGAGAATTCCGATCACCTATGTATGTTTTCATGGTTTATGGTTTAATACACATGTGGCTGATTCATGGTTAGCTAGTTTGTCGGAAAGGGGAAGGGGAAGGGGAAGGGGAAGGGGAAGGGGAAGGGGAAGGGGAAGGGGAAGGGGAAGGGGAAGGGGAAGGGGAAGGGGAAGGGGAAGGGGAAGGGGAAGGGGAAGGGGAAGGGGAAGGGAAGGGAAGGGAAGGGAAGGGAAGGGAAGGGAAGGGAAGGGAAGGGAAGGGAAGGGAAGGGAAGGGAAGGGAAAGGAAGGGAAAGGAAAGGAAAGGAAAGGAAAGGAAAGGAAAGGAAAGGAAAGGAAAGGAAAGGAAAGGAAAGGAAAGGAAAGGAAAGGAAAGGAAAGGAAAGGAAAGGAAAGGAAAGGAAAGGAAAGGAAAGGAAAGGAAAGGAAAGGAAAGGAAAGGAAAGGAAAGGAAAGGAAAGGAAAGGAAAGGGAAAGGGAAAGGGAAATAAATTCCCTGGGGTTCCCAGTATAAGATGTTTTAACATGAAAGAATTACAGTGACACCCAACAGACAAGTTAAAAAAATCTAGAGGAATTCTGAGTGGTGCAGAGAAGAGCTGAAATAGTGCTGTCTGGATTTTTCTCTGGTGTGCTATATCCAATTTTTGTGGGGTGGGGGAAGGAATTGACAGGGAAGAAACAAATGACTACTCTGAGACTACTTTCCTGGAAGGCCATTGGCTAAGAAAATCCTACATCCCTAGCAATTGTTGCCAAATCTAGTAGCTGAAGAATAATTCTGCCACTGTTTTGAGTCAAGCAGAAATAGCTGCAGTCTGCAGGATTGCTAACAGATCAGAATACTCTTGCTAAAGTCATTATACTTAAAGAAAGATCTATTTTATTTTTTTTTAAATGAAAATCCCTTCCAAGGAAAAAATGTCGAATTGGCTATTTTATTTTCCTGTTTAATAATGGAAAGTGATTTAAGAAAGGATATAAATTTTCTTGCTTTCTCTGTTGGTTCTATATTTAAAAAAAATGTAAATATTTTCAAATTAAGCTGCTAATTTATTAGATTTCTTTTTTTTTTTAAAGTTCAAAGAACAAATGCGATGAAAGAACAAACAACAAAACTAGTACACTTACTAGTACACTTACTTTTATTTTGACTTGGCTCTGAGATTTTCAAATGAGCTTTCATGGTCTGATGGATTTTTAGCTCAATTTTGCAAAACAGATTTTCGTCTTTCATTGAATAGAAAATCTGTTTCAGAGAAAAGACATTGTTTAGAGCAAGACTGATGTTTCAGACTATGGGAGCCAAATCGTACTTAACTAGGTCAAACTTAAACTTGTTTTTGATAAAAAAAAGTCACCTGCAAATCTATATTGCTGAAATCTAAGTATATTCATATAACAATAAATACCCTTCTTCTCTAAGACAGTGAATATAGAAAACACTACATTTGTAGTATAAAATTATACTGTTTATTAAAAACCCAACACACAATGCAATCATATCCCAGCTGTCTTCATTTCAAAATACTAACACACCGTATGCAACCATTCTCCACTGAGAGGCTTACACCACAGATGAATGTGCTGGTCTGTTTTATTTTATAAACATATTTGAACTAATTAAATCAGCAAAATGATAAGCTGTAACTTTACCCTAGAAAAAAGACAAGGCTTAAGTGCCCTAGAACATATAAAACATACAAATTTAACTTTTTTTTTTTTTTTTTTCCCTTGGAAAAAGTAAGAAGATAATTTTCTTTGGCCACTAGCCAAAACTCTAAATCAAAATTCATCATGTTGAAGTCATAAAGCAATAAAGCTGTATTATTATTGAAAAATATGTGCATACAACAATAATAGTAGAACAAGAAAAAAAAGAAACCGTGAACTTCAATTTTATTCCTTCTTGAACTTACTGTATTGAAGAAAGAAAATGGGGTAGATTCTTATTGGAATAATAATACTCTACTTTTGAACAATTCCAATTTTAGATGGTTTGGCCAGCTGATTTATAAATTCAATTTCTAAACCAATTTCCTTTCAATTGTGAGTAATATTAAATTCATGACTAAAAGGAAAGACTTTCTCTCAGACCACATTGGATTAAAGTACAGTATTTGTCAAAAAGTGAATCATCAACAGACACCGCACAGCCAGAGCTTCCATTAAAAAAAAAAAAAAAAAAAAAAAAGGAATAATAAATCTTGTGCTCTGTGGTTTAAACCAGTCTCTAGTCATTAGAGCCAGAGGCTTATGCCTTTCTGCATGATCTGATAATGGCTGTTGTCACTGAAAAAATTAGTATTCTGAACTAGAAGGATTGGTGATTTGATCCTTAAATAATAACTCCTGGGTTTTATTTTTTGAGTTCCATGTGTATGTATTTTTTTCCCTCTGCAGCCAAGACCTATGCAGATAGACATTAAATGAGATAATTCTTTTCAAAACAGCCATTTAAACCGACAAAGAGAGGTTCAGAGTTCTATGGACCAAATATTAGTCTATAATATATATCACACCGCTGTCATTTGCTCATAAAAACTGTATACTTATTCAGAGTATGTACTTATGCAGAACCTTCCAGCCTGTCTTCCATGATGACAGGTGAATGGAGGGATGGTAACACAAAGGAAAGAGATTTAAAAGGACTAGTGCTGCTGCTTCTCCATTCTTCAGACATCGATACTTACATATTCGTCCACACAACTGGAGTAACCAACCTACTCCATACACCTTGCTGCCAACAGCTTTATTACTGACATCTTTACTATAACCCTAACATTCCCACTTGACCTCTACATTTCATTGCTGACATTTGGTGTAAGGGAAGAGCTGAATATTATGACCATGTGCTCTCATATGTACAGAAATGTGACTTTTGTTTCCATTTGGATCCTGAGCAGGATTTTGTTTCCGTTTGAATCCTGAGCAGGATTTGTCTCTGAAAAGGTACAATTGTTTTAGTGTTTTTATAAGTATACCTGTGGCCAATTCATGGACTTGCAATGCACCTTTAGCACTGGACAGCCTGTTTCTGGCTTCAAGCAGTGTTAGACTAGAAGGTTTGGACGTGAAAAATATCCATTCAAGCCTTAGGCAACTGACTGAAAAGATGTGCTGAAACTTTTCCTCCATTAGTGAAGAGAACAAGTGCTGTTCCTTGTACCACACAGGAAACAAGACACATTCCTGTGGCACTCTCCATTCTCTTTCTCCATCTCAGAATAGATACAAGAGTACCTGGAGACTGTACCCATGGAAACACTGTCACAACTTAAGGCAAGATAATTTATTTTATCTCTGATTTTTCTGATCTTGCTTGGATTTTTGACTTTTAGTTGGATACAGTGATATTTTAAGTGATGTGGTAGGTTTTCTTTCATGGAAGTAGAATGTTTTTTGCAGCCTTGAAGCTCAGAAGAAATACTCTCTACATTGAGTCTCAGATTCACTTCTTTACAAAGTATTTTTTACTTCCATTCCTAAAGAATATTCCAGGGAAAAAAAAAAAAAAAGCTAACCCTGGTAGGCCTTAGGCACTCCTCAAGCCAAATAACCTGGACGGAGGAGATTAAAAATGGTTTGTTATTAAAAAGTTCACATGAAACAAGAAGTGCTGAAATGAATGTTGCCCAAAGCACTGTTAAACTTTAATGCTTGATGTGTGGACACAGCCTAAGACATGATTAAAACTCCTGAGACTAACTTTTAGGTAGCCAGCATTGACAGCGTACCACAGCAGACCTCGGGTTCAAAGCCAGCCTTAGAGGCTGGGAAAATACCTCTCTGCTGAGGTCTGCTGTGCCATGGGAACACTGCTATCAGTATTTCACACGACCAGGTTAAACCTGTCTTAGATACACCTACACAAGATGTAATCAAATCTTTAGTATATCATAAATAAGCCAGTTATCAGAAATAATGTCTCATAGGAGAGGAATAATATTACCTAACTTTAAATGCCTATACTGTAAATCGCTGCATTTGAACTAGCTACCTGATGCTGTCTTTGTAGTGAAATGTAGACAAACAGGGTACAATTAATCCAGCTTAATTTAGAAGTCTGCTTTCAAATTAAATGAATCACAACCGTCAAGTGCCCATTCCTTTCTGTTTGCCAGGGAGACCCACAGAGTGCACATGAATGCTGGTTCACATGTCCTCATCAAATATGTCTGCATGTAGTTCAATGACTCCCATCTACAATATCTAGCAGCTGAGAACAGCCAAACAGTAAGAGAGGGTCAGAAAAGTAATAAAATACACATCTTGACATATTTTTTTATCCCTGGAGATGACCAGGTATTTGAGGAATACTTCTTCACAGATCATTTTACTTTACTGAGGAAGTATAAAATAAAGAGAATCTGCACCCAAATTTATTTATGATGCAATCTAACATAATTATATTTTTGAGTGGTATTTGTATATTCATTTGCCAATTCTTAAGCACATAGAGTGACAGATAAATCTTTACCTATTTATAGCATTCCTTCAAGAGCTTTACAAGTTCATCAAAACCTCTTATTTAAATATGTGGACATTGTGATGTACCTGTAAATCTTTTGCTTCTGTTGTCGATAATTCAACAATTTCAGCATGCACTATCCTTTAGAACAGTATTTTAGCAACTGAGCACTGCAAAAGAGGATCGGATCATTCACACTCCAATTTTGAAGGACTTAGGAAACCTGTGGAGAGCTCTGATTATGCTTTTATCATTTTTTTAAAGCTGATCAAGACCTACAGTTAAAAGCAAAAAAAAAAAAAAGAAAAAAAAAAGAGCAAAAGGGCTTCAAGGCACTAAACAAAGAGGATGAAATGATTTATTACTCTGCTTATTTGTAACAAATCAATTTCCCACCCAAGAACCAGATAGTGATTCAACATCAAGACATTCAATAAGCATATAAATGCTTAAGCTTTAGTGACTCTGAAGAGCAAAGGAAATTAAATGCGAAAAAAAAGAAAAGCAGTATCAAACGTGTCATCTTAAACATTGCGTTAAGAATATTGGTGAATAAGAGCCCAGCAGCAACAAACCTAATGGCTAAAATGTCTGAGGCGATCTGTTTTGGACACTATACAAGGTCTTTACAAATTGCTGTTCATGCTGTAAGGCACAACAACAAAGAAATCAACACTGGTGTTTCTTTACATTAGTTTAGAATATAAGTACATTCTTTAGAAGAAGACAGTTAGAAACAGCATGACTCTGCCTTAAAACATTATGCATATGAGAAATAACCATATAGGATTGGAAAGTTTGTATCAAAATTGTTTTCCCCAAAGGTGTGCCAACTAAATACTTAGATAAATCCATTTATTCTAATGAAATTTCATTTGACTAAAAGAACATGAATGAAATACTGTAAAAATGTCAAAATATTCTGGTTTGATATTTATGGAATGAAATGTTTCTATCTGAAAAAGAGAGAACTAGGAACTTCAGGAATCCAGAATTTTTCTGGCTTATTTTAAATGCCTACTTTAGAATAAGATGAGCAAAGCCACAGAGAGACCTACTTTTTACTGTTGATTACAGCAGCGAGGTAGATGACAAAAAGTCAGATGTACGTGTTTGCAGTTGGCTAGGTGAATCACTCTCTTATTTTGGGTGTTCTAGGACACTAATTTTTTTGTTTGTTTGTTACCTGGAGTAGCATCCAAACAAAGCTTTGTCTTCGAAATATCAGAATCTTGAAACAATCCAATGACAAGTTAAAAACTGAAAGCTGAAAAATACAGAATTAGTCATTTTCACACTGCTCTAGTTCTTAATTTTTGCTTGCACAGGAAGAGACCAGATAGATTAGGGGCATGTTTTTAGTACCTTGTCAAACCTACAGCTAATTTCTCATCCTTTGTAATTTGGAGAAATAAACTCTTATCCTGTAGTTATATCTGGAATTTTCTCTAGACGCTCTATGTGTTTCTGGCAAAGGCTTCTAATGCATGTCCATTGCTCACTGAAAACAGTGAGTAAAATAGTGAGCCGGATATTATCTGCATGTGCATTAACAGTTCTTGAGATTATTATGCTATAAATGAATGCCCAATTTTAGAAAAAATAAACTGGAAATTTTTAAAAGCAACTGTAGAATCCTTGCAGGAATTAGTCAATGAAGATTCATAAAGGCATTTATATAAAGAAAAATCTGAAAGGAAAGTACAAAGGCAATAAGTTAAGATAGTAGGTGATTGCAGCAGAAAGCCACAGCAGGAAGATATTCAAACAAGCGGTTTGCAAAAGTTAAGCTGTATATCAGCATCCTTTAGTCTCCTTATTTCCATTTATCCAGGAACATTTGGCATACATCTTGACCTTGAATAGTTATCTCAGATCCTTTCATTTAATATCATCTGTGTGCTTTATTAACATTCTCAATTTATCAATGAGCATATTAAATGGAGGTCAGAACTCTGGCCTCTAGAGTCAGCACAAGATACCTCCCATCTACTTATTTCATTGCTAATTTTCATTACTCTTTGTTATAGCCTCTCAGTCAGATTTCAGTCCATTGACCATGTTCTCTGTGGGAAAATGTATATAAATTTTTCAAGTGAAATGTGATAGACACAGTGTCTCTTTTATTGCATGAGTTTATATGTGTGAAAGCTCTTCTAAGATCAACATAGACTAGGAAATGAAATTTAACTCAGTGTGTCAAACAGCTCATTGAGATGCTAAAGAGAATAATATATGCATACAATGTTAAAAATCATAATAGAATTAAAATAATTCACAAAATAGGATGTCTAATTCTTATGAGTTCATTGCTTTCCAGGCATTGGTTCTGCATATACTGAGATTCTTCAGCCTGAATTGACCTCCATAGAACTGAAAGTGCTAAGTAGCACACGTTATTGAGCTTTCCGCATTTAATGATTTTTTTTGGGGATTTTAATGTAGGAAATCATTTAATCATGTGTGAAATGAAAGAACCACCCAAGAAATGAAAGAACCACCTAAGCAGTCTCACTAAACTTAAGATTCCCACTTACAAGTATTAAGTTATACATATAACTTAAAATCCTGATCTTCAGCTAAGGTAAATCAGTGTGGCTTCATTTAATTCAATAGAACTAGGCAAGTTCACCTCATCTAATAATCTGCCAGCTCACACTTTTTACTACAGATATGAGTTAGACCTATGAGGTTCTACTTTAAGAATCATTCCATTCTTCTTTTCCAAAAATAGGTTAATGGATTTGAAAGTTTTTGCCAGTTTTTTTGATTCTTCCAATTGTGTTTTTTGTTCTATCTCTTACAAGTACAATGTCACAAAGTAAATGTTTACTTAAAAAAACCAAATCAAACCGAAAACCAAAACACAAATATGCATATAAGTAATCTTCAGAGCTTTCTCATTGAGTGCTGTGCTTAGTTTGGTACATACATTGGGTAGATCAGATCTGATCCTAACACACAGCATGTGTCATTTGGGCCGTAATGCAGGACTTTGGCGTGAATAGACTAAACAAATTTAGGACATGTAGATGCAAGAATATCATCAGCTGGGAAGTGATTTACCATTTAGCTGTCAGTTGTGCTTCAAAATCCACACCATTTCTTCTCCCCCATGTTCTTTCCCAATGTGAAGTGAGAGGCATTGTTATACCCACCTGATAATTTAGCTAATAAAAGGTGTTAAGGTAAACCATTTAGTTTTGGATGGCAATAGGGAGTTTCACGAGCAGTACTGCTCTTGACATACTAATTAACATCATGTGTCCCAGCCATATGTGCAAGTATTTTGCCATCTTTTTTAAACACCCAATGTCAAATAGGTTAGCTTAATAACTGTGGTTTCAGCTAATTTATAGGATTTTTGCATGGAGAGGAGAAGAAGCATTCACCAGCGATCACCACTCAGCTAGCTGGAAAGGACCAAGAGCTTTATCTTTCACACTGTCTTGTTCTGGCATATTGTTTTTTCCTGATACTTGGTAGTTGTGGTACTTGAGGACCCAAATGAAAATCTGGGGCAAAGACCTTAAATATGTGAATGAACAGTGAGCTAAATTACAAATTCTGGCTGAAATACCTGATTGTTGTGGATTAATGACAAATAAAGAGAAAGTGCAAAGCTAGAAATATACCTCAGATTATATACCTCTGCTGGACATTGCTAAAGAAAAGCAGGAAGAGATCATTCAGTGATTTAAACATCTTTCTTTTTAGAATATATAGGTTATTTGTTTCATCTCTTGTGTTCTGTTTCACTTCTTTTCAATAGGAGTATCATGCACATCTATGACATCAGAATTTCATTTCTTGTATCTATGGCGATCATGAAACCAAAAGCAGTAATTTTTTTATGTGCAAATTGTGGTGCTGAATTTCTTTTGTGAACTACAATCTTATGAACAGTGACTGCTGTCATGTCAATAAACATGCTTCTCAGTTTCATCAAGATGTCTGGCCTAGACATCTCAGGATGCTCTCATATAGCTTGGCTAAAGCATATTTACATCACAGGATGAGGGTGATGATTTTCTTCCACAAACAGGAAGAAAAACTGCTCAGAGAATTAACTTATAATTAAATTATAATTTAGACCACCACATCTAAATCCTCAAATAACAGGATCAAATCAAGAATTGAATTATAAATGAGATGTTTGTTAAGTAGCAACAGAATTTAGGAGTCAAAAAATGCTATAAATGTTTCATAGAATCATAGAATCACAGAATGGTTTGGGTCAGAAGGGACCTTTAAAGATCATCTAGTTCCCCCCCTGCCATGGGCAGGGACGTCTTCCACTAGAATAGATTGCTCAAAGACCTATTTCAAACAGACTTTGAACACTTCCAGGAATAAGGCATCCACTTCTCTGGGCAATCTGTTCCAGTGTCTCAACACACTCATTGTAAAGAATTTCTTCCTTATGTCCAATCTAAACCTACCTTCTTTCCGTTTAAAACTGTTACCCCTGTTTGACTGAATCCCATTTCTGCTGGACATGTGTGGAAAGAGATGGTGCTATTAAAAGACAAAAGGTCAGTTGGAACTTCTTACTGTGTAAGTATCATGCATCTAACTTTTTTGGAGAAATCAACACGTTCCTCCTGCATCCTTCCTGACACATGTGAAAAAGTAGGAATTGAATTCTGAATCCCTTCTCATTGCAGGGTGACTTTCATTTTACTGATTGCAGAGCTTTCTTTGCTCCTGCTCAAATTCTAGGGAGGTTACTGGTTGTAATGTGTGTAATATTAATAGAAATAAAATTATGTGTGTAATAGAAATGGGAAAGTAATTTGTAGTATGTTCTTCCTGTCACTCACCCTGAATGTATTTAAACTATTGTTCTAGGTGATGAGCTGGCATCTCCATAAGTGAATATGATGGGCTATTCTGCCTATGCATGTGAGGAGCACATAGCTTTAGTGGTTTTGTAATGTCTCAGATCTGGTGACAAAGATAGGGAGGATGAGAAAAGGCCAGAGTCATATTTTTTTAAATTTTCTCTTGAAGACTTATTATATATTGATCTAGAAATCAAATTAAGAATTAATATAAACATTAAGTTTCTATTCCAGAGCAGTGTTATGAGAAGAGTTAAACAGGGTATAGTTCTCACCTGCCTCACTAGTACCATATCTGGTGTTTACTCTTCCTCTCCATTTCATTCATCTAGTGCTGTCTGCCAGAGACACACATAGGAGTAAATACCTAGCAGCACTGTAGCCATTTCTGGTTCCCCAGTCCAAATGATCAAATTCTCAAGTTGAATCGTTCATTGGCAGTCTGTGACATGAATGGCTAACACGGTTTGAAATCACTTTGTTGCAACTAAACAGTTTAAAAGCTCTGTTTCTATGCCTTTAAGAACTGTATGACAGTACAACCATATTCATACCTTAGTGACCTATTCAAGGAGCCATACAACTGTGTGAAGCATGTGCTTCAGTGGAAGTATCAGTATCTCTAATTGTTATATACCAACACCTCCAAAAAATAAAAAAAAAAAAAAAAAAAAAAGGAAATTAATTATTTAGCATCATAGTACAGCCGTTTTAGTAGAAAAAACCAATATCATAATGTATAATATTATTATTAAAGGGTATCGATACAAAAAGATATATTGCCTTACCAATCTGTTAGGAACATTCGATGAAGATATTTCATCACGGATCTGACTATCTTTGTCTCTATCTAGGATCTTTCAATTCAACTATTTCTTACTTGATTTCACATTCATAGACAGATTTACCTTATAGTTCAAGATACTCTTAGCTTAGTTTTGTTTTTACTTAAATATATTTGCTGGGAAGAAGTTGAGTTTAGATAAAGCTATCCAAAAATTGATTTTTTCCCCCCTTCTATTAAACTTTTTCATAAAATTTTCAATATTTTGTTAGCAAGATTTTGTATGTTTCTAATACTTACAAAAGAAAAGGAGGAATAAAATTCTATAAAACCACACCTTTTCCATTTATGCAGTTTTTTGAGTAAACTATTTTGATTGTAAGCATTAGTAATTTGTTCCCACTAGATTTAGACCACAGAAGGGTAAATGGCTCAACAAACTGCCAAACAATGGAGAACCAAACACCTTTCATTTCAATGTATAAAGTTCTTTTATTTTTTCCCCCTCCTTTACCAGGGAGGTCCCAGACTAATGCAGCAAGTTGTTGTAGAAAATGTTTGAAAATTATTTAGAAAAACACTTCCAAATTCTCCCTTATGTTTCTACAGCCCAGAGAAATTTATGGGCACATTTGCACAAACACTGAGAACATTCATCCAAAACCGAGAATCTCAGGAGAAAGAAAGTAAATCTTAGGGAACTGTTTTGATTTATTCTGTGCTGAGAAGTGAACAACAAACTTCACAGAACTGGAACTAATTCAAACAAAAGAGTTTCATTTATATATGAAGCTGATGGATTTTGCTTACTCTGTATATTATGATTTATAGATAGCTAGCATACTTATATTTTAAATGTTGAATTTACATTGTTGAAAAATAATCTTAAACTATCATAGCTGGGAATAGAATTCAAGTAAGGTTATGATCTAACAAAATGACTGTGAAACAATAACGTCTATGTAATGTAGCACCCAGAAAGCAAAATCTGCAGTTTTACTCTATGTACTGCCAGATTTTAAGAGCACCCAGACAAACAACATTTTCACGCATGAGAGGGAGGAAGAAAGGAGATACTTTCAATGCTCAGTTTTGACATCAAACACTTATCCTGCCTTTTACACATTGCCATCTTTTATACTTGATTTTTCTCTCAGTTTGCATGACAACAAGCATTTGTGCATATGCAATTCCATGGCACATTTAGCTATCAACAAGGCTTATTTTGATCCATTTACAGAGAAGTGATATTGCTGTAAGAGTACTAAAGGCAGTGTGGAATAGTTTAATGGAAATTGCACTTCAGCAGCCACAAAAACTGCTCCCTGGTGTCCAGTAGCTTTTATGAGCCCTTGCAAATAGGCAGCAGGACTGTTAACAGACCATGATGACATGAGAAACATGTTGTATAATACAATTATTCTATGGTAAAACAATGATACAATTCATTTTAATAATGAAACATACTACACTGCTAATTGATAGTGCGTTAGATTTTATGGGCTATGGAATATAGAAGTGATGGGAACAAATCAAGTATATGCTATTCTGCTTTATGCTAACTTCTGCTTAGCACGTAGGGAAGTGTATAAATAAAAGCTCTCAATTACAGCAAAAGTGTCAATACTGCTTCTGCAAAGGCTGTGAAATGTAAAATATCCTTTCAGTTCATCTGTTTTTATCATATTTTAAAAAATAAATATTACTGTATTCATTCTGAAGTTCTTGAATTACTTTTATAGTTATTATAAATGACTAGTCCCTCATTTTTGCACTGGGAAAGTATATACTGTTAAGAAGGGCACGTCCTCAAAAGGAGGACTTTGCAGTAAATCAGACTCGTATTACATATGACCAAAACCTTTTTAAGTTGAGGTTTATGGCATCATGTCTCTTGGAGCAGTTTAAAGCCCAGTAAAATGACTCACTGATTTGAAATGACCCCCTCTGAAATACTAACTCATCTGTCATATTTAAGTTTTAATAACCAAGTACAACATTTACATAACAAGAGGGAAAAGTGAATATGTAGAAAAACATACCAAATATTATGTAATAATATTCAGGGCAATCCCAAGCACACTACAGGCTGGGCAGAGAATGGATTGAGAGCAGCCCTGAGGAGAAGGACTTGGGGGTATTGGTGGACGTGAAGCTCAGCATGAGCCAGCAGTGTGCGCTTGCAGCCCAGAAAGCCAACCGTGTCCTGGGCTGCATCAAACCAGTGTGACCAGCAGGTTGAGGGAGGTGATCCTGCCCCTCTACTCCGCTCTGGTGAGACCTCACCTGGAGTACTGCGTCCAGCTCTGGGGGGCCCAGTACAGGAGAGACATGGAGCTGTTGGAGCGAGTCCAGAGGAGGGCCATGAAGATGATCAGAGGGCTGGGGCACCTCTCCTATGAGGACAGGCTGAGAGAGTTGGGGTTGTTCAGCCTGGAGAAGGGAAGGCTCCGGGGACACCTTTTAGTAGCCTTCCAGTACCTGAAGGGGCCTACAGGAAAGCTGGAGAGGGACTTCTTACAAGGGCATGTAGTGACAGGACAAGGGGTAATGGCTTTAAACTGGAGGAGGGTAAATTTAGACTAGATATAAGGAAGAAACTCTTCACTGTGAGAGTGGTGAGGCACTGGAACAGGTTGCCCAGAGAAGCTGTGGCAGCCCCATCCCTGGAAGTGTTCAAGGCCAAGTTGGATGGGGCTTTGGGCAACGTGGTCCCTGCCCATGACAGGAGGGTTGGAACTAGATGATCTTTAAAGGTCCCTTCCAACCCAAACCATTCTATGATTCCATGATTGTATGAGTTAAAAAGTCCTGGATTTCAGCTTTATTATCTTGAATGCAGTAAAGCATTGATATGGCTTGACTGTAAGGGTAGTTGAGGTGTTAAAATTTGCACACTACAATCGTGAAGATTACTTAGGAGGAGCTTTCTCCCCTTATGTGTCTGCCTCCTGAAAATACAGAAGCAGTTTTACAGGCTAAGGTAAAAATAAGATGCTTATACTAGGGTGACATAACAGCTAAATTGGGATTTTCAGGGTTACAGCTTCTGATTCAAGCACTTAGTATCTATCTAAGTGCCAATTCACTAGCCTGAATTCTCTCTTTTTTTTTTTTCTTTTTTAATCTGGTCCTAGGAGAGATTATAATGTACAGCTTGCAAGAAAGTTAGTGTAATTATTGATGGGCATAAGTTGCTAATTTTGTCTGACATAAGCCTTCTGCACAACATCAAAGGCAGCAAATAAATGAAAAAGTTGAAAAAAAAAAAAAAAGATGAATGAGGATGTCACTGTATCAGTCTTGTTTGCAGCCAACCAAGCTTGACACAGACAGGAAAGCTCATTTTAGGATTTGGCTTGTGCGACCCATGTATTCATCTGGATCCCAAATAAGAACCTGCAATTTGCTGCTTCATCTGATCCTGACTTTTTGGGAAATTATTAGATTTTCCTGACCCTTCCTGCCAGATCTTAATTGTATGGTTGTTAGAGGGATAAATGTTAATTACGAATGCTGTCTGCTGTCCTCATTTCCCTCTTCCCCTTCTCCTGTTCTGTTTAATCAAATTTTAACTCTGGTTTAATTATTCTGTTACCCGTTCTGGCACTACTGCACTATGAAAAAAAAAAAAACAAACCCACACCTTTCTTAAATAAATCATATACCTAGCCAGCCTTAGTAAAGTAATACTATCAATTCAAAATGTAGTCACTTTGAAAATTACATAGGGTTTCAGCTCTTGTGTCCATATTTGGTAGTTTTTTGTAGTAGTACAGTCACAGTTTTATGTTTTATTTTTCTTTCTCCTGTGGTAGAACCTTGAAGCTCACCTTCCCACACTCAATACACAAAGTATAGCTCAACCATCTGTGTGTGTCAGCAGGTGTAGTCAGCTGTAAGACTGCGCGGCACGAACGGCCTGCCTTACAGAACATTCATGCCACTGCTGCAGCTGAGTCCTTGCAAGTCAAGATGTTAACATTCAGTAGTAGCATGGAATGAATAGATAAGAATAACATGGATATCAAAAGATATACACTTTTGTAGTAGTAGCAGTAGCAGTAGCAGTAGCAGTAGTAGTAACAACAGCAGTAGTAGTATCTGCTTAATCAGATATTAGTGCTAAACCCTGTTGTAAAACGAGGACACAGATGTCAGACAAAAAGTATGTAAAGCACTTTAAAATTTGCCTCAGTCACTACAGATTCAGAAATTGCTTCTTAAGATTTTGAGATTATTGGCCTTCTGACTGTCTTGTAAATACCTTTGCTGCATGTTTTAATGAAGTTAAGAACTAGCAGAGTGCTTGTACAGTAAGAGTGGTCATGAGCTCTGATTTCAAAAATCAGGCCATACCATTCGCTGTGTAGAGGAAAAGACTGAACCAAAGCTCCAGCTGGGATGGGAAGACTACGAGTTTTCACACAACCAGCCAAGTAAGAGCTGACAGGCATCAAGGCACAGCTTTCTATTCCACACCTCAGCAGTAACTGATAATGTGAGCTTTCCCGAGCAAATTAAGTGGCAGAGTTAAAATCACATTTATTTATTTGAAGTCTGAATTCACGTGCTTGACTGGATTCTAAAATGGTGTCTCTCATTCCATTTATGGATTTTTTTATCTAGAAAACTAATCTGAGAATATATTCTTCCTTGATTAGGAAGAATAATTCAAATTAGATGTTCTATTTTATTTCTAATCTTGTCACTATTCTAACCCTGTAATAATCTTAAATAATTTCAGTATCATGCATTTCCACGATGTAAACTCAAATTTAAACACCTATCTTGTGCATATGTTCTCCTATACTTCTCCACAGTTTTTCTTCTTCCTTCTCCTTTAGCACCTTTTATTCAGCTTCTCAGTTTAACATTTTTCTCTCTCCTTTTTTGATGAATCCTGAATTTTCTGTCCTTGTCAAATGAAACCAGTACTCTTCCTCTATTTCTTCACTGACGTTTTTCTTTGTTGCTCCTCTTCTTGCACAGCGGATGGACAGTTGTATAGTACCTCAAAAAGGCTATCAGTACCAAAGCAGATAAAACACATTTGAGGACTGCACAGCAAAATGTGCTGTCACCTAAATTCTTACATAGTTCTGAGATATTTAAGAGACAAAGCAGTGTTGATGCAAATTATTTTTATCGTAAAATTGACAAAACTTCAGCAGAAAATTTTTCCTTAACTTTTCTTGCACCCTGAAATCTTAAAAATAACATTTCCATAAATAGGTACAATTTCATATGTATATGAATATGTGTTTTAGCAAACATTAACAAATATGAAACTTCAAATCTTGATATAGATGAAAAATGAAAAACAGTGATTACAATTTATAGTAGTAAGACTGGAAGCAGATGGACAGCCATGTGGTATATTTCACATTGTTCATTGCAACACATTTTCTACCAGCATTTGTTTTGGCAACAGCACAGATGACACACTAATAATATTTGCAATATTTCACAAATGTGCAAGCAAAGGTGTTACTTGATTGTGAGGACAAAACTGTCCTTCACAGATTGTCATAGAGATCTTAATCTTCCTTTCCTAAGTTTTACAAGACATCAAGTGTAGACATCCTTGTTTTCCTCTCGCTCATCTTGATGTCTACTCTGCACATAATTAATTTATGAAGTTCTTCAGGGATAGTATCTAAAATATGGCTTGAAAGCTTGAAGGAAAAAAATGAAGAGAAGCTAGTTCTACACATCTTTCCAGTAGTATTATTTCCTGCTCTGATCAACTGAATCAACTTAGTTATATAAAATACACCTTTTGTTTTGCTTTAAACTTTCTAAATGTATCAAAATTGGTCCCGATATGACAGAATGGATGGGTTCTGTATGCTGCTTACCCAGGAGTGGAAAGCAGAAGTGGGAAATCAAAAGTCAGTGAACTGACAAACTGAGCTGAACTGGGATCTAAGGGTAAGGATTTGTCACTTGTAGTTGTCATGTTCCCTGCTAAAGCAAGACAGAGGGAGAGAAAATGGTGCTTCTGGGATAGAGCAAGAATGTACCACGCATTACAGTTTCTGTTATCTATAGGTTGATGTATCTAAAGTCTTCAACTCGAAATGTTTTATACATTAAAAAGTCAATAGCTTTGTCACAGGATGAAACCTACCTGAAAGCACAGCTCAGATAAAACGAGGTCTATATCTGCCCAGCTCCAACTGATTCAGTGATTCTGGTATGTGCTGGGAAGACAAAGCAGTACAGATAATTACCACAAGGGAGGCTTGCCTGAAAGCACTGCTAGATGAGATCTGAACTACCTCTGCTCTCCTGTAATGGTTTAGATGTGCACTGGAAAGAATCAGAAATAGTTAACCACATTGCATCCTGGTAACACATTTTGGGTAGGAATTCAGGCAATGCTACCCCAGGCAACAACTGCTAACAGACTTCAGGGAGTGTGGAAGTAAAATGGACTGAGGATATGTGACCAACGAGGTTATTGGTGAGTGCTGCTCACGATTTGACTTCAAAAGTGATGTATAAACAACAGCAGCCCCTCAGTGGGGACACATCCACAGATGTCCACCCGTATTCCTTTCCTGTATTTATGAGACAAGCATTTTTTTCACCGTTAACCAAGCCTCAGTGATCCAAATAAATCTAAACATTCCAGATATGAGAAGACATTACTGAAACCAAGATATGGAAAGATATTGATACCCACAGAAGAAGAACGAAAATCTGAGAACATTTCTATGCTGCACATGGAGAATATCACTGACATATCTGAACTAGTTCTAGAACCGAAAGCAGATGGTTTGATGCTATATTTGAGCTAATATTTGGGTGCTGTGTTGTGCTAATAAAGCCTTATTTCTTGCAGGACTGAGAAATGGTCTCAATACAGCATTAGTCCATGTTAAACAAAGCTTGACCAGTTCTTTATTTCTTGGTATCGACATATCCTTAGGAGATTATTGAAACAGGAAAGAGGATATTTCACAGAATAAATGTACGATGTAATAGGCAGAGCCTTGCATAATTGTTATATACAATCTTTTTCAGCATATTATAAAAGTGTATGAAGGCAAGACATAAAGCAGCATTTAGAGGATGCAGCATGGCACTCATGACAATACTTCACACATTTCCATCTCTAAAAATACTTTGTAATTCACCACCATTTTAGTTCCAGAACACCCAGAATAATTATATATTACCTCCAAATATAAAAACTCTGGCAAGTGAGTAATTAAAGGATAGACATTCCTTCCCACCTGCAAATAGACTGCTCTTTGGTTATAGCAATAGCGGATCCTTTCTCTCCTCTGCAGCACTTACCCAACACATTAGAAAAGTTAGATTTATTCATTTTTCTCCCACCTTGAGTGAAACTCCAATCCCATGGATCCTACTCTCTGCTCTCTTTTTTGACACTGTGGTCTGACTAAATTTATCTTAATCTATGGTGTCATAAAGGCAGTGGCAGGCCTGATTGCACACCCAGGTTCATCCTCCTCATTTAGGTAGGAAATATGGGTGTTACTGGCTCCGGTTATAGTGAGAGGAGAGAGGCAGGCACTTCTGTAGGTGACTCATCCTGTCTAAAAACAGAATCACACTCAATAAGTACCAGAACGGGACCTCAGCTGTATACATTTCCTGCTTAGGCACTGCAATTGTATGTCTGAAATTAGATTTGAATAATTTCAGTCTTAAAATGAAGTTTGTCAAAAGTCTAAAAGAAAAATTCTGCTGAAGTTAAAGGAAAGACCCCAGCTAAAGCGATCTGAAACTTGGAACTTACATTCCAAGGGAAAAATTAGTTTCTTAAAACATATTTTTGTTGTGTATTGCAACTACACAAAAAGACTCTCCCTTCTAATTTAATTACATGTAAACAATTATCTAATTTCTTCACTCAGAGTTCCATGTTCATATTTTTTTCTTCTTCAGCTGCTCACTACAAGCAGCTAATGTCTATATTATGTTTTACATTATTTCTTCCATTATCAAATTGAGATAATAAACTCCCTGGGATAGAAGCTTTGTCATTTTACATTTTAGGAAGCAGATGGTGGGTCTTTCAGATTGTCACTTCCTCTGAATCACTGATGATGTCTCTTTACAGTGAGGATCATTTAAAGAGAGAATTTGCTACTTACAGGAGGTGCCTTTACTGTGATTGTGTGGCATTTTCCATTTCTGTATTGTGGAAAAAAACGAAACAGAGAATGGTATAGCAAAAAGTGAACTAATTTTTTTTTGGCACCCACTGCAAGAGTAATAATGTGTAATCCAAATTAAAATTGTCCAAATAAGAGTTTTCAGTTTATTTGAAGCCTGTTTTCTTGCTACTGATCATACTGACACATGATATGCAGTCTATATACCATTATTCCATGTCTAGTCTCATTTAACAAGTGAAGCAACCTTGTTGATGATTTTATTTGAAAATTGTTTCAGAAAAAATCTCCCAATGTCATCTACAAGTCATGGGAACTAGTCAAATGAATGCAATATGATACTGAAACTTTCAAAGCAATTATCATCAACACTTTGATCTTACCCCATTACACTGTAACATATTAGCATATTAAATCTAAATCTAAATTAGATGTCAATATAACTCCAAATTTAATCATCATGAGGGCTTCGTCTGATTTCATTGGTAGCATCTTGTTCTATAAGTAGTAATAGCATTCCACTGCTGTTTCTGATTAACATAACCAAATTAAATTCAGCTTTCAGAAAATATTCTTATTATTCAGATTATAGGAAAAGGCTACAAAAATTTTAATCTAATCATACCGACTTCTAAAATAAAAGCAGCTATTGTTTGAAATTTAAATATTAAAAAATATGCTTATGATGCCTTGCATATGTATAATATGATGTAATCATATTTTGAATACAATGCTGCTATTATGCTTGCTTTACTTGATTATTGCCTGAGACAAATTTTGCCACATGAATATATTTTTAACTTATGCAAATATTTTTAATTTGCGTATGTAAATATTTGTTGGGCTTTTTAAATTGCAGCACAATTTGGTTTTATGATCAGATTTCAAATCAACTTCCAATAGGAAGGAATCAAAAATATATCACAAGATGTAGCCCACTTAAATGTTTAACAAATGTATAAAGAGGGTAGGTTTCAAAATATGTATTTTAAAATTCTCCATTCTCCATTCTGTATGTCTGACAGGATCTTGCATGTTGTTTTCTACGCACTGTGTTTATTACAGTTCATCCAATTGTTAGGAAAAATTATTTTTTGTAACTGTTCAAAATATGAGAAAATTGGAATTTTTCTGCCTCTTCGTTCAGAACTTTCACCAATTTCAAGATGAGTGTTTACATGAACAAGGTTTGATTATAAGGGCTCAGTCTTTCCTTTTATTAGAAAAAAACCCAACCAAATAACAGAAAACAAACCCCAGATTGTAGGAACAGGATAGTTAAGGAACAATACTTCCCTCTGTATCTTAATCTTGAAAATGTAATAGGATAAATCATATTTGAAAAGACAAGTAGGAAGGTAGTGGTGATGGTGAGGAAACTTCAAAGAAACATATGTTTATACGAATTTAAATTTAATTCCTCAGTAGTCAGTTCTATAAATAAGGAGACCCTGAGTAATTTTGTTTGCTAAGATTTCAATTTAGCACACTAATCTGCTTTAATATGCAAGGCACCAAAGCCCAGTGAGGCAATTCTGTAGTAATGAAAGAAATCTCCTGCTTGTGAAAGTTTCTGTTAGGGCTGGAGGAGCTGGAAGAAGCAGCTAAGACAATTTTTTGGAGGGGAGTCATCCGCATGTGTTTAAAGTTTGTGCTACCAAAATGCTACAAAGAGCAACGTTCCATTTCGGCAGCACAAACTTTAAACACACCTCAACGGTTATGTGAAGGTATCGCTCCAGAAGTAAAGCAAAATAAAACACAAAACCCCTGAAGTAATTTTTAAGCGTGAAATGCTATTAATTGAATTAGAGTCATTCAACTGTGGATAAGACCTATCATTCTATCAGAATGCACTAAGTCATTTTGTAGTGGAGGATGACTATTGTAAGTCAGGGGAACACGTCTGTCTGGTGAATTGCAGTGAACATAGACCCTCAATTTAACAACCAAAAAGCAACAGACTCTCAGATATGACTCTAGATTGTATGGATAAGGAGGCTGCTTGCACAGTGAGGAGGGAGGGGACTGGAAAGATAGATATTGCGAAATGCAGGATTGTTGCTGTTTTCTGAGGTTTCTTTAAAGAGGAAAACCTTCAAGCTTTGTTCCAAATCTTGAACTCCTTGCTCTTACTGAATAAAAATAATACTCTTCCACAAGATCATCAACCCAATCTGCCACAGTAGTTGGGGTTCTACATCAGTCCAGCATAAAACTGTGTTATGTCTCCAGGTCTATTCTCTGCCTTTTAGGAAGTAACAAAGCAGTAATTCTGCAATATATTCGAAACCAATTCTATATTCAAACCTCAGTTACCTAGATATATGACAAATATGTATGATCAGACTTCTTACTCGACTTGCCCAGACATCACTAGTAGGACATATAATATTAAAAGAAAATATTAAGTGAGTAGGTATGCTGACCTGAGAAGGCCACTATGGAGTCTATTTGCTATGAATATATTCGATCACTTTTTTTTAATGTTTGGCCATCTAAACATCTTGTGGTCCTAAACATCCTGTCGTAATGAATATACAGTGCAGAGATAGGCATCTGAACTAGCTATCCAGACTCTTTCCATAGCCATATAATTTAGGATGCAATTCACCTCAGTCTGAAACAGATTTCTAAAACAAATTCCTATTTTTCTTCACTGGTAATGGAGAATGGTAAAGGAAGCCTAGGAAATAACCATAAATCCAAGGTTATTTTTGTGAGATCTTAAGGCATCTCAGTTGGCACAAAGCGCTTTTGAGGCTCCTGTCATCATATGATAGAGGAGGACTGCAGTGCCGAGATTAACTTCAAGATGGACATAAATGAACCCATCCTGCATGAACATATGTCATCCCTCTCTGATCTTTTGGTTTCCACAGCAGCCTGAAAGACTGTAGTCTACAAATTAATTAGGGGAAAAATCCAGACAATAAACCAAACAAAATCAAAAGCCCCTCACTTAAAAATTCTTCCCCTTTTTATGAGAGCTTGTGCCCTAATTATTTCACTTGGTGCCCTCATCGCCTGTATAGGGAGTTAGAACATATATATGATCCGATCAGTTTTAAAGAGTGACCAGAACTGCACACCATTACGTTAGATGTAGGTCCTTCAGGGATTTATGCAGTAAAATAAACCAACCTGGTTTGTCTCCATTTCTTTTTTAATAATTTGAAATATCTCTGCCATTTTCAGCTGCTAATGTTCAGAGAACAGATGTTTTCAGGGAAGCATTCACAGTGGCTGAAAGACCTTGTTCCCAAGAGGTAATAGTTAATTTACAGCATGCCTATATGTAAAGGTAGTTAAGGGTGGTTTTCCCCCTTGCTCATTACTTTGCATTGCTGATGGTGTTACATCTGTCATTTTATTGCTAGTCATTCCGTATTGGAAGTTTTAGATCTGACTGTTCTGAATATTTTGTATCATCTACAGACTCTATAGTTCACTGCCATTTTCAAACTGATTAAGGAGAATAGGAAGAAAATGAATAAAAATACTGCCTCTTCCTACAGCTGTTAAATAGCAACTGGTTCACTGGCAATAACCACTTTGGAAACAAACCCCAATCATTCTACCTCTTCATTGCTGTTTTATGCAGTTCCTGCAAGCCTTGCCACACATATGGTTTTTATGGACTGTTTTTCCCTCCTCTCCAAAAGAGGAGGTTATTTCTCTGGAGGTCAAAGAGTGTCCACACGAGAACTGATTCACCATGTAGCATAGAAGTAGCCTTATTTCAATCCCTTATTTTCATATCTCAAGAATTCTTAGAGGGATTTAACTGTTATTTGACTCTTGTAAGGAGTTATCTACAGCCCAGTGAGGTAATATAAGATTACTCCCTGTATACATTTTTTAATCTGCTTCTCTTTCTTAGCATGCACAGTTCCATTAACCATATTCTAGGGTTTCCAAATCACTGTTGCTATAGTATTGACTTGACTTGTTTTTGCATGAGTTACAGGTGGAGAAGATACATCATAGGTATATTTAAAGGCTATATTAGAGGTCTTTCATTTTTATTTATAAATTATAACATTAGTATTCATGGAAAGTGACATCTTGATACCTATCAACATATATTTCTTCCTAGTATAGGTACTAGTGACGTAACTAAATCCAAAATTAAGTGCGTGCTTTTTCCCCAAAAGTGATAGAACACAAAAGCTCCATATTCTGTGCCTGAAATAATACATGCTCTAAAGTACCAGTTGCGATATATTTTAAGCTAATATTTGGGGGGGGGGGGGGGGGGGAGATAAGCACTCACTGAACATAAAATTTTAGAAAACAGCAGAAAAAATAATTTTAAAAATAAATGTGTGGCCTCTGAGATTAGATACAGAGAATCTGCAAAATTAAAATGAATTAACTTAACCTTGGGATAAATACTGTTGCTACTTAGACTCAGCTATAAAAATTGTTGTGTGCTCAGAGAATGGTCTTAAGAAAAAGCCAATCATATTCCATGTTGTCAGAGGTGCAGTTTGATCAATCAAGAGAGAAAATGGAAAGTTCTTTTGTTCACAGCTTTGGTGAGAATCCAATAACAAAATGTTTTAGCTCCTGCTAATAAGTTTGTAATACAATGTTTTCTGGGAGTCAGTAAAATCCTTCTAAGAAAGGGAGATTTTTGTTATCAGATATCTTTAGCTTCCCAGAAGATCAAGGATTTTAAATGATTTTCATTCAGAGACTTAGGAGATTCTGAAATGTCTTTGAAATCTAAATTATGAGATTATATGAGTCTTCATGGGATGTTGCTTGTTTAAACTCATGGGAATCATCAAATTGCTAATAATGAGGCATGCAGAAGGAAAAAAATCTTTAAAAAAAAAAATACAGAATACATTCTGTATTTAAAAAAGACGTTAGGTACCTCACCATGTGAAAAATCACAAAATACTTATCCTAAGAAGGATATTGGACAGCATTTACTAAGCCAAATATTTTAAAATCAGTAGGCTCAGAGAACTTGTACCTAAGTCTGCAAAATATGTATTTTTAAAAGCTGCGAGTTTTTAGAAGTTGATATATATAATTTAAAAATCACTCCCACTTGTCCCCTTTCTGGCCAAAGAGCCATTTTAGACCATTCAGGGACACTTCAGAGCTTAAGGCTTTCCCTCACAGACACCTTGCTTTATCACCTCAAAGTATCCTGACATGTTCCTTCAGGCAGCTAGTGATGCAAAGCATATGCCTCTGTTTCTGAGGCTGGTTCTTGAAATCCTAAATATTACTCCACTTCCTAGACATAACATGTGTATTCTAATTAACTGACTTCTAATTCATCCCAGATGTGAGTCAATCACTTTTCAGTCTCTTTATGAAGTAAGGAAAAATACCAGAAAACTATTCCACTGCTGGAGTTTAATATTACATTTTTCCTTCCTATTTTCTTAAACTAGTCTTGCCATAGGATAATGACTCATGGGATTTTCTCAATTCACCCACAGGAGCTAATCCTCCCCTAAGCTGCTTCACATCGTCTTACACCTACTACCTGTCAGACCTCTCTCTTCCTAAGCCTGCAATCCTCTCTTTCCTCCCCAGCTTTCCTGCTTCCTTCAGCTACTTCTTTTGATGTGATATCTTTGTTGACCTTATCATCTTCATGACCCCCCATAACATAGTTTTTTAATGCCCTTTTGAAATCTGATAATTCTTACCAGCCCCACTCCAGAGTCTGCATTTTGTTTGGGAGGTCTATGCCTTTAAAGAATCATGGAGGAAATATCCCTTCATTCCAAAACTGAATTTAACACCCTACCTCTCCATGAAGAAACTTGTTTATGTGCCTATACATTCAGATATTCTGAAATTAAAGAAGAACAAATATGAAAATGGAGATGTGAAGTAAAATTATATTGTTTTCTCTGTATTTGAATTACAAAAGCAAAGACCATTTAGGCCCCTGCTCATGATCAGAGTATAGCACTTTTAAGGTATTACCTATAGAGATGACCATCCTTACTGAATATTTATTTTAACCTTCTCTATCATCTGCAAATGCATCCCCTGACATGCTGATAACAGTAGATGCTGGTGTTGGTGCCACTCCTTGTTCATTGCTTCCAAAATCAATGCTCATAGAGAGGTAAATTTTTGCCAAACAGTACCGATTAATACTGTACTATTATCTGTATGATGTCCGTAATCAAGAGCCACAGTATGCTTGAACTGGAAAATAGGTTGCTTTCTGTTCCTTTCCCTTCTCTGAATGCTTTTAATGCATTGAAAATTCTCTTCAAATAAAGGAAAAAAGCTTCAGGGATAGTTTAATCTGTTTCCACAGATAATAGCTGACATGAAATTGCTGTGCCAGATGGTATCACTGCTGTAAATTTACAAGCAGTCAAGAAATATCCCAAGGAATTCAAGACAGCACATTATTAGAATATAAACTGCACAAATGAAGTAAACATACTATTTCTAGGTCTCAAAAAAACTTCTATTCTTAGTACTGTCACATCTAAAATTTGGTAGTCAAACAAGATCATCTTCACTTCAAGGTTATTATTGTTATTGCTACTGTAATGCAAATCATATGGGAATTTTAACCACTGAAAAATGAAGTATTTCCAAGTGCTTTCATGTAGAAATGGACTGGGCTTTCTGGGCACATGCAATATGCAATGTTCTTAAACTATTTGTGTATGTCAAACTGTAGCAATAAGCTAGTCTGTTTCAAAAAGTGGATCAAACATTTAGAAATGGGTTCAGTTTAGAAGTCCAGCAAGAAAAAGACACCTCTTCAATACATCTTTCACAGGATAATCGTTGGAACATCCATTCCTCTGCAAATCTTTCTTCAGGGATGATAAAAAGGATGTTTTATCAAACCAGAAAGAAAAAAAACCAAAGGATCATGGGAAGGCCAAGCCTACCTCCTTTTCACTCCTAAAGGTGCATTCAAAAGGGAGCAGAATCTTAAATTAGATGAAAAATAGCTGGTACTTGATTTGAGTTACTTGGCTTGGGGTCAATTGATTCAACTGTCATTGTGTACAACTGAGTATGTTATATTTTACAGAGAGGTTAGGGAATGGGTTAGGTATTATATATTGTTCTTCTCTATATATTTTCACGTATACTCTCATGTGCCTAGATCTGACTCTTTCCCTTGGTAGATCTGACAGAAAAGAATCTGCTTTTACAAACAACATTAGTAAGACAAACTCTACTCAGCTGCCTCCAGAGTTTTCCTAGAATTGCATAGCAACATATTTCCCAGTGTCACAAAATACTTTCTGCAATCTAAGCCCTGGAGTAAGAACATCAAATCAATAATTGTTTAAGCATATGCTTAATTAGGCTAAAAAGCATATGCATTTTGAAACTGCTGCATGAATTCTTTAAAAAATAGTTTAGTGGTTTTTTAGAGCATTACCTCCCTCCTGTCTCTCCCCACACTGTTTTCTGAAGCACAAAAAATGTTCATCTTAAAATTAACTCATGCATCTCAGTCTAAACATATTCATGATTTGAATTGCAGCATATTTTTCTCTGTGATAGAGACAGGGGCTTTTTTTGTTCTAAGCTTATCTAGCACCTGATATAACAGAAGATGAAATGTTTCTCTAGGATATACATCTTATTTTGGGGGGCTCTAAGAGTAAGAATCAGATCTTTTTTTCTTCTGACTCCTATTGTTTTAAGGTTGCTACTGTAATTTACTTGCTCTTGACCTGTGGCCTAAAGCTTACATATCATTAGGAATATTCTGGTTAGATGTATTATATATTTATGTCTTCACACTTGAACTTTGAAATATGTGTGTTGATAAGTTATATACTAAGCTGGTCTCACATGGAGATCCTAGAAATAAGGACTCCCATTACTGACCTTCATATCCTTCTGTTGAATCTACTTTGAAGTTGGCCCTGATTTGAGCAGGGCTTTGGGACAGATGGCCTCCAGAGCTCTTTTCCAACTTAAATTATTCTGTGATTTTGTGTTGTCTTTATAGAGCTTTGGTCAAGGGTATCATGAATCACCACTGTAAATCAAATGTCATAGAAAACATAAGCTGTCTTCCACTGCTCATGGTAGAGAGGTGAAAGTGGAAATAAATACCTCCAGCAAAAACCTCTTGAAAAAAATAAATATCAACACTGTCAACAGCCTGAATCTTACCATTTTTTCAGGGCATTACATAGAGACATAGAGACTTTTTTTTTTCCCCCTCCTTTTTAAAGCTTTCTCATCAGATGCAAAATGGTCCTGGTTGGGTCTAGTGAATAGGCTTATCACTTGATTTTTCATATTAAACCATTTTCTAACATCTGAGGAAAAAGTCTAGCCTGGTATTTTGTGCCTCAGAGGAACCAAATTGTAACAGCTCTCGAGAAAGGATAGAGTGTCTTTGAAGAAGATATAACAATAATTTATAATTATAATTGACATTCCACTCTCCACTGACTAGAAGAAGTGGAACACAAGGAATTTCACAGGGTGTGCTGCATCACAAACCAGGAAATTTGATTAATGTAGCAGCACACTAATTAGAACTGGCTAAAAAGTTTTTCATCTGAAAATGCGAATTCATCAAGTATGAAGTACTTTTAGAAACTTACCAGTTTTTGTACAAACTTTATTTGAGAAAGGGAAATCCTTTTTTCTAAAATCCTAACAGTAAAATAAAATAATATATATATCCTTCATTTTCTCATACTCTCCTTCTTATATAAACTTAAAATTTTCTTAAAATCTTCCAGTAAATCCTAGACACATGAGTTCAATTATGACTATAGGATGCGTTAAAATGAAAAGCTTTTTCTGTTAACCAAGGAAAACAAATTGAATTAAGTAATTAATTTTACCTAATCCCCACTTATAAGGACTCCATATAACACTGTGAGAAGTGACTGTCACACAATCAGTTTACCTATTCATTCAAAAACATTAAGTCCAAAAGTTAATTCCTTTTTTCCCTTGATAAGAAGCAAAACCTTAATTTGATCTTCCCCAAACCCAGCTGTCTCTACTTCTGAGAGATATCAGACTTGGCTTACATACGCACACAAACGCCACACACGCTGCAGAGGCAATGGCAATATGCTCACACTATGATTAGGATTCTTTGTAATATCATTATAGCCTTCAAGCAAAATACTGGAACATTTATTGGTTAGACATTTAGTTTTAACCAAAATGAGGGAAAGATGGAAACCACATTAAAATCTTTCAAGTGTCTAACAATATGTTTTTCCTTAATGTCAGATGTCTGGGTTGTTTTGTTTTCTGTTATCTGAGGTGTTAATTACCCTTCTGCTGATTAGTCATGGCATCTCCTTTGCTGTCAGCCTTTCTATATACAGTAGACAAGGAACATACCTAGATAACAAACCTGAAAGGAATCCCTTCGTCTTTTCTGTTTGATGAAAGAACTTTTCATTGCCTTTCTTGTCTTGGAAGTTTATAACACATCTCCTGCAGCCAATGGGCAGCTTTGCCATTTTTTTAAGATGGCATCACACCAGACTTTTTTTCTGAGGAATGGCAAATCTCAGGGAAATAGATAAATTAATTATCTTCTAGAGGTTGTTAGTTCAAATTTGTACTCAACTAAGAAATAATTTCATATTTCATATTTATTTTCCTTTGAACCAGTCCTGAAATACTTTTCAGATGAGAACTGAATCTGAACAAATAACTGATTATAATTTGGACCTCATATCTTGGAGCGGGAATAGTTTCATAAATTAAGTAAAATTTTTCACAGAAATGTCCATCTGTGGACTGCAGCCACTTGACAGAACCTGTCCCTGCGATCTTAAAAACTTTACATAATTCAGCAAACTGCTTTTTACATAGATATATTGTTATTTAAAACACTGTGAAAAGAAATTATGTTTTTTCAAAGCTTTTCACTGACCATCAGAGAAGCTGGGAGTGATTCATTTGTATATTATATTAGCTCATGCAGTAATTCTTTAGACAAAAAAGAAAGGCTAAGTGAATTGTTTCATGTATGAAACTACTGTTATGCCAAAAATTTGGAAGACAGTGTTCCTGTCTCCAGTATTCCATACATGAAACTTTCCAGAAAACTCTCTACTGTTCTATACATGAAATAACAGGTTCCACGTGATGATAAATTTTGGGTTTCATTAATTTTTTTTTTCATCTGTTGATACTGTGGATCAGAAAGAACATCATTAAACTAATTAAAATAGAATTAAGCTAATGGGAAGCATTTAATTGTTATTATGCTTGAATAGCACTGTATGTGTGCTGCAGAGATCTTTAACAGTTTAGAAGATCTGTTATCTATAAATTTTGTAAAGCTGTCACATTAATACTTCCTTTACAAAAGAATGGATTTTTGCCCTGATGAATATATAAAAACTTTTTTTTTTTTTTCCCCAAGGTAAACCACTATTTGACCTCTTTACCTCAAGAACTGAAGGAAAGAATGTATTTGTACATTAAAGAGCTATACCATACATGTGTTAGTAGTGACGTGTCTGACAATTTTCTGCATCCCTCCCACTGCATATTAATTTCTGTTCATAGCTACTTTTGTCAGTGTCATAACCCAGTTTCAACTGTTTCCCTCTCTTATTCTCTCTCATCTCCTCCAGCAATATGTTCTTTTCCAGAAGAGATTTTTTTTCCCCATTTCCCCCTGCTCCTTTTTTTTAAAAAAAAAGGGCACAAGAAAGGAGGAAGAGAAATTATAATATTACTAAAGAATAAAACTTATTTACAAATTATTATTTTTCCTATATTTTTCCTATATGTTATGTCGTATAAATGCAACAGACTGGGATATGGTTTTGGATGGTTTGTTAGTTGTTAATGTTTATGAACTTTGGTACAGTGCAGAGGCATTCAAAATGCATACAGAAGTCTTTATGGAAGACCTGTGAACAGTGTAAAAAGGAGAAAGAATCTGGAACAGTGCAGTTTTAGGGGAAGTTCTGTAGAACTGAAACACTTATAAAGTCACAGGAGATAGATCTGGACAGGGACTCACCTAATTTCAAAACTCTAAAAATTAATCATGGGAGAGTATCCCTTAAACAATCCATAGAACCAAGGGAGAAAAACAGGCAGCTCCAGACAGCAGCTCCTCTGCCTAAGCACCTATTCTAAGATAAAATAAGTTATTTCCTGCTTGTACCTTCTGTTAATTTTCTTGGTCAGTTACAATGGACCCTAGCTAAGGAACAGAAATCTAACATTTTAGACATCTAAATTACAGTAGGTGAATTCTTCTCTAAGCCTCAACCACCCAACACAAGCACAATGAATTTATCTAAACCATTTGCTGAAGATATTTTTCCAGACATTGCATACTTTTTTCCTCAGCATTTTTCCTAGCATTTGATTATCCGGTCTTTCAGAAAGATTCTGCCAATTTCCAGACCACATTTCCTCATCTGAAGTCCTCAGTTACAGTACTCCTGCCTCACTCTAAATTATTTTTAATTGGTTCCTTCTGGTACCTATGAGCTTTTATTACTGAACAGTGAACCATAGGTAAGACAAGCACTCATTGTATTGTGTCCATAGTACTGTGCACACATATCAAACATAGGTGAAACATGAAGTCACCTTGCCTGATAATGCTATAACATTCTGCCAGAATTAATCAATAACTATATTTTAGAACACTTCAAACAGTGGTGTTTCCTCATCTTTGAGCACAATCTAGACTATATTTCCACAAATTGTTCATAAGACTGTCATGTGAGACAGTGTTAAAAGCCTTACAGAAGTCAAGAAAAATAGTATCTACTGCTCATTGCTATTCATATTGCTGTAACCTACCATCAAAATAAATTCAGATTATCTTGACATGAGTTGCTATTGTTAAATCTATGGTGACCATAACACATATTCTTGTTATCTTTCGTGTGCGTTCAGATTCCTTCTTTAATTATGTGCTCTGTTCTTTTGTTGCTGTCATTGTTCTTAAAACTGAAGTAGACAGTCAAATCTATGATCGCCTGAGCTTGTCTTTCTTTACATCTGCCTTCTCAACCAACACGGTGAACGCAACATTTATCCCACTGCAACTTTAATGAGAACTAAATAATACTGACCGTAGTTATATGGCTACAAGACTGGAAAACTAGTATTCCACCCTGAAAACAGATAAACTGTCCAGATTTGTTTCCACAGCCTTATCAAAACTTTTTTTGGGGAGGAAAAAAAAAAAGTAAACAAAAAAAGGGAAATCCAGCTCTCAGAACAGTCTGGAACATTCACCTGAAATTTTTAGGAAAGTTTCATGTAACTCAAATGTTTGCCCTCATCAACAGGTTATAGCATATGTCTCCCGCTTACCTGTTGAATATAGGTGGAAGAGCTCTAAAGGCAAGATTGACTTCAGGTCTGGACATGAGTTACTGCATTTTCCATCTTGGTGAACAGGCTGTCAACCCACTGATACTACTGATTCTGCATATGCTTCTCTCATGTGCTTTCATAAGAATTGAATGCCTTATACTGGAGCATTCCATTTCAATGAAAAATATCAGCTAGTCCTAATTTCATTTTGAAAATTTATTAACAGGCTTTTCCTAAATTTTAAGGAATAAGTATAAATTTAAAAAATCCTTGAAAAATCTTAATACCGTTTCCAAATAGAAGCTATGCTAAGATGTGTAGAATTACCCTGTGAAAACTTCAGAATAGTACTTTTTCCATATTAACATATGTAAATATTTAAAATATTTTTTAAAATATAGAAAAGACAACATTAATGAAACATATATGCTTGGACTGTTTTAATTCTTCCTGTCTGTTCTTGGACAGTTTCAATTTGTCTTTCCTTCTCCATTGTGCCAAGCACAGTTCTTTTTCATACAGGGAGCTGAGTCAAGTGCTGTGCTTATCTTCACAAAAGACGTAAATCAATACAGAGCCCTTCTGCTTCACTGGAATTATATTGATTTGTAGCAATTGAGGATCTAGATCAGTGAAATTATGTGTTGATTACTAGTCCTCAGAGCTCTCCATATCATGACCTCTTTTTCAAACTTCAGTATAGCTGATCTTCTCTGTCAGGTAGTAACATAAAAGGTATAGGTTAATCAGTGTATCCTGACGTTTATTTACAGCCTGAAGGTTAAACCTAGGTGTTGTAAATATTTGTAGTTAAGAGTCAGACCTTAGATCACTTCAAAGACCTGTTGGTCTTAGTAGGAAGGCCACAAGGTAACTTTAACAGTAGTCATTCACCTGACATGTAAAGCTTAAAGTTGATGAACATCTCTGCCTAGTGTTTTTGTTTTGGTTTGGTTTTTTTAATTATGGTTTTAAACATACTAAGCGATTGAAAAAAAAAAAAGACATTTTTACATTTATAAATGTTACCATGTGTGACTAACTCTGTACTCAAGGAAAAAACCCTCTGTTTTGTTTGAGAGAGTACATAATGTTAAAGAAAAATAAATTAAAACTGACTCATTTTGGATCTCGCCCCTGCCTCCCCCCCAACCCTGGCCTTGGAAAAACGATTATCCCTGTTAAATATTATTCATATCCTTTAAATGATTTGCTGGATGTGCCAAATAAGTGTCAACTTTCCATCTTAAGTTCTTTTTACTGGCCAATTCCCAAGCTTAGGGTCTACTACAGCAATTCACACATTTCTGTGAAAGTGTAAATTGGGAAAAAGAGCTGAACAATTCAAGCAGCAGGAAATTGCATGGGAAATATGATGCCTCACAGGTGAAAGACAATATAATTTTTCCCTCTTTTACACTTTGACACAACTGAAATTGATATTGTAGACTGTAACTTCCTATACAAAATGCAAGAGCTTATGTCACTATTTTAGTAACAAACATTATATTTCATTGTCTTAGTCATATAGCAGTGATCACCACTGAAACTAGAACAGTCCGAGAAGTCATAACTTGTGCAAAAAAACAATTTCTGACTTGATTTGGCTTCTGACCTTAACATAAAATAAAGCTTTGAGTCTTTGGAATAATGCGCAATATAATTGTAGTGGGTTGACCTTGGCTGGCCACCAGGTGCCCACCAAGAGCCACTCTCTCACTCCCTCTCCTCAGCAGGACAGGTGGAGAAAATACAATAGAAAAATTCATGAGTAAAGATAAGAAGAGAAAGATCACTGACCAATTAGTCTCATGGGCAAACCAGACTTGATTTAGGTAAATTAATTTAAATTATTGTCAATTAATAACAGAATCCTAGAGTCACAGACAAAAGGGATAAGAGCTTCTCCATCTCCTTCATTAAAAAGTCTGCCCTCAAACTTTCTAAAATCTTGTTGGATGTATTTTTATTTCTCTATTCCCTTCTCCATGGATAACCATATAGTTACGTTCTCTTTTTGTCACTAAGTGTCATGCTTCAGATCTTATTAATATTCCAGAAAATAATTTATCCCAAATAAAACATGTTTTATTAATTGCAGATGATTGCAAAGACATGGCTCATGATATTATTTCTTCTTTTTTGTTGTAAGTCACAGACATTCAGCAGATCAGAATCCTCCCTTACATACAAAAAAATCTTCTTTGTTTTTTTTCCTGCTTGATTCTCCCTGAATAAACAGCAGCCTTCTGTATCATTGTTCTGGTCACATGAATGAATCAACCACAACTCAGTTACAAAATATAGTAAATAATTGGAATCATGTACTAAAATTTGTTCCTGCTTGTTTCATGACTTCTTTTTTTAGAATTCATACATCTGAAATGTTAAGTCAATTTGATTCACCGCTTTCTCTATTGAGTTTGTTTTATGAGCTGAGTATTAGTACCCATCCACATCCTCCAGGCCATTTAAAAATTTCCATGATTTATACCTCTCTGAGCGTTACATGATGGCCCCAACCTATCCTAGTGTAAGGTTCTCCTGAAGATTCTCACTGACAGTGTCAGTGACCAGGATTGCTCCTTCCTTGTTTCTGTTCCTAGGCTCTAACTCTGCATAGCTTTTTCGTCAAAACTGTTTTGGAGACACAAATTCATTTTTTTCTGCATGTGTTTCTACTTTCATCTTTGAAATAATAGTATTTTATTTGGTTTGTGTGGATGAAGTGTTTTCTCTTCTAAGAAACTGATACTCTTTCTCTGAAATTTGAATGAGAACGTATCAGGGATTTAAATACAATAGGTTTGAGATTTAATGTTTTATATTCCAGTCTGAAAAAAAAAACCCAACAGATTCTTGATTTGTGTTGCAGCATAGAATTCAGTTAAAATGGAAGAAGTCCCAAAAACTTGTCTTTTGACTTTTTCATATATATAAAACATACAAAGGAATTTTTGTTTCCCACAGAGCACTTGCCTGTCTTTCAGCGTGTCATTCAAGTACAATCATGACTATTTCTACAAGTTTTATCATGTGACTAGATAAAAAAAAAAAGAGCATGTAAGCAGGAGATCTTAAGTAATATATAAAATAAGACAAATTTAAGTGGATGAAAATACCAGAAAATAACAGCCTTTAAACTTAAAAAAAATCAAAATGCAGAAATCAATTAAATACTGTCATCAAATATACAGGAAACACTTTTTATATATCAACTAATATATCCACATGTCTATCAGATCCTAACTTGTTTTAAAAAATTAATGAAAGGACACAGAAAATCCTGGAGAGCAGACTATGATCAACAAATTGTGATAATTCAGATGGAATTAGGACAAGCTGCCTGAAATTACTCATTGTGAACATTAATTTGCAAAGTAAGCTTTTCCAAAGTATCAGCAAATAAATGGAAAGCCTTGATAATTTTTCAAATATTAGGCCTTGACATAAATTTGATTAGAGGATTCAAGACACTTAGTAATTCCCTCAATATTAAAAACTTTTCAAGTATGGATAGACTTTTTTACAGTGTGTGTTGAATAAATTATAATAATATTTTTCTTTACACAATTTTTCATTGTCTTTAGCTCTCTAAGAAATTTAAACAAATGCGGAAATTAATACATAATGCAAACCTCTTTAAAGACCATTAAAAGGACCTGAGGCTGACTTGAGCAGAGAAGCTGCATCTACGCCATGATATATATGTCATGATATAATAGCTCCAAAATCCTCAGTCAAAAACCTGAATTAGAGAACTGAGGAAATAAATGTGAGGTAAAATGAGTTTTGTACTTTCTTCTGGAGGAAAGTACCTATATATCTAACAACATTGTTCTTTTTGGCTGGTGTCTGGTGAGTCAAAGGAAGTTGTTTTAAAAAGTTAGCTTAACCTTGAATATAAAGTAATAATTTAAAATTAGTCCTTTGATGTTTTAATATGAATCCGTTAGAAAGAAAAATAGTATTGCAGTTCAAAAGGCTGATGACGGGAAATATTTGACCATTTGTTCTGAAAATTGACACAATTACCAACAGGTATTGAATAGTAGCAAGATCTTCAAAAATAGACTCACGAACTCTGCTGAAATAATCTCTATTATTTCATAGAGAATGATAACATTCTGTTTCATGTTTTTAACAAATCTATGGAATTGAGTTTCTGAGGACATCCTCTATAAAGTTCTGTAAGGCATCCATAGGAAATAATTAGCTTTATAAAAATGCTATATGTGTTAGGGTAATTCCTACAGAATTATAATTTATTGCACTTTTATTGCATTTTATATTTTTTTAATAAAGTACTTGCTTTATTGCAGTCTTTGTGTGAGTATAGAAATAATGAAACAATTAATGAAATAGCTGTTCTGGAATACTTTTTCTGAATCACTTGATACCTGATTTTTTTCTTCCTCCTAGAGTTTCTAATCCATAATTCTATTGCCTCCCTGAAAAGATGTAAAAAACAAGGAAGACTTTTTTTCCTCTTCTTAATATATAATTTTCTTCATTTTAAGTTTCTTTTACCTCCTTTTTAAGGAGAGTTCTGAAAGAATACTATCAAATCAATAAAGACTGACCACAGGTGGAGAATATTTGGCTGATGGGCAAAGGCCAAAGAAGAAAAACCCTGCTTGTTCGTAATGATTTCCACAGATCAGAGATATCTTATAAGGGGATGAATCTTAAGCATCTGGGTACCTTGATTTTTCTACAATGCTTAGAAAAGATCCTAAATGACTTGTTTAGACTAAATCTAATTTTTAACCATCTGGAGTTAAATGACATAACCCACACTAAATGAAGTATTTAAAGTGATATACAGAAAAGACCAAAAAAAAAAAAAAAAAAAAAAAAAAAAGCAGAGACACCCAAGGATCTTTTCTGGACTGTTCTAGTCTTATTTGAAATTATATTAATGATGGATGCCTAAAACGGGAGGCTGCTTTTTTATTTGCAGGACACACACAACTGCAGAAAGCTGCAAGTCTAACAGGGAGCAGGGTTATAATTAAAATAATATTATAAACCAAATAAATGTTTGGGAAAAAAGTCTTCGGTTCAGTAAGAGTAAATGTAAATTTCTCCTAATCTTGTAGGAATAATCAACAGACAGAAGATACAGAATGAGGAGCACATCTGTGTTATGCAGAAAAACACCTAAAGGGCATAGATTGTGAACTGAACAAAAGTCAGTAACACTATGCAATCTTGAGAAAGGCAGACACCATTCCAGGACATTTAAGCAGAGTGCTTTCTGTAAGACAAGTGCAGTCACTCTTCTTTGCTGCTTGAATTAAGAAAGCCTCCAATGTCCAGTTTTTGAGCATGATAGCCCATTTGGAGTAACTGAAAAAAGTTCATAGAAAGCAGGAATAGTGACAGTATGAGTTATGAGGAAAGGCTGAGATAATTCAGTTTGCTTAAATTCGAGCAGAAAAATCTCAGGGATTATCTTATAATAAACTACAAATCTGCAAAATGTAGTTTTGTAGTAAAAACAGAAAAAAAAAATCCTCTTTTTGTCAATGTTAGGAATAAAAAAGAGTAACTGACAAGGAAGACTATTAAAACAATAGAGATTTACACTAAACTTCTGAAAGTCAAGCCTGTGTAGCATTAGGACACATTGCTTTGGGAAAAAAAGAAATTTCCATCATCATCAATTTTCAAAAACAGACTGGGCAAATGAGATTGGTCTTATTATTCCTGGATTTGTACATTGCGAATGGACCACAGAGCTGCACGATGCCCCTTCCAGGTCTGCACACTTTGGCTGCTTCCCTGTGCTTTGCAAGTGTCATCAAAAGTTCTGTCGGGAAATTTGCTCATTCTGGTGTGACTACATCACACCAAGCCCTGGTTAAAAACCATGGGGCAGATTTATAGCTGGAATAAATTAAAACACTTCCCCAGGAGCAACCAAAACTGAAATATTCTCTGATGAAATAGTATCACAAACAAGACTGATGTAAAGGTGTATGTGCTGAGAAATACAGCAGTTTGGGTCTAATGAAAACTCAGTTAAGAAGTCCCTGTTCTACATGTAAATTGTTCCCATACTGTTTCTTGCCTGAAGTGAAAGAAAGGTTTGTCATTAACAAAGAATATTTCTTAAATTATTACATTTAGAATATCTATAATTATACTTCTTAAGTAGAAAAACATTTTTCCTCCCACCCTTTCTATTGGAAATAAAAAAAAAAATAGTACATTTGTACTGCTTTCTTTTCTGTCTGTTTCTATTTGCATTTACACATCATTTTGAGTTTAAATTTGAGTTTTAAAGACTAAATTGCTACCCAAAAGAGTATGAATTTAGGAATCTACAAATTCAGACAATCAGCAGTGAAATACATGTTCTTCACTTTACATTTCAAATTTCGGAACTTTCACAGGTAAGAGAAGTAAGTTCCCATTTTAAGTTAATCATTCAATAGATGCCACATATATAACATTATCTTTGGTTCTTAGGTTGCAAGGAATCTTGCACTACATTAGGTGCTGAATTGCATTACTGAGCTAATTCTAAGGAAAACAAAATGCAAGACGAGGATTTATTTTTATTTCAGATGTCTGCAGTGTACAACATGCCTAACTAGGTTAACTGCAAAACTCTTTTTATAGCCAACGGAGATGGACACTTTCACAGTGTGACTTAAGGTAAATGAGATTAATCACTCTTGAAGAATTTATTTCTCTCCACTGACTTCAAAGGGAATACAGGGTAGATGGAGAGATTTTGATGTTCAATTTTTAGCTGTGTAACGTAAGATGAGATGAATCTCTATGTCATGTTTGTATCATGAAAATAGTACTGTCTTGGAAAATAATTGCATTTACAGTGGTGGCTTTAATTAAAAAAAAAAAAGAAAAATCTGAACTTGGAAAATAGAAATATTTTACGGTAGGACAGTCCCTCCATCTAAGGCTGAAGCAAACTAATATCCAAGAATGCTATATGATTTCTGCTGAAATTATGAGACACATACATAGAAGAAAAATCATTCTCTCAATCTGTCAATTCATATATACGTTCTTGATAATTTTCTGTGTACCATTTACAGTCATCTGGATAAAGGTTTTCATTTTCATCTAACCTAAGAACTTTTTGATTTAATACTTATTCTGCTCACTAATCAGTAGCGATGCAGTTTCTGTACTGACTCAAATTTACTGGAGTTTAAAAGCTGGAATCTTTAAAGCCGTTCAGTTTAGATCATGTCTGTGGAAGAGAAAAAAAATCAAAATGTCTAGGTCTTATTAAAGAATGTAAATAACAGAGGTATGGAAGGATAGAGAAAAAGGCTGAAAATGTATCTCAGAGAGGGTCTCATCCATTCTTCTGTCTGAGGTCAGCAACGTTTTTAGCATGATGCTCTTTACACAGTTCCTTCCATTGTTCCTATTTTGGAGTTCTTTCAAAGACTTAGCTATTTACTTAAGGGATTAAATGGGAGCTTAAGTAGTTTTGAAATCCAGATCTGGAGTTTTACATAATTATCAAAACTTTCTTAGTAAGAAGGAGACAGGAAAAAAAAAAAAAAAAAGAGGAAACATTAACTACTTAAGCAAGTAGCTGGGTTTTAATTAATAATAATAATAATAATGTAAAGCAGTAGCAATAATATTAGCAGCCAGGTCCCATTAACAAAGGCATACGTCATCACCCTAAAGTTTTCTGTGCTGTTTCATTCACACTCGGTCCAAGGATCTACTCTATGCAAAACCTATTTACTGCATACATGTTATATAACAAAAATCTTTATCATGCATAGAAAGAAAAATATGCTGTAATTTTTCCCCACACCTATCACATGTATGGCATCAAACAATGAGGTAGCAGGATGCGGCTTCAAGCTAACCCTACAGCAAAAAGTAAATCAAGAACCATGCTGAAGTTAGTAGAAAGATCCTGGATTTTTATTACTACAGATGAAATCAGAGTCTGTTTCATCATGTGTGTGTCTTTCCCAAATATGAAAATATAATTTTGACCATAAACTGAAACTGGAGACAAAGCTTGAGCAAAGCTTCAGGAAGAAGTGTTCATTTTATTTTAAATCCTAACAGTGCCCAGAAGTCACAACACTAAAGCGTATTAAAATGTCTTGCTGCTTTTATAGCAAAACAATTAACCCTAATTTAGGAAAGTGTCCTCTCCCCTCTCCCTGAGTCACTTAAGGACAAACAGAATCTGAAAACGCAGTTCAGCCTGCTCTATTGTAAAGATTTCACAATTGTTAATTTTTTTTTGTCTGAAACTCTAGAATGCAAATGAACACAAACAATATCACAGAATGACAGATTCTCATTCCTAAACAGAACTGTTTAAAATTGTATTGGGTTTGCATGAGAAGGTTTTGGTAGGGGGGGGGGGGGGGCGGGCTACTGGGGTGGCTTCTGCGAGGAGCTGCTAGAAGCTTCCCCTGTGTCTGACAGAGCCAATGCCAGCCGGCTCCAAGACGGACCTGCCGCTGGCCGAGGCCAAGCCCATCAGTGACTGTGGCAGTGCCTCTGCGATAACAGAGTTAAGCAGGGGAAAAAAACTGCTCTACAGCAGCAAATGGAGCTGGAGCGAGGAGTAAGAGTGTGTGAGAGAAACAGCCCTGCAGACACCAAGGTCAGTGCAGAAGGAGGGGGAGGAGGTGCTCCAGGTGCCGGAGCAGAGATCCCCCTGCAGCCTGTGGTGAAGACCATGGTGAAGCAGGCTGTCCCCCTGCAGCCCATGGAGGATGATGGTGGACCAGATATCCACCTGCAGCCCATGGAGGACCCCACAGTGGAGCAGGTGGATGCACCTGAAGGAGGCTGTGACCCCGTGGGAAGCCCACGCCAGAGCAGGTTTGCTGGCAGGACTTGTGACCCCATGGGGGACCCATGCTAGAGCAGTTTGCTCCTGAAGGTCTGCACCCAGTGGGAGAGACCCACCGTGGAGCAGTTCATGAAGAACTGCAGCCTGTGGGACAGACTCATGCTGGAGAAGTTCACGGAGAACTGTCTACCGTGGGAGGAACCCCACACTGGAGGAGGGGAAGAATGTGAGGAGTCCTCCCTCTGAGGAGGAAGGAGTGGCAGAGACAACATGTGATGAACTGACCACAACCTCCATTCCCTGTCTCCCTGTGCCACTGTGGGGCAGGAGGGAGAGAAATTGGGAGTGAAATTGGGCCTGAGAAGAAGGGAGGAGTGGAGGGAAGGTGGTTTTAAATTTGGTTTTATTTCTCATTATCCTACTCTGATTTTATTGGTAATTAATTTCCCCAAGTCAAGCCTGTTTTTTCCATGACAGTAACTGGTGAGTGATCTCTCTTTGTCCTTATATCGACCCATGAGCCTTTCATTGTATTTGTGTCCCCCTGTCCAGATAAGGAGGGAGATTGATAGAGCAGCTTGGTGGGCACCTGGTGTCCAGCCAGGGTCAACTCACAAAATGTTCTTATTTTCTGGAGTGAATCATTCAGAAGGGCCTGGCCTCCTGCTGTCTTGTTTAATTTTTCAGGAAGTCTTCATATTTAGGGGTGATAAAGAAGGGAGAAAGTTTTAGATTCAGAAAATCAGAAAGGATTTTATCTTCTGGAATAGGATAAGGGAAAATGTTACGCTAGTTACAGCACATGAATTACTTTCCATTCCAGGTTTCAATGAAAATTGAGAACGAATGCTGTATTTTTTATAAGTAATGAGTGGGAATATCTTTGTATACTTAATTATAATTTTTCTTACCGTAAAAATCTCTTGAAGATCATTTTAATGTTTTCCATTTAATGAAATGAAATAGGGCCAATTTTAGCTCTTTTTTTTTTTCTCCTTTACTATATGTCATTTCAATAATGAATATCAGACTATTGAGTACAAAGATAGAAAATATCAGTTACTGGCTGTTAAAAGCTACTATCAACTGAAAGAAGACTTTTGTATCAATCAAATAATGTAGTCCTTTTCTCTTCATTTTCCCAAAGAGTCATTTTCCTCTGTGAAGATAGTAGCCTTTTGTGTCATGTAGGATGTCCTGAGACTTATTTGAACATTACCATCTTTATTATGCTATTATGCTTTCCTACTCTTGTTTTTCATTTTTGACAGTATCACCTGCTCTGCCTTCTCACTATCTTTGTGACTCTCCTTGAGAGTTGATGAATAAGATGTGATTATTTCTTGATTCTCCTTCATAAAAATAGTTTCATTGGTTTTTGTTTTATCAACCTCTCTGTCCTTGATATTTTTAGCATCTATATGGGAAATTTCACAACCATGGATAGTAATAAGCAAAACTGATGTTTGCATCTGCCTTTTGTTGTAACTAAAACTTTTTCTCTCCAAATGATATTCAATTTCATAATATAGAATACAGCCTGTGCCTTTTTTTAGATTATTTTTTTAATGAATCTGTCTCCATCATGTTTTTTACCATCTCCAGGCTAGTCAACAATGACTTTTATTCCCAAATACCCACTACTTTACTGGTCTGGGTTTTGTAAATCATGATCAGATTCCATGAAACTACTCTAATTTCAGTCATTTTTTTCAGTAGCTCTGAAACTGATGTCTCAAGGTTTCTATTAAAATTTAATCATCACTGTAACAAATTTCAGGATCTCTTTCCAATTAGTATGATCTGTACTATTTAAAATACTCCTTGGTATTGATCCCTTTGTATTTTCAATGTAACATATTGTATCTTTGGTTGGATATGTTTTCATTGTTTTGTCCTACTGATAATATTAATTTTGACCACATTTCTTAATGATGAGCTTATTTCTGCAATTCTCATTCATGGAATATACCCAAAGACTCCCTAGGCAACTACGTCTAGAGAAAGTAAAGTATGTAAACAATAGTAGTTATGCATTTAATTCTAAAAGTTTAATGAAGACAAAGGCAGGAGCATTCAGAAAATATAGACTCCTACTCAAATGGTTGCAGCAAATGAATGATTTGGACCTAATTTTATCATTGTGTTAGAAGTAAGTCCTTTGTGAACCCTGTAAGATGAGTAATCTGTAAGGCCAATGACTTTTGGAGTGAAGACTGGAATCATAACTTTCTTTGTAGTTCGTATGTTTTGCTATAGATACATTTTGAAAGTAGCAAGGCACCTGATATTGTTACCTGTTAATGTAGTAAATGGATATGAATCAGAGAAAAATATCAATGAGAAATAAAAACTGTCTTATACTAGAATAATAATTCCTGTGCAATTTCTAAGACTGGAAAAGAAGTGTTATTCTCTGGAGTTACTGTCTTACAATGTAGATTATTTGATATTCTTATTATTGATCTAGGCAGGTTAGAAGTCAGTTTTTATTTAATTTGCTAATGACAACTGAATCATAACGTGTGAAACACATCAGCATACATGTAAATCCATAAATGCAAGATAAGAAAGATCCACACTGCATGTGATTTGGAGATATCAAAGTAACAATTAATTGCATTTAAGAAAATGTAATATACTAGTATTACTTGTTAAAACCTAATCCTAAAGATGGGAGAAAAGATATAACAAAATCAATGAAGAGGAGAGGGAAACTTAGGAAAATAGTAAGTTACAATAAAAAGGACTCTGTCAATGATAACAATCTAAAGATATAGTTTGCTATATGATATCATGAACAAGAGGGAAATGGTATTGAAAACACATTTATAATGTGATTGTGGATACAGAACTAATCCATGAGATATTACTGCATTTTATACAGCCTTGCTGGAAGATTATCTGAAAAATTATATGCGATGTCACTACATTAGCATAAAGTCTAAAATTAAACCAAACCAAAACAAAAAACACATCAAATAATAGACAAAGTTATGTAAGGAAGGAATATCAGACATAGCTGTAAAGCTTAAGTAAAACTTATTTATAATCCAGGAAAGAAAAAAATCACTAGAGGTTTAATTATCCATCTGTCTCATCCTTCTATCTTAAGTACTTCTGAGGATCCAATCGTTATGGTATCCAAGGACCATATAAGCCTTTATTATAGTGTATCAGTGCTTTCAAAGAAATTATAAATGAAAGAAAAAGATGCTGGGAAGACTTTCGTGGCATTGTTTTGTAAATCTAATAAAGCCTGTTTCAAATAGTGGCAGCAGAGCTGATATCTCTCCCATTACAAACCCTGTCAGAGCTGCTTTGGAGTCCCACCACAAACCGAGCATACATTTGCTGTGGTTCCTTGGTTATTTTTATTGTATATTTGGAATTATTGCCCTTAGAAAGTGATCATTGTTTAGGGCCCAGCAACATTTTAGTACAGTTCATGGTTTACCACATGCTTTACAGGATGTTGGATCAAATACTTAGCAAGCAAACTATCAGCAAACCATTTCTGGATTTATTGCACTGTATTAATAATTGAGTGACTCATTTTCTGCCCATCGGTTCTGGTAGCTAGTAATTGTTATTAACCATATGTGATTTATCATGGACTTTCATATTATTCTTTAGTTGTAGCATTGCAGAATTCACAGATTCCTATCAGGTCGGAATCCATTTGCATTGTATACAGTAAAACACAGAAAAAAGACAACCTTTGCCCTGATCAATCTATAAATGGTGAAAAAGTCAAACACAGAAAGATGATTGAAAAGTTGGAATGTAAATTTTGGGAAATTTAACACCAGCAACAACTAAGAAAAAACAAGAACATTATTTTTTGCTCTTGCAAACAATGCATTATTAGCACTTTTTTTTCTCAATATCTTCTTTTACTGATGAGGTTGATTGCATCAAGACTAGGTATAAACCCTTCATATTAACTATTAGTCCACAGCTACATATTCCTGTGTTACTACTGGCTGGCACAAAGATGCCTGCAACTTGTTCAGGCTGCCAAAAGCACTTCAGAGGCCTGCTCAACCTTTAGCAATAAAAAGAAAACTTTTTTCATCCTTGCTGTATATTATGCTCTACCAGTCATTATGCACGTCTCACACTTTTTTCTTTCTAACAGTCTTTTTCTTGTATTGTCTTCTTTTGTTCTTTTTGCACTTTTTTACAGGCTATAAAATTTTATCTGAAATCCGGTGGTTTTATTTCTACTCACATTTTCCTTGGAATGTAAGTGGAATGGAATGGAATATAAGGATTACAGCAGTGATTCACACTCCATCTGTTCCCACAGCTCATTTGCTAGCTTCTGTTTCTGACATGGGTCTATGTCATCTCTTTCATCTGTTTGCTCATTTTGGCACCTCTTGTGTCTCTTGATATTTGACACTATCGAAGTTGCACATGTTTGGATAATGGGATTCATTTACATATTTGAACAAAGATCAATCTACTGATGATCTATACTATACCAGCATCTAACCATGTGTTCTTGATTTGTTAAAACTGGGTTTCTATCCTGTTTTTATACAATGATATTAGCAATGTGATTCAAGTGAGGCTGATCTAGAAAGCTCCAAAACTACTTTCTCATCCTGTGGTATTAAAACACACTGATTTCAAGGACAAACTGAACTGAGTTAAACGCATTCATTGATCTTTCTCAAATTATGTCTCTCCATTCCATTCTAGTCAATAACCTATTTTCCCAGTTTAGCACTGTAATCTGTAAAACATACATTTTTAACAGAGCTTTAGTTAATTCTTTCTGTTGCAGTTAGCACTCTTCAATGTCATGATTCATGATGGTAGTACATTTACACAACTGGGTGATCCTGAGGTGGATTCAAACAAACAGCAACAGCTGGATTTTTTTGTCAAAAGGAGTTCAGATCACCACTTTCCTGATCAAATGTTTGTCTTTTTTGGATACAAGAAGGTATTTCTTGGAGATCAGGTAGTCAGAGCTTGAAGAGGAGTGTAGAAGTCCATGCTATTTTTGGTCTATCTCCACAACAATAGGGTACATTATTGCACAAGTAATTGTACACTAATTTAGTTTAGATCAACAAGGAGGCTAGGTTTCCTAGGCTGTGAGTGTAATTTTCATTCACAGTCACTGTTAGAGAACAGGGAGATCTGACTATATAAATTTAGCCCCTTAAAATGACACACATGAATACACTACTGTGATTGGTGTTTTGGTATTACAGATTGTAATTATTATTGTTTCTGACATTCGATGTTACTCTCCATATTCAGATGAGCTCATTAACTAAAAATTTGAGTAATTACACATATCCTTATTTATGGAAATAAAGACTTGTCCTGCTCAAAAATCAGTGAGTACAGCATTGCATGATCTGGAGGTAACAATCTATAACAGGTACGCTAGTGAAGAACAGACCCATCTCATTTATCTAGTCTCTTATGAAGAAGAGAGTATGTTATATCTGAGACACTTCAATGTCTTTGTGAGTTATTGCAACCAGTTGCTTTTTTGGAATGATAGGGAAGAAATGCATCTTAATTTCAGCATTCAGCATATTGCATTAACCAACAAACTCAGGTTGAGTGGTGCGCTTAATATTCTTTTCTCTCAGACTGAATTTTAAGTCCTTCACAAAGTAACTAATCTTTTATTGTCCTGCATTTTAAAAAATGTATTACACTTCTATGTAGTTTTCCAGCATTTTGAACCATAAAAATGTATAGTTGCATATATATATAGGATGTAGATACCTGTTCATCTTTTTAATATTTAATTGATTTATATATATTATATAGTGTAAATATATATTACCTATATCTATATACAGATCCATTTGCTGTCAGTTCTGATCTCTACATCTTTTTTTCTAGTTCTGCATGTCTTCAAATAAATATATGTGTTGGGTTTGCATGAGAAGGTTTTGGTAGCGGACGGGGGTGCTACAAGGGTGGCTTCTGTGAGAAGCTGCTAGAAGCTTCCCCTGTGTCTGATAGAGCCAATGCCAGCTGGCTCCAAGACGGACCCGCCGCTGGCCAAGGCCAAGCCAATCAGCACCTCTGTGATAACATATTTAAGAAGGGAAAAAAAACAGTTAGAGCTTTTGCAGCCGGAGAGAGGAGTGAGAAGATGTAAGAAACTCTGCAGACACCAAGGTCAGTGCAGAAGGAGGGGCAGGAGGTGCTCCAGGCGCCGGAGCAGAGATCCCCCTGCAGCCCGTGGTGAAGACCATGGTGAAGCAGGCTGTCCCCCTGCAGCCCATGGGGGAAGGATGAGGGGGTGTAGAGATTCCACCTGCAGCCCGTGGAGGACCCCACGCCGGAGCAGGTGGAGGCACCTGAAGGAGGCTGTGGCCCCATGGGAAGCCCACACTGGAGCAAGCTCCTGGCAGGACCTGTGGATCCGTGGAGAGAGGAGCCCACGCCAGAGCAGGTTTGCTGGCAGGACTTGTGACCCCGTGGGGGACCCACGCTGGAGCAGTTTGCTCCTGAAGGTCTGCACCCAGTGGGAGAGACTCATGTTGGAGCGGTTCGTGAAGGACTGTCTCCCGTGAGAGGGACCCCACGCTGGAGCAGGGGAACGATGAGAGGAGTCCTCCCCCTGAGGATGAAGAAGCGGCAGAAACACCGTGTGATGAACTGACCGTAACCCCCACTCCCCGTCCCCCTGTGCCGCTGAGGGGGGAGGAGGTTGAAGCCGGGAGTGAAGTTGAGCCCGGGAAGATGGGAGGGGTGGGGGGAGGTGTTTTAACATTTGGTTTTATTTCTCATTCCTCTACTCTGTTTTGCTTGCTAATAAATAAGATGAATTTCCTCTCTAAGTTCAATCTGTTTTGCTCGTGATGATAATTAGTGAGTGATCTCTCCCTGTCCTTATCTCGACCCACAAGCTTTTTGTTGTACTTTTTCTCCCCTGTCTAATGAAGGAGGGCAGTGATAGAGCGGCTGCAGGGTCAACCCACCACAATATATTAAAAATAATAAGAAAATACAACTACTATAGCTGAGCACTCATTCCTGTGAAACCCAAAATGTATATATACAATAGAAAACCACTGGGAAAATGATCAGATATGTAAAGTAGTTTAAAAAGAAGAAAATGAGATGCAACTGATCTGGTTTCAGCAAAGAAGCAGCAAAACAAATTTCTCAGTAACAGAATTCACCAAAGTGTCTTTTTTTCCCCCCTACCTGACTTTTTAGGAAGACAGGAGTAGTAGGTTTCTGTTTGATCACTAAATCCAAACACCTCCTGCAGTAGTTAGCTGTGTAAGTCTGTTTATGAATTTATTAAGTTAGGAAAGTTGCCAGATCTTAGAAATATATTTACGGTTTATGTGGTAAGTATTTACCAGTGAAACCTAGAAATCCAGATATTTCTTGTGAGACACTTCATGTTAAATTTATACTTCTTAGAGTACTGCTTACTTCTTAAAGTACTGTTGGCTATTCGAGGCTGGAAAGTATTTTGGAGCAGGAAGTATCAACAGTAGACAGATTTACCACAGTACACTTGTAGTATCCATACATTCAGTGAGCACACATAGCCAAGGAGCCCAGAAGGGTGTCAGAGCTTGGTCATAATAGTGAATTCACAATCCCAAGTGAGGTGCTCACAGTAGCATGCAGCCTGGAATAACACTAGCTTCAGAATTGGAACTGTAAGTGTAGAGGTATGATAGAAACTGTGCGTAGGGAATGCCCCGTACACAATTTGGTACCTATTTTACAGCAATAACACAGATGAAGGAGAAGAGGTGAAAGGTAATGTCTACATCTTCATGCAAGGCTGCAAGTAGTTGTATTTTATTAGACAGCACTTTAACACAAAATAAATCCATCTCTTTTATGCTCGGAGACACATTCTTCCTTATTTAATGTCTCTCTGTCTTACACTCTCGGTTGCATAGTAGCCCATATCAAAAAGAGTGACGAAAAGCCCAGTTTAGTCTACCTCTTGAGCTATAAAGCATTTTTCTGGGAGGTAAAGAATGTGTGCTGGATCATTCTCCTGTTGAAGGTATCTGTCCATGCTTCAATATTTTTAAATGCTGTGAAACCAGTAAACTTAACTAGTGATAAAACCAGCGGAGATGGCAACCGCCAATTTCCTTCCTTGATTTAATTAAATGTACTTGCATGTATGCATGCAAGCATTTGGAGGAGATCCATGCCAGAATCCATATGGTTTCTCTAAGTCAAATCAGTTTAAAGTTGGTATAATTTTGTTTATTTAATCTAATTTATCAGAATAAAGTTAATCAAACAATAAATCACATTCTGATTCATGGATTTGGATGATAGGAAGCATTATGAATAAATACTTCTTTATGTGATCTCCAACTGGAAAAAGTTTTGTCCACTGAGAAGAATATTTTGTGCATCTTGAGGCACTATTTAGCCCATTAGCTCCTAGTGCTCATGCTGAATTTATGCATATATATTGTTTTAAGTAATTTTTGTCTGTCTGAGTACAAAGTTTTTCAAAGGACAAAATCTGGCAATGCAATAACAAAAGATCAGTCTTTTGTTCCCCAGACATTGAAAAAAAAGGAATGTTAAAGAAATATTAACAGTATTCTTGATATTGAGAGTTTAAATTGATTTTTCCACTGTGAATTAATATCCAAAGTGCTGGAGAATGGAATATATGGTTATGGTTTTCACTTACTTTTCAATATTTAACATACCATTTTACCAGCTTTCTGCATGCATAATAACAAGGCTATTTTCTTCTAAAGGCACAATATATTATAGACTTTCTTTCTCTTTTTTTTTTTTTCTCTTTAATGTAAATCGTTCTTCTAAGTAAGCATACAGACTTGCTTGCCAAAGTTCTATAGACCTATCTAGAAGACTAGTTTGAACTTCAGTGATATCGATTGATGTCAGTAGTTTGATTTCAAGGTCTAGTCAGTGACATAGCATTACAATAGAAACACTGGACAAGTACCCAGAAATTTTTTAAAGTGTCAGAATGGGTAGGAAGACCCTAAATGTACTACCTGAATTTCGCTAACCTTATTTATTGTAAAGAGACAGGTTGGTGTAGCTGCAGTCACTTTTAAGGTGTTGTAGAATATTGAGGTAGATGAGAGTTGAATGTCCATTGTTCTGAAGAATGAAATCATTTTGTGTGAATGCAAAGATAGTAGCCATATGCTCCTTGCACAGGTGCTAACAGACTGAAGAAGACTGAGGTTAGTTATTGTCATCCAGTCAGTGCTCTGCCTCCGGGATCTCTCACAAGTTCCTTTCAGTAGTTCAGCCCGAATTACCTACCTTTTCTGCTTCCAATCCATGGAGCTGTTACTCCAGATTAGAATCACTGGATAATTCAGGAGAGACCTGAAGACATCTCTAGGCTAACTGCTTGCTCAAAGCAGGGTCAACTATGAGGTCAGACAGGTTGCTCAGAGCTATGCGGCTGGGTCTTGAAAACCCTGAAGGATGGAAAGACACAACACAAATGCTCTGGGCAACATGTTCCACTGCTTGACTGTTCTCATGGGGAAAAAGTTTCCCCCTATGTCAGACTGAACATACCTTGTTTCATGCCCACTGTGTCTCACCCTCCCACTGCACACCACTGTAAAGAGATTGCTCCTGTCTCCGTGATGACTTCCCCGTAGGTAGGGAAGGTTGTTGGGCTTTTCTCTAAACTGATCAAGCCCAGTTCCTTCAACCTCTCTTCACAGATGAAGTAGTCTGGTCCCTGACTGTCCTGTTCTTGTGACTTTACACTGAACTTGCTCCAGTTTATCAATGTCTGTCTTGTACTGGAGTAACAAGGGAAGGGCAAAACTCTAGATGTAGCCTAACAGATGTTGCTTAGAAGGGATAATCACTTCCCTTGACCTACTGGCTGTGCTCCTATTAATACAGACCAAGATTGACCTTCCTTGCTGCCAGATGAAGGATGCATGCAGGCATGCTGCCTGCTGGCTCATTCCCAACTTGCTGTCAGCCAGGACCCCCCAGGCCTTTTCTGCAAAGCTGCTCCCCAGCCAGTCAGTTCCCAGCCAGTGTTTTTGCAAGGGATTGCTCAAAGTCATGGTACAAACTGAAGAGCTTCTCAAGTTCTGTATATATTTAGGGAGTATTTCTGTACTGGGCATGCGCATTATTTATCAAAGAGATGAGATTGCTACTCAGTTGGCTATTGACAATGGAATAAATAACTCAATATAAGGCATCCGGTAATAAAGCTGAATAAGAAAGCAAGATAGTCATTATAGTGAAAAAGTATGCGACTTCTATAAGCAGCCAGCAGCTGGATGAGCAAAGTAGACAATGTAACCGGTTTTTTTAAGCCCCAACACAAGCTTATAGTAAAGAGAACATTCTCTTTGAGTTCTTCAAACACAAAAAATGCAAAGATCTCTGAAAAAATTGAGGGACTTTTACTCATTTGCTTGCCATTTGTTTCTTGCTCTTTAGTATGCAGCTGCTCGTTCTTACAAAGTTTGCAGAAGTTCAATGTCATGTGTCAGTCATACAAACCATTGTTAACTGATATAGAATCATAAAATCATAGAATCATAGAATGGTTTGGGTTGGAATATCACTCATGTAGAACCATATTCCCTATTTAGACTGTTACTGAATAGACATTCTATCCATCAAATGATGATCTGTGAAGTTACGATCATTATACTTAAAATTTAAAAAAGCACTAATTAGACCTGGTAAAAAAGAGAGCTATGGATAAAACCAAAAAACATAAAGGTCATTTACATATACAAACAGAACCATGAGTCCTAAAAGTTGAATAAAAAGGACTTAATTAGCTTTGGAGAAAAAATTGAATAGTCTGACGGAATTATTTCTTCCACCAGGATGGTAGAAAGCAAGTCTTTCAGGTTATATCCTTTACAATGCTAAAAACAGAATCAAAGCAGGAATTAATTTGTGTTAGAGCTAGATGGAGAGTAATCACAGCAATCCGCAGGTTATATTTTCATCTTGAAAGTGCAGCAGTGTTCCACACACAGCATAGTTAATTGCTCAAGGTTGTTAATCCAATTATTACAATAATAGATACCGTATATGTAACTATCTGTTTAAAAAAAAAAAAAAGGAAATTTTGCTGCCTTCCAAAAGACAAAACACAAGTGAGGTATATTTAAAAACACAGAATCATATTTCAGTAAATGCAATAGACTGAAATCTGAGAAAGTTAGGAAAACTACTGACTTTACCACAGTCAGTCCTTGTTGTTTCAGTGTATTTTGTGATTCTGGTAAATCATATAATCTTACAGTATTTCTTTCTCTTTTCTGTAAAAATTTAAATAATAGGTCCGTCCTGTCTATTTGGATGCCAATACTGAGTGGTACAGAGTTTGTCCTATAGCACACTTTAATAGTGTGTCTAACAATATATGGCTAATGATATTGTTGCTACAAGATGCACAATGACATATTAATTATTAATAATCATCATCCTCAGTATCTCTTAGAAAGGAAAAAAATTCTGTATAGCCTCAAAGAAGTAAGCAGTTAAATCATATGGCTTGATAAACTCCTTAACAACTCCTTTTGAGAGGAGATAAAATGAGTTAAAGGAGCACAAGTTCCAAGGATTCTGATCTAAGCTTTCCTTGCCATAAAGCATGCACTGCCATGTGGTAAAGGCACTCGTAGCAATTACGACAGCAAGCCAGATGACCTCTGGGTGGATAAGAATAATCCCATGTAAGTCTGTATTGCACTGAATAACACTTATCTATGGTATTAAAATGCTGGTTTAAGTTTGCTGGTCTGGAATTTCCCCTCTGCAAAAAATTTGCTTTCGGTTCTTATATACCTTATATAATGATGTCAAGTTTGATTTCCTGCCTCATACTCATGATTTCAGGTTTCATTACAGAGATTCACTTTCTGCTCTATTGAATAACCAAAGCTAAGAAAAACTGAGATAAAAGATTTTGTACAAGAGAAAAAAAGACGTGAATGTGAAGCTAACAAGCTTTGAAATGAAGACATTGGGAAGACTGCTGAAAGAATCCTTAAATTCTTTAAGCCACAATAAAACTTGTGCTGCCTATGACATAGGATTTTAAGTCTTTTCCAGGTTTAAAATATTAAATCTTTTGTCCTATTACAAACACAGCAAGAAAGAAAGTGATAGTGCTCAGATTACGAATACAACTTTACTCCATTTATCTGAAATGCCTTTTATAAATCTTCTACACTTGATCAGATCAAACTGACGTCGTCTGAGCGCTTCACTTCCACAGCTGGTGCTGGGATAGAATGACAGTGCAGACAGATCGTGATAAAACAAAGCAACTGCTTTGGCTATTTTATGGTCTTCCATCATCACAACATTGGAGTTCCCTAACATTTTAATACATGTATTAAAACAATACTGGTTGGTTGTTGAGCAGATTTTATTATATGCAAATTTTTAGCTAGAAAACTAAGGCCAAAACATATAGAATGATTTGCTGCTGTCACACAAAAAGTCTATGATAGGGGGAATATTGGAGTTTCTTCAAAGAAACCGGTAAGGATCATAATCATTATACTATCCTTTCTCTCTGCTGTAAATAGTGGTGAGACGTACCAGCTACTGTTCTGTAGAGAGGGCAGTAACTACAACAGTGCATCCCTTGCAGGTCTCAGATGACCGTCTTTATGGCCCATCTCCATGTTCAATGAGTTACATTCTGGGGATGAATCAGGAACTGAGATGATATCTGTACTGTACTTCCATGAGCAGACCTGAGAGCACCCCTAATAAAAAACACGATTGATCATTTGCATTGCACAGCTCCTCTACAGGTATGGCAGACTAGATCCTCTCCATCATGTATTTGATTCAGAAACTTACTGAGATACACAGCTACTTCATGGCAGCCAGATATATCTGACAGATAAGACTAAGTGAGCATAAGGGTTTCTAAGCTTCTGTAAAATTTATACCTCTTTCTGACTACCCTCAGTAGTCTGGGACTAAACCGCGTCAGGTGCTAAAATCTCTCATTTCAAGGAGCTTTGTGTTTGTCCAGGCATTACGTTAATGTGAATTCAGACTATGAAAAGCTACATGTAATCAGACTTTACCAGATTGCATTTTATTGAAAAGGCTTGGAAAAGCATATCACCCTTGAGAGGAAAACATTGGAACATAACAAGGTTAACTGCATTGTTGCAGGGATACCTCCTACCTGCTGAACACATGCTTATATGTAGCGTTAACGTGCTCCATCCTACATCTAGTCAGCTATGTCAAGAAGCAGCATTCCTGTTGGCATGCTGTTAACTAGTTAGACATGATTCCTGGGAAAATGGTAGCATTCCCATAGCATTATTGTACAGCCCCCTATATTTCAGCACACTGGTGTGGTCCTTCTTGCCACTACATGGGTTCAAGTTGGGAAGCCAAGGACAGAAAGGGTTTCGTTTTGTCTGACCTCATCAAGGACCGGATGTCCCAGCACTGCTAGGGACAGAGGACAAAGCAAGAAGGTAGAAAACTGCATATAACAGTAAAGACAATAGAGACTGATATATATATTTGAGTGCCAACATGCTTGATACTGTTTTCTACAAGACTGATTATGGCAGCTGCAGACTTCTGGAAATGTATGGGTATAATGTAAATCTGTAGACAAAGAGCAGGTTGAGGAAGACTTTGCACTATGATACGTTTACTCACCTCCAGAAGGTTTGGTTACTAGCAAACCTGAAATGTTAAATTTAACAGGAGCTCTGAGGTTATGGTGTCTCTGTGAGCAGCTACCTCTACTGATTTATTTTTTTTTACCAGATTGAACAGGTAGCGAGGAGAATTTCTGTCTATAATTTACTTCAGTAAATCTTTCCATAATGGTATTCCTTACATAGAGAGGTAATCCATCAATTTTGGCCCGAAGGAGCAAATGTTAGTGAAGTTTGCTATCATAATAGCTACAGTTGATTTTTCTGTGTTTTCTACAATTATAATGATGTGATTGCAAAATGCTAAGATCAGGATAATTTTATAATGAAGAAGAAATGCCATTAGGTACACTTTCCCATCTGTAATTCTTTTAGAAATGTCTATTTTGCAAGAAAACCACTTATAAAGCATGCTTTATGTTGTTAATGACTGGCTGTATTTCTATAAAAGCAGTGAGCCAAGAAAGCAAAGAGAGGAAGTAAAATCAAACTGTGCACTGAAAAAAAACTTATACCTTTTTCCAGCTGTCTTTAGCATATGAAAGGAACAAGACTAGATTTCAGGGAATCAAATTGTCTAATTATTTATCTATATCTACTCTTCTGTCTGCCTATCAAACCCAGAATTTGTTGTGTTTATTTTCCCATTCAGTTATTGCCCTCAAGTGATGATCCTGTTTCAGTTTTGTTAATTTAAGTGTATATATTTCCTTTGAATTTATAAACCCATGAAGTTTTTTAAACAAATAAACCCTTGTGATTTAGATATAATGGAATTTAACTTGCTATCTTGTATTTTTTTATAGCTTTGTGAATCTAAGGAACTTTTCTTCAGAGCTGATGTTAAATAGAGGGTTTTTTTCAAATTAATTTAACTAAAATATAATTAAATCTTATCAAACGAGCTAACTAGGAATTAGTCTGAAATTTGTTAGAGCCACAATCAAGTCAGAATGGATTCTGTGCTCCTTAACATGCAAAATTTCAGTCAAAGTTAGTATAAAACTAGAGTGATTTTCAACTTGTATTTATTTTAAAATATTAAAGCAAAAGGCAAAAGGCTTGAAGCAGCATTATATATATTAAACAACTACCAAAGGTATTATGAAATAACTTCCTCTCTGAAAAATGCATGTTTCTTTAAAAACTCAAAAAGAAACAACTATTTTAACATTGGCTGTTATTGCTATTATTACATTGGGGAAAAAAAAAAAAAAAGAAAATAGTATATTTGGTTGTCTAATTAAATATAAAAATGGAGCTATAATTTAAAAATTCAGTCAACTTGGTTAAAATAAAATTACACATCCTACTTTCTGGTCCCTTAGAGACAGGCAGTAATATTTATGTTCCTCTTGAGATGTGATGCATAGCCATGGCTCTTTGCAGAAACACTATACACCGCATTATACTTTTTCTAATGCTCAGAGTCCTTTCTTGATAATGTAGAACATTTGTACTCGACAATAAATGTGAGTCCCATATTTAATTTAGAATATCTGACTTTGCCTTTTCTAATATTCATTTCTGACAGTTCTAAGAAAAAAAAAAAAAGAAAGAAAGAAAAAAAAGTTATTTTTGTCTCTATGGACCATTAAAATGCATCAGACAAGTGAAACTGATGGTTCTACAAGAACTTACAGGAACAGTATGGGAAGGGGTGAAAAGACACAGATAGCCTGTGCAGGTTATGAACAAGATTGTGTGATATGGTTGCCTAAAACTGGAAGTCTCTAGACCTTATGGTGTCAGGATCAATTTCCATCCTTTGTTGCTAGGACATCTAGTTGATTTGTATTCGTGTTGATACTACAAGGACTGGGCTTAATGGAAGCCAGTAGACTCGATTTCCAAAATATTATTCTACTCCATGCAGGTGTCTATTGATGACACATACATTTGGTCAGTTCTTTTGACTCCATTGGCTGTGTTGGTGGTGTATTGACTCTAATAACTCACTTGGCTTCCATACGGACACCAATCTGTGAACACCTAGAGATCAGTGATTTAAGATGCAACTTAAATTTCAGCCCTATTGTCATAGAGTGATCTCGCCATGAGGGAGCCATGGGATAGGTTGTGCAAATCTGAAGTGCAACTTGTTTAACAACTTCACTAGTCTGTTTAGGATTAGTGTACAGTGCCAGTGCAAAGTGTAATTGTGGCTCATACGGAAGTATTCTGAACTAGCTAGATCTGATTGCAGGAGCTGTATTACGAAAGCAGCAAAAAACCTGACTGTGCTTCTGGCTTGGCCTGAGCAACCTCTCTGAAGTTTATAGTTTCATGACTATCTCACTTTACATGAGAGAAGGGAACAAAGGAAGGTGAAGAGACACAGAAAGGGAATTGCCTGTATTATTCTCTTACCAGCTGACTCAAATGTTTCCAGTATAGAAATACTAGAAATATAGTAGGTGCATTTTTGCCAAATTTGAGAAGACACTTCATTTCTTCTCAGAATTGGTTTCCTTTAGCTACATTTGATAACAAGTTGTTTAGGATAATTTCAAACAGTATATTGGAGCAGTTTGGAGGCACTTTTACTGCTGATCAGAAAATATTCCTAGTTTTTAACATCTTTTTCTGACCTCTCTTTTTTATTTTTGTAATACTAATCCTCTCTCTTCTATTGTCAGCTAAATTAGATTTTTTTTTTCCTCCTACTTTTCATCGCCCCCACATGAATACTCTTGACCACAAACAAAAGTATGCTTGACCAAACTTACTAGGGCTTTTAAGAAACTGATTTCTTCAAATTAACATTAGACCTTCAGTTAAATCTTGCCCTCAGATAATTTGACCCAGTTCTATAGTGCAGGGATTCTAATGATGATAAAAAGAGGCTTTAATTTTTAGTATTCTCACAGCAATGACAAAACAACCCACCTATACAATCGCTCTATAGGAATGTTCAGTCAATTGAATGCCAGCACTGAATGTGTTCTCCTCAAGCTTCTGTTTCTTTGTGGTTTTATTTATTACTGAGGCCTTCATTTTTTGTTTTTGTTTTGCTGTTGTTATTTACAATCATTTTTATCTACCTAATTTTATTTGATGTTCAGGAAAACATTCTGTTTTCAAATTTAAACTGACTGAAAACTCTTTTCCTACTGCTGTTCTTCAATAGATGCAATTAAATTGTTATATAGTCAAAATTCTCAGTGTGATAACACTGTAACAATATACATATTAATATTCTGAGATAAATTACTTGAAGACTAAAATAATAATTATTTTCCAGAGTAGCTTAAGCAAAAATACACAGTTCAGCATAGTCTATATTTGTATCTGCTTCTCTGGATAAGTTATTGGCACCAGCTTCCCATTGATCTGTTGAATCTTGCAGATTCAGGGAATCAACTTTAAAAGAAACCAACCAACCAACCAACCAAAAAAACCCAAAAAACCCCAAACAGAACAACAGCAGATCTTCTTTTCTAACCTACTCTGTTTTCTACTCCATGTGTTTAAAAAACTCACCATTACTTTTTTTGTTCTAAGCTGTCTACATTCTTTAGACCATAAATTCTTCAGACCATAAATTCTTTATTTCTTGATCTAATAATAATGGAATTGATCATATATTTATTCAAGCTGAGTATGTATCCTTGAGAACATTCTTGTCATTAATTATAAACGCTGAGTACACAGCAAAGTACACATCCAAAAGTGGTTGAGTCAGTCCAATTAGGATTTTCTTTTATTTGATGTCAGTAAACTTTTACTAAAGTCAATCACTATTAATAGTCAGCTCTCTTAATATCTTTTTCATTTTGCAGCCAGACTGCACTGAGGAAGTACTCTTGGGCATGAAGTATTTAGAATGAGAAAAATCCAGTTAGGAGGGACTATCTTCTTCTTAACACATATGATTACTGAAATATTTAATTTTTCTTCCATTGTACAGACTGGCTTCACAAATATTCAATATAGATTGAGATCTTAGTTCTTTTCCTCAGAGCATTTGATAACCTGGCTCTCACCTAATATCTTCAAAGAACAAAAAGAAGACAAGAATTTTACTTCCCTAGTAGTATGAAACTGTATGTAGTAAAGCAAAATTAATCTGTTCAGCCAACAGGACTTAGGATTCAGTCCAAGACTGTGGAAAAGGAACGACGGACCATTAGAAATGACATTGCTTTCTGCTCCTGTACAAGAATGTATTTATTCATGGGACGATAGGACAATTCAGGTTGGAAGACACATCGGAAGATTTCTAGTCCAACCTCCTGTTCAAAGTAGGGTGGGTTATGAGATCAGACAAGATTTCTCAGGGTTCGATTCAGGTCTTGAAAACCTTCAAGAATGCACCACCTCTCTGGACAGCCTGTTGCACTGCCTGACTCATTGTCAGGAAGAAATTTCTCCTTATATCAGTCTGAACCTCTCTTTTTTCAATTTGTGTCTGTTGTCTCATCTTTCTCATGCCATGCCTCACTGTGAAGATGCTGGCTCCAACATCCTGATAATCTTCCCATAGGTTTTGGTGGGCTGTTGTTTGGTTCACCAGAAGCCATCTCTGCTCTAGGCTGAACAAGCTCATTTCCTGGAACCTCCCTTCACAGAGCAAGTGTTTCAGCCCCCAAATGTCATTGTGGCCCTGTGCTGAACTTGCTCCCATTTGTCACAGAACCATAGAATGGTTTTGATTGGAAGGGACCTTCAAAGATCATCTAGTTCCAGCCCCCTGCTGTGGGCAGGGACATCTTCCACTAGCTCAAGTTGCTAAAAGCCCCATCTAACCTGACTTTGAACACTTCCAATGATGGGACACCCACAGCTTCTCTAGGCAACCTGTTCCAGTGTCTTACCATCCTCATAGTAAAGAATTTCTTCTAGTTCAAAACTGTTACCCCTTGTCCTGCCACAACAGGCTCTAGTAAAATCTCTGTTTTTCATATAAGTCCCCTTTAAGTACTGAAAGTCCACAATAAAGTTTCCCCAGAGCCTTCTTTTCTCCAGGCTAAACAACCCCAACTCTCTCAGCCTTTCTTCCTAGGAGAATGTCTGTCTTTTACTGGGGGATCCAAAACTGGATGCTGTGGTCATCTGGCAATTGTTTAGAGGCAGATAATTACTTCCATTTATTCAGCTTAGCTTTTTCTAATATTCTCTGAGCAGGTATTCTTTACCCAGTGGCACTATTAAAGATGTGTCTCCTCTGACTCTGTGTACTGTATCCCCTAAATTTTCCCATGTAGTAATGAATGTATTTTATGTCCCCTACTTTTTTAACTAAGGAAATGGCAACACATGCTGTGGTTAGTTTGGAGATATGCATAATCTAATTGACCATATTGTAAATTAATGTTGGTTTAATCTATAGTATTTCATTCTCAGCACACCCTAGATCACATTCAAAGGTGATGTTGCCACCTTTAACAAATTTAGCAAAACCAGATATGCATAGCTGCTGAAAGAGCAGAAGCAGAATGTAACGGGATAAGCAGTAGGAAATAAGAAAAAGAAATCCCAGTTGTAGCTGTGTAAGCTTTAGTTCTAGAAAAGTACATAATTCACCTTTCCAGCACAAGGAAAAAAGCCTATTGTGATCTCCCTGTTCATTGTCAGAGCTGATCATGAGATACATACTAATCCTAACCAAGAAAATCACAGAGACATTTATAAAAGCTGAAGCTACTGTTAAGACATAAGACCTCTTACCTTTCGGTTACTGTATAATGTATGGATAGCATAGCTCTTGTCAGAAGCTGTATTTTTGCATCAGATGAAATAGCAGGATATCTAAACTAGCAACAGCCTCACTCCTCTTCAGTGTCTCCACCAAACACAATATAGAAAAATAGCACATCCTGCTATATGGGGAGGCGGGGAGGCTGGAAACATGAAATTAACTCAACTTTCTGGAATAAAGTGAGATGCAAAACAATCACGTTTCACCTCTGAAGCTTGTATCATCAGCATAAAATCTGCCTATTACCTGATTTCTGTTGTGCAGTCAGACATAGTTTGCTATTCATATAGTTCAATGTAACACAGAAGCACAGGATACAGTATGATCTTAGACTATAAAAATCTGTTGTAAATAACTAGTAAGTGTGTCTTGCCATGCTGTTTTTGGTTTTGCACATGTAAATACACAACTGTTGTTTTTGCTCACCATACCAAAAAATTATTGAAGTGTATAAAATTTCTTTAGAAAAAATGTTACCCTTTTTTAACACAAAAAATTTATTTTGATAATGAACAATTGTTCATCACTAATGAACAAAATGTTTTGTTTGACCCAAACTTCAATACTTTCTTTAGTTTTCAAGCTTTAAAATAAAGTTAAATTGAAAAGGTCCATTTAGAAACTTTAAAATATTCCAAATTCTGTAGAAGGTAATGTGTGTCTTGCTCATCTCCTTACTGCTTTCTTGGGATATATCAAACTGTTTAGTCAGTTCCTAAATCTAGAATGAAAGTCAATGTTTAATACTGACATTTAGAAGTATTCCTCAGTTTCTGATTGACATACATTGTTCTCCTTTGTCGGTTCTATATCTTCCAATAAATAGAAGACACAGTCATGTTGTGATAGATGATTAATTCTCTTTAATTTTCATGCAAAAAATGTAGGAGAGTTCACCCTGAAAACAACTCACTTCTAGACATAGGCTGTGGTTGACAGATTCCCTCTTCATAGACTATGGAAGAGTTAAAGTATAAAAATCATTGAAATGGGAGATGACACTTTATCTGCTCAACTGAAGATTGTGAAGATCTAAGGACATCAGTAGTAGAAATATATAGGAAAGTGAACATAAACAAATTTTTTAACTGAAAAAATAATATATGTTAGCAATATTTTCCTTTTTACAAAAGAGCGAGAGAAGATTCATACATGATAATTTGCTTAATATATTTTAGAAAGTACATAGAAATCATTTTATACAAAAACTTAACTAGAACAGAATGTTATAGCTGATTTTGAGAAATGCTAGAGAATCTCTTATACTACATACTGTTAATTTTACACAACACAAACAGATTTTAACATATTTTTATCCTGGATCAATTTCTTTTCCTCTTCTCAAAATTTCTCTAATTTCTTGCAAATAATGTGAAATTAATTCCCACTATTCAAGACTACAGTAAAAACGTGTCATTCCAAACTACAGCATGTCTCTTGAGAGACACATTTTTATGAACCTGTAGCTGATGGGCTGTAACAGGCAATAATTGATACCTTTTTTTGTGGTTTTACATTTGAAACATAGGGCATAGAATTTAATTGGCCTCCTGCACTGCTGTTCATAGATATCTATTATGTCAGAAAACCACATTGTATAAATGTACCTACACTTACGAAGCTAAGTACTTCAGAGTTACACATTTTCCTGTTGTTGTTGGACTGATACAGTGAGGTTGTACTGCTCTAGTGGTTAGAACCCTTCTTTCTAGCTTTAAATCTAGCACATTCACTTTTTTTTTTTTCAGTTTGAGGATAATATTAATATTAATCAATACTGCTGTTTAGAATTTCTGCTTGCTTGGTATTTACCTTCATGAGTTTGGAGAGAGTATTCATGGGTAGGCTACATGAGCCAGTTTTTTTTTCTTTTTTTTTTTTTTCTTTGATAAGTTTTCCAATGCTGATAATATAGTAATTTTCCTTGCAATTGATGTCATATTTGTTTTGCTCAAAATAAAATATATTCCAACTGAAGCTTGCACAATCACAATTCAATCACATTTCCATTTGTCTACTGGAAATAGCTTGAATGATATAGCCTAGGATTGCATCTGCTTTTTTAGACATTTTTCTTTGCCAAATTGCCTTTGTAATTGTGATATTTCCATCATGTCTTTCATGATAAGACAGAAAAGTCAACAACACATTATTCTTCTGTTGAAGATGAGAAATGAAAAATTAAGTTACCTTACAACACTGTTGTCCAGTTACAAAATGTATATCACTCTGTGTGTACACATATATATATATAACTACATATAATGTATGTGAACATATTCACAGGAGAAAAATAACTAACATTAGTATTCAATTATACTTTTATGTTTTAGACAAGTTGCCAAATTCTGATTTATTTTACGGAATGTAAAGCTGCTGCCAATGCCAAAAAAATAAGAGATTCCAGTTTATTCTGATTCCATAATCTGGTTTTACAAACGTAGCAGATGATTGTAAATATATATTTATGTCTATATAGCTTGTTTCATAGTATTATCCAAAATAAAATAATTTTACAAAAAGTATTACATAGCAATTATATAAAACATGAAATAAAGGTCCACCTTGGATATATACTTTATAGTTTTTGAAAACATCAAAGTGACTGTACTATAGCATATATGCAGTCCTGAAGGGCAAAGGAGTCCAGAAAAGCTGGACATTCTTCAGGAAGGAAATCTTAAAGGTGCAGGAGAAGGCCGTTCCTACATGCTGAAAGACAAGCCAACAGGAAAGAGGACTAGCCTGGCTGAACAGAGAGCTTTGACTGGAACTCAGGGAAAAAAGGAGAGTTTCTGATCGTAGTAAGGGGCAGGCAACTCAAAAGAACTACAAAGATGATGTGAGGTTATATGGGGAGAATATTAGAAGGACTAAAGCCTAGCTAGAACTTAATTTGGTTGCTGTGGTAAAAGACAATTAAAAATATTTCTATAAATAAATTAACAACAAAAAGAAGACTAAGGAGAATCTCCATCCTTTATTGGATGTTGGAGAAAACATAGTGACAAAGGCTGAGGAAAAGGCTAAGGAACTTAATGCCTTCTTTGCCTCAGACTTTAATGGTCCTGACTTGTATCAGGAATAGTGTGGCCAGCAGGACTAAGGAAATGATTGTCCCCCTGTACTCGTCACTGGTGAGACCTTACCTCAAGTGCTGTGTTCAGTTTTGGGCCCCTCACTACAAGAAAGACATTGAGGTGTTGAGTGCATCCAAAGAAGGGCAATGAAGCTGGTGAAGGATCTAGAGCACAAGTCTTATGAGGAGGGAACTGTGTTGTTTATCCTGGAGAAAAGGAGGCTGAGGGGAAACTTTATTGCTCTCTACAAATACCTGAAAGGAGGTTGTAACCATGTGGCTGTTGGTCTCTTCTCCCAAGTAACAAGCAACAGGACAAGAGGAAACGGCCTCAAATTGCTCCAGGGAAGGTTTAGATATTAGGAAAAAATTCTTCGCCAAAAGGGTTGTGAAGCATTGGAACAGGCTGCCCAGGGAAGTGGTTGAGTCACCATCTCTAGAGGTATTTAAAGGATGTGTAGAAGTGGCACTTAGGGTCATGGTTTAGTGGTGGACTTGGCAGTGCTAGGTTAACAGTTGGACTCGATGATCTTAAGGATCTTTTCTAACCTAAATGATTCTATGATTTTATAATATGTGACATGTGAATTATTGTGGAATTCTTCTGTGAAATTTCCATCTAGCAATTCCACAGCAGTATGTCTGTACCAGGCAGGAGGTATCTAAAATTAGCCTTGGAAAAAAAATTTCTACCAGGTGAAAACTCTTTTGTTTTAGAAGATTTAAGATACCAAATCATTCTCTTCAGCTGTAGGACTTTAATGTATTTTTTACTCTGGAAAGAGGCAAATGGAGAAGTCTAGAGGATGCTAATACTGAATCACTGGAAAAAAATTCTGGGGGACCTCATGTTTTTTATTTGAACTAAAAATAAATGTCAGTATTGGAAAATTAACCGGAAATGATTTGAGCACTGGAACATTCATTTCCCACAGCAGAGCAATAGGAACCAACTACTACTTAGGATATTTCTCATCTACCAGTGCCTCTTGCTCTCGTTCTTCAAATCCATGATAGCAATTTTCCCAACATGACACACAGAAAAAACAGTGAAGAGAAATGGGCTATCCTAAAAAAGTTCAAGCACAAGTACAAGGATTTCTGTGCATCTGCCAACAGGGATGTTAACTACAATCACAACATAGATCTGGCAAGCATTACTTGTCTGTTCCTGCTGTTAGCAGCTTCTCCTTATGGTAGAAATGCTTTATTGCTAATAAAATTTCCTCTGAAGAAAGTCTATTTCCATGAATTTCTTGACTCAAATTTAAAAAGAAAAAAAGTTGAAAAAAACTATAGATATCTTTTAAACAAATCTGTTTGTATAGTAGTGGATTTTTTCACTGTTGGAAAAAAACTTTTTCCTGAATGCGAGGTGAATTCAGGTTTTTTAAATATTCCAGAGAAACAGTTTCGTTTTTTTTCATTTGAGCTATATTTATGGAAAGTCAAAATTGTAGTCATTATTTCTTCTTCAGAGAACAAAACATTCTGAAGTCTTGAAAATTTCGTACAATTGGAAAAAAAAAATCCTGTTTTATTAAGTATAAACACGTTCAGTGTGATATAATGAAACATTATTTCTATTTTCATAAAATCATCTAGTCCAATCATTTTGCCATTTTTTTCTTTGAATTCTGTGGGAAATTTGGCCACATATTCTCAACAAAGACACTCTGTATTTTATTATTATACTGTAAGATATCCTTCAGGGCTATAATGACTGTAAAATAATGTTTACTATGTGCACAAAGATTCTTCTCTGCTTACAGTTCTGAGAGGTTTCCAACTCAATATAATGCACAATATTTGTATGCAGATGGGGCAAATAATTCTGTAAGAAAAGTGTCATTCCAAAAATCTTGGTTTTTAGAGCAATGCATATAATTTTCTGCCAACAGTAAATCCGTGAAATCTTCTGTTATGATCAGGAAATATGTACTTCTAACCAATTTTTGACAGTACAATTTTTTCTCTATTGAAAATTTTTTTGATTTATTATTTCTGTATTTTCTTTCTTTAACATTTTGTTATAAGTAAGCCATCACTGAGTATTAATATATGATTGGATTTCCAAATGGATCTCAGTCAACTTTACCAATATTATGGCAGGGCATGGAACAGCTTGACACGGAGAGGTTAGATAATAGAGAAGTCTCTGAACAACAACAACAAAGGTAACTATATTCCTTAAAATGTGATAAAACCTTATTTCACTGACTATTGAAATTTAGTTCATCTGTTTCAGCTGAGAATGAGAAAGATATGCAGACGCTATAGAATCACAAAGTCATAGAATCATTTAGGTTAGAAAAGATCCTTAAGATCATCGAGTCCAACTGTTAACCTAGCACTGCCAAGTCCACCACTAAACCATGACCCTAAGTGCCACTTCTACACATCCTTTAAATACCTCTAGAGATGGTGACTCAACCACTTCCCTGGGCAGCCTGTTCCAATGCTTCACAACCCTTTTGGCGAAGAATTTTTTCCTAATATCTAAACCTTCCCTGGAGCAATTTGAGGCCGTTTCCTCTTGTCCTGTTGCTTGTTACTTGGGAGAAGAGACCAACAGCCACATGGTTACAACCTCCTTTCAGGTATTTGTAGAGAGCAATAAAGTTTCCCCTCAGCCTCCTTTTCTCCAGGATAAACAACCCCAGTTCCCTCAGTCGTGTGACCCAAGCGCAGGACCTGGTAATGAGCCTTGTTGAACCTTGTACAGCTGGCCCCAGCCCATCGATCCAGCCTGTCCAGATCCCTCTGCAGAGCCTTCCTACCCTCAAACAGATCAACACTCCCACCCAACTTGGTGTTGTCTGCGACCTTACTGAAGTTGCACTCGATCCCCTCATCCAGATCATTGATAAAAACATGAAACAGAACTGCCCCCAATACTGAGCCCTGGGGAACACCACTTGTGACTGGCTGCCAGCTGGATTTAACTCCATTCACCACAACTCTTTGGGCCGGGCCATCCAACCAGTTCTTTCCCCAGTGAAGAGTGCACCCATCCAAGCCATGAGCAGCCAGTTTCTCCAGGAGAATGCTGTGGGAAATGGTGTCAAAGGCTTTACTAAAGTCCAGGTAGACAACATGCACAGCCTTTCCCTCATCCACTAAGCAGGCCACCTTGTCATAGGAGGAGATCAGATTAGTCAAGCAAGACCCACCTTTCATAAATCCATGCTGACTAGGCCTGATCCACTGGTAGTCCTGTACATGCCATGTGGTGTCACTCAAGGTGATCTGCTCCATAACCTTTCCCTGCACCAAGGTCAGACCGACAGGCCTGTAGTTCCCTGGAACCCCCTTGTGTCCCTTCTTGTAGATGTGCATCATGTTTGCTAACTTCCAGTCAACTGGGATCTCCCCAGTGAGCCAGGACTGCTGATAAATGATGGAGAGTGGCTTGGTGAGTGGTTCCTCCAGCTCCCTGGAATATGGAAAGGAAAAGACATACAGAATCCAACACCAGTTTCTTAACTTTGCAAAGAATTAGGAAAGTTGCTCTCAGTCAGAATTTGTTCTCATTCTCCCAACTTCATTGCAGCAATTGAAGCTGAACAAAGCTTGAACTGAAAACATGCATGCTCCAAAACTTCAGAGAAAAACAATTAAAAATTAAATCAATGAGACTTACAGTCATGACCAGAGACAGCTCAAGGCTGATGTCAGCTGCTATAGGTGATCTAGTAGACCCCAGACATTAGATGACTGTTTCCTTTTTTTTTTTTTATTTTTGCATATTCTTCAGCATTAAAACACTCAGCCTAGAATTTTTTAATATAATTCCTTCTCTTTCTATTCAATTTTTGGTAGGAAACCTTTGCAAACTGTACTACAAAGACTGAGAAGGAGACTCAAATGAAAAAGGGAACAGGTCCCACACAGTGCACTTCTGCCAAGTGCCCTGGAAGAGGAACCATCATCAATGATATGGGATTTTTTTTCTCCTCTCTGTAGACCAAAAAGACAACAGTAGTGCAATCCTGTACTCACTTAGGAGGAAAAAAGAATGAAGGTACTAGAGAGAGAGTACATACGGAAACACTCTCGTTGGTGGCAGTTGAATAACCAGTAATTAATTACTACTGTAATTGCAAGGATTCAGCCTTCTCCAGAGAATGCCTTTGAAAAAGATGGTAAGAATCACAGAAGAGACGAAAGTGGGTTCCATGTAGAAACCAAGCTATAGTGTCTTACTCTGAAATTGGTCTTAAATATTCAGCAAAAAAGTGATGTCAAAATACATACAGGATAAGACCCCACTGAAATTGGCCTCATGCTTGTATTCCACCAGAGTCTTAAGGGTAATCAAAGCTGTTCAGAGGTGTTTTCCAGGGTCAGAGGACTGTGACATGAAAGATATATTTGAATGTGGAACTGGTGTATTAAAAGAAAAAAATATACTATGTATATGTGAATGCTTGTTTGGAATTTAGTTTTGGCTTTTAGTACCAAGTATGTTTGTCACCCACTAAAAAATACCTTTCATCAAAAACAATTGGCTTTGAGCAAAGCCAGACTGCCCTGGAAATGTCATAAGAAAACATAAGTGAACAGCTAGGTTTTTTTCCCCTTTGCTGTTTCTCTTTCATGTTTATTCAGGAAATAACCACATTAGATAAGAAAGCAAATGATCCTGCAATATCAGTTTGTCCCTTCTTAAGTACCTCTTAAACCCTTTCTCTCTTTCTGAGTGCAATATTCCCTTTTCTCTTGCATCCCAAAAGCTATCACAGATCTGTGAAGCATTTCAATATACTCCAAGTTTTGGGTTTCTGGATAGAAATTACATTTGTGTATGTTTTAGAAGTTGGCTTTGGCATCCTTTGCAAGACAGAAATCCGCTCACTAATCCTTCCTAAAATATCACTTCCAGTGCACCTTCTTTAAAGAAATTTTCAAAATTAAAACACACAAATGACAGAAATATGTTGCTTTTTCCTGAAGAGTCACTTGTTTCCTGCTTTGTAACATCTAGCCTAGGTCACTCTTACTTCCGTCTTTAATACCTTACTTTGAAAAACTGTGTAAGGTTCACTGAACCTAGCTGAAGGCTTCTACAGCAAAGATTTCCATATATGAGACATACCATAGGTTCACTTCATAGATGTAGAAAGAGATAATAAAATATTCAAGGAACAATTCACCTAGATTGAAATTACTCATACTTTAAAAGTGTCTGTTTCTCTCTGTATACAATTATACCTACCTAGACAACTATATAACTTGTGCAATAAAGGAACCAATTAGATTGTGAGATCTGTGAGGTCTATATTATGATACCATGAAATAAAATGAAGTAATATTAAATATTGATAAAAACTCCTGATATGTTGCTTCTCTAAGTTATTCTGGATCAGATAGTGATATACAGACATTTTTTGGTTGGAATCAGATCCAAATTCTAAATAATCTCTGCCATATCTCAGTGAAAGTCAAGCCTTGACGAAGTCCACAGTAAAACTTACCTAATTATCTATGTAATTAGAGGATGGCTACATATGACTTAATCTTTCAAAGCATCTTTTTCAATCATAGGACAGAAATAGGCATTTCAAAGGTACAATTAGTCTGCCCTATATAGAAAGCATGGCTGGGTGATTTTTCTTTTTCTTTTTTTTTTTTTTTTCCTCCTCCTTTTGAGCAGTATAAACTACTTCTAATTCAAATAAATAAACTCTCATTAGTTTTAGCTTTAGACTGCAACTTCTTACAAGGATTAGTTTTGCTCCTAAATGCAGGCTTGTATTTGTCATCTAATAGCATTTTTTTGTGTTTTGTCATGCATTATCCATCTCTTCTTTCTTCTCCTGTCCCTTACTTTATATCTGAATGACATATTTGTAAGTCTGATGCACATTTTTAAAAATTGTATGAGGTTTTACATTCTGATATTTTTACCTGCCTCCTTTGATGCAGTTATCTTTTATTCACTGTAGTTTGTAGTTTTGTAGGAAAATCAATACAGGTGGTACTATTCAGGTGCTATTGGGCTGTATGCATCCTCAAATGTCTTTGTGAACAGCACAAAGCCATTACTGATTTTGCAATTCTGTAGAAATATAATGGATCAGTCAGGCTGTATATAGCATCTGCTCATTGGACTATTATAAAAACTTGTGATCCATCTTGAGACAATTTTAGGTGGCTATGCAAGGGACTAGAGAAGTTATAGCTGTTCTCAAGTAGGTTATCCCCACTGGTAACAAAATAAAACACTCCAAAAATAATCTGCATAAGTCTACATCTGCAGTTTGGTCACTATGATCTAATATAGTTTTTTTTCAACCTGCTGCATGCAATTCAACTTTTAAAAAAACTTTCTAAAAGTCACACTGTTAACTGACTTTCTTCTATTTGTACTGCTTGGAGATACAGCGGGACAGGAAAAGAACGAACTTCACCTCTTCTTCTCTCACCTCCTGTTTGAGATGATAGGTATACTCTCAATATTGTGAAGAACTGACATTGGCTGGATTCTGATAGGAAATCTGATTTTAAAGAAAAAAACCCTAAATTCAGATTTTAAGAAAGTTTCAAGTGAAGCTTGAGTCATAGATAGAGTTTTGGAAATAGTCAATTTTCAGACAAGAAAGAAAGAGAGCTGTTTTGCATCTGCACAAATCTCGAGACTTTTCTACTTCATATTGGTATTCTTTTGCTATTATGCTATTAAGTTGTGCAAAGTGAAGGAAAGTGGACATGGGACCTGCTGATTAATCAGTCACATGCTGCGCATGTGGCCATGGACTCTCAGTGATGACTGCAGTTACTTTCTTGTGTAAAGAATAACTTCGAATGTTGATGATTCTGAAGTTGGTCTCTCTCCCGTCAGTAGTTCCATGCCTGACCTGAAAAATCATTCTAGTTCATCAAAACCATTTTTGACTTAAAAAGAAACCATCAAGTGAAGCAGTTGTTGATTTGGTTCATTTTACCAACTCCTCTCTTGGAAGATTTCTATGTGGTTTTGCATTTCAATGTTAAGGCAAGTAGGAAAATTTTCCCACTGGTTGTTTCTGCTTTTATCAAGATGGTTAATTTAAAAGATATTCATATGAAGAAAAAGATGTTGGGTTGTCGTTAAAATATTTTAATTCAAAAGAAGCATTTGAAGAACATTTCCTTTAAAATTCTATGATGTGCTGCAAAACCAGTAAAGGTTGAATGAATGAACCACAGAATTGTGGTTTTCAAAGGGCCATACTTCAGAAGTTCTTCCTTCCCAAATCCCTGTTCCTACAGTACTTCCATGGAAAGGACTTTAACTTAAACAGGGTTTGTTTGTTGTGTATTACAGATCAGATTTACCAGGATCTACTGGATAATTTCCTGCTACTGGTCTGGTTACAATACTGCAATTTTCAGAGGAAGTATCTTTAAAAATGTCTGATCATTTAGATTAAGTAAAAATAATTTAGACCAACATTCTGCTTAAGAAACAATATATTAATATACCCTTAAAGGAAATTTCTTCTTATTGACATCTGCCATTTTAGTAAGGTGAAGTTATACAAGTCATTTACTAGAGCAAAAACTCGTGTCTCTGTCTGAATCCCTGAGGATTCATTCCTCCACTTACCTTCAGCTTTCTAATAAGAAAACAAAACCAATGTGTTTATCTCCTTTTTAAACACACCTACACACATTCATAATATATTCTACTTACATAGAAAGAGTGCTTCCTTGTAAAAAACATTTATAGTGCATTTATACTATTTGTTACATAATTGTTATATTAGTTTGTTTGTACAAAACAAGGAAATAAAACAAGGAATAAAACTGCCAGCTCCTGCTCGATGCTACAGTGGTGTCATAAGCTGGCATGGGACTCTTCTTCAGGTAGGAGTGGGTTCCTTTTGGAACCCAATCTCTTCCTGTACCTGCAGAACAGAAGGAAAAAAAAAAAAAAAAAAAAGAAAAAGCTTTATTGCTGAATTTTTTGTGTGGTAAGTTCTTCACTGTGTTCTATCTACCCTTACTATAATACATTCATCTGTGCAATACTAATTGATTCAAGAAATAAGTGATAACTTGTCTTAACTTTTTGCTGATTATTATTTGTTTTGCCTGTGAGCTCATTCTTTCCTTATTCATGTAAGATATTACTATGAAGTCAAGATACTTTCTTCATAAATGCAGCAAACTACATTCTGACCGCTCTTTCCTGGCCTGCTTCCATTTTTCCCTTCATATTAACACAATCACATAATTTCTTCTGAATTGCAGGCTAAAATTAATCAAACAGACCAGCAAGTAGTACTGCAATGAGATATGGAAGGCCAGCAATTTCTATTTCTTTTATTTCAGTAGAAATAGCCTAATTTTTTTTTTTGTTGTTTTGCTATGGAAGTTGTTTGGAACAGTTATGGACAAGTATTGGCTTAAACTTTATGAGAATCCATCTGGCAAACCTGTTTCTGGGACCTTCAAATGATTAAAATCAGTAAAATGGACTAAGCAAGTTATCAGAATCAGACACACTGCATGTGAATTCGCAAATTATGCTTGTGATAAGAGAAAGACTCAAATCACAGATTCCAAGATGGTTAAAGACAGACAGACGCTACTGCACAATGCAGTCTTAACTATGCCTTTTGTTGTTGCTGTTGTATAGGATCTACATAATTGCTTTATTTCAGTGACTTCACTGATGTTTTAGTGTATATCTCATAGTAACAGTTCAGGTCTTGTATTGAAATCAAGCTATCTGAACCAAGTTTCCCTGTGCTACTTAAATTCAGTTTACTTATAATTTTTATCGTTTAGTTTTAATTAAATAGATACTATATGTTATATATTATATTATATCATATCATATATACTTTTTCTCATAAAGCTTCTGCCTTAGTAAAAAATGGTCAATGCTCACAGAACAAACACAGAATGAGCAACTGCTTAATATTTTGTTTTAATTTTTTTAGACTCATGCTATTTATACCTTGCTCTTAGAACATAATTATTCATTTTTTGTAAGCTTTCAATATTTATCACTGTATTATCTCAATGGTCATTATTGCTTTTATCTGTCACCTGTGGTGTGAGGTCATAGTATTATAACCACTGAAGCACAGAGTCATTACTGTAACTGGTATTAGATATTCAATTTAAGAAGCCTATGTCCTGATAGTTCAGAGGACTCACAGTTTTACAGTATTTACTGTTAAAATACTCAAAATTTTACAATGTAATGAAATAATGCACTTTTAATGAATGCACAGGGGAAACAAATTTCATATTTGCCCACATTACAAAGAAATTTCATGAAACAGGCAGGGATAGAACTGATTTTACCAGTTACCATTAGAGTGTCCAAGTCATCAGATCATTCTTCATCAGATCAGTTTTCTTATTTTTCTGACTTTTTTTTTCATTCTGCTTCCAGCCATCTTATGTTGAGAAAGAAGCTGTGCCCCTGTCCTGTACAACATCCTAATATTTTCTTCCACTTACTTCATCTGTCTGCTAAAATACTGTGGAAAAACTGGTTTATTGAAAACTACACACAACTAAGACAATAAACTGGCATCTATTATCTGTTAAGTAGCCTCTAACCTTAATGAGAAACCCAGTGCAGGTGAATTCTGCAATGTCTTTAATTTTCAGTTCTCGTATAACTTGAGACCTGCATTCTGCCACTTTACACTGATGTTTCACTGTTTTTCTTGATGTAAAACTGTTTTGCCTATCTGTGCATTTAATTTTTTCTTATTGTACGGTTTTACTAATATTCCAGACTGAAAAATTAAAAATTCCTTCTTACATGAAATTTTGATGTAGAAATTCTGCTGTGACCGCAAGAAAATGCTTTAAGGAATTATAAATTGAACGCAAAGGATTTTTTTCCTCGTACTTACTTGCTTTTGACTGAAGAAACCATTAGTATTTCTTTCAAGAAATGGAGGAGTTGTTTGTGTCTCTCATTTTATCCACAACATGCTATATTGAAAGGATGCTAAATCCTCCTTAAATCCTCCTAAAATTCTAATTCTCACTTTTTTTGTCAATCAGACTTCACAACTGCATCTTGATATCTAAAATACTTTCTATTTTTTAACTTTATTTCTTTGCCAGCTCAGTTTTTTCTGTCCTCTTGTCTTACCAGTTTCAGGATGCACTCCAATACATCATTCACTTCTCTTTTGTCTAAGGCAGTATATCTAGAGACATCCTGGCCAGTTTGTGTTTTTCACTCTAAATCAAAACTGAAGACCCACTTATTTTAGCTTTGCTTTCAGACTTATAAAATTTTACACTCGAGACTATGTCACAAAATGATTTCTTTAAATGCTCTTTCAGATATCTTACCATGAGAAAAAATGACCTCAGTCAAGAAGATGGGATAGGAATTGAATAAACACAGAAATATTTCATGTATTCTCAAATTAAAATTAAAACATTACCAAAAGCTATACTGATCAAAAGTATTAAAAATTTCTGTGAATGCCAAGTATAAAACCTGCCTTTATTTTCCTTTATTTTTTAAATGATAGTTGACATATTTTTGTTGCCAGTGTCATCAGATTTTTCAGAAGCAGGAAAATATTGTACGCCCTAAAAAGCTACGTGAATTTTCAGACATAGTTTCCACAGAATTTCTTACTAAACTTCTATTTCTACTCTATACTTTGGCTAGCAGTAGAAGACACTTTCTATCACATATTTTCTCTCTCTAGTATTTTTGAGGCAATTTAGTTTTCAGATAAGTTAGTTTTAAACAAAATATGTTAGTGAAAGGCTGCTCTTCTCTGTTTCCTGTGTTCTGTCCTTGACCTGTCAGTTCCACTTCTGCCTCAGACCTAAAACTTCTTCTCAGCCTCCATGAAGACTCAGAGTCATCTTCCATCAGTTGCAGTCTCCAGCTTCTTGAATTAACTCTTAACTGCCACAGTTAGGAACCTCAGACATACTATGAATCTCAGAAGACATGCAAAACACAGGTCTGTGCAGAATGCATGACAATGTTTTAATGAATTAGAATTTAAATTTAAACATACATGTTTTTCTTGTATTTATCTTTTTCGCTTTTGACTGATCAAACCATTAGAAGTTGTTTCGTATAACGAATTGACAGATCGTTGTAACATGGAGATTGCAGGATGAAATTTTCATCCTATGACAAAAAACAACACAGCTGTAAAACATGTTTTAAAACCATGTGTCCATTCTGCCTGCTGTTTACTGCTGTTTAGATAGTAACACCTAAGTAGGTCTCCATGTGCACAGATTTGCAGGTTTTGTTGTCTAGATCATTATGGGTTATAAAATATGCATGTTGGTTGGAAGCACTCTGCCAGTAAGTCTTCAAGCACAAGAGTGCTACGTAATTTTGTACAAAACTATGTGTTGGCATATGTTCTTTGAAGTATGGCAAATGACAAAGTCATGTTACCATAGCTGACTACTTGTCTCTATGGTCATGCAACAAGGACCATTGCAATTTAAGGTTCTCCAAGTAAAGCACTCTTAAAACTCATGCAACTTTGTATAGTAAACACAAAAATGGAGTAGACTAGCATAGAATTAATTTAGTACTTTTAACATTAAGAAAGAAACTACTCTTTACAGTCATGCCTATAAAAGGAAAATTAGCAGAAGTAATCAGCTTGCACTGACAAGTTCAAAAGCTGTGAAATAATAATGCCTTAGTGTGTGAGGAAAGTAAGACATAATTGGTATGTACCATGCACACAGTATTGTTTGGCAAAAAAAAATCTAGTAGAATATTCAGGAGACTGGTTGACTATAAATTTTTTTAGACTTGTGCAAGCTATTTTACAATTGATAACACATTTCATTCTAAGTAAAACAGCATCATAAAACTGAAGTACAGTCTAATTTGACACAGCCTATCAATTCCTAAATCAAAACAGTTAGACATATTTTATTACAAATGGAAGGAAATTCTTCCAAATTTTTGCACTAGCTAATAAGAGGATACAGCGATGTTCTTCTGGTCTTGCTTCTTTTATTAGAAATTTCATTAGTATGTCCAGAATGATTCTGACTGGCTCAGGCAGACATTTAATAAGATTCATTCTTTAAAAACAGTGACAGTAAAGCAGCAGTACACTTACTTTGCAAATGAGATTCCCCATTCAACAACTGAACAACTGCAACTGTTTGATAGGTTCTCTTAAAGAAATTGCTTGTAAGGGCTCCAACTGTGTTCAACTTTTGACCAAAACAGCCTTTCACAGGATTTCAAATACCAAGCAAAAGACAAAAAGAAAACTTTATATAGAAGCCAAAAGAAATGTTTATGGCCTTAAATTTCTGCCTGAGGTCTTTTGAGATCTTCATTTCGTCTCTCGCTCATTCTTTTCTAAGGTAATGTAGAGTTTCCTTTTCAAGATCTTTTTTCTCTTTTTTCTTTCTCTCTCTTTTTTTTTTTTTTTTCTTTTTAACATACAGGGATGAATTGTATAATGGTAGTGTATGCCTAACTACCATAAGACTAAGCGAGAACAATGTGCTTTAAATTTATGGTATTCATTTTGCTTCTCTGGAGAAATCCTATTAAAATATATGGGTCTGGAACTTACAGACATAAAGTAAAAATACCAGTTTACTGATCTTATGTGGTATAGATAATTACATATCTTAAATATGTCATTGTTATGCATCTGATATTTGTGTAATCTGAAATAATTTCATCAATTATAACTGTGAAATATATATAAAAAATTGTGAGATCTGTGATGGTATTCCGTCTTCTACATAGAAGCTTTTCTAATTTATTTTTTTTCCTGAGTATGGTATTCTCAAGTTATAGTAGCATAACAGAACTGAACCTATTGCATTCTGCTGTGATTTAAAATGACAAAACAGAAAAATATGTAAATTCTGAACAATATCAAGAACATATATATATGGTCCTTCCATATCCTTCAGATCTGGGATATTGGTGTGAAGATAAAAAGCTTTTTTTTCTTTTCTCCAAGAAATTAGTTCATTACTTCTGACTAACTTGATAAGAAAGGAAAAAGATGCACATATTTTAGAATCCACAACTTCTAAAATGTTGGGGGTTTTTTTCATTAATCAGTAACATTACAGAAACAATTTAAAGAATAACTTTGAATGCTCAAAACCATACAATTATTAAGAGCAAGATGAAAAAACTTCAGCTACATCCTGAAGAAACTATCTCAATGCAGGTATTTTAATTGTATTTTTAATTTTATTTAATATAATTTTATTACTCTCATCACACTTCATATGTTCTTTAATTTATTTGTCTTCTTCACAACTGTCCAGTAATATAGAAATCCCTGCTTTTAAACTCATCCGTTAGTAGTGTTATATTAATCTATCACTACCTGAGATGAAAGGGATGGAATCTGTACCACAGCTGAAACAAGGTGATCACTAGCCTATACACAGCAACATACTTGGTTTTCTGTGACCATATGTAGGCTGATCCTGTCCAGTTACATCATCTTAGAGAGTAAAAGGGACTGACTTTATCACTTCTAGGAGGCTACCAGCATCTGAAGCAATAAAACCCCACATACTCAGAATCACACAGCCAAGCTTATCACTTCTGTTTATTTTGCCTGTGGTTTACGTTATTTTACTTAGATGTTTTTACTTGTTAATGGAAGTGAGACTTTACTAAAAAAACCTTCAGAAGTCATCTTTCAAATCACAGTGGTTGTGAAATGGAAAATACAAAGATGAAGAAATGTGTGGGGAAGTAAATTAATCCAGGACCCACTTTATTTCATGGCTACATATTTTGCTGTAGAAAGTACTTCTCACAGCCAACAGGGACTCTAGCACCTCAGTATTCATTAAAACCAAAAATAAAACACAGCTTTGTTTCTAGCCTTCCTTGCTACAACCTTGAAAGCATGAGCAGCACCTGTAACCAATGGAAGGCAGCAGAGTGTAACCAAATGTCTTCCAGAGACGAAGAAAATGTGAAATTATGTCTCTGAGAGGTGTGAACTTCCCCATTTATCTCACCCAGGGCTTTGTGGAGTCCATGATCCCATATCTACAGATCATGTCATTTTTTTCCATAATAGTATAGAATACAAGATTTTATGGTAGCCAGACACCTAGCATTTTGTTTTTCTGGATTTTTTTTCTGCCCATTTGGGAGACTCTGTTCAGTTATTTCTTATTCTGTAAATTCCCCAGAAGGGGGAGTTAATCAGATTTCATGAATGTTCACTGTTCTGTTTTATAGCCTATTTCTCTTTTACCTTCTTCTTATGCAATCATATTAAAAAAAAAAAAAAAAAAAAAAAAGCTAATTCTGATGATACAGGCTTCTAGCAAATTTCAGTTTTCCCACTCATATAATGTCAAGGATTTTTTTCACTCTTAAATGCTCAAGAAATAAGACAGTCACCAAATATCACTCAGGAAGCTTTATTACTACCTAGAGAGCAGTCCTGCACCCTCAGCCCACAGCCATCTGGGACTGTTTAGAATAGCCCAGTGAAGAACTTACTGCCTGGTGTAAATTGATTATGAGCTCCATCACTGACCACGAAGCTGGCTTGCCCTCAGCTAAATATCAAGTCCTCACAACCTCTGACAAATGTTTTTAAAATGAATAGTATTGTACAGCAATTACTATAGGCTTTCTGCACATGAGGCATAAGAAAATCAAGCAGGATAATAAAATCTCTCACAATTCTTGATTAAAAATATAACCTATATAGTTATTGTTCCTCTCCTCATATTACTATGACAAATAGACAAAATCACTGACTTCTCAGATTCTTCCAGATCTTCTGCCTATTAGAATATGCAGATTTTTTTTTACTTTTCATTTTCTTGCACAATCCTTTACTTCTGAATAACTAGAACTAATTCATTAGTAGAGGTCATTTTGGACAACTCGTTCTGTGAATATCAACATGACAATGCGTCTAAAGTTTATCATTGTATTACCAGCATGAGTATACCTGGTTATACTCAGTATACTTGGTTAGTATGTGCGTAATATGAAGAAATTATTTTTCTTTTGGTTTAACTACTTTTAACACTCTTGATAATGTCTTTTGAATTTGTTTAACTTTGGGTTGTTTTTTTTTCAAAAAAGTGTTTGTATTGAACATTTCAAGTAACAATTAAATTATATGGTAGAATCCCATATAAAGACAGCAGAGTATATAAAGTCAGCTTATGGCTCTTAAACATTTGCATCAAAGAAAATACGAACTGCTGTGTACCTGTAAACATTGCTACATAATATGCTACAGTAGACTGAAGATTCAGAGGCTCTGGCCCATATAATTTTATTCTACTTCTCTCCACAGGAGCTTTGGTAAGGTTGATGTTTCAAAGCACTGTAGAGAAAAACAATGATGTAATTCAAACCACTAGATACCAAAAAGCTCAAATTAGCTCTTTTTCCCAACAGTGGGGTGCATGCTTTTCTCTCTGCCTATCTCATCATTTATGGAAGAATAATTTTCATGGGAATTCAAGCAAATAGGACTGCTATCCACATAAATTTTGCAAAACTCTTTTACTCAGAAAATAAAAAACCCCAAAACACAACATATAGATCAGATACATGAAGGAAAGCAAAAATTTGTCTATACTTCAGCTAAAAAGTTGAAGAGAGAAAACCTTGTCAAAACCATGTTCTGCTTTGTGAAAACGAGTTGTGCTGAAAGCTCTGTGGAAATCTCCCTCATGGACCACCTCCCAAGGGCTTGCATGGTACACTGCCCTTGCTGTCATCCATCCTTGTGAAGCACTATGGGTGCACAAAATAAAACATGTGGTACCCACTAGTAAGGCAAGACCATTTACCTTTGAAGCATTGTGAGATCTTATCAAATTCCAGTACCTTATAATCTGGTGCATGACAGTGCAAACCCATCAAAGCTCTGCTGTTTTGGCCTCCCATATCTGCAACAACTGCTTAAAATGGAAGTTTGGTAGAATAGAAATCTTTCATGCCACAATAACGCAGTTTCAGCTTGGAATAAAAATCTTTTAATATGACTACGGGATAAAAAGTTGTATCTCAATTGTACTCAAGTAGTTCCCATTGTTACATGAGCGTGTGTTCCCTGCTGTAAATGTGGGGAATGGAAGCAGTTGATAATGCTCTCTGCTTCAGGACAGCCTGAGATGTTGTCCTCTGTCTCTGAAATATGACCTGTCCCAGAACCATAAGATTTGCCTTAGTGTGGCAGTCATTGAAAACTGACAACAGTTTTCAAGATACTGTCAGCACACCCTTAAATAACACTTGTATCAGCAATATATCCGTTTAAGTGTTTATGTGAAATTAATCTTCATATATGTCCAGGACAAAATGACATTAACAGTAGTACGACTAGGAAACACAGCATTTAAAATAAAAAACCCAACAAACCTATTTTTCTCCATTTGACCAAATAATGTACTGTAGATATTTTTTCATAGCAAAATATTGCAATTTTATTGATAGTAATAAACTTCAGATGGGTAGAAGACAAGACATATTTTAGTAAAATATATTAAGAAGTTATCAGATTTTTTTCCAAAGCTATCAAGATTGTTTTCATTTTGAGTGGATTTTTCTGAACTACTCAGTTTGAACTAGATAATCATAGAATCACAGAATCATAGAATGGTTTGGGTTGGAAGGGACCTCAAAGATCATCTAGTTCCAACCCCCCCTGCTGTGGGCAGGGACACCCTCCACTAGACCAGGTTGCCCAAAGCCCCAGCCAACCTGACCTTGAACACTTCCAGGGATGGGGCCTCCACAACCTCTCTGGGCAACCTGTTCCAGTGCTTCACCACCCTCACAGTGAAGAATTTCTTTCTAACATCTCATCTAAATCTCCCCTCCTTCAGCTTGAACCCATTACCCCTTGTCCTGTCACTACACTGCCTGATAAACAGTCCCTCACCATCTTTCCTGTAGGTAAGCCGCAATTAGATCTCCCCGGAGCCGCCTTTTCTCCAGGCTGAACAATCCCAACTCTCTCAGCCTGTCCTCATAGGAGAGGTGCTCCAGCCCTCTGATCAGTTTTGTGGCCCTCCTCTGGACTCGCTCCAACAGCTCCATGTCTCTCCTGTACTGGGGCCCCCAGAGCTGGATGCAGTACTCCAGGTGGGGTCTCACCAGAACAGACAATCAATACAACAACACTTTGAAATACAGAAAATTTTGCCACACTGTAAATTTTAAGAATTTTAAAAACTTCACCTTTTTTTATTCTTCTACTACTTCATTTTATAAAATTTTTATTTTTATTTTTTTTTAGGCAGGGATCATATTTATTTTATTTTATTAACTTGCCTTTACAAAACTCTACTATTAAAAAGTTAGCCTAAAGCTATTTTTAAACTTCACTATAAGTTGGTAGAAACTTATTTTTAAATGATAAATATACTAAACAGACATATGATATTATCTTATTGGTAGTGGTAGGTAGATAGGCAACTGAGAAGAAAGAGAAATATTTTTTAAAAAATAATTTAAGAATTATCTTCCTAAAAATGCAGACTAAAATAAAATTTTTCTTCTTTCTGATCCTTCCAAAATCTTTGAGCTGCAAATATCTACCAAACCTCTTTGTCAATGAAAAACCGGTATCAACTTAACAGAACAATTTGTCTTCATTGTGCTTATGATTCTGTTATAAAATCACGTCTTAATCTTCCTCTTGAAATTAATTTGGGATTTTAGTTGAATCCATTCTGGCTTGGTTAGGGAAATGAACTGTTGTTGATCCTTCTGGCAAAAAAAAAACCAACCCAACATAAAATACAAATAAAATTCTATTTAATAATTTCACTGCTTGCAGCTGATACTTTTTGGATGAAGACCAGGTAATTTACTCACAACACAAAAACCTGGACTCAGTATCCCAGTCCACCACAGCTCTCTGATCAAAGCATCGATGGCCAGCACTTGGAAACTTAGGAGGTGAGCCTCAGAGCACATACACTGCTGAGGTGTATATTCAGGCATCAAAATGCCCCATTAAAAGCTACTTCTGCTCCATTCCCAATTGGCAATACCAATTAATACCCCCATAACCATGAGAACAGTGCTCCATTTTGTGGCTTAATCTTACTTCTCTGATTTCAGCCTGACATGTCTGAATGTTGTTTGATCCAAACCTGATCTTGTTTTCATGAAACAGGCAGAAAAACTTCCAAGCAAAAAGCACTTATGCTTATACCCCACGCCCCCCCCCCCCGGCCATTCAATTAAATGTCTCCATTCTTGAAATCATCCATCACAATCATTTCCTAAGTGTGAAGGAGGGGTGAAACTCAGTTTGAGATTGGGGATGCAGAAATGAACTCCTGGATTTCCCTCTTCAGCCTGAGGCCACCTAAATTTCTGTCAGCATTCTATAAACCCTCGCATCTCCCACATCTCCTCCCAACTACATAGCACCTTTCATTCATTTTCACCCTATTTCTCATCTGACTTTGTACTATACACTTGTATCCAAGCCACACAGTTCTTGCGTGAAATTTCCTTAGAGCAGGAATAGAAAAATATACAGCATCTGCAGGGCTAAATCTCTTGCCACTCTACTCTCAAAGCATTGGAGGAGCGTAAAGGGAGACTGACACAAAGGAAGAGATAAAGTATAAAGGAGACATCTGCTTGAGGGAAATAGGAGCAGAATGGAGGCAGTTCTTTAAACCAGGGAGGGTTGCTCTAGTGAATCATGCAGTGATGTCTGTGAGGTGGCAACAAGTAGTGAGACCCCAGGCCTTTTCTTATTTTTAAAGAAAAGTCTTAATGTATTTTTTCCTTCCCTTCCCTTCCCTTTCCCCTAGAACTTCATGGCCCATTTCTTTTCAGTTTCATATCACATCTCTCTACCATCAGAATCGCTGCATTCAAATAAGGTTTTTAAAGGTATTAAGAGATTTTCTGAAAGGATAACAGTCCTATTTCAAAAGAATATAAAAATGAATTTAAATGGGCTTAGACAATTCAGATTAGAATGCCATTTACAGAAAATTTTAAACAGAGTTTTCTGACCAAAATAAGCTACAGTAAAAATTATAACATAGGAATATGTGATTTTTAAAAATATGTATAAACATATCTAAATCATCATTTCCAAGGTGATAACGATTTTAAAGCTTCTTGAAAAGCAATTATCACAGAACCACTGTTCAAGAAATATAATTTCTAAGTATTCAAATATAGATGTCCTACAGACAAGTAGTAAATTAAAAAAAAAAAAAAAAAGATGCTGGTACTCCCTTCATTGGGATTTAGGATATATTAAGAATAGGGCCCTGTGCATTCACCAAATGTCACACTGAAGGTGATCTTAAAAGGCATCCTTGTTTTCGATAGATGCATTTTTTCTCATTTCCTTCCCGTGTGAATTTATATGGCAGGTATGAACTATATATTTCAACACATGCTTTTATTATCTGGAAATCGGAAATAAAAATATATTTTAAAGAAATTATATATTGATATTCTGTTGACTGCCATACTTGCTGATGGAGAAATATATACAAATATGTCCACATTATGGCTAGTTTACAGAGAAATAACATTAGCTCAAACAAATAAATATAGGCAGTAGTTTCTCATAACTGCACTAGGATTGATGTGAGGTAACATATCTTGGTAAGCAATGTAATTTGAGGAAAAGCTTATGTGAAATATAAAAATATGGCTTTTTGTTGTCCAATATTGGTAAAAATATGGGCAAACTCATGTTCCCAGACCCATTTTATACTCCATTTTCAAATGTTTTCGAATATGTATGAAGGCTGGGCATACAGGGATGGATTCTCCCTTTTTTTCACTAGTGCCTTTTATATATCACTCAAATTCAGCAAAGACAAGACTTTTTTCCTGGCTTAGCTTTTATATGAATCCAGGGCAAGACATGTTGCCATACTCTGTCTACTACAAACTCCACCATGAGTCTTGCTTTTGCTCTTTATAGCAATATCTATTTTTGTAACCATTGACTACCTAATATCAACTACATCTGAGCTCAGGCAAGTGACAGAGATTCTTCCTCTAGGTCTTTTGGCAGCTCTAGGTGTTCCCATGCTGAGCAAGCTAGATGCTATGAAAATTAGTGTACAAACAAACGTCAGAACAGATGTAATGTTTGAGAATAGGGTTCTGTCCATCGAGTTTCCTGGTTCCGACAACAGTCATAAATGGATACCGAGTCAAAAACAGGGAAAGCATATAGGATTTGTCCTGTCAGCACTCTCCCAGTTACTGATTATGTTCAGCTCAAAGAATTTTCTGACTTTCATGTGATCTGTTCAGCAAAACTCAGTGGATCTCTCATCCAAGCACTTGTGCATTCTCCTCTAAATATAATTAAAGATTCTGGCCATGACAAAATTTGTAGCTGCTACCACCAAAGGATTGCCATTAGGTACATTAAAAAAAAAAAAAAAAAAAGAAAAAGTATTTCTTTTTTTTTTTCTTTTTTTTTTTTACTGTCATTTAATAGCTTCATTTTATGTACTTCATTCTTCTGCTGAAAGAATTGGTGAACAGTCAGTCCTTATCCATCTTCCCCATGTCACTTATCATTCTGTAGATCTGTATTATGGCTTTTTCCTCCCCACAATCCTCTCTGTTCCAGGCTGATGATTCTTATCCTATTCAATCTTTCAGGAGCCTTTCTAAACCTATGATCATCCTGTTGTCTTTTTTTTTTTTTTTTTTTTTTTTTAATAGTTCAAATTCTAATCTATTTTCTAGTAATCTAATATTTCAAAAAAAGTTTGGAAACCTGGGTACCAAGTTTCCATTCAAATCTTGCTGACTTTTAGGCAGTGCAACAGGGAGCAGCACCCTATTTAAACCTCTTTGTTTTAATTAATTCAACAATATTTTATGGATTCCAAAAATTTGCCGTCCACAGGCACCTAAGGACAAGTTTCTAAAATTTGGTGTCACTTTAGAATCATCTAGGGTATACTGAAGAAAATGTTGACTCAGAAGTTGTCTTTTGTTGATTTTCTTTAAGATAATGTGGCCTTCAAAAAAATAGCTTGGGTCTGAAAACTCCGTGCTAGAATGGAGATATTCACGTCAGGTTCTGCTGAAAAATTTCTAAATCCAGCTTTTTTCTTGAGTTCCGTGTGAGTATCACTCACTAGGGTTTGGTTTCACAGCAATTCCTTAAAAAATCCATTCTTAGTATTTCACTGTTCTGAAAATCATCATTTAAAGCAGACTTTTCAAAATTATTCTCCCAACTATTCAAGTCAGATTAGCCAGCAAGTACTACCAAAAGTCTGACAGCCACCTACAGGAGGGACCATACATCTTGGCCAGCTACTAGAGAGATCCACAGGTGTATGTTTGTGTGAGAGAGCTCTGCCAGCAGCCTTTGAGCCTCATTACCCGGCAGCATCAATAGCAGAAAGAGGGTCTTTGCATCGTTCATGTTTATGAGTGCTCTGTGCGTAGTTGTGGCGCCCAGGTTGGTCTGTCTGAGAGTGTCTGCATAGTGTACGTGTGCGTGTGTGCACATGTGTGCGCGTGTGTGTAGGATGACATGCTTCACTACTGGCTGGACTTGGGAAGAAAAAACCACAGCAGCCTCCTGTCTGGCAGGCTGGGAAAGGAAAAATCCCTTGGGTATTGGAGCATGTCAAATTTGTCTCCATTGGCCTGGGAAAGAGAACTTCTCTAAGTCCTGGAATGAACTGGACCCAACTTTCCTAATAATATACATACATGTATCTTTTTTATTTCATAATTTAATTTTGTGTATTACTGATATTAGTTATTCTCATAACCAAGAGCCACATTTTGTGCATTTGCTTTCAGAGATTTTAGTCTGAAAGCAAATAAATAGTTATGGTGAATTCATTCATTTGAATAAAAGAAAAGCAGTGTATTTGAAGGTTGATGAATAGGATAAGATAGGATAGGATAGGACAGGAGAGGACAGGACAGGTCAGGACAGGACAGACTATTTTAGTCAGAATGGAGCTACAATGATCACCTAGTCCAATTGCTTGACCAATTCAGGGCTGACTAAATGTTAAAACGTTGTTAAGGGCATTGTCCGAATACCTGAAACATTGACAGGCTTGGGGCATCGACCACCTCTCTAGGAAGCCTTTTCTAGTCTTTGACCACCCTCGTGGTAAAGAAAGGCTTCCTAATGTCCAGTCTGAACCTCCTCTGGTGCAGTTTTGAACCATTCCCACAGGTTCTATTGCTGGATACCACAGAGAAGAGCTCAGTACCTCCCTCCACTTCACCTCTTCAGGAAGCTGTAGAGAGCAATGAGGTTGCCCCGTAGACTCCTTTCTCCAAACTAGATAAGCCCAAAGGTTCTTCCAAATTATTCTAACACCAGGCTAATAACATAACCTCAAATCTTTACAAGTGAAAAAATCTTTATATAGTTTGATTCCAGAGCTCTGTCCATCTACCAGCTCCTGATGTTTCTTTCTCTAGCTTCCTATTGATTTTTCACTTAAGTCCAACAGCTTTTTTAATTAAAAGCAAAAAATTGCAAAAAGAGACAAATGTAAGGCATGGATACAGTGTCTCTATTTGGAGTCTGTAAAGCAAGTACAAATCAGTTAGTTACAAATTTTCTGTTTAAATATCACAAAACACGGTTTGATTAATGACATATTTATCTACAGAATCAAATAAATTTAGTTTAGCTCAGAAGAAATGGACAGGGAAAGCAGTCACAGTGGGAAGGAGTGGGTTTGAGAAATTGACAGATATTCAGCTCAAGTATTGTTCTTTTGCTCAGGTCTGTTTACACAAAAGGATAGTAAATGCTTTTCACTTGGTTTGCTGAAAATTTGTGAAATGTCTAATACATGAAACTATAGAATCATAGAATTGTTTTGGTCAGAAAAGATCTTTAAGATCATTAAGTCCAACCGTTAACCTAGCACTGCAAAGTCCACCGCTAAACTATGTCCCTAAGCACCACATCTACCCATCTTTTAAATACCTCCAGGGATGGTGACTTCAACCACTTCCCTGGGCAGCCTGGTCCAGTGTTTGATAACCCTTTCAGTGAAGAATTTTTTTTTCCTAATACCCAATCTAAACCTCCCCTGGCACAACTTGAGGCCATTTCCTCTTGTCCTATCACAAATATTTATTTATTTATTTTAAAACAAGTTAGATGTAGACACCTGGTCAATTAGATTGTTCTCACAGCTAAGTAAGTAAGACAAAGCTACAGGCCAGAAAAGAAAAGCTCAGACAGAGCAGGCCTGACAAGCCTCAGCTCTGAGCCTTACAAACTCAGTTCGAACCTTATGGCCTGTTACAAGCAATGACAATATATTACAGGGCCTGGGGTTACAATTTCTAGTAGAAAATTGTATTGAAAAGTGAAGTAAAGAAGTGCTAATTCAATTTAAATAACTCCAGGAAACTATAAAGGCAAAATAGAACTACTCCATTGGAATTGGGTCTTAGATTCCTGCTGTTGTAAAAATTATTTACCATTCTCTAAATTAATCTACAGAAGCACAACTGCTTGCTCTTGATCATAGCCTATGTCTCTACAGTCTTCATAATACTTTTTTTTCAATCAGATTATCACAATCTATGCAGAAAGAATGTACTCTTATAATGGAATAAAATGGCAAAGCAATAGCACATCTGTTCAGAGAGGCATCTCTTTTTTGGACAGAAAATACATCTTTTTTTTTGGAAATACATTTATGCTTTAGAATATTTACAAGTGCACTGGAACTAATCTTAGAAATACATTAGGAACACTAGACAGTATCTAGGGAAAAAAAAAAAAAATGTTTGTTATTTCGTATCTTAGGTCAATTCCCACTGTGGGGTAGTAGACTAGAACTGACCTCTGTGAAAAGCACACACAAAATATTGTGTTCTCCACTCTAGAGCTGCATGTGACTCATATAATAATTAGTGTGTCAAATTCCAATGTAACTGTCAATAGACCCCTCCTCTGTAATCAGATTTCCCTATGCTACAGAAACCTGCAATTTATTCTGCTTATGCTATCGCTTTTAAATCCTAATTAATATTTAGATTCACATTTAATTGAATTCAGTAATGGCTGTCTATATGCTAATTTGTTTGTAGTTGCAGGCCATCTGTTGTGGTGTAGGAGCTTCCCATCTGTATTTAATAATTTACAGACAAGTGGACTTTCTTTTACCTTTAATTTCCCTCCTTTCCATTTCTTTGTTTTAGCTCATAAAATCTAAACTAAAATGAAATGACTGAGGTACAACTTTTCTTTCTTACAGAGTAAATACATAGTTCCATAATACTCAAATAAGAAGATTAATTTACATAGGAAATTCAATCTCTGTGCCATTTTTCACATAGTTAAATTATAAATATTCTCTTGTATTGTACAATTTACTGCCAGTTTTGTGGTCTAGATTGCATGAGCTCCATGGGCTTTTATAGCTTTACCAAATGTTTTAATGATAACATTTCAAAGAAATTAAACAGGTATATCCTAATTTATTGAGAAGAGGTGCCTTTTATTTTTTGGGTTGCCACCAGTAATACATCTTTACATCTTTACTTATGTAAGTTATGCACAGTTCACTCATACTTTATACGTCTTCACTCCTTCCTTAAACTTCTATACGTTTATCTCTTAAACAGAGAAACTTTGGAGTGTCAAGGCAACCACAGGAAAAGTAAATGCAGTTTCAGCTTCAGGTTCACTAAGCCAGTATTAGTTACAGTGCAGATAGTACATGACGTGCTTTATAAAAAAAATAGAGGAAAAACATAATTCAAAATCTATTTTTATTCACATAGGACCTAAGCCCTAATTTATTTCACCTTGCTTTTCTTGCACCTTGCTGTATTAACCACCACCTCTGGGTGTGCACTCTGCCTGGTTACGTATCCATGGACCATAAGAAATGGGAACACAAAATTCACTGCCAGATGCCCTGGTTCTTTCACACAAAAGAAATTCAGCTGTGTGGTTGGACAGTAATTACCAAATACTGTGAATAGGTGCTGGTCCAAAAGATCAAGTAGCTAAGACCTGAGGGCATGTTAAAAAATGGTTAAGTGCATCCTAAAGAATAAACTATTTCCTCATTCTTGAACGATATGAATCACTCTTAAGGAGTATCTCTCTCTGGAGTATAAAAGTAGACAAAGGTAAATACATATGTTATCCTAATTTAGCATTTAAAGTGAGATGGGAGTACTTTTGGCCTAAAAATGGTTCTTTTTTTGTTTTCTGGTATCTCTTGGCCTCATTAATTTAAAAAATTAAATTTTAATTGATCCACAAGGATTAATTTAAATGCTGATGACTGGTTTTTAGTGTCTTATATACTGCCTTTCACAACTAATCCTAGAGTTAATTTGAGGTTTCTGGACATTGCTGTCATGCAAATGAAGAATCGTGATAATAACTATGACTCAAGGATTTGGCCAGTTATTAGAACAACAGCACATGAAGCTCAAAATGACAAAATGGTCAGGGGGATCACTCTGATTACCAGATCTTCTGCCTACATCCATGGAGCAATATGGTCTTTCTCCAGTAGAGAATTTGGCTCTTTATTTTGAATATTTATACGTCTCAATCAGACAACATATTTTAACGAAAGTGTTGGAAAAGGTGAGAATATTTGTTTTTCCTAAATGATATTCTCTTATTTTCTATCTGTCTGACACTGGATCACTCATGGTCCCTTCAAGTCAATGCAGAGGAACAAAGCCATCTATAAGAAAAAAACCCAAACAAACAAACACCCAAAACTGCAGGACCTTGTTCTCAGCCTTGTATTTGCAGGATTAAAATATTTAACCAACTGCTGCTTTTCTTTCCCAACTTTTAAGGTAGAATAAATGGTCATTTTAATTATATATCTCATCTCTATCTTTACTTATATGTATATCTTCAAGTTATTTAATAGGATAAAATGACTTTGTATTTGTATTTTATGTCATTTTAATTTAATGTCACTTTATGATATTTTATTCGTGAGTTTTAATTATTCTGTGGTTTATGTGATATGCCTTGATCATCACTAGAGGCTATGCACCACAGAAATGAAATTTATTCTTGTTAATACCTTCTCTTGCACATTACAGTGGTACTGCATGGGCTGCGGGAGGTGATGGCGAAGAAACCTAATCTTCAAGAAGATACCACAGCAAGAATGAGAAGGGTAAAAACATGGTGTGGGGTTCTGCTCACCTAATACATCCACTGACCTTACATCTATATCTCAGTTGCTACTGCAGACTTTGAATTAATGTACTGGTTTGCTTTCTAGTCAATGGAAATGTGTAATTGATTTTGAGATCTCCAAAGAAGTATCTGCCCATCAAATATAAAGCACCCTAGAAACCTTTATACGTTTTGGCCTCTTCCTGTTGGCTGGAGTTTCACGACATGGCACATTTTTCTGCACTTCAGGCCCAACAGACCAGAATAGGTATTTGGCCTAGACGTGAGCTTTCTGTTATTCACCATTCCACATCCCCACTGGTTGGAGAGAGCACTCTGTCCATGGGCAAGTCCAGCTGTGAATGGCAGCAGCCCTTAAGTGTTGTATACTTAGAAGGGCTACTTCAGCATCATCTAAACTACAAATAAAAGTTCATTGTCTACAGTGATGATGACTGTCTACAGTGGTAAAACAAAAACTGCCAAGATGCACTATGAGATGAGAGCACGGTAAGAGACAGAAAAGACTTTGTGATTAGCTTAGACAAGGCACCTGACAGAATGAACAAAACAATGCAGTGTTGTAGATAAGATATATTTTGGCATCAACCTTTCTCATCATATTATATCCAGTGAAGCTGAAAGACAAGGTTCTTAAATTTGCTTACAGGAAGTACTATTTTATACTCCATATGATTAAGCTTTGTAAACTGCTTCCAAAGTCTACCATGGAAGGAAAGTCCTAATGAGAGCACAAGTAAATGGATGTTTGTGCAAATCATAAAAACACCTACGATGACATTTGATAGAAGCCCACACAATATGCTTGCACAGCCATACAAGAAGATATCATAATTTTGTGTTATGTGAGGGGGTAAAACCTTGATTTACCCAGAACAGACATTGGCAATGTGACAGCACAAAGAAAGGTCAGGCTCTTATTCCATTTTGCTTTCTACTGAGATGTAATTGCTATGTCTGTTAATCTCATGGGGGGAAAGGAGGGAGTTGTCCCAAGCCCAGAACAGTAGATAGGACACATAGCCTTACTTGGTCATTATCTACTTATTCTGTACCATAAGCGTTGTGTCTGTCTCAATGGCCTTCCCTATCACATATGTCAGTTATATTGCAGTTAATCTTTCCATTAATTGAATATTGTAATTCACCTGTATCTAAATTTCTTCTATATCAGCTTCATGTTGTTGGTGAAATTATATATCTTCAGGTTGATGGACATAAGGTAATATAAATTGGAAAAGATTAGGAGTTATTATTGAAGTTATAATAATTATTCAAGAAAGGAATTTTTTTTGCTTTACTTTGATGTTCAGTCATTCTCCGAGACAGGTTGAAGACCTAGAAATGCAGCAGTGCTATTATGAATTTACTGTGAATTACACATGCTCAGTCTCTCAGAACTGAAACCAATAGGAAAGTTTTCCACAGACTTTACAGGAGAATATGGTCATGCCATCTAAACGCTGTGTATGTTCATTATTCATAAAGCACAAATTTTAGCAATTGAATGAACCTTAGACCTTAACTAAATTTTAGCTGAATGTTAAAACTGTCTTTGAAAAGATTTAAGGTAAATTTATGAAAAGCAGTAATCAAGAGTCAGAAATAAATCTCTCTGTTTTCTTTCAGTTTTTCCAGAACAATCAGAGCATTAATTAATTTTTCCATGGGACTGAAAGATGAGATTTAAACATCATCTAGTAACAAATATCAGCTAAATACTTGCCAAATTATTGCATTCTGAAGACCACTGGATATTCTATGAGTAAACACATGCACTATTTAACACAGCTTCTCGTTTAATTGATGCTTCTGATAGTTTCAGACTCTGCTTATGTTCATGCTAGAGTTTACAGCCACAACCCTTAACAGAAAAGGAGGAAGGGGGGAAAATCATTTAGTGATTATTATTTTATTTCCTCAGGGAATGCAAACTCGTCCTTCTGATTAGCCCATTATCTTAACTTACTTTCTCTGCTTTAGTTTCTTTCTTGGCTGACTAGCACAGCTAAGCGCTTTAGTGAGCTCTTCCTCACTGCTACTCTGAGCCTCATCAATAGGTCCTGTGTTGTTGACAGGAGCAGGAAGTGATGTCAGTCTTTTAATGTTTTGTGTCAATAACAGAAACGGCATGCTCATCTTGAGAGCTTTATCAGATTAACCCTGGTGTAGCAGCTTCAATAAGATATATTAATATCGCTGTATGACCAGCTGTACCTAGTAAATACTTAGTTATCTCCATTTTTTTTCCATTTCCGTCCAGATGTATTTTGATTGGTATACAGACAGAAATCAGATGTGAAAACAAATGTCACCATGCTTGTTCCCAATATTATTTTTCCCCAGAAAAATTAGACAGTAATTAAAAATAAATAAATCAGTTGAAGAAGTAATTAAGCTTCAGACCCAGGAAGCCTTACACATACAGAGATCGTTTTGGGTTCATTGGCAATGCCCTGCATAGGAGACTTTTCAGAACTGTGCTCCAGCTGCAATTACCATGCATATACATAAAAATGTCACATTACTAAAGTCTATGGGATAGAGCTTCAGCTGGTGTAAATAGTGAGGATGGCAGTCAATTCAATTCCACTGATTTACACCAGCAAAGATTCTGACCTGATGTGCTTCAAAGCCTTTATGAAAACAAAAACTTCCACACAAAACTTCTACCGTGATACAGTTTTTATATACTTTAAAACTAGATTAATTTCACCAAGCTTTAACTTTACATATTAACCACTAAGTGTCAAGCCTAAATGAATCAGGGTGTCTCATTAGAATCTGGCCTAATATAGTGTTTGGTCATATAGCTGCACAGCATAAATTAGCCTTTTAGTCTTGGTCAACAGAGAGAAAGGCACCATCTGTCTCTGTCTATTTTAAGATGGAATAAATTTATTAAAAATATGTATTTCCTACCCTCCACTTAATTTGGAGGCTTACACTAAAAATCTAATTTTTGATGCCTCAAATGATATTACATGAATTCTGTAAATGTGGCAAAATATTAATGCCATACAGTGAACATATGTTGTACTTTAAATGACACATGAATCTACATACACTTAACCACTGATGTCGATATGCTGTTACGTACATTGCTGAAAGCTGAAATTCAGTAGATTGCAAGGTAACTGTTAGAGAAATTGCAAATATATTCAGGAAGAAATAATATTTATACACACTCCAATATCCGAATAATTAATCTGTCATGTTTGTATTATTTTTACTTGTTATGCTCCCTATATCCAGAGTACTGAGATACAAATCTCTATACATCAATGTTTTTAACTGTCTGCCTAGATTGGCACCCAAATACCGAGTTGTTGAAAATAATTTTTTACAGAAATTTTCAGATTATCTCCAGTCTCTTCTTACATCGCTGTTACTTCTTCAGAGGTCTCTTTTGGCACAAAATCATCATTTCCACAGATAGACAATGAAATTTATGTCCTCTAAATGTAGCTTTTTATTATGTATTTTTTATTTTTATGTAGCTTTTTAAAGGAGAAAAGAATCTGTTTCAACTAACACAAAGCTTGAGAATCCTCATTATTGCTAGAACTAACCTTGATTCTCCTACCACCTTGTGCATCCTGAGGATTCAGATAGCAATACTGATTGAAAAGGCAGGAGCCCATGCAATGGTTTTATGTGCAATGAAGCCTACAGCCATTAAATCTCCTCTGTAAGTCATACTTGTGCTACACAGGGACAACTTAACAGTACTATAGGAAGTATTTTTTAGAAACTGGCATAAGGTTTGGAATTTATAATACAGCATTGATCAGTTGATACTGTGCAATATTTGAAGAAGGATCTTCTCTCCTTGAGACATCCCTTGCACATGCTGTTTGCTGAAGGAGAAATAATAACCACAGTCCTTAAATACAGCAAAGTTTTTTTCTCAGTGTGCATTGCTGCTTGATTATTATGGAGGTGAGAAAATTAATGGGTCAGCTATTTTTTCATGTTTGATTTAGCAGTTGTACAAGATTGCTCTTACAATTTTCTTTGATCAAAACAAAGGTGAATTATTCTTTTCTTTTCTTCTTCTTTTCTTTTTTTATTAGAGATGAACGAAGGATATTGTAATGTTTTTTTCAAGGATTTCTCTAAGAACTTCTTACTTCCCTTGATCTCTTGTTAAAAACTAAGGAAATTCTAACAAAGTTGAGGCCTACTTCTTTCTCCAAAGATCTTTACAAAGAACCCTTCAATCTTTGTGTATCTTTCATTAGTTGTCTAGTCATACTGGTCAAACGCAGAGGAAATCTATATCCTGCTACTATTCTAATTCCTTTTCCTTTATATCTGGCTTTAGGTATACAGGTATATATAGGCCTACCATGCTAGGATTTTAAACTTGTATTTGTAACTGTCTGAAAAAAAAGGAAACACTATCAGAATGCTAGAAACTGGCATCTATTACTTCACAACATGAACAGCCCAAATGTTGATGTAATTGCTGATTAGAAAAAAATCTTCTAAATAGATGTTTCATTTCTACCAGGTTTTCGTTTGAGTTGAGACCATCATCTGAACTGGGTGCACTGATGTTTCTTCATGTCTCTTAGAGAAAGTACAGATACAATTGATGGATATAGGCAGCAAATTTATACAGGCTTTTAGAAGGTTCCCTTACCCATGTCCTGCACTTCCAGGTCCTACACTTGGGTCACAACAACCCCAGGCAACGCTACAGGCTTGGGGCAGAGTGGCTGGAAAGCTGCCTGGAGGAAAAGGACCTGGGAGTGCTGGTTGACAGCTGGCTGAATATGAGCCGGTAGTGTGCCCTGATAGCCAAGGCAGCCAAGAGCATCCTGGCTTGTATCAGAAATAGTGTGGCCAGCAGGAGTAGGGAAGTGATCGTCCCCCTGTACTCGGCACTGGTGAGGCTGCACCTCAAGTACTGTGTTCAGTTTTGGGCCCCTCACTACAAGAAAGACACTGAGGTGCTGAGCATGTCCAAAGAAGGGCAACGAAGCTGGTGAAGGGTCTAGAGCACAAGTCTTATGAGGAGCAGCTGAGGGAACTGGGGTTGTTTAGTCTGGAGAAAAGGGGACTGACCTTATTGCTCTCCTCAACTACCCGAAAGGAGGTTGTAGCCAGGTGGGTGTTGGTCTCCTCCCAAGTAACAAGTGGTAGGACAAGAGGAAATGGCTTTCAGTTGTGCCAGGGGAGATTTAGATTGGATATTGGGAAAAATTTCTTCACCTAAAGGGTTGCCCAGCACTGGAACAGGCTGCCCAGGGATATGGTTGGGTCACCATCCCTGGAAGTATTTAAAAGATGTGTAGATGTGGTGCTTAGTACATGGTTTACTGGTGGACTTGGCAGTGTGAGGTTAACAGTTGGACTCAATCACCTTAAAGGTGTTTTCCAACCTAAATGATTCTATGATTCTATGTTTCTCATTTTGTATTTCCAGGGTCAAGTAAAAGATGGAAGGATGTTCCAAGCACAGCACCTATGTAATGATGCAATACACAGCTATGTGGCCATATATGATCTTTCCCACATCCTCCATAGGCAAGATATAAATAATTTCAAGCAATAACTGGATTAAATAATTCTCATGTTAAAAAATCTGCCTGAGGATCAAAAGAAAACTAGTTACTCCCTATGCTGACCAGAGTATTCCATAGCCCTAGAAGCACTGCAGATTCAAGACACCAAATATTAGGTTGCAGGTCTTCCAGGAGGGTCCACACTGTAAATCATTACATAATTGATGTCTGACAGTGTAGCAGGGATTCACAATCAGAATCTATACACTCAAAGAAGGTATGTAGAAAAATTCAGATGTCTGTCAAATGACACAGGTGTTACGTTGACACCAATAAAGTAAACAGACCTATCTTGGTCTCTAGCACTGCACATAATCATTTATATTGTCAGTTGGAGTCTGGCGTGTTTCCAACCGGCATCAATTAGTGCTCTCTCAGACACTGCTCAGCCACAGCTCAGAAACTATTTCGAACAGGTAGTATAATTGAAGCCATTTTTATTAAATTCTGTATTATTGTATATTTTTCTCAAGGTCAAAGAGTAGACTCAAGCCCATTTGGTTTACAAGCACAGTCATAGCATAGCACAGTATAGCAGCTGACACAATGAGCAGTGGCATATCTACACCAATTAGTAAGGAGCACCGAGAGAGGAAAGAGTTATTTGCCCACTGCAGTGAATTTTGGGACAGGGTTTGTCAGACAAAAAAACCCCACATGAATTTAACACTTTTTTATAACTTTGTTCTTACTAGAGACTATTTTATTTTCCTAATTCCTGGTAGTAGTGCCCATAAAGACATCTAAAAATAAGTGGCCTATAATCAAATAACATTTTGGTGTTTGATTGATCAAGCAATCTTTCAGGACGAAAGAGTTAGAAATATCACTTTCAAAGGAAAAGGAGAAAGCTAAATTTATAGCTAACTTTATGCAAAGTCATATACAGTTTTCTGGTTTTATTACTTTACGCATATTATGTGAGAAACATAAAAATTAATTCATTTCCTCCTTAAAGATGATAGAATTTGGAAGTTTCTCTGATTTCTGACATCTTTCTTGTATCATTTGTTGCAGCAGCTGTCAGAACATAGCTGTTGTGAGAAAATATACTGGAGAAAAAAGAAAGTAGAGATTCTGAGGCAGTTGTTATGCATGTGAATTCCTAATGGCATTCTCCAAAAGGAAGTACATTATCAAGGTCTGAGAAATGAAAATTCTGCCATTAGTTCCAACATATAAAGAAAATGCTTATGTTCAGATCTCCCTTCCCACATTTTTTTTCTCCCTGAAGTCTGCTCCAAACATCTCTTTCCAACAAAGTCTTTGCAGTAATTTATCACCAGTTTGAAGGTGTCAATATTTCACCATATGTCCTCTGCTGTTTTATCTAAGAAATGCCAAATTCCAAGTATATTTCTCTTTGAGTAGAGCACAAACTTAGGTGACAACATCCTCTTCCTACAGTGGATTTTGGTACCCAAAAGATTCCTCTCTTGGGGATAACAGACTGCCTTGCTGTAAATGAATTTCATGCTGTTGTGGAGGGTACCAAGTGAATTCTATTTAAGCTCTCAGCGAAAAGTATAGATATCAGATCTCAAGTCTGAATTAAATCAGTCTCTTTCTATTACTTTCAGAAGACCTCAAATCACACTCTGAATAGTGGTGAATATTCCTTGCAATTGTCACCCTGTATTTTTTTCTGTCATGCTACATCATAGCATCACATTTCATCCTTCTCTTTGGAGTACTCATGAGACAATAGTTTTACAGTAACAAATAACAGGAATGATCTAGTTGATTAATAAAGATAAAGAAACTATATTCTAAACATGTTCCTCAGAAACACTATTGCATTTTCATCAGATACAGCAACATCTACTTGTTCTGTGGTTCAGTGAATCACGTTGTACACGATGTGCTTCTCAGTCTGCACAAATGACAACTCAGGCCTCCCCCACTTTGTTAGTGGTAATATAATTGCATAGGAGAGCTAAAAAATCAAGGTGACTTTTGTACTATGAATACAAAACATGTAATTTTAAACTCCTCAACCATTCTGCATTATGTCACTATGTTCAGCATAACTGTGGAGCACAATGGGTGGTACTCATGAAAGATAATGGACGCGATACTGTTTTGACTAGGCTGATTTTCTTTATGTTCTTGACAAAATAAAAGTCATCCAAAGAATTCATTTTTATACACTCAGAATAATTTTCAAACTTTAGAGTTTGATGTAAGGTTTTCAAAGTCCAGGACAAGTAAATTAACAAAACTTAGAAAGAGCTAAGAACTTTAAGGAAAAATCTTTCATAGAAAAATGTTATTTACATATAAAGATATAAATGTAATGTTTTCCAGTATCATGCCAATTTATTTCCTTTTTATTCTGATGAGGTCAAAACAATCTTCTAAAGTATTCATTTGTATATTCTCAATGGTTGGATGGATGGATGGATGGATAGATAACTAGATATATCAACAGACAGATGTATACACAAACACACAGACATATATATAGTATTTAGTATATTATATGAAACATACCTGAAAATTAAAGTATGAAGTCACATTCAAATGACATTATATTAATTGACTTTTAGTTACATTAAATGAATAATACACGGAATGATAGAATTTAGCTTGAAAGGGACCTCTGGAGGTCACCTGGTCCAACACCCTGCTCAAAGCAAGGCCAGTTGGATAAGGTTGTTCAGGGCTGTGTCCAGTCAAGGTTGGATTATGTCCAGGGACAGATTCCACAACCTCTCCAGGTAACTTGTTGAAATGTTTGACCACCATTCCCATAGAAAAATTTTCTTACATAGGGACCGCAGAAGGGGAAAATAAGAATACTGCAAGTAGGTAGAAAGGCACTGTTACTCTTACATATAGTAAATAAACAGAATTTTTAACAGCTTGAGACAATTTCAAAATGGACGACAAATGTTATTAACTTAGATTTTAAAAGCAGCAGAAAAAAAAGACTTTAAAAAATATCGAATCAAAGAGAACCTGAATCCTTTAGCACTGTAGCAGATGCATAGCATGGCAAATCTGAAAATATCTTCCTTAACAAAATAATTTCTTAGCAAAATACAAACTCACATTTATTGCTTTTTTTGACCTTAATCTCCCTTTGTGACTGTAAGATCAAAAATTGTGGGGAATTCAAAAGAAATTTTTTTATAACATTCATCATGAGCAGGCTTTCTTGAGTACTATGCCCCTTTCCCCTATGGACATTGCCTGAACTAAATATTGACTGTTTGTTATTCGGACTGGTAAATCAGCTGCCATGTCACTGTGCCGAGTTATACCCAGCAGTGAGGTCCACAATATCTAAACGATGTTGCCGTTCTCTTTAATTCTAGATTTTACAGCAAATGAGATACACAAATGGGAAGATATCTGTGGTGTTCTGCTGGAGAAAACAGAAATTAGTAACGATAGAGTGATTTACAAAGCAAACCTGAGGAAAGACCAATGTGTCATACACCCCACAAGAAGGTACGGAGAAATAAGTGCATTTTCTGGTTACCATCTGGGTAAGCGAACGGATGGGTAAGCCTCCAGCGAGAACTTGTTCTGAGCAGAAAAAGACAAATGTGAAGTTACCCCCCCCCCCCCCCGCCCCAGTCTCTCATCTCTTCTGAGGAGAGGATGAAGGGTAAAACTCACTAGGAACTTGAGAACTTAAATAAAAAAGTACTTCCCGTAATTTATAAAATTACTTTGAAGATTTACTAGTTCCTGACTCTTTCTCAGTCCCTCCTTTAACCAAAATGCTCATAAACTAACATATATTTCAAGCTGCAGATTCATCCAGGATGTGCAACTTTTATTACTTTGCAAAAACACCCAAGTTTTGAGCTGTCATATTTTATCCTTGAAAAATTAATAATCATTTTGATTTATCCATCAAATATGAGCATAGCTAATGCATTCAATGAAAGTGAGGAAATGTTATGTGTGTCTTTGTAACTATGACCATAATTCTAAAGTGATTTGGTCTACTGAAACCATTTTTTTTCTTCAATGCCGACTGTAGAAGCTCAGTACAACTACACAAAACACTAGACTCTTGAGGAGTATGTGAATTTCCTCCTGAGAAGTACCTAATTACCTCATGAACGTGGTTTGACTTTTCTTTCCGTTTCTCCAGTGCATACATGTTGTCATCTGGGAAGACAGTCTTGATTACTAAACTACTGAAAGGCAAAACTTCTGCAGATGTTTGCCATTTCTCTAGTTAGACAATGATCCCTCCAAAATTATTGATCAGGTACTGGGGAGCTTCCAGAGAGACTGGATAAGGGATGGAGCTTAGTGCTGAGGTAACTTTCCATCCCCCCCAGCCCTTGGACTCAGAGCTGCCATCCTGCTCACCTGCGATACCTTTTCTTAGGTAAATTAGTTGATCCCAGCACTACAAACCCTAGGGAGTGGCCAGAATATTTGAGAAGGTCAACAGTAAATGCACAGAAATATTAGTAAATGCACCAGTAAATAGACAAAAATATTAGTATACTCATCCTACATGCTCCTCTCCTTTTCATTGCTTTACGAGTTAACCATTTTTGTCCTGTACAAAATGATAGCTTTCCTTCAAAGCAAGCCTGTCCACCAAGAATGACCTAAGGTTGCCTGCCATTTCATATGTTTTGTTGCAATGATCTTTTCCCTCAGAGTAAGGAGCTGGCTACTCAGTAAGCAGTGCCACTGGGTTTATGTCAAGTTTAGGCAGAGAACATTGTTAAATGTGAAACTGGCTGATTGACAAGACATCTGGCACACCCGAAATTAAAACAGTTTCTTTTGCAGTAAGTGGGACACAGCAAAAACCATTGTGCATTGCTAAGGAGGCCATATGGTCTGTCTGCCTTAAAATACCATGCCAAGTATTTTGGCGTGTCTGTGCATGTGCGTGGCTTAATTTAACTGTAACATTTGGGCATTTTTTTCATGCACTTCTTTTGTGTCCAATTTAATTGAACCATCTCCCTTTGTATCTATCTCCTTCTCTCTGACATTTTAAAAAGGGTCACAGAGCTTACCAGTCTTCCCGTGTGCAAGTCTAGATTTTCTGATGATCTCTGCTACCTGATGCTCTTTCATCAGTTGAAATAAGTCTAACATTAAATGTAGCTCTTGCCTATGTGAGCCAATGGTATTCAAATAAAAAGAGGCCTCCTCATTATCTATATAATTTAAGTATCAGACATGAAGACTGGAGACTGAATCTGCCTGTCATCCTTATCCAGACAGAACAAGAGGTGACGTGATGTGCTCCTGTATGTATATAACCTGGAGCAATCTATGTCCACAGAACACCCCCACACAATCTTCAGAGTCTGATCCTGCACCAGTCACGCTTCATGGGCATACATATTGCTTTATAATAGTCCTTCTCTTCAGCGGCATTTAAATCATCAGCAGAAATGTCTTGGCTACAAGCATTCACAGAAATTTTTTCGCTTCAGGAGTTACAAGACAGAAAAAGGAACAGAGGGATGGGCTGAAAGGAGGCTCAGACTCTCACAGGAACATCCTAAAGAGGCATTGCTATGCCCGGAACAACCAATCTGTTCTTCTCACGTGTGACACAAAAGACCAACATGAACCACCCACAGCCGGGCCAAGAAAGGTGACCTTTTCTCTTCATCACATGCTTCTATAACCTAGGTCAGGCAGGTTTTACATGCCTGTATGCCACTTCACTGCTGGCTGAGGATACACTTTCAAACCTCAGGATGTTACAAATTGCTCCCATTGAAGACAATATTTGTGAGGCATGAGGCTTTTTAGAAATGGCACCACAAAAATTGAGTTTGTTAAATAATTTTAAAATCACATTTTTTAGAAATGTGAAGTTTTAGATGTGCTTTGAAGAAGAATCCTTTTATTCTGAAAGAAACGGAGAGATTTTCACCATATCTTACAAAAATCAAGATGGTAAAAGCCTAAATATTTAAGCCTAAATACTGCAGCTGTTTTTTAATTCATTTCATATTGCACTCTCATCCATCTCTGAGTAATATTGTTTTGCCATTCTCTTTGCTTTCTATTTCATTTTTCATCCTGGCTTTGTTTATTTGTTTGTTTTCCAGCCGATTCTTTTTTCCCCTTTCTGCTTCATTATCCATAGCACTCTTAAGTGTAGCATAAAAGGCAGAATTTGAGTCTAATTTTCAAACCCATTGTGGGAAAGTAATTAAGCAAAATATGTTTCTACATTCCTAACAGTATAACTCTACAAACAATAACAACACACTGATATTGAAGAGTGGCACTTATGTGTAACAGGAGAAATCAAATCTTATCACAAAAACCTTGGGTCTGAAGCATGGGACTAGCAAGGTCAGACCTTAAGGGCAAGCCAAGCTTCAAAGAACACAAGCAGAATTGATCAATACTGTAGCTACACTCCTTTGGAAAGTTTTCTTTACCCTCTAAATTTATAGTATGAGTGGGTTAACCCAGGGAGTTGCCACTGGAAGGAGGAAAATTTGTGGCTAAAGAGAGAACACAGAGTCCGACATTTCCACAAGAATGCCACATTTTTATTAAGAGTGTACGGGACATTCTGTGTTTGTTTGTTTGTTTGTTCCTATAGTGGAAATTATTTAACAATATCTGAAAATGAATGAAAATAGAACAAAGACTTTAAGGAGTTAGGTGTGGAAAGGGCATTCTGTTCTAGTTTTCTTCTGTCTTATAGAATCAGATAATATAATCCTGTTCTACAGTATAGTATCAGATTCCTTTTCAAGACTGGTAAGCTTATTTCTCCTTATTACTCTTTTGGAAAGTCACATTCCTCCAAAATTTATAAATTTTCTTCTAATTTTCAGTGCATAATTATTCCTGGTCCATTCATGTACATCTGTTCGTGTGTCAACATCTTTTTTAGATTATATACCTCCTTTACTTCCCTGGAGTTTGCATACCTGATGTATTTATATAGAGAAATCCTCTTTACTGTCACTCTTTATTTTGTTAAGTGAAACAAGCCATGATCTTTTAATCTTCTTTTTTTAAGATGCTACAAGCAATGGTTCTACTAGCAATATTTCAATGCTGGTACTGCTGATATTTTTGGCAGTCTTATCAAGAAGTGTTTGTTTTTCTAAAGAAACTCAAACCCCAAAATCCAAACACGGAGGCCAAGTTCATTAATGACTTATCTAGAATGCATTTTTAAACCTTCAGTTCTATTGTTTCAAGCTGCTGCAGTTTAGATGTCGATTGACATTAATTTTAGAAAAAAATTTTGGGCATTATAGTATTTTTTTTCTATATATATTATTTATATTTACATATACATATATATAAAATTCATATATGTGTGCACAATTACATATACATATACATGTACACAGGTATATATGTATGTATATGTATGTATATGTATGCACACATACATGCACACACAGATATATTATATAAATATAAACTCTCTCATATCATTTTCATGTTGGAATCCATGAGGAATGACTAGCAAGGACTTGTCAAAAAGGTCAATGCCCTGTCAGTGCTATGTTCTGCTTCATAGCAAGGGTCAAAGTGAAATATCACATGGCAGCTTCTCAAGGGTGGCTTCTGCCCAGATAAGGGGATGGGGGTTTTATATGAAGATGGGTCCTGGCAGAGTGAACCCCTGGAGAGTCATGCAGAATGTTACTCCAGTCCCCACTAGAAGGAGGTATCCAAAACAGCTATCAAGGTAAAGATCCTTAAGCTGTTAATCAGTCTTAGATTTTAGGTTAAATAATAAAGAATGAGAGCACTGAGCACACCATCTCAGTGAAATGCTAGGCATGCTTTGCTGTAGAGTATTACTGTTGTCTATGGTAACTGTCATTCTGTTAGAGATTTATCTGTAGAAGTTTGGGAGCAAAAAAGTTAATCATGAGTAAAGTTCATTAACTTTTATAAACATCTAGGAATACTTATGAGATTCTCCCAGTAAACAGATACGGTTTTAAAGCCCAAATAATGTTATCCAGACTAGCACGTATATGTGTCTTTGTATCTGTCTGCACTAATATATAGAGTTGTTTGTCATATTTGTGAAAATAACAACTTAGCATATATCCTGCTTATATTAACTTGTGAACAACTCTCAGGTTTATAAGCATGCTGTATACAGATATTAGCGTAGTTTATACAACAGATTTTAGGTTGTGGTCTTTTGGAAAATGCATTGCTATTTTTTCATACAATATTTTGACCTCCTACAACTGACTGACTTCCACTTCATAGAAGTGTATTATTTCTGTACAAAAGTTGTGTATAAATACACGTTCACAGTAATCATTCCATGGTTGTCCTATTGTGGAAAAATAACAAGGGCTATTCAAACATTCATGCAAGTATTTCTGGAAAGAGTTCTGCCATAATTACTCTTTCATTATGGTGACAGAACCTTTTCTATCCAGGAACATTCTTTGGAATCAAATTTAACTCATATAAATTTGAAGAATGGGATCGAGAATTACACAGAAGCATTAGGCTGGTTTTATTTGCTGCAATACTGACATTCTATGAGCATTACCAAAAATTAGACAAGTCCATGGACACATTCATATCTTTAGAGGTACTCAATCTTTTCTACCAGAGAATTTAGCCTGTTTGTTTGTTCATACCATTGTAACACTGCCAGCTTTTCCAGACTTCTTTTCTAAACAATAGACAGAAGAGAAGCATTTATACCACATGGCGCAGAGGAAGCATACTGTTTGTCTAAGCTAATATTTCTATTCTATCCATCCTTTCTCTGCACAGTATAGCATACTAATTTTACTATTTCTATAACATTACAGTACACAGTTCCTCTAGTGCTAAAAGGTTCAGTTGTAAAAGCTGAGACTATGCATTGCAGCATCTTCTTATCAGGAGCAGCTGGTCTCCAGAACAGGGTAAAGTTGATAGAACCAGCAAGCACAGAAGCATGCTTAGCTGGTAGAGTCCTGCTACCAATGACACAATTCTATGTCCAAACCCAACTGTGCAATTAGCAGTGCTGCACATAACTTGTCTATTCATGTATCTGTTCCTGACAAGAGTGTAAAGCTCTGATCAGAAAATTCTCCTTTGCTTTCGGAAAAAAAAAAAAAAAAATCCCTAGGTACTGTCAGGCAATTTGTTGGGTGAGTTTAGCAGGAGGGAGGCCTACATTTGAACAGTTCTGCCCTCGTCACTCCAGTCAGTGGAAATTATTATAGTTGGCTGCAGGGGACAAGAGGATAATTTGTCCAGCCACGAAAAGAAATTAAGCGCTGAAACCCCCAAAATTATAACATTGCAATATGATTAAATTAGAAGATTAACCATCTCAAAAATAGGACAGAAAGATTTAGTGGAACTGAGAAGAAGCAAAACAAAATACAAAGGAGTAGAAAAAAAATGGGTTTTATGTACCCTTTCCCAGTTCTGAGACTAAATCCTTTGTAGAAATACCTATTATGAACTTGAATGTATATTTTGTTAGAATTTTCCATATGCTTTATATTCCTTTATGTTAACATTTACACACACTGTTCAGCACTCCATTAAAAAAGACATTTACAAAACACATATTGTTTGTACCACTTTCCGACAAGCTGAAATGCCTTAAGCACTGCACTCCATTTGGTAGATACATAATAGCATGTTTTAATTTTTACCTGAAATAGATAACCCAATAGATAAAATGCCATTGGGATCAATCTATTGTTGAAATGTGCTTTTAAGATAGGACCATTTAAGTGGAGTCATGCCGAATAAACTCAAGTATTTCTGATATGATTATAATATTAAATCATAAAAGCTGTCTTTGGATTCTTTTATGGATCTTGGCAAAAACAAGTCATTTCAGAGTTAAGGTTGAAACGAATTTTAAAATGCCATAGTACTACACATTCATGTTAAGATAGCTTGAAGTGTTCTTGGTTCTTAGTGACATAGAGGTCTGCAAGGGCAAAGTGATGATAAATAAAAGCGAAAGTGTCTTAAGGGAGTAAGGTGGATAATAAGATTTTTTTTTAAAGGAAGTATTCATGTACTTAAGTATATACTTACAAATGCAAGGTATTTGGGCAATAAATAACCCAGATGAGCTACCAGTAGTGATTGCTTTGAGCTGTAAAAATCAGATTCAGATGCCATATGCTCCAAAGTTTAAGAGTCTTCAGATGTTACTTCTGGGGTCAGTTTCATCAGTAAGAGCAGATGAGCTAAATGACAGATGGCCTGAGCTAGGGATCATAACTGAGCCCAGATGAGAAAGTTTGGCTAAAAATATTTCTTTAAGGAGATATTATATAGAAGAAATAGAAGAAAGACAAAGAAGGAAAGTGTTGCTAAGTTACTCTGAAGGCTATTCAGATAGCTTTTTCTTTGCAACAAACACAGTGTTATTACAAAAATACCTCTTTTACGAATCCTTTGGTCTGTTGAAATTGTTTATGCTTCCCTTTTGGTATGGCATATATATCACCTGCTGCTGAACACCACCTAACCTCTCAGTGTCAGGTAAAGGGCAATACCTCCATGCCCATGGAATGATCTGGTGCTTTGCCCTTCCAGCCAGGACTAGCCACCCTGGCCACTTCTGTCCCCATGGCTACCAATTATTAATTGTAATTGCCCATTATTATTTCCCATTATTATTGTAATTAGAGTATTGCAATATTTTGAGTGGCCACCTCCAGAGTCTGCCTCCTCTTCAAAGATTTATCCACATGCCACTTCAGTGACAGCTGCCAGACTGCTCACTGAATGTGCTCAGGGAGCCAGAGTCTCTTAAGTCTTGGAGAATAGTTTGTCCTGTGGCTTTTGGTCTGCAGTCCAGGCAAGCTGGTATGAAGTGCAATACAAATCTACTCAGGAGTGAGTATATTTTCCTGGAATTTTATTTCAGCTGGGCCAGTGTCAGTTTTCTCAACATGGTCTGATGCCACTGCATTTACACATGATTCCGTGCATAGATGATTAATCATTAACACAGTGGCAGAGAAGCTGTGCTAAAGATATACACTTGCAGTCAGTTACAGTATGAGTTCCTTCACCTATACTGTCCCTGTTCCCGTGTCTAGCAAGAATGGTCTAGCAAGACCATTCTGCTCTTGCTAGCCCTCTTGACAGTGATCTCTCTGTACCTGCATGATGAGCACCTAGAGCAATTCCTGACGTGGTACTTATCTTACAGACCTTTGGGGTTACTCATCCAGCAGTCTCTTGAAGGACACACATTTGTCTGCTTACTCATTTCTGCAAGATTTGTCTCCTTATTCATTTCTGCTATAGGACTAAGCTGATATTTCTCATATGAATTTGTTTTGGGATTTCTCTTTCTGACTGTGTCATGATATCAGGGGATACTCATTACTCCTTCAACGTAAAGCCCTCTGCCTTAGCTCTTTAGGTGATCAGAGATTCTTCTCATGAAACCAATCACTTCCCTCCCCCTGCCTTAACTCTAGCTGTAAGATATGAGATACCTCAAGGCTCATGACCCATGTCTATGACTCCACTGGGTCCCATGTGGTTATCTTTGGACAAGATTTATTTTACAAACTTTGTGAAGATGCCTTATTATCTGTTCATAACACACCCAAGATAATCAGAAGTTTCCCATAGGCTGCAGTAGTTGCGCTGTCTCAGTGTTAAGTTGAAGCTGTAAACTTTGTGCAGAGGGTGTAACAGAAGGGTATAAAGTTTGCTGGAATACTGCAGGAGCATTGGCACAAGCATAGTACTACACACTACACAAGCATTGCCAGTATGACCTCTAAGAAACCTTCTCATCCAATCCATTAGAGTTGTCCCTGGAGCTACCTAACCAATGCCTGAGTTACTCTGGGGTGAGACTTTGCCATCCACTCCAGAAGGGAGTTGAGGAGTGAATCTACAGGCATGCAGAATTAACAGTTTGAAGAACAGGACCTTGAAGTGCAACAGGGACTGGTCCAAGCTGAGAGTGTCAATCTGTGCATAGCCTGTAATGGGCTGGAAAACTGTAGCTGATATTTGTAATGCAGGATGAACACAGGAAGGGGTCTTCTTCCTAACACTTTTTCTCTATTCTATTTTTCATATGTGTTTAAATAATTATGTTAAGGATATAAAACAAAACTTCATCATGACTGAAACTGTGACAGACCTCCTGATTCTGTGTCTCAAACCTAGATAAATGCCCTTGATCAATGCCTTTACTTACTTCACCACTGTGTATTTTAGTTTTGCCAGAAAAAAATGTCAAGAAACTCACAAGCAAAGACACTGAAAAATAAAAGGCATGATGCCTAATGGCATAACTGAGGAAAGCAAATGCTCTCTGACTTCGGTGATCTTTGAGTGTTCTCTGTATGCTTTGACAGAAATTATTATTTTAGTTAATGATCTGAATGAAAAGTTAAATACAAACAAGTTACATTCTAAAACAGTACAAAAATGGGAGACATTACAGACATCAGTGAGGATAAAGAAAAAACAAAAAAAAAAACCAACAGAAAGTGACAAGAGAATTTTAATTCTAATATGTCTGCAGGTAACCGACAGAAATTCACTCAACCTTTAAAAATGCAACCTAATGTGTCTGAGAAAAAATAAACTCAGATACAAGTAGTCAGTAGAAGGAAATAGCATATTTGAAGACCAATAAAGCATAACATTCTTTAGGGAGACAGTGGACAGCAAAATAGATATCATCATGTAATCTAATATACCGAAAAAGGAAGACTAGACAGTTTGAGGCTAAATTTGCAAGTACAGAAAATGCCTTGTTTGTGTTTCAAAATGGTTTATCTGTCATTCCTTGTCATTCTCAGGTGAAGGTGACTATCTTGTTCCATAATGAGCAGAAGAGATTGAAAGCAAAATACTTGGTTAAATACTTAGTATATTTACATCAGGAAGATATTTAAAGATTGTAGTAATTTCAGAAAAGAATGGATAGTCTAAATTCTTGTTTCCTACCTCCTGGATGTTCATAAAACAGAAGAGGTACCCAGACCTAATGTATAACATATAATCTGTTAAAATATGTGTTTAATAAAAAATGTTCTAAAATATGGAATAACATACAATTATGTGATTTGACATAAAATAATAAATTAACTTATGTAACAAAAACTGTATACAGTAGAACATCAAATAATATATATAATTATATTTTAATGCTATATAATAACTCTTGTGACTTAACTTCTCAATCTAGAAAAGTGTTTAATAGACTGGTTGCACTGAAGTAATTTATTGGATAAATTTTCTCAAAGTTCTCTTAAAAATTTGAGGTCAAAGAAACTGGACTGCAGGTTTTAAGTCCATACAACATCACAGATGTATATAGGGACTTCTGGGCAAAAAGCAGAATTTGATACGTTTAGTGTAATAGACAACAGTCTGTGTCATATGTCTAGACCCGGATCCTACTTTCAGCAGCAGCTTGCAGTTACACTAGGTAATATGTAATGTTAAACTGCAACCCCGAGCCAAAGTTTCGGAGTCCCTTTAAGCAGGCAACCAAGACTATGAAAAATGAGTGGAACCACTGCTCCTTGGTCACTGCCAACACAGGTCCCCAGGCAGTCATCCAGGGACCTTGTTCAGAAAACTTTTTCAGGGTAAAAATACTATGATTTAAAAAAAAAAAATAAAAAAATCTTAACTTTTACTCAGTTCCTACAGCTTGTTCACCACACTGCCACATTAATTCCTGTACCAGTTCACGGAGGAGGAAATCCGTAGGTCAGAAATATCAACGCATTGTCTTGTATCAGCTCATTCAGCTTTTAATACTAGAGCATTACACATATTAGCCCTTATTTAGAGTAACACTAATGAAAATATTGAGAACAAACCATATTAATATTAGTTCCAGTGACCAAAAATGGTCTCAAAATCATACTGAAAATAACTATTCCATAATGAGGAATGCTAGATGACAAATAGAAAATGATGGTTCTGTTATTGGAGAGTTTAGAGGGTTAGAAAATTGGTCTTCATTTTAGAAGGTAAATTTTTTAAAATTTTTAACCTCTAACTCAGTTCCCAAGGATATTATCTCTTTTTTACTCATATTACATAGACCTGCTCAGACAACGAAAGATTGTTTTCTTCTCCTGAAAGTTATGCCTTTAGGAAAACAGCAATCTATTAGACAATATCTCAATTATTTTTTAAAAGATCTGTTCACAGAGTGTTTGACAAGACAATTCATACTTTAAAATGTTTGCCTTTATCTTCTCTTTATATACAATCATTATTCTCTTTTTTTCACATAGGTAGTGTCCTTATTTAACAAAAATAAAATTCTAGTGTACATATTACTTAATTTTTAAAATTTTAAAAGATGATAGGTGTGAGCATAATAGGTATTCAAGAATGATCCTGTGACACAGGCTGAACACAGAGTGTTAATAATTGTGCACTAAGAAATGGAGACAGAATTGAAATCTTTGCATATCTTATTCTGTATTTCCTGTCAGAACTGAGAGCTTTTTTCATGTGGCCTGTGTGGGTTTTTTTAAACCCATCTGAGATGTTTAGATGTCACAGAATGCCTGTGACTATCAAACGACAGTTAATCAGCTTCATAAGTTCCATCTTTGGGTTTCCTTTTGATCTTTGGGATTCCTCCTAGCTAACAGCTGTTTGGGGAACATTTCCCTTAAATACTGAGGACAGAAACCAAATTTTTCTTCAAGGATTCCTCCTTTATCTGTTTTCCTTAGGCCTTCTGCTAACATAGATTAAAGGCAGTAATCTAATTTATGGGATTTCTACAGACTCACAGGGAGAAAGACTATAATAGGATATTAATGTTTTCCTCATATGCAAATGCATTAAAATGAGAAGGCTGATTTTCTTTCTTTCTTCCTTTTTATTTTCCAATGTATGCTGTAGGAGGAAAGCTATTTGATACTATAGTTTTTTTATGATTCAGAGCTATGACTCACCTGGAACTGAACTCTTTAAAAAGCTTCTTATTCATGAGACTGTTGTTTATATACCTAGTGAAATCTCTAGATTTGAGGTACATATGAAAAAGAAATCTTTAGGGTGGACCCAAGGGATTTCTTTATTTTACTTATATCTTTATCTTTGTTTCAGAACAAAAGAAGTAGTACTTATTGTATTTTCCACTTATGCTACCATTTTCCATAACAACCATTGCTGTGGCAGGATGCTAAACCAGTTCACGTTGAAGAAAGAGAAAGCACACTATATATTAACACATAAAATCCCATAAAATGTCACAATTAGAAAAAGACCAGGCAATAAAACCCTTTTTTGCTGCCTCTTTCTGTAAATGTATGTGCAGTTTACTTTTTCTTCCTCAGGAAAAGCTAGTCACTAATCTTAATTACATCCCTTAAAAAGACTGTTATGGAAAGGCAGAGTGTATTAAATGAAGCAGACTACCACATTCTTTCATAAGAACAAAGGATTATCCACAGTTCATCAAAATGTTCTTCTCTGTACCATATTATGTTGTAATGATTAAAATAAATTTCAGTATGTGCTTGATAGAACCTTAGAGGTCATGTTAAGAGTAATAGTAGGAAAAAAATTCTGATAGCCAGATTAAGAGGAAGCATAATCTCATAGATCAGGCACTGAATGAGATCTGGAAGACTGCTTCCATATACCTTTATTTTTCTCTGTAAAATTGAGGTCAGAAGCAAAATCATCTCCATGTCTTTTTCCATTTTGTTTGTGTTTTCTTTCATGCAAGAGCTATTTGCGGCTAAAATCTCAGCAAGGACATCAGGCACTGTCTATATTTTAATTACAAAATACTGATTTGTTAGATAGCCTTTTGCATTACTGTTGTCCGTTATGTGTGCTGCATGAATTTGAACTACTTACATATTGTCCTTTTCAGCAGGTTTTTAATAAGTTCTCATTCAGTTTAACTGTGCTGACCATGGACTAACTAAAAACTGGACTTTACTTCTTATAACTAAACTCATGAGAGGCCTGTCTAAATTCTGTCATAGTTTGAGCATGGGAAGGTTGAGATCCCTGTTTCACTGCGGTTATACATCACAGGAGAGAGAAGCAGCCCTTCATGGATGAACTCCACTGAGGAAAGCTCATTTCCTATATCCTGGTCCTGATGACTTTGGGACAGACGAATGGGAGTAGGATGTGGGAGGACTGGAAGGTGACAGCACAGATATAGGACATGAGGAAGATGCAGAGGCAACAGAGGCTCTGAACAGAGGTTTCTTTCTTCTTTCTTTCCTACAATTCATTCCATCCAGCTCCCCTGTCCTCAGTTGCCCTGGGGCATGCAGGAGTAGTTATAAATTCTGGGCGCTGCCAGCCAATGCTACATGAGTGCAAATGCTGCAGTTTATTTGCCTGTGCCTTGAAGGCAGACCTGGCTGATAGACAATAACGGGCTTTGAGCACTCCGTTCTGTACAGAAGTTACAGCAAGAGTTAAAAACGCTACTGGAGGCAGAATATGAGGAATGAAGATCTTAATAAAGCACCATGTTTACTGGCGTGGCTGTGAAACATCACCCTTACATTTTTTCTCCAATTAGAATAAATAATCCTATAAAGTTCGTGCATTCTGACTTCACACAGACTGCAGAGTTTTTCCCTCTGAGAAATCTCCAAACTAATACAAAAGTTGTTCTGCATTATTTTATGTTCTGTGAGGTGGTAGCTACTTTTTAACATGTTACATTAACGTTTTTATCACCAACATATGTCTGATAAAAAGTAAAAACATTTTTTTTTCTTTGGCCACAGTGTTATATTTTAATGATAATTTTGGAAGTCCAATTTTACAGCAAACATCCAGAAACTTCTATTAATGCAAAAGTTCAGTTGATGTGATTTCTTGTAAATCATCTCACCAGCACCTGCTTTAAGATTTAGACCTATGACTCTACCACAAACATTTTTTTAAATTCTACATGCTTATTCATGATGACATGGAAAAAGATGGGAAAAGTAATGAAATGTCTTCAACTAGAAACCTTCAGAGAATTTACATTTTTTCAGTGAGTTATCCTCATCACATCTCTGAGAGGGTACCAAAACTGACAAACATGAATGGAGAATATCTGTGTGCTACTAAACAATCCAGTCAGAATTCAGAAGAGAAATCTCTTGTAAAATTAATTAAAGCTCCAAAACTCATCTGTATACTATGTAGACAAATCTTTAATTTGATATGACTGAAGGTAGTCTGGGGTTTAGTCTGGAATAGCATATTTCAATTAGTTACATTTGCAGAATTCTGTGGAGTTAAAATTTTTGAGAGTTGAGATATTTTTGATTCTTGGTGTATTCAGAACATTTATGAATAGTTGGTAACATTGAAATTTTGCTTATTACTGATGCAAAATACTTTATAGTGGCATACAAAGGATTAAAAACATTATATATAATTTATTGTGAGGCTGTGGCATGTAAGGTTTGGGAGTTATTCAGGACAGTAATATCATCTAGTAGAGAAGCTACAGTAGGGAGGCAATGAACAGGTTTGAGAGCTATGGGTAAAAAATTAGAGGCCAAGCTGACAAAGGAAACCTTGTAGTAGGTGTTTAGTACAGGCTGCCTGATCAAAGAGAGCCTGCTGACAAAGCGTTCTTACTTCAGCTACGGGAAGCATCATGCTTACAGGCCCCGATCCTGCTAGGGGACTTCAGCCACCCTGACATCTGCTGGAAAAGCAGCACAGCAAACCATAAGCAGCACAGGAGATTCTTGGATTGCATCAAGGATAACTGCTTAATCCAGGTGATAGACAGCCCACCCAGAGGAGAAGCGTTACTAGACTTTGTTGGTCACCAGCACAGATGAAGGAATTAGAGGTCAAGATTGGTGGCAGCCTGGGCTGCACTGATCATGCCCTCATGGAATTCACAATGTTGAGGGATATGAGTCACGTGAAGAGAAAAGTCAAGACCCTGAATTTTAGGAGTTCAAACTTTCAGTTGTTTAAGAAATTAGTTGATGGAACCCTCTTGGAAACTGCACTCAGGGATAATGGAGTTGAGTAGAGCTGGCAGCTCTTTAAGGACATTTTTCCTACCGTGTAGGAGCTCTCGATTCCCATGTGTCAAAAATCAGACAAAGACGGTAAGAGACCAGGATGGCTGAGTAAGGACCTCCTGGTCAAACTAAAGTGTAAGAAGTAAATGCATAGGCAGCAGAATCAGGGATATGTGTCCTGGGAGGAATATAGATATGTTGCCCAGATGTGTAGGAATTGGATCAGAAAAGTTAAGGCACAGTTGGAGCTGAATTTGGCAAGGGATGTGAAGAATAATAAGAAGGGCTTCTACAGGTACTCTGGTCAAAAGTAAGATTAAAATGTCCCCTCCAATAAATAACACAGGAGAACTAGTGACAACCAACATGGAGAAGGCTGAGGTACTCTTTTTTTTTTCTTTTTTTTTTTTTTTTTTCTCAATTGTAATCACTCTTCCCACATCTCTCAAGCCCCAGAACTTCAAGGCAGGGACTTGGGGATTGAAGTTCCTCCCATCCTAAGAAAATATCAGGTTTGAGACCACCTGAGGAACCTGAACATACATAAGTCCATTGGACTGAAAAGATGCATTCCAAGGTCCTGAGGGAATTTGCTGATGTAGTCACTCAGCCACTCTCCATCATATTTGAAAAGTCATGGCAGTCAGGCAAAGTGCCCAGTGACTGCAGAAAAGGGACTATCAATCACAGCCATTTTTAAAAAGGGGTTTATTATAAATATAACCATATATACTCTTTCCACTCTTTACTTTTTAATAAGCACTGTCAATTTGAAAGGAATGATAAAGTTGCAGTCTTTTCAGGAACTGCTTTGTACTGTAGTAGAAAAATTAATCTTGAACTGGCAACTGAATTGGACCAGCTGAAGATCTCTCTGTATTGGACTTGAGTGGGAAAGTCTTTTCTCATAAGATTTGAAAATCTTTCCTCTTCTGCACTCAATCAAAACAAAGATTGTGTGATTTTTTTAACACCTGCTTCACCCTGCGTCTGCAGTTATTCTATGTATTGTGCAATTCGGCTAAAGTTCATAATGTTTTATTTATCATCTTCTTTTTGTTGTGTAAGACATTTCCCACAATCGAGTTCCTTAAAACTGGAGATGTCAGGGTTATTTATCCCTGATTATTCATAATGAATTAGTCTTAAAAACATGACCACACATTTATTAAGTCACTGTCAACTCCATATGTAGGAAGCTTCTAAATATTGCTTATGCAAAAAACCCGAGTCCATTTCTCAGGTGGTAAGTAGACTGTTTTCTAAAAGTTGAGCAAGATATTGTTATCTTGTATGAAAGTTATTCCAATGTGCTTGCAAATGAAACTCACACCATTATTTCCCTTTAGAATTCCAAAAATATTATGAGCAACTTCACAGTAAGAGTTGAATTTGACATGTATTAATAGAATGCATAACATTTTATTTCTAAATTTTTTATTTGAATTTTGTTTTGTTATTTACTTGAGTCTTTAAATGCTATCTCAGAAGTAAATACTGACAAGCATAATAAGAACAATAATATTTTATGTCTTTGTTTAATATTAAAATTCTCTTCTCAAATTAATCTTTTATTGCTTTAACACTATGCATGTTCTAAAAACACTATGCATCTTCTAAATATTAAAGTATGTAGAGCTGAACAAATCCAAATATGTTGTGCTATAATTTAACAGGCACAGTGGGTAAAAAAAATAGGAAAAGAACTTGTTTGTATTATACATATTTATCTCTGAGTCCCTACTTGCATTCCCTTCTCTAATATCCCATGTCTTCAAGGTTGCCAGAACATTTATTCCACTTTCTACTACACACTATTCCCATATACTAATAGCAAGAGGGGTTTTTTGCCTAATCATGGCCCTTTTTTTTCAATATTTGCTCTTTAAATAATGCCAGATATTCAAGCATAGTGACATTATAATTAATAAAGCACATCATTTATTATTTACTATGGTACTTACCTTCCTGACAGTAAGCACTGCAAGCTACTGTTACCTCCTCCTCACGGATACATCGAAAGTTGGCTTTCCAAAAACAACATAGATAGATATAAACTAGAGCAGAGAAGGGATGACCGCTACAAGCATCAACCTGTGATGTATACCAGCTGGGGTAGAAAGACCTTTATATTCCCAGCTCTCGTTACTGCTGAGAGAAAGAGGATGCAGGTCAGCATGGTCAGAAGAATAGGACACAGAAACAGCTTTGATGACCTAGTGGGAGAAATGAGATTACCTTGGAACCAGAATGTCTCTTTATATTTCTGATGTTAGATATTTACATTTTCTGTTGTACAATAATTTAATGACAGTTGATAAGGATCACAAAACAAATGAGATGCTTTTACATGTAACATAAAGAAGAGTTCATAATTCTGTGTATTCCCCTTTCTGCCTCCTTCAGGAAATTAACATAATGCTGCAGCTGTGGGAACAAGAGCCATTAGGGCCATTAGGAGAGAAAATAAGAGGAACATAACTCTAAGACTTTATGATTAGGGAAATTACCCAGGAATAGCAACATCTTGCTTCTACTTTCTGGTCTTAAGGCTATGAAACTCTGTGATTGGCATAAGGACCAAATGCTGCCATTTCTCAACTTTCTGTTGTCTTTCAGGCTTAATTGCAGTCACATAAAAAAGTCAATATTTCTGAAGATATAGTGCAAGCATTCCACCTATCCCCACTGCGCTGCAGAATCCAGTACTTTAACCACACAGAAGATAGTTCTTCCTTTGTGTATCTTTTAAAAAGGAGAGGGCGTGTTAATGACCACCAAAAAAAGAAGTGACATGTTAGGAAGCACTCAATTGTCTTTCATAAGGTTTTGATTTTGGTTTTTTCCTACAGAAAACTTCAGAACCTAGTTTTGTGCATTATCCCATTAGGAGCTGCTCTCTGGATATAAGCATGAGGTGCTGTAAGCTAGAAAAAAATATAGCACTTTTCCCTCTGGATAACTATTTTAGGATGAATCTTGACTCTCAAGATACTCCTCTAGATTGGCATAAAATGTATTTCACCAGCAAATATAAAGATCTTACTCAAAACAAGCTAAGTCAGTGACAGACATTTCATCTGGCTCATTACCTGACTGCTGGTGACAGAAACTGACAATGAAAAACAGTATAACATGTCAATTTAAAAAAAAAAAAAAAAAAAAAAAAAAAGAAAAAATTAAAACTTGTTTTAAATATCTCTTCATTCTGTTCTGCCCATCATGGCTGTCAAGTTCAGTATTCTTACTAAGTCTTCTCTCAGCCCTACAGCACCCATGATAAGTAGTTGATAAGTAAAAAAGCTCTCTTATTTTTTAGTTGATCTGTCAAATTTTATTTAATCCCTATTGACCAAGAGCTCTTCAGCCAGTGGTAGAAAATTTGCTTTTAACATTATCATAGTGATGCTAAGCTAAATCGTATTTGTGAAGCATAGATCCAAGCTCATGGAATGCCTCCTTTGTGTTTTGGAAACGTAATGGGAAGCCTATGTCATCAGTGAGCCCAGCATGGCCCTGGGCAATGATGCTTGTAGAAGTCACTCACTGTTTCTATTGTTTGATCAGGAAAGATAAATATTCTCCGCCACAGAGAAACATAACTAATGGGAATGGACTTTACCTTATGAAGCTAAAGTGCCGTAACATGATTCTTAAAAATAAGATCCTCTTTGGTTACATTACCTTGCTTGTTGAATAAGCAGCTTTCACCACAAACCCACAGAAATAATCTCTGGCTTTTCCATAATGATCTTAATTTGTAATGCCCAATACAGAGCTACAGAGTCACCTCTATGCTATTAGAAATATCTCCTGCTCACTACACATGGAATCAGAAATACGTAACTTATTTTGAGTGAACTACTTTAAACAATCAATTTAAATGATCAGGAGTCTAATAGCATCTCTAAATGTAATATTTGCAAAAAAAAAAAAAATACTATCATTATCTTGTGAAAGTGAAAACATAATAGACAAAATACATAAACTCTAATATGGTTATGATGGCTTACAAATGCAGCTCAAATAAAATAGTTCTGAAGATAAATCAGTCACAGGACTCCCCAAATTATGTCAAAACTCTCACAACAACTTTGTCTAGCCTCATCATTAAAAGCCTGTGGCTTCACAAGAGGCAGAAAGATCTTAATAAAAGCCTGAAGTTGCTTCACAATGTTCATACAAAAACTAGGAAACCTGTCACAGCGATCAGCTCAAAAAGCTATTGGCATGTTTTGTCAATCTGGATTCATGAGATTACTGTTACCTGAAAAAGTCAGACTGGATGACTGAGAATATTTGTGTGACAGAAACTATAGCTCTAGGTCTGAGTCTGTCTTGTGCATGGTCTCAGAGCATCTTTATACAAATGATGGCCAAAATCCTAGACATCAGTGTCATACTTCTAGAAATACATACTAGAAATACAATGCATGCAAAATGTTCTCCAGTAAAATGGAGACAAATAATGTTCCTATATAGATCAAATCGGAATTATGATCATTACATAAATAATTTTTCTGTATCCCAGTAAAAATATTGTTGTCATAAACATTTTAAAACAAAAGCAAGCAATTTCAAGTCACTGTTGTTGTCAATTTATCATATCTGCAAAGTTTCTCTCACCTAACAAATATGCATAACAATATTAAAGAATCATGCAAATTCCACAATAATGTTAGCATACATAGCAAGCATTGTAGAACAAGACTCGACAAGTGTCAAAGACTGTTATTATTAGACAGGAATTCACAACAGAGGCTTGTTAACATATGCAAAATCTTACAACCTCAGGCAAATGCTATCAACACATAACTTTTTTAATATACAAACTATTCAATCACATAGCTTACTGTGGCATAATTTCAAAAAATATTGTCCAAGGTTATTCTTCATGAGAATTTATATTAGATTTTCAAAGGGATTTTGATAGCTAAACTGAGTAATAGCATTTTGAAAAGGAGACTCATCTACAAGACGACTATTGGATTTTTCTCTTAAATAAGGAAGTGTTAATGAAAGCTGCTATAAGGCCTTGAGTAAATAAAACATACAATTTCACAAGAAAATGACACCATAAAAGAACTAAATAATAATGCAAAGGCCATGCTTAAGACTAAAGAACAAACTATTTAAACCTTTTCTATTTCAAATGCATGAGGTTTAATGAAAATACCCTTATTTTTAGAATTACTTCATTTGTTTTAAAATTATGATCTGTCATTCAAAGCTGACAATATTCAAAGCATAGCAATACGCTAAGCAGCAGTTAATAATAGCATGAAAATGAAGGAGTCATAAACAATATTAAAAAGTCTATTCAAACAGGCAAATTGATATGTCCATTAAAGTAGGGTAAATAACCCTGTTCCTCTAAAGTGCTAGGACATCTCTAGTTGCCTAGGTACTGAAGATCTCAATTATATTTTTCATCTAAAAATGGCAGTCATAGAGAATCTGGATGGACAAACAAAAAGACAGCTAAAATTGAGTTCATTGTAAACTATACTTCTGAATTACCTATATAAATCAAATATGTTAATTTTTCACTAGTACTAAACTAGTTTTGAATGTGACATCAGCTTCCAGTGAATGCTATATACTCACTGTCCTTTGAGGTAGAATTATAGAATGATTTGGGCTGGAAGGGACCTTTGAAGATCTTCTAGTTGCAACCCCCCTGCCATGGGCAGGGACACCCTCCACTAGACCACGTTGCCCAAAGCCTCATCCAACCTGGCCTTGAACACTTCCAGGGATGGGGCATCCACAACCTCTCTGGGCAACCTGTTCCAGTGCCTCACCACACAAATACTGGATATGAACGAGTGAGAATATTTTGAGCACTTAGTAAATAATACAATAAATCTCTATGCCATTTAGCTTGTGAGATGAAACAAGATCACAGCCTGTGGTGATGCTGAAAAAAATCCATAAACTATCTATAATTCAGCAATAGAACAGCAGGAATACCTAAAGCAGGATTTTCAAAAGAAAACAATTCAATATTTTCCTATTTAAGACAGAGGAGGCATATGAAAGACAGAAAGAAAAGGAAGAAGCTAACCTTCAGAAAAAATGCATCAGTGTGACAGATGGGAATATTTAAAATGTAAGCAAACTCGTGGTGCAGAAAGTAAATTCATCTCCCATGTTGCAGGAATGTTGCAAAGACGAAAAAAGTTATTTGAAGCTTTTATACTTTGAAAGCTTCTGTAGTAAAAGTAAGAAAGTTTGAGAAAATGTGATGCCTATATTTCAATTTGCTAAACATGTGTTGGGTGAACTTTTCAACCTTAAAATAGTGTTCTAAAAACCAGAAAACTACTGGATAAGTAACTCCCACATACACAGCCCACCAAAACACCCACATCTTGCTTTTCTAGCAGACATTGTGCTTATAGCTCCTGTTCTCATGGAGAGAAACAGGGAGTTAGACAATTTCTTAATGACAGAACATTTGGTAATGGTGGTTTAACAGCTGAAGAGGTTTGTGTTGGTTTTTTTAAGTGCTTTCAGAAGGTCTTTTTTTTTTTTTTTTTTTTTTTTTTTTCTCCCTTCTCCATTCTCCTATTGCCTGTAGAAGTTTGCAGGAATACTTGGAGAAAAATATAACCATAATGCAATCAGAATATCAATGACAACATAATTTTATTACAAAAGAACTGTGGTGATAAAAAAAGAAATAGAATAAATTTGAAAGTTTGATTAAATTAGATTAGACTATGCTTTGGCTTTAATATTATGCAGTCAAAATATGTCATCTATGTGGTGGGGTTTTTATCAGGTCATTATGGATGTCAGTAGAGAAACTATGTTGCAACAGTTTGCAATTATTTCAAAAAGTTATGAAGCCTTACTGCAGAAACAAAAACTAAATATTTTGCAATTAGGTGGATATAAACTATTCTGGATAATATGGCAGAATTCTTGACAGATTACTTGGAAAGTGGATATATGATAGAAAACCTCCACATGGATCAATGGGTGCCAATGATCAAGATAGAGCACAGACAAAATCATGTGATGGTTGATCTCTCAGTCATGGGATAGAGCACCGAAAGCAAAAGACCCCAAACTACAGACATGAGTGTAGGCAATATTGGAGTTGCAACAGTGATGACTGAAATTCTTATTCAGATATGTAACCAAAGTACAGAAAACTTTAATGAGTCCTCCTTACTGAATTGCACAATTAAATGAGGTAATTTTTGTTCACATTGCATAAATTGGGAAAAAAACATAAGATGATGAGAAGTTATGTATTTATTCTTAACGGGGAGCTGTGATAGCCAAGAGTAGCTGTGCTGTACTTCTAGTAAGTAAACCAGCTCACTCAGAGTTGCCTATGTGTCACAGCATTGTGTGATGACATGAACTGTTGCAGGATTCCTCTGTCAAACATACTCCCTTTGTTCTAGAGGCTGCTGATATTCCTTGGCCGAGAAATGTGGAGCTCCTGTAACTCCAGAAACAGTGCAAGGACTAATCATGTATGAAAGTTTTTCAAGAAAAATTCTGAAACTGAGCATAAAATCAATGTTTTCACTTAAGTGAAGTTGTGCTCAACAGCACAAATGCAGAACAAAATCAAGTGGGATGCTGCTGTGTTGGCACAGGTTTACACTAACGTCAGTGTGATGCATAAATATTTCATCGTAGACAACTGTATCTGCATTCTCCATGCTAACTGTACCGTCACTGTTACAATGGAGAAACATCATCAACTTAAAGAAAGTTTTGAAGAAAACATGGGGAAGAAAAGGGTGAAGGACAGAAAAAATAGAATAATGACAATGTTTAGCAGAGCAAGGTATTTAATGATCAGTGAAGGAACACAAAAGCAATGGAGAGATAAGTGATGGATAGTCTTGCATTACCGTAGGAGAAAATCAGAGGGGAGAAAAGTAATGGATATGGTTGTTAAGGATTTAACACCCTAGAAAGGATATTTGTAATTGCCTGTAGATCACAGAGCTTTCTAATGGCCCATCATTCTCTCGATGAAATTTAAGACATGGGTATCCGAAATAACTCTCTGCCTGTGTAGAAAGAATAGTGGAATAGGGGAAATGAAGTTCTCATAGAGCCCATGACAGATCCTGAAAAGAAAAGAAGAAGGAGGTAAGAAGAAGCAAGAGAAATTAAGAGTTTTTCCAGGACTGGGAGAATGAGGGAGCTTAGGAAAAGGAGAGGGAAAACATGCACAGCTTGTTATGGGAGGAAGACCTAGAAAAAAATGGCAAGAGGTTGATCCAGATTCTCCATTTCAAAAGACAAAGAGATTAAAAAAAAAAAAAAAAATTGGAAGGAAAGCTAGAGTGAGAGTTCCAGAGAATGCTAAATACAGTCAGAAAACATAGGGGGGAAATGTACAAGGGACTCTTGCACAGGAGACTATAAAAGAATGGAGAGTGATAGGGGTTAAAGATAAAGCTCTGGCATAAAAACAGACATGAGAACTGAAAAGATCCTATGAATAAAGCATGGTAAGGAAACACTTAAGGAGCCACTGGAAAGGTAATAGACCAGCAGCCAAGAGGTGCGCTGAGCCCGGCTGGCAGACGCAGCAGACTGCCGTCTCACCAGCGTGGCTGGCTAATGACACGGCCGTACAGCTTGTCTTCGGTTCTCTCTGGGAGACTCTACTGATCACAGGCTTTATAATTGGAAATACTAGACTTTCTAACTACGGGTTTTACAGCTGGGAAGGAGTTTACTAGTCTGGAAGTTATGGGGAGGGGATTTAGAAGTGAAAATAAAGGACACAACCCATTCCAATGGATTTTCAGAAACAGCTTTCAAAGTGCAATTCTCCAAAATAAACAATGTGAAAAGCAAATAAACTTATTTGCTTCGTTCTGTCTTCCTTTCGCCCCAAACAAAAAGATTAAAAAAAAATATAATAACAGTACAAAATCAAAGTAACAGTTCGTTGTTGAAGTCAAAAGATAATCTGAAATCTAGCAGTGCAGAATGATCTTGATTCAGAGCTGATGAAGAAAATGGTATAGATATGATTTCGGCTTTGTACCTAGTCACCATTATGCAGAAACTTAAATAAGACTGCCATGTCACTATTCATGCTACATTTCTTGCTTCCATGCAGTGCATGACAGCACTACAGGTGTATCTCCTTTAAGTTATAAAAATCTGTTTATTTTTTCATTGTAAACTGTGCAGTAATCTTAGGATCTGAGCTGCTTGCCTGAAAGCCATTACCTCTCTGACTTCATTTCTCAGCCCACACACTAGTCTTTCTCCTAGAACTTCTCCTTTGAAAGCTTCAGCTTGAGTTATAAGAGAGTAGTTACCATAAGTTAAAAAAAAAAAAAGTATAAAACAAAAATAAAAAATCTCAGCAATAAACACAAAGTTAGGAGAAAAACAATAATACAAAACCACCCAAAACTTTCCTGCCATGTACTTTTCTTGAAACTGCTGGGGAGGAGGGGGAGGTTGTCCCCATGTAGGAAACAATTTTCCTCAAACACAATAAAAGCATTTTGCAGTTAGCTATCCATAAATTCTATGATGAAAGACTTTTCCACATTAAAATATTGATTTGCTAAAACTTAAACACTAGGGAATGTTATGATATATTTGGTTTAAAAGTAAAATAATCAAAATCTCATTAAATAAGATCCAGGCACTTTGTCTTAAAATATATTATAAAGCAAAATCTGTTCCTTCTGAATGTCATTTTATAGACCTTTTCAAAACTTTCATATTTTATTCTGAACCCTCATAAAAGAAAACTTTCAAGCTGAAATCTACTTTCTGAAATAGCTTTAGTATTTTAATTTGTCTTTATAAACTGAAAATTGCCTTTTCCATCAGGCAAATCACATTGGGTCAGCTAGTGGGCTTTGCTTTATTTCTACAGAAAATATTTAATGTACTCAGCCAATGCATTGGTGTATGTACAAAAATTCTCACTGTGTTATGCAGTATGAATAAGACTTTAATTACAAAAAAATTAGAGCCCCAAGTATTTATTAGTTTAAATCAAAACAGAAAGGAGAATTCATTCCATCTGTGGGTATACAGCACCAATGCTATTTTACAGAAAAGTCAAAGTGAGGATGTAGAACTTAAAATACTGAAACATGAGAAAGAAGAAGTTAAACAAGCATTCAGGAGCCACTGTGTTATCTGCTAGCAGCAGTCCTGCTCTTAAATACACTTGATTGAGAACAAGTGAAAAATGAGAATGTTCATTTACTATCCTAGTAGGATTCGATTCTTTTTAAAAGTAAGCTTCCTAGACTTCAGCTGGGGAAAGGAAGATTCCTCCTAAGTTTGAAGGATGCTTCAAAACTGACTGGGGGGGACGAGGGAACCAACTTACTTTGACTATTTTATACATGAATTAATCTTTTAGTGATATCTAATAATTGCTGAAAGAGCATACCAAAAACTTGAATTAGCAAGAATCTAGTAATAAATATTAGCTTTCTATGATACTTCTACATATTGATAACTGATTGTTTGTGGACTGGTCAATTTGATTAGAAAAAAAGACTAAGAAACTGAGAGAAGGGAGAAAAAGGTCTGCATGAGATTTTTGAAAACAGCTTCTCTGGGATGTTTGAGCCATAAGCTATTTACTTTTAATCTATGTCTGATAGTCATTTAACTGGAGTGAGACTTAATATAAATAGGAAGTAAAATATAAATAGAAATCTCTGGATGAACAATATATTGGCAAAGGCAACGTTTCTAAGTGCTACTTAGTTACCTTAATTTCTGCATTTTAATTTGGGTTGAGTGTAGCCAGGAAACACTGTATGAGTCCACTGTGGACTCAGTTCTTATTGGGTAGGTTGTTGTGCCTCCATTTGATTCTTCTAGTAGAAAGTTCAAAGATACTTCCACATTCATCCTGGGAAATATAAAGCAGTATAAATTTCTATTGCTTTCCTTAGTAATTGAGAGCAGACAGTTACTTGCTGGATCCAGCTGTATGTACACAGTTCTTCCGATTCTAGAAAGATAATGCTGGCTTTTAACAATTTTGTACAAAAAGTTAACAGGTGAATATTTACTAACTTGATTCTTGATTTATTTAAGCAGCTATAACCTAAAAAACCCAGATGATCTCTTTCCCATCTGCTTCTTCAGCACAACCCTATTAGAAGCTCCAGCCAGAACCTTTTCTGTTTAAGACTCTCCCATGCTCACCTTCTCGGTTGTCCAGTATAAGCTGAATGCCTTCTGGACCTGGTTATTACTACATTCATAGTTTGTATAAGCTCTTCACATTTCCATGCACGCATTCATAAATGAGATTGAGGCTCTTAATTAATTAACCTGGCAATGATTTCGGTTTCTTGTTCCTCAGTAAAATTCATATTCTGTAATCAAGTCACTTAGTACCTTTAAAGCATAGCTGTTGTACACTAGTACATGCCTGAGCTCCAAAAGCATAACATGGATAAATTCAAGAATTTGGTAAACTATGAAGAAAACCAATTGACTTTATTTTTAGTGCAAAATATTTTTTAAAAGGCAAAAACAGTGCTGTAGATCTTATCATTAGAAAGAGTTTAGAGTGAGGAATATTTAAAGAAACTTGACAGGCGACAGCACTTAGATGGGAAGGAAATAGATGCTCTCCAAAGAAGTGGTACCTGAATGATGCACATCGCTGTTATGTGACCTACATGTTCCACTCCTTTTGTGTGCAGTTTACAGTAAAAATTACAGTAAGAGTCACAAAATATATGCAATTGACTGTGGTTTTGCTACCTTCCTTATATTAAGTAATTAAAACATAATAGTAACATTTCTATATTACTCCTACACATATATAATTTGAACAATTATTGCAAGATAGCTTTCAAAGAAAGCGTAGCAGAAGTTAATTTTGCATGAATTATAGAGCATTAGTGGTAGTGCATATTGATTATAAATTAGGCTTTTGGTTTCCAATTAAATGGTAAAGGAGAAAAGAAATGATACCACAAAATACCCTTTGATACCTTGCTGTGCCCACAGCCCACTGGTATTATAGGGAAGGCCAAAATTCATCAAGGTGCATTTATACATGCAATTTAACCATATTTCACCTCTGAATTTGTCTTTGTGTCTTTCTACTCTCACAGCGAGCAACATCATGTAACAGAGGAAGGACAGTGATCCAGCTCTCTCCAAACACACCAAAACAGAAAATAAAGAGTAATATCAAAAAAGACACCGTATCATATCCAAAAGAACTGCTGCAGAAAATGCCCTGCTTCGCTTTCTAGCATTTATGCCAAAATTGAGTCAGCCAGTTCTAATTCACAGAGCTGTAATCTCTGTTTAGCTCTGAAACACATGCTAATGTTTGCTGGCAGTATGGTGTCTTTGGTTGCAGAGCGGCTTTTAAGAACCACTGAACCACCTTATTTTAGACCAATTATCTTGTTCTGTACCCACACGGCAACCCTGCTGGTGTGAACTTTCCAGATAACAAGAGAAAAGAAAAGAAAGAAGTGAGGTAAGTTGCCTCCTATTGAAACCACAGCCCACAGATTTTTTTGTTTTTTTTTTTTTTTTTGTACATCTCGTTTCAGCCTCATTAGAAAAATCTGTATCCTGTTAAACCACAGTGGTCTTTTTTTCTCAGTCAGCTTACTACGACTGAGTAATACAATATATTTCACAACATAAAGTCCAGTTAACTAGCAATTAAAGAATCTTTGATTAATCTCCACTGCTGTGATACCTGATTAGCTAGGTTTTGAAGGCTGAAGCAGCTCTTTTTAGTGCATTTTATTTTTCTCTAATAGTAGGTTTTGTTATGTGGCATGAAACATATGTATAATACATCAGGGTTAATTTGCATTTAAATCCCTTGAAGAGATGCTCATAAAATTTTATATTTTTTTTCTGTGTTAGGAACTGTTTCCAAACATAAAAAGGCATTTCTTTGCCCACAGAACAATAACTGTGTTCCTTTTCCTTCTACCATGGAATTAAAACAGGTTATTAGCAAATCAATACCCATTTCACAAAATGCATCTCTCCAATGTCTCTTTTGTCCTCCTCATCTAACAAATTTAACCTATATATTTATTCTGCTTGTGCCTCTGCAGTAAAAAAGCAAAATTCTAAACCAAACCAAAACTCAAGTACAATCTCTTAAGCACAGCTGCAGGTTGAAAAAGAACAGAACATATGCCAATCTCAAATACCACAGTGTGCTAAGGGCTTTGCAGTCTTTACAGGGATGTTAGGATGTGAAATGCCTACCTACAAGACTTCATGATTTGAGCAGGAGTATAGAAATATAAGGAAGAAGTTGAATTCGTAATTGTATTAGTATTTACAGTAATTATGCTATTTCTTGATCTTGATAAATTGTGTTAGCTGGGAAAGGCAGAAGTGAGAAGGACAGAAAATTAGGTAAATGCCAATCTGAAAGGCAGAATGTGAACTTTCAGTTCACACAGAGAAAAGGACGGACAAGTGAGTCTAAGGAGGAGTAGGGATTGGTCAAGGTTATTGACACAGTAAATGATTGTGTGGTAACATTTATAATAGCTCAAAGTAAAAAAGAAATAGAAAGGAAGATGTGTAAACAGTCAAACAAGAAATACAGATAAGCTTTTGAGTGGAAACAGAGAGGAACAGATAATCTTTAAAGGCACTCTAGAGAAAAAGCAAATGAGAAAAGTCTGGACATTTCCTTGTTTTTCTTTGCTTACTCATTTCAGTTATTTCAGACTTCACGATGTGTGAGCACAAAATGGTTACAATCCTAGTTAATACACATTGAAAATTTAAAGTCCAAGCACTGGCTAACAATAAAAGTGCGTAGAATTTTCTAAGCTATGACAATATACTGATTAACTAAGTAAGAGGCAGCAAAGCCCGTGTCATTGAGGCATCATATACACTCTTACTCAGCACTTGTATTCTTGGTGATGGTTTAATGTCAAAACCAAATCGTTTCATTTTTTCAGTTGCCTTGATCAGATTAGATAACAAGTGCTGTAAGTTTTTGATGTATGTTTACGTACTGATATAAGGTATTCTTACTGTCATTTAAGATATTTCATTAGTCTGCATAAACAAGTGCTGGTATACAAACTACATGTGAGCATTGATCTGCTTTCCTTACTTTAAAAGAAGCCATTTATTTACATTTTAGTGAGAAACTATAAGCTTAAGAAAGTCCAAACCACTCTTTGATTGCTTACTGTGCAATAAATAAAAAGAAGCCACAAGTGTACAAGCTCACAGGTCTTTAATATGATGAAAGATATTTCTTTTAATATGATAAAATTGGTGCTTGTTTTGCTTAGGTGGCAAATATTACAGGAAAACAGAGAATTCCTTATCCCTAGAGATTTTGTTATAAGACATTACCCAAACCTTCTTCCTTTGATGCGTTTCTGATATTTATGCTTAGCATCTTCATCTACTCTGAGATGTTTTCCCTGTTTACCCAGAGGAAAAAACACACAACTTGCTTTGCAAATTCAAAAATCTCTTTGTTGATTGAAAATTGTCTCCCTGTCTTCTGATATATCATGCTGGACTGGGTTTCTTTGGCTGGGGTAAAGTTAATTTTCTCCCTGGTAGCTGATATGGGGCTGTGTTTTGGATTTGTGCTGAAAACAGTGCTGATAACCCAGGGATGTTTTCGTTCCTGCTGAGCAGTGCTTACACAGAGCCAAGGCCTTTTCTGCCTCTCACACCATTCCACCAGCGAGGAGGCTGGGGGTGAACAGGGAGTTGGGAGGGGACACAGCTGGGACAGCTGAGACCAACTGACCAAAGGGATATTCCATACCATATGATGTCATGCTCAGTATATAAACAAGGGGGAAGAAGAAGCAAGGGAGCAATGTTCAGATTGATGGCGTTTGTCTTCCCAAGTCACCGTTACACATGATGGAGCCCTGCTTTCCTGGAGATGGCTGAACACCAGCTTGTCCATGGGAAGTGGTGAATGAATTCCTTGTTTTGTTTTGCTTGTGCACACGGCTTTTGCTTTATTTATTAAACTGTCTTTATCTCAACCCACAAGTTTTTCTCACTTTTACTCCTCTGATTGTCTCCCCCATCCCACCAGGGGCAGGGCAGGGAGAGGCTGTGTGGTGCTTCGTTACCAGCTGAGATTAAACCAGGACATACATACCTTGAGCAAATCTCCTATGTATATGCACATTTAGATAATTTCACAGGTATGAAGCTGTAAATCATTATTATGGATATTTTTTTCCACCTTGTGGTATTAAAATTGATTTTTTTTTTTAAATTGGAAAATATCAGAACATTTAAACAAAAGGTTTTCTTGAGAGAACATATCAGGTGCCACAAAAAAAATCAAGGAAATTATTTTGGTTTCAGATAAAGAGGTGCAGAAAGCCATGGACATAAGAACAATGATCTTGCATTGCTAGAGATACAGATTCTAGTCTACAGTCTGCATTTCTGTCATGGTAAGTACTGGCTACACTAGAGGAGGAATTCCCTTGTGTGCTTTGGGCCATGCTTCCACAGGTTTTTGCTTCACCTATAAGGGCAATGGAATTTCTTTTGCAACTCTGAAAATATTTTTTTTGGGGGGGATAAGAAAATTTTTTCCTGTCTAGCTGTACTGGGGTCTTGGAAGTATCCAGCTGATATAATCTTATCTCAGTTTCCGTGCTTGACCATCACTAGTAAAATCTGCTGGCATAAAACAGCACATGGCCTTATGTCAGAGTTCAGGCGAGTAGAGACTAGAAGTTTGCTTTCAAACTCTCAGTTCCTGACAGATGTGACAGAAAAGAAAATAGAAAACTTCACTGTCATGCAGGGGCATGTAATTATAGATCATTACAAATCCACTCCACCACTGTGATGTTGCAGAAGTCCAGACAAAATGTGTGCTGGTTTTACTCACCTTTGTTAAAGACTCTGCAGAATACAGAGGAAGAAAATAGAATGAAAAAAATCCCATTTATTCACTGGATAAAGAAACTGTCAAAACTATTGAAAAATGGCTTAGCAAGGCAAGCAAGAAAAACTAACTTGGTTTGAGGCTTTAATAGTATTAAGGAATTACTTTCACCTCCTAAAAAGTATCAGTTTTGTGGCCTTATCCTCACTTGGAAAGATGTGGAATCAATAAATGAGTAACAAGATTGAGACAAACCATGATGAAGGCCAGTAACAATGAAAATTATATACTAAGAGACTGACCTGCATTCAGTGTAACTAACTCACTTGAAAACAAAAATAAAGGCAACTGTTCTGAATTATTTATACTTGCAAAATGTCACAGGAATTCCTATATTGCCTGGCTTTGATGTGCTTACATGTTCAAACCACAAATAAAAAAAAGCTAGTATAGACCGTTGAACAGCTTTGGAAAATCTAGGCTGAGGACATATATTAGCCAATACAGTGAAGTGATGTGTGTATTTCTAACTCTGCTCAAGATACATTAAAATAAACTGTTTGGAATTACATGTCATAGATCATATAATCATAGAATAATACAGGTTGAAAGGAAATCTGGACTGCCTTCTTTCAAGCAGAGTGCTATACATATCTTGTATGTGCTCTCTAAAATTGCACTGGCAACTGCTCTGGGATGTCTCCCAGCAAAAGAAAGCTTAATTGCAACAGCAAAGCAAAAGTATAGTTCTTACTGAGGTGATGTGCTCTTGAATTGTCAACCCTGACCTTTAGTTTACAGATCAGCTCTGTGCGTTATGTACCTGTCGCAGGCAGCAGTCCATGGTTACTCAACTGTTTTAGAGAATGGCAATGAAGACATCCCCTCATTCAGTAAAGGCAGGACTATTCGTGATGTCCAGAATAGGCGACATATCAGTGCTCTGTTGCCCTACATAGACAGTAGTGGCACAGGTAGGCAGCACCTGAGATTTAAAGAGCTTTATGATTCATTGCAAGAGCTTAAAGTGTAGTTTACTATGCTATAAACAAGATTAAGTTAACATCTGTCTAAGAGTTAAGCCTACTTTCTTTTTAAAAAGTAAAACAAAAAAGTTTCTCTTGTAACTTTTAAGCAATTATGTTTTTTATGTGACTGTCATTATAAATTGGGCACACATTATTATATGTTCTGAAATGGTAATTGCACCTGCATTTTGCAATGTAGAAGAGTAAGCAGTATTTAGCATATACTTAATATAAAAGAATAAGCTCAGTTATTCTCTGATCTACTCATAATACAATGAGTTCAGTAAAAATATATATAGTAATACTGTTGTAAAACAAGGCCAGTTGTCTAATCAAAAATTTCATTTTCCCCTTCTAAAGATATAGCTGAATGAGTTTTGCTTCCTTATGACTATCACTGTCGTTTATGTTCTGTTGTCTCATCACTTGAAAATGTGTTTTGTCAAGGCTATTGGAACATTCTTGTATAAGAACCATTGATAAGATTTCAGGGAGAAACAGTAAAGACGACTACAAATTTCTTCTAGGCTGTGATTGAGCACTAGTCTATGCTGTAAAAGACCCTAGTATAGGTCTCCCCTTTGCCAGAATCAGCATTTCTTAGATGAAAATACAACTCTTTAAACCAGAGCATTGCATCTGGACATTCCACTTCCCAGGCCAATATATTGATGGTAGTTCCTCAGCTATACAGTGTTGAGAACATGTATTTTTTCCTATATTAAAATAAAATAATATACTCATGTTTTGTCTTTGTATCTGCTTTACTAAATTCTTGTCTCTGTTAAAAAAACTAATAAAGGTTTTGATTTCCTTCAGCTTTGAATTTTATGTAAAAATAATAATAATAAATTCCATCCCTTAAAGCCAAAAAAAGTAGTTCAATGCTCAGAAAACCTAGCCGCTTGCTTATTTTTATACCTCTAGAAACATTTTTGCTCAAAACTTTTATACAGAGAACAAATTAACCCTATCAAAGGGAATGAACCCTATCTCCTTATCTCCTTCTCCTGCTTACTTTCAGAAACATCCTCAGTCCTTGCACTGGGATGCTGTTTTCCATGACAGTCAATGCCTGCTTCTTCCAGATGACCTTGACTTAATGTAGTAATTTAGGAGAAGTGTAACTATATATTCTGAGCTATCCCATTAACGTCGTTGTTCTACTGATACATATGCTTTAACTAGTAGGGAAAACTAGGACCTAAGCATGTCAGCTGTTGTCACATAAAGTGCTAGTGACAATACAAATGATATTAGAACAATGACAGCAACAACGTAAAATTACATCTCATCATCTGATGCCTTGCTCGCTTTTATTACTCTAAGGATCCTGTCTGATCCAAGACAAACTGTCAAAGTCAGAAGGAAAACTTAGGCTTCTGCCATTTGCTACTAGGGACCTAACTCTGAAAGGAAACTGAAATCTGCTTTCCCAAATCAGTTCAAAACCACAAGATCAGCACAAGATCGCCATCCAGAGGGACCTTGACAGGCTGGAGAGGTGGGCCCGTGTGAACCTCATGAAGTTCAACAAGGCCAAGTGCAAGGTCCTGCACATGGGTCGGCACAATCCCAAGCACAACTACAGGCTGGGCGAGGAATGGATTGAAAGCAGCCCCGAGGAGAAGGACTTGGGGGTGTTGATTGATGAGAAGCTCCACATGAGCCGGCAGTGTGCGCTTGCAGCCCAGAAAGCCAACCGTGTCCTGGGCTGCATCAAAAGAGGCGTGACCAGCAGGTCGAGGGAGGTGATCCTGCCCCTCTACTCCACTCTGTTGAGACCCCACCTGGAGTACTGCATCCAGCTCTGGGGGCCCCAGTACAGGAGAGACATGGAGCTGTTGGAGCATCTCCAGAGGAGGGCCACAAAACTGATCGGAGGGCTGGAGCACCTCTCCTATGAGGACAGGCTGAGAGAGTTGGGACTGTTCAGCCTGGAGAAAAGGCGGCTCCGGGGAGACCTTACAGCAGCCTTCCAGTATTTGAAGGGGGCCTACAGGAAAGATGGTGAGGGACTGTTTATCAGGGAGTGTAGTGACAGGACAAGGGTAATGGGTTTAAGCTGAAGGAGGGGAGATTTAGATGAGATGTTAGAAAGAAATTCTTCACTGTGAGGGTGGTGAGGCACTGGAACAGGTTGCCCAGAGAGGTTGTGGATGCACTATCCCTGGAAGTGTTCAAGACCAGGTTGGATGGGGCTTTGGTCAACCTGGTCTAGTGTAGGGTGTCCCTGCCTGTAGCAGGGGGGTTGGAACTAGATGATCTTTGAGGTCCCTTCCAACCCAAACCATTCTATGATTCTATGAAGGGGAAATTTGAATTGTCACTATTATTTCCTCTAGTCTCTGGCTCATTAAGATAAAATCTTAATAATATAGTTTATTTATTCAGCAACTTTCAGAGGAACTAAATTAGTTTAAAATATAGCTCAAAAAATTATTTATAACATGCTTTTATATATTTTTGTTATTTTAAAAAACATCATCCAAAACTTCTAACTCTAATATCTTAAGGAAATTATCTTAATTGAAAAGAAATAATAGTGAAAATATAAACCTGACCTCTTATGTTAGTAATTTGGCTTTGCAACTTGTTAATAAGGTAAAACTAATCATCAAATTTAAATGTGCATGTTCTGCATCAGTCAGCCACAATTTGCTACAGCTGTTGTCTTAAATTTGGGCAAGCTGACAAGTAGCTCCCAAAAACAGTCAGAAAGGCTTACATTGGAGGAACTTGTAAATTTTGATCACTGAATTGAGAGCATTTCTGAAATAAAATTTACAATGATTCCACATTGCACTAGGTCACCTTTCTTGCTGGTTAAAAGACATGTTCAGAAGAAATGGCATCCTCTTACTCCTTCCCTACGCATGTACTGGTGAAAATACAGTAAGCATTATCAATAGAGTATATACAGACCCAAGATTTATCAAGAATTATCCAGAATTATAACTGCTGAATTGTGTTATGTTCTTGCTTTTATATAAGTGTTTGTGCCTCCTGGTGGTGATATACAGACATGAACACCATCATCTTCATGATTAACAAGACATCATCTAGAAGGCTACCATCTACATATTACTGTTCTTTCTAGAGATTATTAAAATAAAAAGCACTTAAAAAAATAGGTAATTAAACCAAAATTGTCTGTGACCTTCCTATTTCCTGTCCATTATCTTATTGGGGCTCAGAGAAAGTGATTGTATTTTTTTCTAACTACTCCTAAGATAAAAGTGCAAGTGCCAGCCTTCGCTCTCCTCTCTTAAAATCATTGTACTGCATATGATCAAATGTACAGGCTACATTACATATTCAGGTCAGAATTTAAAAATCATTCCATAACTATTATGCATATTTTTTGTAAGGCCAAAAGAGAGCACGGGATTATTTGACTTGATTTTTAAACATATATTCTCTCTCAGTTCACTTCTACTTAAAAGACAGAATATAACTTTTTTTAAAAAAATGCTTACAGTTTAAAAAGTATTAGTGATGAACAATCTGTATGTGACTATACAGGAGCAGCACTTATTATTTTTTATAGATGATGGAGGAACTTGTCTTTGATTTTAAGTGACTATTTTTTGCTATTTCTTTTCCCTTAGACTGATACACCCTCTACTACAAAATTGGGAAAAGCTTAAGTTACATATTCAAATAAGATTTAAGTGCTGAAAGTGGGATTTAACATTTAAATAACCAAGTCCAGAAGACAGAGGGTACACTGGGGAAACATCATTAAGTATTATTTCAAATAGCACATCTGTCAAAGGCAGATTCACAAACTAGTGGCCTGTAGCATGACTTCCTACAACCATTTCTAACTTATGTTTCTACATCTAGCTGCTGCTTTGCTCTAGAGTTTGCAAACTGTCTGCCTTTGTAAAGTTACATTAGACAATGCCAGGTACTATTACAACTGTCTACACTTTTATTTTGTTAGAACAGACCCCATCAGTCTCCTAAACAATTCCCAGGTACAGTTTGGGACCTAGCACAGGCAAAGGACCATTCATTTTCCTGCAGACAGTTTTGGCAGCAAGAGTGTGCAAGTGCCAGGGAGACAAGTCCATGATTGGGTTCTTCCTTCTATGAAAAATTATGTTTTTAATGATTCTTTAATGTAAAATGAGTAAATAAAGCTCTTTGTTCAGTTGCCTCACTGTTTGACGTGTAATACTTATTTGACTGCCTAACTTGCAAGTACCATTAAACCTTCTATTCTATCCTTTATGACTCAGGTCTTAAATATCTCAGATCTGCTGAACCTTCCTAGCAGAAATAATTCTTAAGATAAAGAAAAACAGAATGTGGACACAAGAAGGTGAGGAAAATGGAAGATATTTGGTGACCATAAGTATTACTGTGAGAAAACAGAAGTGAATATTGAAATAACTCTTCTATAAAGGAGGTTAAAAAAATTAGTATCTATTTTTGCCAGTGAAATAAGAAGTATATATACTGCCATCAGGCACTGAATCACCTATTCTTCTTCTTTCATAGAGGAAATTCAATTCAGTAAGCAATGCTTAATTCAATCACAGACACATAAAAAGACATCAAAGAGGAAATAATCCAAGTTGGGAAAGGAGTTTGAAATTGCTAATGTTAGAATTGTAAATGTTGAAAGATGAACAGGTTACACATGAGATAAAGTCGTACAATTCAGAAGCAAAATATCTACCATCAGAAGATTTAAATGAATAAGAAAGCAGAAACAATTGTAATAACATCCAAATATTCACTCTCAAAAGAAACAGATTTATTTTAGTAGATAATTATTTTGGGGTTGTTTTTTTTTTCATATGATCATTACAAATTGTTTCTAGGACAGCTAGTGTACAAGTTTTCATTGAAGCTACTTAGATATATGTTAGTAATAGAAAAGGTGCTGGGCGATAATCTGAAGGGACAAAAGCTCCACTGGCAGCAGAGTGAGCCAACTGACCTCATTAGAAACATATACAAAGGCATAAACTTTTTTAATACTGGTTTAAAAAAAAAACCAAAACCCTGAAGGCAAAAAAAGTCCTTGTGAGTGTACGAAACTAGAGCACATCAGAAGTCACAATTATAACAAAGTACAACCTAAACATCACAATTTATGAACTTAAAAGTAAGCACATGCTTAAATTCCCAGTGAAGTGAAGAATAAAATTGTTAAAGAAAATGGTCACATTCACATTGATTTATGGCCTAATGAACACAGTCCTCCTTTGGGAGTAAGTGAGCTTCAAGTATGGTTCAGCAATCTGTCCACTATGTGCCATGTAAGTACATAATTTCCCCCTGTATTGAATATTAGAATATACATTTTTGCCCTTCCTGTTGGTGTCTTCTGTCACTTCTGTTTCTGAGTCAACAACATCATGCTTTTCTGTCTGTCCTAATGAAACTTTTTTCTTTTTTTTTCTACAAAGTAGATCATTGCCCAAAGACATGGGAAATGTAGTTTTGCCTCTTTGCTGGCACATCTTCCTCAGTGAGCACTGTACTCACAAAGCTAACATATGAAGTTCTGAATCATAGAATGTTTTGAGTTGGAAGGGACCTCAAAGATCATCTAGTTCCAACCCCCCTGCCATGGGCAGGGACACCCTCCACTAGACCACATTGCCCAAAGCCCCATCCAACCTGGCCTTGAACACTTCCAGGGATGGGGCCTCCACAACCTCTCTGGGCAACCTGTTCCAATGCCTCACCACTCTAACAGTGAAGAATTTCTTCCTTGTGTACAATCTAAACCTACCCTCTTTCAGTTTAAAACTGTTGCCCTTTGTCCTGTCAGTATGGGCCTTGGTAAAAAGTCTCTTTCCCAACTCTCTCAGCCTGTCTTCATAGGAGATGTGCTAAAAGGAAACGAGTTTCATGACATACTTTTGGTCTCAACATTATATTGCTATGACGGTCCTCATTTGTGTGTTTTTTTATATAGGTAATACCATGGAGCACTGAAAGCCAGGCACAGGGAAGTTTGTTGCAGTGAGATATGTGACTGAAGGAAGAATGAAATGGCTTTCTCTACACTTTTAAGTTGATTTAGGTAATGGGTCACTGCTGGATGACTTGAAATGCTGGAAATTGGTCCTTATCCAGCCAACAGAGAGAGAGTGCCTCTGAAGAGTTATTCGGAGAAACTAGGTGTATCTTGTCTCCTTTCAGATCCTATGGACAACTTTTGTAGGGCGATTGAGTAATTTTTGGGATGAGCAGCCATCTACATGGCTGAAGCCTTCACAATATCTACATCTTAGTTTTCAGAACATAAAGGACTTCAGCAGAAGCACATGGTGAATGTGTGGGCCTTACTTCCAAGGCCTCCTTGTCTGAGGGATTTTGATCTTTTCATAATCACTGTACCATAAGGTAGTCTAGGACAATGTTTTTTTACTCACATTTGACAACTTGACTAAACAGTGCTAAACTGTGCTGCCTGACTGCATAAACTGTTGAGAATACGCATCCAGAAAGAAAGGGAAATCTGTTTTCTGCTTATGCATTGTCCTTTTAAGAGCTGTTAGATAAAACGGAGCTGTCACATATGCAGACAGTAGTATTTCCCCAGTCACAACAGAATTTAAGAAAAAAATGGTTTAAAATTATGACATCCTTAAGGATTACAGTCACAGGAACTACATATTTTAGCTCGTAACATCTGATACCAAGTTGCTGGAAGTTACTGTAGAGTAATGAAAAGAACTTAAGCAGGGGGTGGATGTTATCCACAGGCAGACAAGTGTCATATGACAAAATTCTTAAACCTTGACTGATACATAAAAAATCTCTGATCCTTTGAGACTTCTCAGTTATGGAGTCAATAGTTTATTTTCCTTACTCCCTCACACATATTTTATGCTTGAAATGCATTTACCTCAGGTTTAATTAATATGCAGCTGCTGTATTCATCATCAGGTAATCAGAAAACCATTAAGTGTTTCACATTGATTCAGGTTACAATTTATAAAAGAGAGTGCCTTTTAGTGATCAATAGTCTGAACTCTTTTAAGAAATACAGACAAAAATAACATGTAAATTCTGAAGCATTTGCACACCTTCGGTTTTCTTTCTCAGCTTTTTGGCAGCCAAGATTTTCAAAATTAAGAACCATGAGTCCTATCGACCAATAAGTTTTGTGGTTCCAAATCTTCCAGGACTGAATATTTACAAATATTTGTTAGAATTATTAGTATTGAGGTAAAAAATACAGGAGTTTATTGTTGTCTCAAAAAGCTTGTGAGAGTTCAATGACTCATTTACTTGGGTGGAGAAAAACTAATAGTCATACTTCCAACACAATTAAGACTAAAAAGAAAAAAATAAAATTTGAATTAACACAGTGAATACTAATGAGATGAAAAAGAAAGGAATTTTTTCCACATCACATGTCCAAGCCTCCTATGGACACAGATATAATACAAACAAAATTTTAAGACTCATATGTACAATGTTTTCCACAGGAGGAAAGGAGTGGAAAAAATGATCAGGAATCTTTAGTTGCCTTCACTTAGGTAGACAGTAAAAATTGCAGTTTCAACTATAAACCTTCAAATTGTAGCAGAATCTAATCTTACTGCTTGTCCAGAAATAAAAATTGCATCTTTGTAATTATATTCCTAGAATTCAAGTCCTGTTTTCCCCTTAATATGGAAACAGTTTTACCAGTAGAGTAGTGACTTCATTTTAGTGTAATTAACACACTGCTTTCACCTAATCAGTTTTTGCACCTCCCGTGCAAAACAGAGAGAAGATTCTGGTCAGTCATGCTACAGAACTATTATATTAATTGTGCCTTATCTGAGTAAATGTATATCCAGAACCTTCAGCCACAGGTTTACAGTTCAATTTTTAAAAGCCTGATGTGATACAGTTCAGCTCTCTCATTCTTTTTATCAAATGTGCATTGCAGGTTGCCATAAAAATGCAATACCAGTTTTAAGAAATGGATATCTGTTTATGTAGAGCACATTTAAATCAATTTTGGGATGCAAGAATATAATATATTTTATCAAAGGTTTTAAACCTCAAATATTCTGTAACTTAAGTCCAGTATAATTGCAGCAAGGAAAAACTGCTTGAAAACGTAGTCTACAATCTGGAATTATCTCAGTGCAAGAAACCCCACTGATACTAAAAGAACATTTTCCAGTAGCAGAAAGAGAAAATGTGGCTACAAACAGAGAAACCTTTCTCTCTGCCTGGAAGATTTTGATGAAAAAATCTTTTCTTGTCTGAAATCATTATCCAGCCTCTCCAGTTACCACATCTACCATGAGAATGACCAAAGTTTTAGAGAGTTCCTTTCCTTAACATGTCCACCCATAAAAGGTATGAAACAAGCTCCAGGTTATGAAGGATCTATGGAGTTTAAACATTTTTTACCAACCCACTTCTGATTTCTTTTTCTAGTTCGGTGTTGAAATATTCAAATGTCAGTTTCAAGAAACATAACGGAGAAGTTACTCTGGGAAACTTCTGTGGTGTTTAACAAAATTTAACCCTAAATTTTACTTTTTAAGTCTTTTTAAGCCAAAAATTACACTGATCTTTGATTTGAAAATACTGATGACTGTCCATTTGGAAATGTTTTTTCTTAACAAAAAAAGTTTCAGAACAGGAGATTCTTAGTCAAAATAAACATTTTCATTCTTTTTGAAGAAAAAAGTGATGTACTAGGACTTTTCAGTAAGGAATCTTTTAGCCTAAAACCGTTCACTGTCAGCAGTAATCAACAGAGATATAACTCTTTTCTCTGAATCCCCTGTCTGCCTCCCCCCAAAAATTCACCATTAGCGCTCCAGAGCAGTAGGAGATCGACCACAGTTCCCACCACCCACAGGATTTGCTGAGCATAGTTTTGCAGACTTGCACAATGCACTGTGTGTTCCTACAACTAAGTTTGGAAAGGTACGAACAAGTTTTATGAACAATGAAAATTTTGTCTCACTTCTGCTGGGAGCAACGACTACAATATTTATAAGTGGTATCATCAAACCAACCATCATTAATTAGGAAGGAAAGATTCTAAGGTGCAGTAAATCACACATATCAAAAGCTATGCACATTTTGTAGGGACACAAAATGATACATTACATAACTGGCCTCACACAAAAAGTCTACATTGGCAAAATTTGGGTCCGCACTTCGTACAAACTTCTTGTATTCTGGATGCTAGTTTTGTGCCCTTCCATTTGCAGGGCATATCTTCCAAACTAAGTCATGGTTAACATCTGTTCGAGGGGTAACCACACAGCCTATTTGAGGCATGATTATGAAAATCAGAGTAGGAAACTCTGTTTAAGGTATGTAAACAGATGACTGGACCCTGGCCTGAGGTTTAACTAACTGAACAGAATATAACACACTAGGGAATGGGAATGTAATAAATTGCATGTAATAAAAAAGTGCAAAGCTGCCAAAAGTTTCAGATAGTGTCATGGGGAACGGTTGGATGTCTCAGGTGGTTAAAGGGGAGTTAGTGAGAAATACTTGAAGTCAAGCTATCCAGTTCAAAGAGCAGGATTAGCGTCCTTTTGAGGAGTAGAATCTGAAGTAACTGTATCGGTAATGACATTCTAAAGCCAAGATTACTTTGGTAATCAATCATGTGAGAAATGACAAATGAGGGAGTGGATGCTGCAAAACAGGGACCAAAGGGGAAAAAATAATTGCTGTGGGGTTACGTGTTTGGGAGGAGACAAGTGTAAAGAAAAAGAGGGATCAAGGTGGATGGAGAGGAGGAAAACCAGGGGCAGTGGTCACACATGTAGTGTACTGGGAAGAGAGAAAACCCCTGGATCCTGAAATGAATCAAATTCAGCTTCCCTTAAAATCTGTAATTCTCCCCAGGTCCTGCTGGCAGAAGGAAGGGCACAGTGAACCTAGCACATATGAGGTAGATGGAGAAAGTGTATGTTATGATCAGTACACTTCTATTACAGAGCCAAACAAATAAATGCTCTGTTCCCAGTCATGCTGATATATAGAAAAAAATAAAAACATTTCCTGTCTTTTACTTCAGCTATTTTATGAGAAGATTATAAAAGATTTTTCTCTCTTTCATTCAAAACAGACACATAGATAAATGCTAATTGAGAATATTGGAGAATATCATTTACCCATCTTTCTCTGTGAAAACATTTTGGAGCCCAAGATACATTTAGAATTTTGAAATAAACTTTTAAAGCCAGCAAACTCTTTAACTATTTTGAATTCTTCTCAGTCAAGTTTTCCCAGTCAAATAGAAGATGACACAGAATGATATTTAGCTGTTTCCTGAAGATAAAGCTTGTGTTGCTATCATGCATTAGTCTTGAAATTCCCTCCAGTAATTTACTGAAATTGTAATGTACAAGAACATGAAGACTAAGTAATAAATCTATCGCAGAGTGAAACTTTCATGGAATAGGGTAGGCTGTCATTTATTCTTGTTCATTTGGCTAAAATAGCTGAATGTTCCTACATAGCAAATAAATGTTTACAGTGTTTGGTGAGAAGCTATTCAAAGCCACTTTGGAGTCATTCAGCTAACATGCACTAAAGTTGCACTTGAAAAGCTAATCTGATTTTTAATGTGCATCTATTTCCAGCAGATCCCTATACTGACTCTCAAGTTGGGTATTTATTTGCTGACAATGAGAAAATGCTAATTTTATGCTAATTAGTACATTTTTATATGATTGTGGGGTTTTATATGTATTAACCGCTAAGTTAGAGCTTAAATAAGAGAACTCTGTCTCACCAAGTTCACAGGAGGAGAGGGGTTCATAACACTAACAAATTTTGAGTGTGATGACATCTGTATCTCTGTGATGAGACCAATTTGTACACCATCTGGCACTGAAGAGTTTAGCTACTTGCAGTTATAATGGAGATATTTTGGCTAAAACACTAAACGAGCATGATAATAGCTATTTGGTGAGTTAAATGGTTAGTACAGATATCCTGATGGAATTAAGTACCATTGGATAAGAGGAGACAGGGTAGTATCATTTTCTTAGCTGCAGATATTGGTGGCCCAGCCAGCTGAAGATACAAATTGAGAATTCCTCCATCATGACAGCAAAAACTGATTTTTCTGTTTTACTTTTGTATTAGCCTTTCCAGTGGAGTCCATGATTTTTTGTCTAGTGATTAAAAATGCATGCAGCAAAATTTTGTCCCCTAGACAGAAAAACAGGGAAGAAACTGTTTTAAAGGTGCAGCATACTGTGTCTGTAAATAACAGCTTGAGAGAAAATTACAGCCATTAGGGTGCAATGGTAAATAGTTTTTATTTCTATTTAATTAAAATTAAATCTGATTCAGAATACATGTGGAATTGTGGATATTGTTGCCAAGAACGCTATTACAGTTTTGCCTATCTTTTCTGCAGGCCTTTTATTAGAATGAAAGGGATGCTTTCTAGCATCACCATTATGAATTATTTTATTTTCAAAACATATTGAAAAAAATATCAATAGTGTAGAGAAGCCTTTATAATTTTTGACAGATATGTTTACTTCCCTGTCCTATTATTTTAGCATCTGGTCCATAAATCAGTGACATGGCACGAACTTGAGCCCAATTCAATTGCTGTCTAGTTGAATATATTTCAAGGAGTTGTTATATTCTGCAATACAGGGTAATCCAGGCAATTTTGTTCAGTTCAATGATGACCTAGAAATATTATGATCTGAAATTATGTGACAGTTTATCTGAATTGGGCTGGTGACGTCAAACACATCATTAAAAAAGAAATATCACAAAGATCTTCAGAACTATCACTGTTTGTAACTGAGAGTTGTCCTAATATATACCACATATATATTTGAGACCACACATTTTATAAGATACTGATCCATACTGTAATCGCACTTCTAGACTGGTTCTTCCAAAGCAGGGTACAGGTAATGTACTCTGCAGAGCTGCTTTCTATTCTCTGCAGATGTTGTGGCTAAATAGAGGTTTTCACAACAAATTGTCATTCCATTTCTACTGAAAACAGTAATTCAACAACAATATGGAATTTATTATGCTTTCTGATCTAGTTTCCTATGGAAAAGCGTCTTATTCGGTTGCATGGTGGTCTGTCTTCCCAATAAATTTTGATCCAGTTGGCTGTATGAAAAAAGTTAAGTTCCTACAATTTCTGTGAAAATAGGCAGCCAGGTGATGACCTGGCTACAGTCCTTAGTGGTAAGTACAGAATCCACACCACAAAGCATGTTTATGAAGAGCCCATGCATAGGACAAGCCCAGAGCTCAAGCATTTTTAGAAAATCCAACCACAGGACACAAATTCTTAAGAAGGTAAAATTCATTAGTTTCATCAGTCTTGAAATGGTTCATTTTTCTCTGTTTATTATCTTTTTTATTTGTCTTTATTCATGATAAGTCTGAAGGCAGTAATAGTGAGTGATATAAAGTAACTTAAGCTACAAATTTCTTTATAACAAAATACAAAGTTTTCTTGTTAGAAGTCAGCACAGGGAAGATAACAGGCAACCAGTTATTCTTGGTCTCTGATGCTTTTCTCTTGAATAATAATCAAAGGTTTTTCTTTATTGTGAAAACTACTTATTAAGATTCTGTCATTGACTGGCAGAGTTAAAATAATTGCCTTCTGTCTGACAGGTCCTGATCCACTGCCTGCTGAACTAAAAGAAAGGACTTATAATTAATTACTGTTGGACAAGAATCCTAAATCCTTATTCTCATCAGCTAAGCCTTCTATTTCTGCCTTGGTTCAAATACCTGCTAGAAATGTACGACTCCGTAGGTTCTTTTTGCAGGTGCTGGGAATCATATTGGCTTACGAGTGAAGAGATACTGTGGTGGTGTTCCTCTAGGAGTTAGCACTTGGTATATTTGCACAACTAATACCCAGTAAAGCAGCTACTGAATGCATGCAGGTAAAAAGTAACTGTCAAGTTGGTTTGATGTCACCCTAGCTTCAGAAGGTCCTGTTTTGTGCCTCCTGTGCATGTCCATGTTTGGACTAATTCCATACTGCACATGACCTGCAGAGTAAGGCCCATCAACACAAGCATCTGAGATAGAGGAGTCCCATTTCCAGAGCTGATCAGTGTAGCACTGCTCATGAACAATGTCTTCAACATTTAAAACAACAACAAGGAAACCACTCATTATAGAAAATGAGTGATCAGAATGAGGAGAAATCATCAATTAACATAATCTTTTTCAAATGCAATTCAGTGACAAAATTGGCCAGATGATTAGCTATGCAAAATTACCACCATGCATGGAAAATATAGACTTCTCAGGTAACAAGTACTTTAAGTAGTCTCTGGGAAAATTTGCAAAGTTTTCTGCTAAGTGACCATCCTGATCCTGGACAGTATTTTTGTCTTTCCTGAAAAGCTGTCTGAGTCCTGTAGGCTGCTGAAGAGCTGGCCGATGAGCCATCATTCATTTACTTAGGTGATTCCATGTGCCTGGATGTAGTTGGGAAAACATGTTCTACAGCCCAAATTAGGAAGGAAAACCTTCCCAACTGTAATGCTTTTACAGAATAAAAATCCCAATATATTAGTATCCTTCCTTTGAAAGAATGGCAAATGTTCAGGATGAAGCATCTAAGTTGCATTAGCATCAAGAGTGACAGCATATTCATAGGAAAGGTGGGAAGAATGGGCTAAAAACATGAAGCTATGGCTTCATTGCCCTATGTCCTACCACTGAATGAGTAGGGCATACAACAGCAAAGGATCATGCTGTATCAAGGATTCCTGATAATCATGTGTCATTGAGTCTTCAGGAGGTCTTGACACACACTGTATACAAGGCACAAAATTCCTCACTAGCACTGGGCAAAATCCTCCTGCGACCTTTCCTTTCATCTAGAAAAAAGGTCAGTTTTGTCAAAATCTACATATTCTGCAAGAATATGTCAATTTCAATAAATTCCTATGGCAGTAAAACACTTGAGGGGAAGAAAGAACTCTGGTAAGGTCAAAACAGAGGCTTTTGTGGTTTTCTGTTTTAGATGTAACCAGTATGGAATTATTCTGATTTTTGATATCCATGTTATGATTTATACAATATTTTATGTTCTTTTTCAGAAAATAATGCTACTGTTGTTTTTAAAAGCCAGAGGTGATTTTAATGGGTGGGTTTTTTTCAGGAATTAAATGGAATTAAAACCACAACAAAACATTGAGAAAGGGAAATGAAATCTCACTGTGAAGGTGGTGAGACACTGGAACAGGTTGCCCAGAGAGGCTGTAGAGGCCCCATCCCTGGAACTCTTCAAGGCCAGGTTGGATGGGGCTTTGAGCAACCTGATCTAGTGGAGGGTGTCCCTGCCCATGGCAGGGGGGTTGGAACCAGATGATCTTTGAGGTTCCTTCCAACCCAAACCATTCTATGATTCTGTGAAATTATTCCTAGGGTGAAAATTGGGCTTTGACCATTTTTATCATCTGCTTCCCTAGCCCGTCTGAGGGTTGTCACTCAAATTAATTTTAGGGACTATTTCATTATTCAGTTCTAGCCAGTTCCTCTGCTGACTACACACATCATGCAGGGCTGCCACTCTCTTGTAACTTTCTTACTCAAATGACTTTAAAAGTTTATTGCTGTCTCAGCAATAATGTTATCTGTAGAAATGCATCGTATTTTTAGTTAGCTGATTTGTTCAGGTCCCATCTCAGTAGTGGCCAAGTCCTTCTTCCCCATAACTGTATTTTTTGAAGCCACAGCTTCTATGTGAAAAATAGATCAAAAGCCCAATTTCCATTGAAGAGAATGACAAAAGAGTAACAATTCTATCTTCCTGAAAGTAGCTTAAATCTTTGATAGGCAAACAGCATCCAATTCCACCACTATTCCAGACCAGAAACATATTTTTCACTGCTCTTAGCTGAGGTCTGGAGCATACAGGGCTAGTTTTCCTGGGATATTTTTTGCTTCAGGCAAGTTGCTCTATAAAATGTTTCCCTCTTCTCAAGTCTGAGAATATGCTTTCCACATTTCTTTTCATATTTGCTTTGAGTAATTCAATCCCTGTGTTCTTTCAGTTCTTAACCTTCTCTTTGAAAGTGCCTACAAAGGTGCAAGTTTTGGGCATATGTCTAATAGAAACTGGAATAAGGTCAACAATTTCTTTTATGTGGTCCATCAGTCATTCTTATAGTAGCAATGGTCTCAGAATTCTGACAAACTAGGTAACTTCAGTTGAAGAGAGATTTGTTCCAGAATTATTATTCAGTTTTGGTTTGCTTATACCTCATACATTTCACTTTAACATCAAGCAAATCCAAAATTTGGGAAACTCTTGCCAAGGTACACCTCTTGGTTCTTCCTCAAATACCGTATTTAACTCCTACACACATCATCTTCACAAAATGTCTGTGAAAAGCAGCAGGCATTTTAGTTTTGGGGTTTTCTCAAAATGCATTTCAATGTAGCTTTATGTGTTACAAAGTTGAGTGGCTTTGATTTAGGACAAAGTAGTCTGTAAGTGATTATTTTCCATCTAATTCTCTCCTGCCAACTACAAATAAATCAGAATAGTTTTTGTATTGCTTTAAAAGAAGGCATCAGTTGTGTAATATTCACTCTGCAGCAGACTCAACACTTGTTGCATTCCCTAACGGAGTCTGGCATACCAAGTACTGCCCACAGGTTGCCACTACCTTGAGCTGTCAGGTCCACCCAGGCTGAGGCAGCCCGCTCATGCAGCCTTCAGATCCCCACTGCTCTCACCACAGGCAACTCTGGCAGCCCTTTTGGAAAGGCAGTAGGTGCAGGTGGTTCTAAAAGAAGCATCACGTATCTGACTCATCCCCAATGTACAAAGATAGCCACTTGGCCCCATGCTAAGGACACTGAGAACACAAATCTCAAATTTGTGTCTAAGGCAAATGGTCAGTAACTCTGTACTTGAGCACAGACCTGAATTTGGGCTCAATATAAGGTGTATATGGTGGATGACAAAGGTATGATCTTCTTCCACACAGAGACAGAGGTCAGTCATCTATGCGGTCTGGCCCTCTTTCAGTTGCTGTGTATTCTCCTTTGCTGGAGGGAGATGACCCTCCACAGTCCCTATAATGAATAGAGCTCCCATTAGAGTCTGCCAGGCTTTATGCACAACTTTGCAGACTGTGAAACAGTAATTTAATCTCCAATCCACATCCCAGAGTTGGGACAGATCTTTCATTAAGAAATTTAATACATAGCTGCTTCATTTTAGTTCAAATTATATAAAAATTCCTTTAACAGATCTATATAACTTGAATCTAACTCATGCTTCTCTACAGCATTATGATTAGATGCCAAGACACCCAGTGAAATGGAGACATGAATTAAAACCCACTAAAATCACTTGGGTCCTACTCTGGTTACAAAGCCAATATTCCCTCTTATGCATCATTAATTTAACTCTTTTAGTGAAATCAGACAGAGGCCTTTGACTTTCAAGTTTCTCTCTTATGCATTTAAACTTTAAAAAAAAAAAAAAAAAAAAAAGGTTAGTGATATGGGCACAGATTACAAGCATCATGTGAAAAATTTCCAAAGGACTTGAGCCAATAGCATTTGACTTAATGACATCGTCTCATTATTCAATTTCATTTCTTCTAATTTTAGTAACTAATGTTAAACACATTTAGTCAGACGAATTCTGTTCAAGAAGGTATTTTAGAAAAAGATAGAAAAACGTAGATTTGAGATAGACTGTATTACAAATCTTGACAATCTTACACTTAAGTGTAAGAATGTTGCGAAAGTATTGTATTCCTTGTTTTAATAACTGAAAGCAAAACCTAATGCTGCATCGGCACATTAACTTTATCTGAAAACAAAATTTATTATTACACTCTAAACCTGAAGAGATTTCCAGTGAACTGATTATTGATGGTAGCTATATTAATGTACTGAGTGTATTTAATAAGAGGAAAAATTATATTATTAATATGCTAGAAAAAGCTCAAATCAGCAGCTCTATGCCAATTTTTGACAGCTGGGGATCTGACCATTGTAATACCTAACAGGTTTTTTTAGAAATTAAGGCCAGAGGAGACAATTAAATAATCTACTGTGACCTCCTATTTTCTGCTGGTGCTGCATTTGATCCAGTTATCTTTGCATCAAGCCTAATGATTTCTGTGCTAACTAAAGCATAACTTGCATTTGAGTAAAGCATATCATTCTGTATGTCACTCGGTCTCAAACACAAAATACTAAGAGATGGATAATCTATCAATTCATGCTACAGTTTGTTCCAGTGCTTGATTACCTTTTCAGTTAAAAAGGATTATTTAATTTTCAAATTCAAATGTGTTTGTTTTCAACATCCAGTCACACGTTCTTATTATGGCTTTATAAATTTAGTAACTGACATTTTCTATCTATGAAATTACTTAAATAAAAATTGTAAAAGAATAATAATTCCATCTTCGTTTTGATACATTACAAAAATCAAGCTCTTTAAGCCTCAAGGATATCAAACTTTTTAATCCCTTTTATGAAACTTTTTTGAAATTTCTTCAGTTTTATAAAATTACTTTAAAATTGAGAATACTAGAACGTCATACAGTCTTCCAGTATCACTATCAGAAAAATACTGCAGTTAGATAAAATCATCTTTATATACCTTCCTTTTTAAACTTTTTTCTATCGCTTGAAAGACTGCATTCTCTCTTCTACCTCAGTATCACATTGGGAACTGATATTACATTCTTCATCAGAGTTACTAGTTTCCAAGATGCGGTCATCTGATATCCTTTCTCGTTTCTAGATATAGTCTAGACGTATGTGATAGCACTTCAGTGTTCTCTTTTTTATATGCTGCAGTCATTCACTCAATCAAAAACATTCTGAATGACTCCCCCGCCATTATCACATGACATATTACATAAGTAGTGATTTTAAATTTACTTTCAGATCCTTGATGAAGAAGTTGAACAGCATAGGGTCTAGCCCAATCCTTGCAGAACATCACTAGAAGTCTTATGAGTCCTCTCCTTTTTCAGAGAATTCCCTTCTCTTGATAAGAAAGAAACTCTGAACTGCTGAAGTTGAAGCCTGCACTTAAGGTGGCAATTAATGAGGAAGCTGCAGATTGAGCCTCTGTTCTCTCATTAATTTTTGAATGCTTACTGAACTTAATGAAAAAGATTGCTTTGACTTTAAACATATTTATTTCATTTAATTTCAGATACCTAAAATACAAAGGTATGCCTGTGTTAACTAAATAATTTAAAACCAGTGACTGTTTCCTGGCTCTGATACCATTGACTAGTTCGTATCCGCACTGATTAGAATAAACTCCCTAAAGACGCACACCAGCAACTCTACGTAGTCCCTGTTTCTGGCTCTAATGCCCTGTGTGCTTACTCCGTGGCCTCAGACATAATTACCACATTTGCTCTGCTTCTTTGCAGTTTACAATGTTTGTTGATTGCTCTGGGAAGGATGAAGTTTGGTGGGATGTTCTAAGGATTTGCATCCTTCTTGAATAGTGCTGTAAGATTGCATAGGACAGAGAGATAGAGCTGTTTCTCTCTCATTCGTAATACCTTTAGTAGCAACGCCTTAGTGAATTCCATCATCCCCAACTGAGTACATGTATTGCCTTTTTCACAGCTAGCTGGAGCACTCCAAAGTAAAGGTGAGGAAAGAACATAAAGAAATAAACAGTGTGACTGATCAGGTGTCCCATGCTCAGTCTCTCTCCCTAATTGTCTATTGTTTAGCAATGTAAACATCACCTCTTGCCAGGATTCAGTTCCAGGTCATCACACCTAGATTTGTCTTCCCTAAGTGTCTGAATTCACCGGATCATCAAGAGATATCAAGGGCCCGATTCAGTTACCTGAACATAGATGTCTAGTGCCATCTGAGATACTCTAGGACATCCAAGATACCTGTATAGGGCTAGCAGATATGGCACAGGATTTGCAGGATATATTTACTTACAGGTGAAGCAGTTGAAGCCCTGCCAGGATATTGTACTGTGTGTGACTTGGCACTGACCAACTATGTATAGGCAGCAGAATTCCCCTATCTCATGCAGAGAGATGCATCTCACCCTAAAGCAGGCCTCTAGTGGGTAGTCAGTGAGCGTTTTCACAAGCTCCACTGATAAAAGGATTGATTCCTTTCTTTAAACATAGGTAGTTAGTCCTATTTGAGATGTCCTTGGTATTCCACTTAGTCTCCAGATGTTTCCTGAAAGGATGTGACTCTCCCTGTGTCATAGCTGCCATCTCCTAATGTATGCTTCAGATAACCCAAAGCATCTCAGAATGATGCTAGGTGCCTTTGATTAGGCATCAGTGCACCAGCTTTAGTGTTTGCATCTAAGCTGCTCATCTAAACTCTGAGTGGAAAGAAACAATACTAAAATTAATTTGAACTGTTTGAGATATCTACATTAAGATGAGCTAAACTGTACCTTTTAGGTGTTTGTTTCTTTCTATTAATTTCAAAGAAAGTTTAGATGACTAGTTCACATAGACAACTGCAGACATCTAAAATTAGATGAGATGATCCCTTTAGTGGGAGTCTGTGCACTCTCTCCATAGGCAGTGACTAGGCAATTCTATCTTAAAGAAAGGTCTAAAATATTAGGCGTCAGTGATTCTGCAGAGATGCCTCTCTTTCTCCACGTGTAATAGAACGTACTAGATACACCAAAAAGATCGGATGAATCCCACACTTGTGGTTAAGGATCTGAGAGAGACAAAATTCAACATGAAGGGGATTTTGGACTTGTTAAGGGACTTTCTTAGTGAAACACCACATTAGTAAGAGAAACTCAAATACAGCCATGTACGGTTAGTGTAGCATCTCAAGTTCTGTGTTTGGTTTTGGTTTTTTTTTAACTATTAGTTTAATATAATAACACTAGCACTCCATTTCTTCTTGCAAATTGGAAATAATTTAATAGATTTTCCAAAGGAATCTTGAAAGTATTATAGTGTCACATTATAAAGTCATCCTGCCATACTTATGTATTACAATGCAGAGCACAGAGACAGAGATAACTTTTTATAGCATGATACAGAGTTCTAATGATTAATCCATTATGTTGTCCATGCATGATTTCTTTTTACATTACAGCTAAACCTATGTTCCAGTGGCTTCAGAGGAAGCCATTAAAAGGTTGTTTGTATGCATTACAACATTTATACAGAATGACACTATTTGTTATACAATATTGTAATGTCATAAGAAGTAAATGAGTATAAACAGCTGTATTATAGTTCCTGGATTTGGGAAGAATTGGGGAAAAGCAATACAGGTTTTATTTCTATAAAAATAAAGAAGGGATGTAAATAAGGGGAGACTTGCAAACTCGTACGTAGAAATTAGTAACTGAATGAGTATCTGGAATTCTATATTCGAAGGAGTAAAATCAATCTTGACAAGCATAATGGAATTTATGAAAATGGAGACCTAGGGAGCTTTGCCAAATGTATCCCATGGCTAACTGCAAATAATGACGGGCTCACAGGAAAGGCTATAATCCCTGTCTCCTCCTCCAATAGCTAATATAGCTTTTCTGTTTGTTTTGTAGAAGTTTTGTTTGCATAAATGCTTTCCTTTCCATATGTGAAAATTTGAATTGAACTCTTAAGCCATTCAACACTCTGGTAAAATAATCAGAAGCCAATCTTTTATGTCTACGCCCTTACTTTCACCAGAGCAAAGTGAGTATTCAGTGCTACCATTCTTTATCTGATCACATTTTAAATTCACTTTGCAGAGGACAAATGACAGCCATTGGAGCCCCAGAACTCTTGCTAGAGTTTAAATTTTTCACTTGTATTTTAGGACTTTTATATCAGATAGAAAAGCAAATATGTTTTAATATTGTGAACAAAAAATTGCAAAAATTCTGAGTCAAAGGGTATTAAGAAATTGATGTCAGATCCATAAATTCAGTGATAAAGATTGATTTTATTCCATAAAAGATCTGATTTCAGATATTCATTCAGTTATTAAGTTCTTGATCTGTTTCAGGACTGATGGATATCAGCCAAAAGTGTTAAAGATTAACTGGTGATAGAAATATGCGGTTTAAGTGTTTGCACTTGGAATGATGACTTCACAACCAGCTAATAAATGCTTAGTTTACTTCCTAGTAGTATAAATTTCAGAATGACCACTGAGACATGCAGAAAAAAATGCTTTTCAATAGCTGTGTAATGAAGTTTTTAGTAATTCTTTGTAAGTCAAGATAAATCTTTGTATTGCCATATTTTGTTCTTTCACCTAGGAGTGAACTAGCCAAACACCACCACCTTAATTTTTCAGTATTCTTAGAACAATGAAACATTATCCATCACTCTCACCTGTGCAGATTTTGCATAATAATTTCATCCATTTTAAATTAAGATGTGTATTTAACACAGCTTAATGTACCTAAACTTGGGGTTAAATTTTACTCAATGACTCACTAACACTTGCATTAGATATGGCTGTTCATATCTCTCTGTGCCTAAATTCTCTACTTCATTTAACATGCATCTACCATCCCCTATGTAATTAACGTTTATACTCAATGATTTTTAAGGCTTAAAGACCCATGCAACTTTGGGTCACGTTGTCACATACTGTAAAAATATATGCAGAAATGATACAACAATGACAGCAATAACTTTTTTGCCTATAGAAGCTATGCTGTTTTCTTTTTATTTTTTCTCCATGTGAACTCAAACCTGGGATCTTGAATTGGGAGATCTGACAGATTCACATTATCTCAACAACATGTGTATGCATACACTGGTTCACAGAGGTTATGCTCAATGGCAACAGATTGTCAGCGAGCAGTAGTGGCATGCAGACAGATGAAGGCATGGATATTTTCTAAGCACTCAGGGTATGTTCCTCCGTTACAGCTCATGCCTTAGGTCATGGGCAGCAGAACATCTTATGGGTCACTGACCACTGCCTGATATGTCTCCTATGCAAACACATGAGAAGCAGAAGAAAGAATTTTCTTAATCTTTACGTATTCACAAGTGCAGCCAAATTAGCCTTATGCCCCTACCTAGAGCAGCACTGAATTGCTAGGTTTTGATAATTTCAGCTGTCTACTTGATTAATTGGCTGTAGGAGATAATGTAGTTCCTGAGAGCAATGGCTAGGAGTACAGATTTTTAATTGCCCTTAGGAAAGACTAGTCCATTGGCTCACTAAATCTCTGCATTCAAAAATATTCCTCATTTTCCTCACAAGTAGAAAGGGAGGAAAGTGATTTCCAAATTTCACTACAGAAATAACTATGTTAAAAGAACATTTTTCACTTTGAGAATTAGAAGCTTTGGTAATGAGAATAAGTTATCAGTCATGACTAATTTTTAATACATTGGACCAGATTCCCAACTGGCAAAACTGACAAAACTCCTGTGGCCTTCAGTCAGCTTCTGCCATCTGCAGATATAATCACTCACACAGCTCTCCAAAACAGAGGTAAGGCGCTCACTAAGAATAAACTCATTATTGTCTATGCATTTCATATATACATTCTATATGGATATTGGAGGGGATTGTTTTGTATTTTTTTAACAATATGTGAGGTTGCAATGTCATTTAGAACCCGGGTGGCAACTCTCACATCTCATTTTCTTAACTGATGGGATTTGGCCCGACACTGGACACCCTCACTGAAGGATTTCTTGAGGCATAAAGTCTTAGCTGTTCTTAAAGAAAAAGGAATCCTTATGTACTCTCTCTTCTGCTATTGCAGAACCAATTCCAGAACCAATTCCAGTCACTAGCAATTCCTATATCACTTTCAGGGAAAGTAATAAAAAATTAACAAAGAAAAAATGTATAACAACTTCAAACACCAATTGCTTTGTAATTCTATTACTCTAATTTGTGAAAAAATGACAACAGAGATCATGGAAATGACAATAATTATTACACAGGGGAAGACAGTTTTGTTTGGGAAACAGAATTTTTTATCATTATTTTAAAATAAAATTGTTCTTTTAAACAGTGTATCAGAAATGAGCTATACTGATTCAAGAAAAGATTATACTGTGAAAAGCTCCGCACAAAAAAGAAGGGAAGAAATGGAACAGAACTGCTCATCTGATGGAGAAATACATCACTTTCCTTCTTGGACAACTTGTCTGAATTTAAAAAGGCATCAACTTCCAAGTCCAGTAGGTGATGAAAAGAGACAATCCCTTCTACATTTAGGCTTCTAGGAGCTACTACTTTTGCTTGCAAACATGACAAAGAACAAGCCCATTTTCCATCTAGAAAATTGCAACCCATAAGCTTATTTTGAATGAGAATGCAAGAAAATTAGCTTGGCTTGAAGATGTGAAAGCTGCATGCACCAGTGCTCAATACTTTATCTTTGGTAAGCATTAGCCATTGTCAAGAAAATAACATAATTTCCACACTGGCATTTAATTTTGATCTGTATATCACATATTAACAGTTAATTTGATGCATGTAAAGCAGCTGAAGCAAAAAGGGTTTGGTTTTTGTTCTTTTTTGTTGTGCCAAATAGTTCTGTTGCAAATTACCATACTATACCCTGGTCTCTTTAGACTCAGAAAAGAAACTCTTCTAAAAGAGATGACTGTTGATGCATTAGGTTGTCTAATTAGGTTAGGAAACACTATATGAGGTAAGTAAAACTTTCTTTCCCCTTCCCTTTCCCCTTTCCTTCCCTTCCCTTCCCGAAAATCTGTCCCACATATTACTTGCAAATTGCAAAGAAGTAAACACTTCTGAACAGTATTTAGAATTCAGCAATATGTAAATACAGGCCATTTGTTCAAGTCCTTAAAGTTGTCTTGAATGCTGTAAAAATCCATATGTTAGTGCCTAAAAGTGGTCTTGTTTTCCAGGGAATTAGTACTTTTGAATATCAGAGCACTTCTCTTGGCATGACAATATTGATTTAGGGTTAGCTACTTCTTTCTTAAAGTCATTGTGGTGAAAATGCTCTGATGATTAGTAGAAGGCAAAAAAGGGAAGAACTCAGGAGGCAAATGATTCAAGAAATGGAAAGCTGATTAACAGCTATGTTAAAAATCTATATGCATAAGTCATTATTTTGCAGGATTTCCTCTTTTGGTGCATGAATAAAGATGGGTGGTGCAGTTTAAATTAAAAGGAATCACATGATGTAGAATAATACTTTAAAAAGTCATTGACAAATAGTATATCACACAAGCTTTTCAGAGCACTGACATTTATAACATTTTGGTGAAAGTAGCTGCCGTCCTTCAGACTGCTTTCCTCAGCCTTACTGCAACTGGTTTTCCTGAGCTGACATAATGGTCAAAAACTGCGTGATAGCCCTTTGCTTTTCTCTACATTTATTTTTGTTTCAACCAGAAACTCAACTGCATTTTGCAATGAGTTGGAAGAATAGCATTTGACACAGCAGTTAATTTTATTGAGGCTTTCAATTACCTTGCAGTCTGCAGGTTGACCAGCAACTATTGCCTATGAGAAAAAGGCCTACAGTTCAGTTAAAACTTGCTCAGCTTCTTTAAGCAGATGGAATAAAAACAGGTCAGCATCTCCTGTGACAGCTACGAGCTTGCTCGTTTTGTACCGACATAAGGACTCCAAGCACCTGCATGTCATGGTGTCATGAGGGCCGGACAGGGGTTCCGTTTATTTAAATCCAAACCAGACATTTTCATTTAAGCATCACTTTTACTCCCTCTCAGATAAATATCTCTCCATCTTTTAGTGACCCATTCCCCAAAGCGTGTGGCAACAGGTCTGTTCTAATCACACCTCCATATAGCAAAATATAAAAAATATCCTCCCTTCAGAAATGCCAGACAATCTTGAGAACACAAGCATTGTCTTTAAATTATACATAGAGTGATTACTGAAGACTCACCAATAAAATTTAATTGAGGATTTGCAAATGATACAGGAAAAAAGATGGAAAATCTGGATTCCAAAGTAGTGATAAATAAGTAGCATTCACCATCTGTAGTCCTTGACAACAAGCAGACTATCAACAGAACCATACAGTAAAAACATAACTGCTTTTACAAGCTTAAACCATCTGTAAAAATAGAGTGCTTTAAATGCTAAACTGCAATGGCTCAAAAAAACAAAAAAAGCACAAAACAAACTACATTACTGTTCTGGTATATTAATGTAGTATTAAATAGCCAGCACAAATCCAACAAAGCAGAGCAATTCAGACTTAGCAAAAATCAATATCCAAGACAACCTGGTGGGCTTATCTTAAGTGACCATCTCTTGTGAGCAAGCAAGCAGTCACAAATCTTCAAAATGTTGCTCACTTCATTCACTTATTCCAGAAATCCTTAAACCCCACATGCTGAGCTTTGGAACTCAGCTTTGACATTTTTGTCTTCTTCTCCTTTCCAAATATCATCAGCTTTTAACATTTTTAAGGTAACTATAAATGTGTATATCACTAGGCACTTGCAAAGAGAGAGCATTCATTAATGGTAAGTGGTAAGACAAATAAAAATGTCACGACACAAACGTGTAAAAGAAGCCAAAGCTCAGGAGAGCATCCTTTCTGGAGAGGCCACTGAGATGACTACTGCACACTTAAACAACCTGAAGAACTCCCCAGTTTACGGTCATTTTCTGCCTGGAAGAACCACGGCACAGAACCTGCCTTGCTGCAGTATTCTGTTCACGGCTGCTCCCCTGGTGAAAGCCCCAGCCCAAAGAAGTCCCAGGCTCACTGCACACCATGTGGCTCCTTCTCTGTGCTGGCTTTGTTATAAGGGAGCTGAGTTTTGCTTCTGCATTCCTTCTGAACACGTGGAATTTTACATGCAGAAAGGCTCTGTTATTTTGAGGGCTGTTGTTTTGTAGGTGCTGCACGACAGTCTTAACAAAGCATGCAGAAAAAAATTGAAAGCCAGAAACGCTTCATTAGTCACCTCTCTCATCTTTGTGTTCTTTGTATGGGATAAGTAAGTTAGGGAAGCTGAATAAATTCCACAGTAATATACTCATTCCCATAAAATAAATATAAAAAAACATGGGAAGGTGTGGAAAAGCATGGAAGAGCATGTAATGAGATGAGAGTAAAGCAGCTTTTCTATGAAAACATACAGTGATAATTTCCCAGCATAGATTCCCAGTTCTGATCAACTTTTGGCTCTTTTTCACCTCTTAGAGACAGCATCTTTGTCATGGTGCTCCTACTTCCAACATTTTCTATAGGCTGACGGTGCTTTTGTTTTTCTCAATTCCATCTAAAAATCTAATTAACACATAAAATAAGTAACTAAGAGGAAGAAATTTTCTGTTTGCATAAATTTAAAATCTTAATCTAGCAGAACTGGTGTGCTGCAGATCTAAGATTTTATGCTGAGACAGTACATTTAATGTAAATAATCCTTTTTCTCACCTCTGGCATTTAAGAGTCTTTATCTACATTAGCGATTCTGACATTTCAGAATAAGTACACGTCTTTTCCCTTCCTCCATATTAATGACTTAGTTCACTGCTTTCTTGAAAGTTTTTTGCAATTCTCTTTTTTTCTAATCATCTTCTAGTGAGTCCTTCATCCCTCCTTCTCCTTCCAGTAGCTTAAGCTGCTCAATTCCTCAAGGACAAGGAAGAGAGAATTACCTGGAACTACTATCAGAAAATGTTTATACTTTGTTGCCTAAAGGAACTGATCTGCTACCACAAACCAAGGATCTTTAGTGCATCTCCTCATATACTAAACAGAACCTGTAAAACCTATTGCCATCCCTGCAGTCTGGAAGGAACTGAGATGCTGCCAACTCCTGCCATGCAACGTTTCCAAACTTAGTCCAAACTTTTTAAGAACTCTTCCAATAGACACACTACAAATTTCAGCAGGAGAGAAACAATCCCTTCGTGTATTTGTGTATTTAGAAAACAAAGAAACCACCACAAATAACTTCTTAATTCAACTCATTTAGAATATCTGTTTCAGGGAATTGATGTTTTGAGGTAAGTTATTTCCATTCTAATTTGTTGTTAACATCTATTTTTTAATATTAGAGTTTTCACCTTGTAGCAGATTTTTAGACATTAACATGTTCTCCTCTGGGCTGTTACAGGACCAGTAAGGTTGCATATTAACAAGATTAAAAATCAGACATCTATTATTTTTGGTAAATTTTTGAGTCTAATTTTTGTACTATATAAATGGTATCTGACCATGCAAGATGCAATAAAATTTGATGCCAGTTTTACAAATTGTCTTTTTGCTTTATCTACATGGAGGTGATTAGATACCTTCACCAGGTCATGTACATAGGCAATTACAGTCAGATTTGATTAATCTACAACAGTTTACAATGACATTAAAGCAATTTGCAAAAGAGAGGGAAAAAGTCTACAGGCAATTTGCTAAGCACTATTCAGATAAGGATTTTTAAGTTATTAAATATTCAGATTAACTAGAGATAATATCAAAGTTTGATTATTCTCTCTTCCTCTGAATTTCCCTGTGATATGAGGAAATCCCGTCAATGCATTATCCCTTTGTTTTCCCACATGTAAGATGATAGGAATAACAATACAAAAAAACACCCCAAAATGCTTCAGAAGAACCTTCTGAAGATTAATCAAAATTTCTAAGGGATTCTTGCATTAAAAAAAAAAAAAAAAAAAAAAGACAACAAACTTGAATATCCCACTTCAAATACAGTTTGAAGTATATTCAAACATATAAAAAAATATATACATATTCCTCTTTCACTTTTTAGAACTTTTCTACATGTGAATTATATAACAGTATGTGTATATCTATATATAAAGTATTCTAGACATCAGTCTCTGAATATTACATCCTAAATCAAACTTTCTAATCTGATTCATCAGAAATCTGTTTGCATTCTGAAGTTTGGCTATTTTGCAGGAGATTCCAGTTTTGGAAAAAAACCAACCAACCAAGCAAACAAACACCACCACCCCCCCCCCCAAAAAAAAAAAAAAACCCCAAAAAAACCCCAACCAACCAAACCACACAACAAAAAGCAAACAAAAAACCCCGAAAAAAATAAACCAAAAAACCCACCAAAAAAACATTGGAAGAACTGTAGAAAACTTCAAACCAGGAGAAAATAGCTGTGCAAAACAGACAAAAAAATTCACAAAATCATTCCATGAGAAAACAAGCACAAGTTCCCCCTATTTTTAAATATGAAAGCAATAAGATAGACAAACTTCCTGAGGTTATACTGTGTTAGAACACAGAATACACTTAGGGTGAATCCAGAGCTCTGGTGTTTGTCCTTCAGTGTTTACACTCTCTCTCTTAGCAACATTACTACCTTGAAGTTAGGCTTGATGGTTCAAAAGTGTATGGAGAACACAATAATACCAGGTGTGGCCTTTCCTCTCCTGTACACAATAATGTTTCTAGCTGAAGCAGCAGGTAGTTGGGAGACTGGTGAGAAGAGACACATCTGTGGAAAAGACTACCTGAAGTCCTGTTGAGATCCAAGGCCATAGTGAACAAACACTTGTCAGTGGTGTTTTCAACTTTTATTAAGATCCATCAGTTAAGGATGAACATTTAGTCACAGCGAGAATCCAAATGTTGAAAGTCTATTAAGAACAGGGCAGTGTTACACAACCTCCTTTCACTTGCAGTTCTTGTTTTATCTCATCTCTGAGGGAAGAAGATGGGAAAAAAAATGCTAAATGAGAACTATTTCAGCTTCTCAAGTGCTCATCCCTAGTCTTTTATGAGGAGTGATATAGGCTTTAAGGTGTAAAGCTGCCTATAATATCTGTTGAAGTAGAATTCTAGATGTCATTTTTCTTGTAGCCTGCTCCGTTACCTCTAAATTAGTTATTTGTTTGCAAAGTATTAATGCAAAAGCTGCATCCACACATTCGGTATTTTATTTTGTTTGTATATTGTATTTAAAATGTCCACATCAGTTTTTCATTCCATCTGTTTCCATCCTTCTTTCTCATATACATAAATTCACTTTAAGTAAATATGATTTTATTGTCTGCAGGCATTAAGTTTCACACATTGCTTGGTACAAAAATAATATACAATCACTGTACAGTGGTAGTGTGTTCCCCAGAAGAAAGGAAATGATTGGTGATGAGATGGAAATTTGAAAGCAAACATGCATAATAGAACAACATAGGCATGGTCATCATCATTACTAACTTTAATTTTCCAAAGAGGTCTACTTTTTCATAGTGACTGATAAAGATAAAAGGGGATGATATACAATGCTTTCCTTGAGTCAGGGAATTTTTAAATCTGTGATTTGATTTTAGCAGCATAGGCAAATAGAGCACCCTCCACTTGTTCCACAAACAAGGCAGCCAGTGCAAGAAAAGGTGATGTATTAGTCCTCTCACAAAATATAATGTGTTTTGTTTTCTAAAGGAAAACTAATTTTAATTTGTAATTATCACAGAACTAAATCACATATGGCTGGCTAACCTGTTTTGGGAGACATACATGTAACAAATGCATTAAAACCATAAAATTTTGTTGACATCCCATTTTCCATTTCACATTCCAGAGTTTCCTCAGACTTGTATGCTGACTCCTCCCACGGTTGTCTCTCCCACAGGCTCTTACCAGGTCTCCAAAGATAGCAGGGATGTCAAACACTGACTGACTCTTGGCTCATCTACTGACCCATGATTCACCTGGAATTTCACCTCCTCCAGGGGCCACAGACATTCAGGCATGTCTAACTATAAAGTTTGATTTGTCGGACAGATATCTTTATTTGGACAGTTTGATAAATAACTTCTTCGTAGTCAAGCAATAACAAGGTACGTCTAACTGCCCAGCAGTTAGAATTCAAAATGTTTAAATCATAGCTTCCTTTATAAACAATATACGCACATTCATGGAAGTATATTTGTTGATTTTCTGGAAGGGATATATTTCCTTATCTGACATGCAGCCTTGCTCCAACCAATATTCAGGTCATAAGATTATTATGTGAAGCCTGGTTAAATTTAAGGTTATGCTGGTTTGTATACAAAGCTTTCTTCAAGGATATCTTTTGAACTGCAGACCTTTGTTTCTCTTAATTCACTAAAGTCTGCCTTATCCAGCATTATTCACCATTACTCAGCCCAGTGCAGGAGAAGATTATGGTTTCCCTGTTAGCTGTTGCTGATAATTTTTAAAGCATCTGGAACTAGGTCTACATCTTAACTCTATAATCTTCATGCACAATTTTTGGTTCAGACAAAACCATCCATTTGCATGCACAAAGCAAATAATTGATGCAAAATTCATGCTGGAAAAACTGAGCATGTACAAGAGTAAAAACAAGCTTATTAATATCTGAACTAAGATTTTTAAGAGCATTAATGTATTTATCTCTTGATACCTTCCTGAATTCAGAATAAGAATGATTCTTATTTGACAAGTAAGATAAGTGAGACATGAAATAGATATGGACCAGAAATACTAAGGACATTGATTTTGAATCCATATATTTAACATGTTTCTACCTTGAGACTCCTTGCCTACACAGCCTTAGGATCTGTGGGAAGGGCAACATATTTCCAAATCTATTTGCCTTGTGAAAACACAGTGGCTTCAAAGACAGCCTTCATACTGCCTCCAGAAAGGCCTGCACGCAGCCTACAGTGTACACTGGTAGTGTATCAAGCCACCAAATGCCACAGGAAGTTGCTGGCTGATTTTCACAGAAGGTTCTCTTCACTCCAGATGTTGGTCTCTAGTTGAACCTTGAGTCATGCTACCAAATTTACTGTCTGGTCAGTAAAATAAATTGATTTTGAGAGTAGCCTTGGGATGTTCCTCAAAAAAGTACAGGCATATCTGTTGTGGTTGATTGAGAAGTGACACACCCACATGACATTTAAGGAAATCAGTAGAAACACTTCTGAAAAAAAATAAAGATGTATGTTTTAGTTTAGTTACTCAAGACTTAACAAAACTATTAGATTCCTTTGAAAAACTGGCTTAAATATCTTCTCAAAAATCACCAAGCAACTAAATGCCAGAGCTGGGAACAGAATCCATATCCCATACCGTTGTGTGTCTCACCAGTCGTGGTAGTTCTTCAATTTTAGTGATTGCTATTAAAAATATTGGACAAAGGTTCCAGCATTATTTTCAGCTGGGAATCCGAAGGGTTACTTTAGATTATTTTATTTCTTAATCATATTCAGCCATCTTTTTCACTGAATCAATCACTGATTTTAATAAATTCCCAGAGGAGATCATTTGGTCCAATGACATTTATTCATGGAGAGATTTAGGTTACAATTTAGCTCAGATATATTTACAGAGTGCACTATGTGGAACAAGGAGATGCTGCCACTGTTTGACCTCATTTAAGAAAAACCTTAACAAAAAATGTTCTTTAAATATTGGTGGGTATAAAGTCAAAATAACTGATAGTCCTAGCAGGTCTTGTCACATGACAAAGAGGATTTTCTTGAGATAGATTTCATGGCTGGGGCATTTTTGGAATATTATTTTACAGTGGCTTAATAGCACATGACTAAATCTTCCAAAATTACAATATGAACCAGACAGAAGATACAAGATGCTCTGTTACTTAATAGTCTCCATTAAAAGATTTCCTGAAGTGTTTGAACCAAAGCCCAGGAACTGAAGATTGGAATGAGTACTGCCCTGGTAAAGTGATTCTTGAATCTTACTGATTCAAGAAAACATAACCCCGGTCTATACAAATTGTCCAGAGTTATCACTGGCAAACTTGCCACTGAATAGCAGCCTTGCCAGGAAGTTTATGCACACTCAGTTACTTAAAATTTCAGACAGCTATCGGTTGCTCAACAAATGCCAAGATCATACAACCTATTCCTCCTGACAATTCACTGCCCAAATACACAAGAGCTTTACAGCCAGAATTACTTCAGGAATTTGGTTTTGGTTTGTGCTTCCTGTCACAAATGATAAACACTCAACATCTCTGTTACAGTGAGTTTTGATGGCAACCAGAGGAAACATATCCATGAGAGAGAAGGAAACTGGTAAGTGGGGGAATATGCTCTAAAACATGGATTTTTCGACATGCCATCATTGATTTTTCAGCTTAAGAAAGCAGTGAGCAACAGTGGAGGCATTTTTCAATACTTGGTATTGTAGCAGAGTACTAAACAAAAAAAATACACTTCAGTATATATATTGAACAAATTATTTGCAGGTCTAATAGGTTACCATCTTCTACATATACTGAACTAAAATAGTTAAAGTGCTTTGTAGTTCATCAGAGTGAAATTTCAAAGTCTATGTCAGAAAACATTTCCTCCAGCATAAGATTCAGGCTGATAAAGAACTTCTAACTTCAGACAACTGCTAGGATAGACTGAATTAAAGTCCCTCTGTGTTTTTCTGTGCTCCCATAAGTTTTTAGCCATTCTCATGCAGTTTGAGTAATTTCTTCTAAAGTCATGTATTGCTGTTTTATGATTGTTGTCTTGAATCACATGTGACCAGAGGTGACAGTTCAATAAACTAATCATCATGCAACCCCAGCACTATTCAGGCTTGGTTCACAGAAAAGAAATGCACAAGAGTTGCACAAAAAGCAGAAAATGCTTTTGAAACACAGAACAATAGAAGGGTCAGAAAAACAGAAAATCTTGTAAAAACCTTGGCAACTCTGAATCAGGTTGGCATAAATCAATCTCATGTTGCTGTTACCAGGATTCAGAGACACTTAATTTGCCCTTACCCACATCACTATTATAAGATTTATTCTTGGGTTAAGATACATCACAATTGTGTAGACCTCATATTTTCTCATTATCAAATCAATAAAGATGGGATGAAATGTTCCTTTTTCAGAAGGAAGAAAAACAAAAGGTGATTTCATTACCAGAAACTCACTACTTGCCTAAGCAATAAGTCTAGCCAAGTTTTCACAAAACCCCTTTTCTTTAAGGACCTCTTTTTTATCAATGGACAGTGTTACTTGATAAAATTGTGCATCTACATTCATAGCTGAAATTTTGCTTGCCTGTCCTTTGTCTCTGTCTATAAGGTTCTACTTGGTGTCAATAGAGCATTTCTAAACCAATACAAATGTTGGAATGAGCAGGAGAAACAATTCTTGTTGTTCCAGACTCCGTTTTTCCCAGAGAAATTCTCATAGAAATATACAATTAGTTATGGTGTTACTACAGCACTGGATTTATCCTTCTCTACCATTTTCTTTTTCTCTAATGCACTGTATTTAATAAACTTTTATGAAGAGCTGACAGCCACGGAGGAATAGGAAATGATGAGAAAGGTGCTATACAAAGCTGCTCATACAACTCAGACAGCTCTTATCAGTCCTAATTTACCTAACAATCTAAAATTCTACTAAAGAAATACCCACTGTAATTATCAAAGTGATTTAAACTGACCCCATAAGACAAGTTGCTTGTTGCATTTTTGGGTGTAAATTCAAGCCCTTAGAAAAATATTATTTTGATATAGTCTTGGATGTGTAACTTCAAGAACATTCTTTAAAAAAAATATGAAGGTACAGGGTATCACATTAAAAGAAACACATGGGAAGGCTGATACACAAAATAAAGAATATAAAGTAGAAAATAAAGGCAAATAAGGCACTATGCATATTTCCAGCCTTTTCTGGCTTGTGTTTTTTGAGTGTGCTCCATTGGCACTGAAAGTCATATAAAACATCAGCTACAATTACAATTACTTTCTCTTGCATAAATATTCCATTGTTGATAACAGACCAGCTGTGATGTCAGTTCTTTTTCTTTTTAGGACTAGATATATTCTGTCTGGCACAGATTTAGCACCTTAAATATGTAAGAATATGAATAAACTTTTCTCAGCTTGAATTAAACATGATTTCAGTTTCTTTCTTTTTATATAGGTATTAGCATTAAGGTCCTTTATGCTACTGACTCAGCCACAGAACTCATGTCCCTTGAATCAGTAAGAATAAATTGAAAAACTAGGACCAACAATGAAAATACAAATTAATCTAAGTATTAAACTAATTTCATAAGTAATAGCTTCATAAATGCTAACTATTTGTATTACTGCAATATCAACTTTCATTTGTAAGTGGAAAAGGAGTAAAACCTGTTCCTCAGAAGAATTTAGGCTCCTAAATTCCATGAGCAAGACGAAAATTTTAGCAGATAGCTACCGCACTGATCATTGTACTCGTGAGAATATTAGATATTGGATACCTCCTCTCCTTCTAGGTGCAGGTTAGATAGTCAGCACACACTTGATCAAACCTTACAAAGAAATGAGGTGGGAGAGAGACTGCCCTTTGTAAATCCCCCAGACCACTTGATTTCCTCTGAATTGTTTGATGCCGTTATATGAGTAACTTCACATGCTTACACCAGAAACATGGTGTAGGCGTCTATTTAATGTTAGAAGTCTAACAAATATAAAAATATTTCCAATTGATGGAGGCTAAAAATTTCAATAGCATTTAAGTATTATATTGTCAGTTGTATTCAGGCATTTTATCCCATTTTAGCTCTATTTATTTCTTTCTTTTTTGGTTTTGGTCTTTTGTTGTTGTTTCTTTTTTTTGGGGGGGGGGGGGGGTTGGTGTGTGGGGGGAATCAGTGCAAAGCTTGTCACCACCCCCAAAGGGACCAGGTTGTTGCTGTGAGATAGATCCTGGACACGCTCTGTAAGAGAGGCTGCGCAAGCTGGAAGTGAACATGGAGAGCAGGGACAATCTTTCAGTGTCATCATCTCTACAAGTGCTGAAGGGCCAGGGATGACAATTCACCCCACAGCAGCAGCAAGCGCAAGTTTATGGGTGCCCTTCATGCACTTTATGGGAGTTGCGATAGAAACCTTTCCCTTGGACTTCTGCTGAGTTGAATGGGCTTCCAGTTCGTACTGACAACAGCAAGAAGACTATAACAATGCGACTGGTATCTTTCGATACAATGGTTACAAGGCCACATGCTTACCTATTCAGCTACACACAAAACATGCACGTGTACACACCCATGCACATGCAGATGCTGCTTATTTGTAGTTTCAGCACAAATAAGCTGGTTTCAGCACAAATAGGTTGGTATTAAACTCATCCTGATTTCTTTTTTTCAGCAGGGATAATAGTCTGAATAGAGGAAAAATATACATATAGCAGAGCTCTTTATCTTCTTCTCTGCATATTCAGCTACCCCCTCATTTTCTCTGTAGTCCACAGCACTGGAGGAATTCCTATGCAGATGACAGCATTTGCTTAATACTAAGAGGAACACCCACATCAACTCCGTTTTTTCTCTTTCTAAGCTTCTTGACTTAATGCTTCTTTGCGTTGTATTTTCTTTTAATCCTATTGAACTAAGCTGAACAGGGAAAAACACACAACTAAGTGAGCACCAATAATATTTTTAATTATATGATTAAATGAACCACCCATTACATTTGATAGAAGAGGAGAGATTGTACTGCAGCATACAGCAGATAATTTCTGTATGAAATTAAAATTAAGCTTAAGTACACATCCTTTTAACAATGTTTGCTAAAAGGAAACTATTTTTTTTGAAAAAGTATCAAACTGATTTCACTTATTGTTTAGAAAGACGTATACTTCAGATTTTCTTAGCAATGCTGTGTTCAGGGAGAACAGTGACAGTCTGCTGTTGGAACTCTGTATCTGCCTTTTTACTGGAAGCTTTCAAGTCCTCTCTCAGAAATTCGGAAGCATTCTTGCCTTTCAAAGCAGAAACTCCACAAAAGCCATCTTCTTCTCTTCACGTTACTTCATCATAAAAAGATGCTATTGGGAAAATAGAATAGTGAAGGAAAGAAGGATAAATGGATTCACCAGACTGAAAAGCAAGGGGAAAAGCTATCAGAAAACAAGGCCTAGGATAAAATATAGCAATGAATGAAATAAATATTTTTGCTTTCATAGTTCAAGTTCAAGTTTTCCCTAACCAGTGTTAGGTTAGGGATGGAACACTATTACAGACATTCCCAGCCCATAAAAAAATTTCCAGATTTCACCATTATTCCCCAAGGAGCTGCCATTGAGAAAAAATGATATGTAACTTTTATTTGAAAAACTGAGCAAAAAACCCTACCATTGCTGAATCTCCTTCATTCACACCCTCCTCTCACTTTACTAAAGTCTGGCTTGAATTCATTATCCTTTGGTTATTAAGCAGATAAAAACAGAGTACACCTTTCCTGAATTACAAAGGCCCTCAAAATATAGTTTGCAAAGATGAAATAGGTATGTCTATAGGGGGTACTGTGCACAGACATGAATTCCTATGCCTATATTTTAATCTAAGACAATGCAAATCAGCTGCGCTCTAAGAAGTATGTGATCAAATATTTCCTGCAATGTTATCTACCTGAGACTCAGAAACACTCGTCATATTCTGGTGGATTTGGGGATCAAATACCTCTTTTCTTTTTCCACTATGGGGATATACTGAGAGAAAAATACTGACCTGAAAGGAAGAATTAATTCTCTCCACTGATAAAATATTTGCTCCTTTTTTTTTTTCCATTAGCTAAAACCATTCCTTTTTACTTTTACTTTTATCTCAGCAGGTCTATTTCACCCAATAAATCAAAAAGGGAGGAGCAGGAGTAGAAATGTCATATTGCAACAACCTATAAAACTCATCATACAGAAGGAAAAGTACTTTGAATATATTAGCTAGACTAATGGTAGTTAACCTGCTCATTTTCTTCTCCAAACTGCCTCACACCTTTCTGCTGTTTCCCATTTCTGCTCATCCAGGCATTAAAAATCCAAATTTATTCCCAGACTTTGGTTTCCCGTAAAGAGTTATATCTTCTGCTAACAGTTCATCTAGAATATTTATTTTACAGAGGTATTTATCAGGCCACTTTTCTATTAAAGTCTATAACACACACTTATAATAATTGTTTTAATCTCTAGTTTCAGTTATAGCCTAAGTGCTCAGAATAAGGGATAGGTTTCAAAGCACACTCATTCATGCAGCTTTTCAACCTTTTCTGCTGCCCAGATGTGACAGTTTATTGCAAATAACACAGGAAAAAAAAAATGTCTTCTGGAAAGCACCTTTACTGGGAGAATTTAGAGTATGGTTAGCAACCAACAGTTTTCATTATCTGCTCAATGAATTGCTTCTACGATTATGATATTACACAGAGAAAGATTTTGTGTGGCTCTTCAAAATCAGCTTTCTGGAGGAACACTTCTTTGTAGTTTTGAAGATAATTATTGCTATAAAGCCATGTTAGTTATAAAATAAATGTGAAATGACAGGGTGGTTCAAATGCAGAATAAGAAGCGTTTTGAAAAGCAAATGTCAAAAGATTCAGCTCTTGTTTATGAAATAGTTCAGTGGAGGTTGAAATAGTTTGGCCAGGCTGATTTTAGCTGCAGTTAAAAGTTTTTACTTTGTGAAAAGTTGGAATGATTATTTTTTCCATCTTGATCAGTATCTTGACATCCCTTTTGCTGCTTCTTCATTTATACAGGCCACAATTAAGAGGAGAGTCTTTTCTGTAGGGCACTCAAGCCCCCGGTACAGAATAGGGAAAAACTCAGGCTTTATTGCATTTCAAAGGAACTGATCTAATTCCCTGAGTCTTTTTTACCAAAACTCTACAAATTGACATCCATTCTACCTTTAAAAAATTCAAGAAGTATCCATTTATCTTACTGGGGTAACAGATTAAATAGTAAAGTAGTCCTTTTTTCAGTATAGCTACAGTTTCTGAGGATCCATTATCTAATACATCTAATACATGCTACTTTCTGTTACAGACATTTGGCTACCATGGTGACAGGTACTATAAAAAATAAAACTAGCTCACTGGAGATTTTTGGTGCTACTAAATGCACCATTTTCTGCATAGTTTCAGGTAACTTTTTTCTGCTTAGTCTTTCTTACTGTTGAAAATAGTATTTCTTCAGTTAAATAAAAAAAACCCAAGAAAAATAAGGATGACTGCTTGAGTAACTGTGTTCTGCTATTACCTAATTGTGCCCTGTTTCTCCTTTGCTATGTTTAGAAGACAGCTGCTGACTGAACTAAGATGCTGTCTGTATGATTGTCAGCTCAGGGACCATAGGTGAAATCCTTCAAATTCAGTCGGAACTTTGCAGACAGTATTGGAGGGTAACAAGATTTTACCTCATGGTTTTTTGACATATTTTGTGTGATAACAAACAGATTCTAGCATGCTCAGAATTTCTAACTATTAATATTCTTACACCAACTACTATCAGCAACTTCTTAGGGTGTTTGCAAAGAGAAAGGCAGATACAGTTCTGAGGAATAAACACCAATGGTGGGATTCACATCAGGATTCAAAGCACTTAGTTATTTAGTTCTCCCTGAAACTCATGCCTGAGGTGAGACTCAGTTATAAACACAGGGGCCTAATGCCACTGCAGATACTACAGTATGCAAGATGGGCAGTTGACTGACAGATATGAGACAGGACTTACATAAGATGGAGGCTTGTAAGGGAAACAACTATTTCTTTAAGCCTGCAGTTATTTTGTGCATATGGATTATGTTTTGCTCCAATGGATTTGACAAGTATTACATTTATTCTCTTTCTTTCTTACCTCTCTCCTAGTTACACAAAGAGTTGAAGAGTCAATTAGGTACTAAGTACTAATCTGGTACTAAGCATGGTATACTATTATACAGAGTTACAGAGTTAAACATGAGAGAATATAAAATAAGGGCAATTGATATTGTGTCAAAAAGAAGAAAATGTGTTGCGGACTCAGAATTTCTCAGGGAGGAAACTAAAGCATAAATAGAAATATGTTTTCCTTTAATTCCTCCATGACAAAGAAATTTAAATACAGTCTATTAGATGCTGTTGATATTACAACCTGGAGGCAAAAACCCAATACGAAATAAGCATATGAGCAAACGAGATGCGATCTGAAGTCTGAAAAAGCACTGTGCAAACTGCAGGAATCCACCTCGTTAGAGTAGAGCTGGTGAGGTCATGAGGAAAAGATAGCCATCATCTGGGTAAAGTATAGTGCCTTGTCATTCTGATTTTTATATCTGGTAATAAAGTGAAATGGTCTTGTGTCTTACTTGTTATTACAAGCACTTGTGAAAAAACACAGCACTTGTTGGAAAAACAGCAAATAAATGTCACAGACAATTCCAAAACATGTACATGGCATCAAATGGCAAGGGCTAGATATCTTTAGCAGCTGATCAGCTGAATTTCTTTCCCATGGCTCCATTGTCTATAATGGGACCTCACACACCTCGCTCATGTGTAAAGGTGTATAGTTAAGTGTCTTAATCTTAGAATGTGCTTTCAGTAGAGAGTCTCAACAGGAGCAAAGAGAAAAAGGAAGAAAAGGTACGACAAGAGACAGTGGTCTGAATTTATTTATTTGTCTCTCTGTGGGCAGCTGCTGTAATCTGGGGCACTTTAGGTCGTCTGAGCCATCAGCTTTGGGTTGGCAGATATAACGAAGGACCTTTGATGGATATGTTCCCACCTGAACCTGAAACTGGAGGCCAAGTGTGATACTATCAGCCATTTCAAATGTCACCAGATAGTTTTATGTGGGAAACTGAATCAAGTTCCTAGAGACAAGATAAAGAAAAATGTGATGGTGAAACCATTATCAAGGGAACTGGAACAAGGGAGAAATCCTTTACAAAGGAAAAAAATCTCAAAGTTGTTAATTTGTAAAGAAAATGGAGATGCTTACCCCATCAAGCAACTCTTTAAACATATGTGGCAATTCAGGTGAATTGGACACCTAACTCTCACAAAACCCAGCCACTGCTTCAGGTAATTGTTGATGTACCCAACAGTCACTTTTTAAATCACTTGAAATCATTTCTACACAAAAGTTTATTACAAATTGCATCAAAACAGAAGTAAAATTGAAAAGCATATTTATATAGGAGCTATGCCAGTTTAAGTTTCCTCTGGAAGAATCAAACAGGGCATGCACTTTGGTGTTACCATGACATAGGGAAAAGGCAACACCAATGCCAGGACAGTCAACTAAATGGCAGATTGCTGCCGCTATGGCACTTTGGTCAGATTTAAATCAGTCCTCAGTCAGCATGCTGAGGCTTTGCTATATAGGAAACAATCTCCAGATGTGATATAGGAAACATAGCTTTAAGAGCAATATCATGGTGCTATGAGGGCCTGCAGCTCCCTGGCAGTGGGGAAAGCAGTGGTCCCCATGGTGTCAGGCAGGGCAGGGCCTGGCAGCCAGGGCCCGTCCCACGTCCCAGCCAGGGAGCAGGGTAGCCAGGGCATCAGGGCAGCCCCAGCCCTGGCACCTCCCTGGGCACAGGGACAGACCAAGGCCAGGCCAGGCTGTCGGCCTGCGCAGATGGGCCTGGCTCAGTGGGGCCCGTGGCCGGGCAGGGCAGGGCTTTCAAGAACTGGAGACCTGCCCTGCGGCAGGGTCACTGGGGCATGGACAGTCCCGGGGGCTGAAATGGAGTCCTGGGCCATGGGCAGGGAAGGGGGGAGATCCTTGGTGGGGACGGGCAGGGACAGTGATGCCATTAAGTGCCCTCAGGGCTCTGACAAACATGAGGCAGAGATCCTTTGCAGAATGATAGTGAAATTCTTCACTTAAAACCTATAATGCCCATATTTTGGTAAATGCAACAAAAAATAGTGAACCACGCCTTTTGACAGCCTTTACATATAAATTGAAACAAGTTTTAAATAAGTAAATTATCAACCATAAATACCTGTCTTAGTGTTTTCTGTCAATTTAATACATACCCATACTATTTACAATTCAACAGGGAAAGCTCCAGAGGACAAAATAATGTGAAAATGCCTCAAAAATGCTTGAGCATTCAAGCCACCAGTTTCTTCTGTTTGGTCCCACAGGGACTTTATAAATTTGGATGGGAGTCATCTCACCTCAGTTTTGAGGCTACAGTGTAAACTTTTTAACCAGTGAAGAGAGCTGTATCTATTACGGTATTCATCAGAACTGGTTTAGATTTTTACACTAACATGAGATGAGTTGTGCTCTAGGAGTGCAAGTTGTAGTTTAGAGATTGTAAAGTGGCCTGGACAACTTGCTAAGATGCAGACATCTAAGGATGGGTGAGATGAATCTAACCCAGTTAAATCACTTAATGTTTGTCCCTCATATACCTGGCTGCAAAATGAAGAAGTACCCTGCCCCAAAGAGATGGTTTTGACAATATATTACCTCATAGCTGTATGATGCACAGCTAATTACATGTCCAAATTGAAGCCTGATAATTTTCCAGAGGACTTTCTATATCTCATTTTCTTCCAGATTGTTGGTTAGACCTTAGATACAGAATCACAGAATGTTTGAGGTTGGAAGGGACCCCTGGAGATCATCTTGTCCAACCCTTGCTAAAACATATCTACCATATGCCTGAGAATATGGTACCATATGCTACCATATCTATCACAGAGTTCGAACAACTTAGATCAACTCTATACCATGGCCTTGGCAAATAGAGTAATGAGACTTTCAGCTTACTTTGCTGAACTATGAAAGATGCTGGTATATGCACACTTACACTTCAAAAACTCTCACTAATTGTTTTGAATAGGAGGATGAGAGAGAAACAATGGGTACATTTACATTACTAAATGGTGTTGCACAAAAACAGAAGGAAGACTTTGCTGGAGGACTGCTGTCCATTTTACAAGTGGGACACTCAAGATGATGTCCTAAGGTACAGTTTCAATGACAGCATTCTTAAGAGTGTATGATGAGATCCCAGTATAAAAATCTCACCGAAAAGGACCCCTTCTGCGCACTTACATTGTTAACACAGGCTTACCCAACTGTACCCTTACAAAGCACACTGAATCCCTGTTTGGATATGTTGTTGCTTGAGTTTGTGAGTATGTGTATACCCCAAGACTCAGTTTTATTTTTTATACCTGTAATTTAGAGATTCCTAACAAGTGAACTGGATCCTGTTTCTTGCAAAGCAAATGTATCTGCTATCAATATTATTTGTGCAAGAAACACTGTATTTGTAATCATTAAAATTACTATCTCCTATTATAATAGTATCCATCTTGCTCACACTGGACTGTTTCCAAGGTTTCACAAAACTTCTGGTCCTGCCACATACAACAATGTAGAAAAATCATTCTTTCTATTTCTTTGCAATATCATTTGCTTTCGGAGATGCATGTAAATTCTCCATCTGTCTCTTCCAATATTTTTCCATGTTTATTTCTGTACTGAAGAGTTTGTTCCTGGAGTTTTTGCTAAAGATGCAGCAGTCTGATGCTTAGAAGAGACTGATTCTTATTTTCATTCTCAGCATGCGGTAATAATAATGGAGCTTAAAGAAACTGATAAAGGCTTGGGAATTGTATTCTTCAGTCTCAGAATAAGCTATTAGTTTTCCAAGATCCCAGAAGAAAAGTTCCCCAAAATTTTAGCATTTAAGAAAGTTGAGTACATTTCAGCAAAGCATAACCACATTCAAATATTTATCCACAAACTAAACACCAAAGCTACTGCTCTTTTGAGAGTTACTTTATATAAAACTTTAATTTACACGATGTATCTTCACCATCTTAATCTACATGTTTAACTAGTTTAGCGAAAAAGACCATTCACTTGGCTTTTTCTTCTTGGTACAAAAATGCATCACATGCAACAATACAAAGTAGTCTTGACAAGCCAATAAAAGCAAAAATAAATGAAACTGAAATACAATCAAAGCTTTTCTCCAATTGAACTTTCCACAATTATTTTAAAATGTGCTTTATAATAGTGCCTCATGAATACTGTTAATTATATTTACAAGACCTTTCAGATTCAAATCTAAAGACTAAAGACTAGTAAAAGACCCACAAAACCAAAATGACTAAAGAACAACAGTAGCAGCCAAACCAAACATATATTCTTGAAGGTAGTCCTTTAAAATGTTATTATTTTCATGTTGTGATGAGTCATAAGCATGATTTCCCATGAATATTAGAAAATTATAGTCTGAGGTGCATTTACTTTTTTAACTACTTGTGTTGTTACACATTTTCAGTGTGTCTTTTATAAGATGAAATTCAGATTTTTATTAGTGATGAAAAAAATATAATTTAGCTGTATAGTTCCTGCTTCCCTACAAAATCATAAAAAACCACACAAAGATATCCTTTCTATACACAGAAAGTATATACTAAAATATATCAAACATACAAAGCAGAAGTAAAGATCTTGAGTCAAAACTCACCAGCCATTGAAAGAAGCCCAAGGAAAGGTAAAGATACAAAATACTGCTGGAAACAGAAAGTCTGGGTTTCCCACCAGGACTTGTACTTATTGACTCCAGTGTCTGAGAAGATATGACATGTGATAAATTTTTTTAGTGACAGAGGCATTTACAAGGAAATATGTATGTAGAGTGAGCTTATTTGGCCTTTTTTCCTGGCTAAAAGCACAGATAATATGCTTTTTTTTGTTTGTTTGTTTTGTTTTACACAGATGCATATTTTCCCTAAGCACACAAGTACTCAATACCTCTGAAAATTGTGCCCATTTCTCACATTGGGCTGAAATTTTTAAATGTCATGTCATCATTTCTGGCATACTTTCCATTGGATATTACTGAAGCACCTAAACTATGAGTATAATTTACATATATTCCAGATTTAATATAACCTTGGACAATTGATGGACCTGTCATCCAAGTCCTGCAAGAAGTGAAGGAAAACCAGCGAACACTCAAAAAAAACCAGTTAAATATCTTTTTCAGAGAAGACTTATCAAATACCATTTGTCTTAAGCAGAAACATCTTTAGCAATGGAATGTCTCTCATAATGTAAACTGCTGTCACACAATAAATTATAGGGAAGTCTATGTAAGGAACTGAGTTTAACAGCTGTGCATTTCTTTTCTATAATTTGTTATGTTTCTGCCTCACTTTGGAAAATGCAAAGAGAAAAGTGTATTTTGGTAATAAAGGGAACTAAAAAGATTATTTTGTTTCAAAAGGAACAGAAAAATGAACAGAAAAAAAAAAAAGACTAAGAATATGCCATTTAAGATGTTCATTACTTGACCATATATTGATAAACAATAGTAAGTTAGCCTATGACTTAGCTACCGACTCATACACCAACTCTGTTGGAAAGTGTAACTATTGCTTGATATCTTGACAAAGCATAAAATGTGAAAAAGATTAGACATTAGCTCATCTTTTTAGACTATGATGAATAAATGTTGTAAATTCAGACTACTTTAGCTGTCGTATGCACATGAAATGCAAAGAAAATGTGGCAAAAAAAATATTCTGATCTCAAAACTAGTGAAAGCAATGATGTTTCATTGTTGCATTGTCATCAAAACATTGCTTATCTTTTATTATAATTGCTCTATAAAGCTATCATGTAAAAGTTGCTTTTAGGCTTAACAAAATAGACTAATATATTCTCTCCAAAAACCAACACAAATGGCTTTGTGTCTTTAAGGACTCAGTAGTTCTTTATTCCATTCATCCATAACAACGCTGATTATTGTTGTAAAAATTTTGTTTTCCATCCAAAGTTTATGTACGCATGAACATGGCTTTGCATGTTACTTTAAAAATTAAGCAAGTCTGAAAAGTCACACTTTTGCATCTTTAAAATAATAATACATCACTGATGAGAAGGTCCATATAGTGATAAGTGATGGATAGTGAAACATAGTAAAAATGTGATGCAATGGTAGATATGTTACATGTTTGCTCCTGCTCCATGGTTCACATAAGTTCGCAGGTAACTGCTCTGTCAGGTTTTTAACCTAGTTCATGCAGAGTCAATGCAAGCTGGGCTTTCTAGGAGCCTGAGCTCATCTAGGACAAACTTGGTGATAGAGCTGCCATGTCTGCTGTGCTCTGACCATTAATAAACAGGAAATAATTTCTCTTTATTCGTAGTGTGGAGGCAAATTTTTCATTCCTGTTCTGGGCATGTTAAAAACTCTGTGTCTCTTATCATATACCTGTGAAACAGAAAAAGGATAGAGGATTTTCAGTTCTACTCATGTCGCTACTGCGTAAAACAATTCAGGCTGCAATTCAGAAAGCACTTTAAAGAAGTTTTCTTTAGACCTTGGGATGTAAAACCAGTGGAGAATCTGACCTCCAATGTTCAGACAGAACACAAACAAACCATATAATAATAAATAGCAACATTATAAATATTTCAAAAAAATATTTCTTTTTCCTTATCTATTAAAAAAAAAAAGTACACAGGAGATCAGGCAAAGCCATTCAAACAATGATTATGCAAATGGAAATAACAAATTTCCATTCATCCTTATGCATTCCATGATCTGCTTAGTGGGGATTCAGACATGTCTTTTACTAGTTCAGATGTGTCATATTGCAGCTGCTTTCTAAAGAGAGCACAAATATTAATTTAATATAATTAGAAATATACACTAATTGAAAATTGTTCTATTTAAAAATGGAAAATTAAAAAAAAAAGTTATGAGCATCTTTAAAGGTGGGGTTTAAAAAATGTCAGGCTTGTTCATCAACTCCAGACTGTCTTATATCCTGTAGGATCAAAATATGTCATCATCTGATACCTGTCATCAGAGCACGGGAGAGTGCATATGAGATGTGGTGCCTGTGTCCTTTAGTACTGTTGGTAGTAGACAGATATCTACACCACCAACCTCCAGCCCCTAAACAGGTGGTTGATGGAAGTTAGAATGGAAGGATCACCCTTCACAGTTTGAGGGCTTTTTTAATATTCTTCTCACAAAGCATCCTGGATGAAGCCCTTTTGGGAACAGCATACTTGACTAAAAGGATCTCTGAGGTGACCCAGCATGACAGATTCTAGTGTTCATATATTCACACATATATTCATATATATGTGCCTTCCCTTTACTGTCTTCATGAAGTTGTGCTGACTCAGAACCTTTTGCATCATCACACTGAGGGGTTCCAAAAGAAGAGCTTAAACAGGATCTGCCCCCTTTTATTTCCTTTTCTAGCAGCCTGACTGTTTTACCAGTTGCCAAGAAAAAAAAAAAAGGGGGGGGGGGAATCAGAATTTGCTTTTCAAAAGCTGATACACAAGTAAATATGAAAAATAGATTCAACAGCTTTTCAGCTTAACTTTGCACAAACCCTTTCAACATGTTTTAGGAACAGGATGAAAGTTTTTGATTTTGCTGCATCTATTACAGCCTTTCAATAAATTGCAACATTATGTATCACTCAGACAAAATGTGCGTGTTAAATATTATAGTTTATCCCTGAATGGGCACAAGCATATAGCACACATGCACAGATGTAAACCTATAAACTTTTACATTGTTTGTTTCCAGACTCAGCTAAAAAGTATATGGAAACTATTTTCTAAGTTTTCCCATCAGATTTTTCACATAGTCTTTACATAGATTTCTGTGAGCAATGAATGCAGTTAGAGAAGGTGGAGAATAAATGCTGTATGTGGTGCCAACTCTACAGAGCAGTCGTGACTAGATTTAGCAAAATTCAGTTCCTTATAACTGAAGAAAAGTTCAGAAGCTCTGCTGCTGAACAGACTTTTTTCCTACATCTTCTCGTCAGTTTATATTGAGAAAACCAAGCAAGTGAATAAGAGTACTTTAAAGAAAATATCACTTTTCTCTAAAAAACCCCCATTTTTCTCTAAATGAAGGATAAATAAATACATTTAAAGGCAGTGTTATGATCTGTGAGGTATATGTTGTTTTGCAACATTCCATTAGCAAAAGGGAGCTCTGCGGAATTTGTCTCCTACATTTTTCTTCCACTTCTGGGCAATTCCATTGAGGCATTCTTTGTTGGACAACATAGAATTTTCAGAAGGAGAATTAAGGATCCATTTTGGTATCAGAAAAAAGGCTCTCTCAGAGGATAAGAAAATATGACAAGAGTTGCTGGTCAATGTACAAAAACTGACTTTGGGATCTCTAGTGCTAAACTCCTGCAGGGCTACAGCTGAATCCGTAACACCATGGCCTCAGAGTTTGTGAGGCAGTAGCAAACCATAGACCTGGTGGATTAGGAATGAGGAAGATAAGAAACATAACCAACCATGTAGAGCAAAATCGGGAATTAAGGGCATTGTAATTCACAGGCCTTTGGTGCTTTCCAGGCAAAACAAATGGTGCTGGGGAAACAGTGCTAAAGACCGAGGACTACAAATAGTCACAGAATTTCCACTATATTTTCCATTCATCCTGCAGGGAAAATGTACCATGCTGGCACTTGGGCTGCAGGATCTGATGGTTGCAGTACCTCAGCAAGCAGTATTTAATCACTTAACCATTGGCTACTAAGAGTCAGCCAACACTCCATAGGGACTGACTTCCAGAAAATTAAGACTGGCTGGTGGCGCAGAGAGCTTGGAACCACTAAGCAGTCTTTGCCCCAAACTAGCAGGGGAAATAACATGGTGATTTTTGTTTTAATCAGCCATTGCTTTCTGTAACAAGATATTTCTTTAAGATTGCCTTAGGAAGGCAAGCCTTAGGATGAAGAAGATGCTGGAGAACATTTCAGGTTAAGGAAATGAGAATTGGTTTAATCAATTCAGCTTCAGCTGTTCTTCCTTAAGTAATGTGTAAGAATGGCCATATTTGTTAAACTGAGAAATATTGCAGTTCTTGTGTCTAGGCGAATATGTGCTATCTGCCTTAAGTTTGTTTAGAACTATCAGTATTTCTGTGCAAGTCTGCATCAAATAAACACTCAACCTGTGTAATAATCACAAAGTAGTAGAAATGCATTTGTTGGAAGTGTTATAATTATTACCTATAAGTTTACAAGGATACCAGCACCGATCCATAAACGTATTTATGTGCTAAACTCCCACTCAAGTCATAAATCACTAAGGGTCTACAGCTTAGTATAGTAAAAGTCAAAGATGTTGTTACTGTTGATTCGTAATAAAATTATGTTGTCAAGATTACATTTCTGTTGTCAAGGCTACATTTGTGTCAGGACTTCTCTCAAAAATCCCTCTGCAAAAATTTAGTTCTTAGCATTTGCCTGTTATTGCATTATTTAGCCAAAGGGAGAAATAGTAGAACATTATTATTTCAGCTTTGCTTGTTTCATAGACTTCTTAACTTGAAAAATAAACCTATTGGGTTTTTTTCTGCTTTCTAAATGAAAGAAAAGCTATGTTTTAGTAAATGCACAAATTAAAGTTAAATGTAAACATGCAGTGAAAGGGAATATCTTGCAGTGTATGCTGAAATGGCAAATTAAGCTGAAATCGAGCATTAATTTAGTCACTGGAGTAAACATTTGGAGATATTCAAATCATTATGCTGTCTTTACTAATAAATTGTCACTAATATTTCTCAAACTTTTTTTTGCTATCTGCTTTATTAAAATTGTGGACTCTGATACAATTCTAAAAACCAGAACATTATTAGGTGGGAAGAAAATGAGATGCCCCAGGCTGATAGAGATACATAAATAGATGTTAAACCAGCAGGAGCTAGGATCAGGAAAAGATCAAAACATTTTAACTGGTATGTAAACTGGTAATATCATGTCTGTATTTAGCACCCTACTTTTCCAGAAGTCTTTCAAAAAGTTATTTCAGATTAATGATATCTCCTGTTGGTTTTATCTAAGGCTGGGAGCACGGAGAATACCTGAATACAAACCTGCGTTTAGGTTCTTAAATGTAACCACTGACCAAGCTTTGACAACCAGGCTTTAAGAAAGCAAACTTTAATGCCTCTCAGGACACTTCTGCAAAAAGGGCCACTAAAAGTAAACTTTCCAATACTCCACTGCAGACACACACACACACAGACATGCACAGTTTCACGTTCAGAGCACATATACTGGCAAATTTCCATTTTTCTTTTGGTTTCAATGAACATTTTTTTCTGAAGATTTTGAAATTAACAACACCCTTGTCCCCAGATAGTCACTTATTTAACAGTATTGTAATATTTTCTTCAGAAGATAACATTGATCCATGTTGCTGAAATGTACTATCACTGGGGTTTATTCCAGATTTGAATTTGACATAGAAGACATTACTTTTACATAGTACTTCTTCACTCCTTAAGTTCCCTGGTAAAATAAATATAATCATGTATACAAACTCCAATTAATTAACCTAAAAATCTTCACCGTCTAAGTCTTAAGCCATGCTGCTCTTTCCAATTCATATCCTTTTCTAACATTTGAAGAAACAAATTTCCATTTTTGCTCTTCTTCTGAAAGCCATTTAGAAAACTAACTGTCTGATAGTAATTTTATCCAGCTTCCTAGTCAGACACATAATCTGTTTAGCACATAAACCAAGTACAAATAATTACAGGAGAGCACTAGGGAATGAATGACCCTTTATAAAAGTGTAGTTGTTTTGGATGAAAATTTGTGCAAAATAAGTTCACAGTTGAAAACACAGGCTGTATTCTTTTTTTGTCTGAGCTCCAGACAGTGGGAAAATGTTACA